>NC_135234.1:627554051-628754051 GCF_051348905.1 Ranitomeya variabilis | reverse complement strand
CAGGGCCCAGTGATGTGGGGGGGCCCTGGGCTACTACCGCACAGATTGCCCGCCACCATACTGCACCGTGCATGGACGTGCCCCCCTGACTGACTGGCCGCTGGCGTATGTATCACATTTATGGGCCCGGACCCGGTGGGCAGAGAGAGGGGGCCCGCATCGGGCCCCGTCTCATCTGCTCACCGGGCCCCTACCGGCGCTGCGGCGGTTTCCTATTGACGTGCGGGCACGGGCCCGCCCGTCAATAGTTAACAACAGCCACCAGCCAATTGGAGGCTGGCAGCTGAAGTCGGCCAGCGCAGCGCACACGTCGCCGGCGTCTGACGTCATTGTCAGTCGCCGGCGAGTCCACGCTGCTGGAGGGAGCTCGCCGCTGGAGTGCCGGTCAGGTGAGGAGAACTCATTTTTTTTATTATTTTGCTAACCACTGGGGCAGATGATTGCTGGACACACTGGGGCAATGCTTATGCTGGAGACACTGATTGGGGCAATGCTGGAGACACTGGGGCAATGCTGGAGACACTGGGGCAATGCTGGAGACACTGGGGCAGATTGCTGGAGACACTGGGGCAATGCTGGAGACACTGGGGCAATGCTGGAGGACACACTGGGGCAATGCTGGAGGACACACTGGGGCAATGCTGGAGGACACACTGGGGCAGATGATTGCTGGACACACTGGGGCAATGCTGGAGAGACACTGGGGCAATACTGGAGAGACACTAGGGCAGATTGCTGGACACACTGGGGGCAATGCTGGAGAGACACTGGGGCAGATTGCTGGACACACTGGGGGCAATGCTGGAGAGACACTGGGGCAGATTGCTGGACACACTGGGGGCAATGCTGGAGGACACACTGGGGCAATGCTGGAGAGACACTGGGGCAGATTGCTGGACACACTGGGGGCAATGCTGGAGAGACACTGGGGCAGATTGCTGGACACACTGGGGGCAATGCTGGACAATTGGACACACTGGGGGCAATGCTGGACATACTGGGGCAGATTGCTGCACACACTGGTGGTAATATGCTGGACATATTGGGGCAGATTGCTGGACACACTGTCTGGGGGCAATGCTGGACATACTGGGGCAGATTGCTGGACACACTGGGGGTAATATGCTGGACACACTGTCTGGGGGCAATGCTGGACACTCTGGGGCAATAAGCTGGACATACTGGGGCAGATTGTTGAACACACTGTCTGGGGGCAATGCTGGACACACTGGGGATAATATGCTGGACACGCTGGGGCAGATTGCTGGACAACCTGTGGGTAATATGCTGGACACACTGTCTGGGGGCAATGCTGGACACTCTGGGGCAATAAGCTGGACATACTGGGGCAGATTGTTGAACACACTGTCTGGGGGCAATGCTGGACACACTGGGGGTAATATGCTGGACACACTGGGGCAGATTGCTGGACAACCTGGGGGTAATATGCTGGACACACTGGGGGTAATATGCTGGATACACTGGGGCAGATTGCTGGACACACTGTCTGGGGGCAATGCTGGACACTCTGGGGCAATATGCTGGACATACTGGGGCAGATTGTTGAACACACTGGGGGTAATATGCTGGACACACTGGGGCAGATTGCTGGATACACTGGGGGCGGGACTGGAGGCATCAGGCATGGGCAGAATGTAGATCCGGGGCATGATTGGAGACATGGGGCAGAATGAAAGACATGGGGCAGGATGGAGACAGATGGGGCAGGATGGGGAGATCATATGGGGCAGAATGGATACTCATGAGGGCAGGATGCGAGAACATATTGCAAGAGCCAGGAATGAGATACACGGGGCCAGGATTGGGAATATTATTACCATAGGGGCTAATTAAGGGATATTATTACTGCAGTGATGTATTTATTTTATTTTTTGAGTATACTGTTTTAAATGGGGGGGGGGGGGGCGGTCCTGTTACTGTGCGGAGTGACACTATGTCGCTTGTTTTCTTCATGTGGTGTAATGTAGAAGTTGTGAAAAATTAAGTAATGTGTTCTGCAAGCGGAGCTCGAGATAACTGTGTTATTTCCTGCAGAAACAAGTCCTGGCTGGAAGAAATGATGGCGGTCTGTGCTGGATGAAAGATGAAGGACTTCACCTAGAGACGTCACTGGTGAGTCAGTGTTACCTATACACTGACACTATACACTGTATACTATATAAAGAGGTCCTGTGTACAATGTCACCAGTGATCACTGTATTACCTATACACAGACACTGCATTACAGATCTCCTGTGAATACTGGCACTTATGGTGATAGTATTGTTTTTTGTTTTTTTTTATTACTGATCAGTATTGTAGTATTCAGTCACTATGTGGTGGTAATATGTGGTCTGGAAATGGTGTTGCGGTATTTGTCCCTTGTATGTGCTATTTGGTCACCAAGTGGTGGTAATACAGTGGGGCAAAAAAGTATTTAGTCAGTCAGCAATAGTGCAAGTTTCACCACTTAAAAAGATGAGAGGTGTCTGTAATTTACATCATAGGTAGACCTCAACTATGGGAGACAAACTGAGACAAAAAAATCCAGAAAATCACATTGTCTGTTTTTTTAACATTTTATTTGCATATTATGGTGGAAAATAAGTATTTGGTCAGAAACAAAATTTCATCTCAATACTTTGTAATATATCCTTTGTTGGCAATGACAGAGGTCAAACATTTTCTGTAAGTCTTCACAAGGTTGCCACACACTGTTGTTGGTATGTTGGCCCATTCCTCCATGCAGATCTCCTCTAGAGCAGTGATGTTTTTGGCTTTTCGCTTAGCAACACGGACTTTCAACTCCCTCCAAAGGTTTTCTATAGGGGTGAAATCTGGAGACTGGCTAGGCCACTCCAGGACCTTGAAATGCTTCTTAAGAAGCCACTCCTTCGTTGCCCTGGCGGTGTGCTTTGGATCATTGTCATGTTGAAAGACCCAGCCACGTTTCATCTTCAATGCCCTTGCTGATGGAAGGAGGTTTGCACTCAAAATCTCACGATACATGGCCCCATTCATTCTTTCATGTACCCGGATCCGTCATCCTGGCCCCTTTGCAGAGAAACAGCCCAAAAGCATGATGTTTCCACCACCATGCTTTACAGTAGGTATGGTGTTTGATGGATGCAACTCAGTATTCTTTTTCCTCCAAACACGACAAGTTGTGTTTCTACCAAACAGTTCCAGTTTGGTTTCATCAGACCATAGGACATTCTCCCAAAACTCCTCTGGATCATCCAAATGCTCTCTAGCAAACTTCAGACGGGCCCGGACATGTACTGGCTTAAGCAGTGGGACACGTCTGGCACTGCAGGATCTGAGTCCATGGTGGCGTAGTGTGTTACTTATGGTAGGCCTTGTTACATTGGTCCCAGCTCTCTGCAGTTCATTCACTAGGTCCCCCCGCGTGGTTCTGGGATTTTTGCTCACCGTTCTTGTGATCATTCTGACCCCACGGGGTGGGATTTTGCGTGGAGCCCCAGATCGAGGGAGATTATCAGTGGTCTTGAATGTCTTCCATTTTCTAATTATTGCTCCCACTGTTGATTTCTTCACTCCAAGCTGGTTGGCTATTGCTGATTCAGTCTTCCCAGCCTGGTGCAGGGCTACAATTTTGTTTCTGGTGTCCTTTGACAGCTCTTTGGTCTTCCCCATAGTGGAGTTTGGAGTCAGACTGTTTGAGGGTGTGCACAGGTGTCTTTTTATACTGATAACAAGTTTAAACAGGTGCCATTACTACAGGTAATGAGTGGAGGAAAGAGGAGACTCTTAAAGAAGAAGTTACAGGTCTGTGAGAGCCAGAAATCTTGATTGTTTGTTTCTGACCAAATACTTATTTTCCACCATAATATGCAAATAAAATGTTAAAAAAACAGACAATGTGATTTTCTGGATTTTTTTGTCTCAGTTTGTCTCCCATAGTTGAGGTCTACCTATGATGTAAATTACAGACGCCTCTCATCTTTTTAAGTGGTGGAACTTGCACTATTGCTGACTGACTAAATACTTTTTTGCCCCACTGTATGTGGTCTTGACATGGTGCGGTGGTATTTGTTCCTTGTATGTGATATTATTCAATCACTGTGGTTGTAATTTGTGGTCTGGTCATGGTGCGGTGGTATTTGTTCCTTGTATGTGATATTGGTCATTTTAAAAATTGAAAAATAAATCAAAATATACCTAAATTGTATTGCATATTTTAACAAATATTTAATAGGTTACAGTAGAGTAGGGCCCGGCCATTTTTCTGGAATAATCTGGTTCAGGAATAACATGACCCCCGCCACATGACCCCCGTTACGTGACCCCCGTCACATGACCTGGGGGGGGAGCCCACAGTGTCACAGTGCCCGGGGCCCTGGCTACCCCTAATCCACCCCTGACAGTATGTGTCTAGTGTGAATACCTCTCTTAGGCTGAAGCCTGAATCTCTGGTAGGTAGGATCCCGCTGCATTTAAAACCATGACAGGCCGGAGGGTAGAGTGCTCGGTCAGAGAGCTGATATATAAATAGCAAAATAACTGCCTGGCACTTTCAGATCAGAAAACTGGTGTGTACATGTGTGAACTAGGAGCAACCACCTCCTTTTATAACAAACAAATAATTTTCCTTCTGTAGTGCTAAAGCATGTAAATATGTAATATATGAAATATGAATAGCATTACTGCTCTAGATAATAACAAAAAATGGATACGCTTAGCACATAATTTGGCCAATTCATGCATGCCCAGCAGCCAACAACAAGGCTGTTCCCAGCAGATCTGAGACCACCTTGTCATTGGCTGCTGGGCAGGCATGAATTGGCCAAATTATGTGCTAAGCATCTCATTTTTTTGATATTATCTAGAGCCGTGGTTGCACCTAGTATGCACCTGTACACTCTAGTTTTCTGATTAGGAAGTGCCAAGTTAGTTTTTTGCTATTAGTTCTCATCTTTACATCAGCCGGTCCAGCTGCATCTACCAGTACTCATCTCTAAATTAGCCGGTCCGGCTGCACCTGCCAGTGCTCACCTCTACGTCAACTGGTCCAGCCGAATCTGCCAGTGCTCTTCTGTATTTCAGCCAGTCCTGTCTGCATCCATGTTCTTACAGCGCTTTCCTGCACCTTCCTTTGTGCCGTCCCAGCTACCCATTCCTAGGAGAGCAACTGCCATCTACCCAAGGTCAACCCTGGTGTAGCACCAGGTCCACTTTGTTTGTCTCTCCTCTGATCATGGTATTGTATGCCGCCGTGTGTCCAAGGTCGGATCAGGTGAGGCTTTCAGTTACATCCATGCCCCTCCAGGCTTTCCTTGGGCCCCAACACAGTGGTTCCACCACCCAGCCCGTTACACTTTATATGCGAAAAACCTGGTTTTAAGCTGAATACTCATCCTGCCTCTTTCCATAATACAGCCTCAACATAAGACTGTAGACTTTCTGGATTGGACTATGTACATATATTTTATTTCCAATACAACATTTCAAATGCTTACAATTAGTCACTATGATTTTCGGGGGGGGACAAATTTATCTAACGAAAAACAAGACCTACTACGAGTACAACAACACAGCATGAATCTCTCTCTCTACTTTTGTTAATTTATGTTTGGAAACTTTTCAGTAAGAAGAAGCTTGCATCAGACAGTGAAAATCATTTTTCTATAAAAGATGTCTTTACTAGCCTCTAATTATCTCAAACAGGAAAAATATCTCATCTATCAATCCTCTGGTAACAAGCAAAAACAGTTACACATCTTCCATGGGTAGGGACACACCCGAAGACTTGAACAAGATTGTTAGGTAGCCTCACAATGAGGAGTTGAATGTATGTATAGTGTGCCTTGCCACTTAAATACATTGACATCACCTGGCTTAGGGGTGCAACAGAGGTGCAATGGACCTTCTGTCTAATTCACCCTCAAAAGCTGACCTGTTACTCTCTTATCATACAGTTCCCGGACAAGACTGTGTAGTGTTCCTATACATACAGTGTCATAAATGTAATGGCCATGCTCACACAACTGTGTGTGATAAGAGAAACTCCTGAGAGTTTCTCTCATCATACACAGTTGTGTGAGCACAGCCAAGGTCTCTGCTGCTTCACACTGCATTGCAATACTTACAAAATGCAGTTTGGACCCGAGTCGGGGGCGTTGTCCCAGCCATCCCACATTGCTTTGGCCACCTCACTCCATAGGCGCCGGATCGTCACGTTGTCCAAGTGCTGTGGAACCCGGGTGTCCCACAACGGGACTCGCTCATGGACCAGGGAGATGAGGATATCGTTGTCAATGAGGTCCTCATCCCGTTCTGGAACCTAAAACATAAATGAAGACATTAAATGTTGTATACATTAACATAAGGAAAAGAAAGAAAACAGAGGCTGAGAAATGGCATGAATAAGGAAAGTCAAGATAAAAAAGGAGTCCAGAAGAAAATTGTAAAGAAAGAGGAAAGTAAAGAAAGGAAGATTCAAGAATACTAAAGTGAGGATACAGTAAACAGTCAGCTAGGTATACTTACACGCTGCCGCCTTGACACTCGACCGTGACCCCGCTGCTCCTGCCCAGCCTCTGCCGCAGTAGAAGTGCTCTAAAAAAAAAAATAGTCATATGTGTAGATGTGACAGTGAATACTTACCAATCTGAGGAGGTGAGTACTCACTTCACTGACATGTTCGGCTTCAGAAGGCCCAGGATGTTGCTCCTCATCAGAAGAAGAAGACATTCTGATGCATGCAGAAATAAAGAAATGGAAGAAATTAGGACATGTAGAGACAGAAAATAGAAAATAAAGGCATTGGCTAGGATATACTCACATTGTTCTGAGTGTAGGTTCCTTCCTGTGTCTGCTCTCCTGCGTCTGGAAAGCTTCTCTGTCTGCTGAGTAGTGACCTGCAACTGTCCACTCCCTCCCTTTATCACCTTGTATGTGGGGGGTGGCTAATCAGTGTCTAGACATGTTTTTCTCTGGTAAATCGCCAACAAACAACAATACCACATATTGTGGGGGAGGGGAAAATTATCCAATCATATTATATATAAATGTATTAATACATCAACCCGCCCCCTGTGGAAACCTTTATATTAAGGACACATCCATAAACATTGAAAACCACTTCCCGAAGGAAAAATGATGTACTAGTCCATTAGTAAAAAATACAAAACTTTATTCAAAATATAAAATTACATAAAGAGATATTCACCAAGTGTTGGTCAGTTATTAATCTATAACAGTATAATACCACCCCCACCGGTTATCCCACACTTATATCAACCTGCAGCTATTATGCTTACTATCAAAAGGGTTACAAAAACAAGTGTATATGCACCCATTACCTGCTATGTATTCCACTATGAGGCTCAGAGCAACAGTGCTGTCAATTATATTCTTCCATGAAACATTATACAGCAACACTGTTAATTCCTTAGATACCCGCTTGCATCGCTGCAAGACATAGCTTAATATCAAGATGGCACACGGATACTCTAATTTTATTTTATTTAATCTCATATACCAGTGCAAGACTTATAATTCTATTAAGGTATCGGGAGGATATCCTCCAAATATTTTTGCCTGCCACCTAGGTGACTATTGGAATAACCCACCCTATTCCAAGCCTCATATATGGAACCACCAATGTATACTTACAATTGCAAAGTGCGCAGCATCCTTGCCGGCCAGTGCACTAACCAGGGTTAGCAGAGGTGACAGCCAGGGACATGACGGCAAGAGGAAGGACCCGCATAGGGCGATACGGGGAGCTTAGAGACAGACATAGGTTGGTGTCAGATGGTGTCCCATCCCCTGTTTCCTACCGTTTTGGCATTCCTCTGCCTTTATCATCCCGTTGTATCTATATGTTGTGCCGTCCGTCGGATGTACCCACTTGCAGCCGTTACACACATACAGACATTCAATCTAAAGATTGAGACAACTTCTTCCCTTTTTATGTTTTTTCAGGTGTGATTTATATATTTTCCACACCTGTTACTTGCCACAGGTGTGTTTGAATGAGCATCACATGCTTGAAGCAAAGTTGTTTACCCACAATTTTGGAAAGGTGACAACAACTTTGTCTGGCCTAATTTGAGACTTTGTGGGAAATTATGTCCAATTTGCCTTTTTATCTCCATTTGTTTGTGTTGTTCCAATACACACAAAGGAAATAATAAAAATGTGTATAACAAAACCTGTGTAACTTCAATTATTTTCTGTGAGAAATGCTTAATTTTCTGGAACAATGTCAAGGGTACCAACATTTTGTCCATGACTGTATGTGATATATTAGCAGGGTTAATGTTTCCTCTATGATATTTAAACAGCATTCTGAGTTTATTGTATGAGATGCATATATAGCAGTCTCAGTGTATCTTATGTAATGTATACAGCAGTTTCAGGGTATCCTATTTGATGTATACAGCAGTCTCAGTGTATCCTATGTGATGTATAGAGTAGAGTTTCAGTGTCTTCTATGTGATGTATACAGCACTTGCAATATATTCTATATGATGTTTATACAACTATCTCACTGTATCCTGTATCATGTATATAGCTCTTTTATTTTCTCCTATGTGATGTGTATAGCTGTCATGGTATACTCTATCAGGGGTGGGCAATTCATTTTCCAGAGGGGCTACATGAGAGACCGTGACCATTGTGGAAGGCCGAACCAATATGCCGAAATTAATTCTGCTCAATATTAATATTGAAATAATAGAATTATTATATTATTCCTAATTTTATTAATATTAATTGTATTACTTAATATTGAGCAGAATTAAGAATGCTGACATCCCCCTATATATTGTTTGAACCAGAGCACAGCCCCTTCTGTATATCATATAAGCCCCCCAACAGCCCCTTATATGCAGCATGAGCCCCACACAGCCTCCCCCCATATGCGGCATGAGCCCCACACAGCTACCCCTATATGCAGCATGAGCCCCACACAGCCTCCCCCATATGCAGCATGAGCCCCACACAGCCTCCCTATATACACTGCATGAGCCCCACACAGCCTCCCATATAATGCATGAACCCCACACAGCCTCCCATATAATGCATGAACCCCACACAGCCTTCCCATACACTGCAAGAGCCCCACACAGCCTCCCTATATACAGCATGAGCCCCACACAGCCTCCCTATATACAGCATGAGCCCCACGCAGCCTCCCTATATACAGCATGAGCCCCACACATCCTCGACTTATACTGCATGAGCCCCACACAGCCTCCCCATACACTGTATGAGCCCCACACAGCCTCCCCATATACTGCATGAACCCCACACAGCCTCCCCATATACTGCATGAGAGCCCCACACAGCCTCCCCATATACAGCATGAGCCCCAGACAGCCTCCCCATATAAAGCATGAGCCCCACACAGCCTCCCTATATACAGTATGAGCCCCACACAGCCTCCCTATATACAGCATGAGTCCCACACAGCCTCCACATATACTGCTTAAGCCCCACACAGCCTCCCCATATACTGCATGATCCCCCACACAGCTTCCCCATGTACACTGCATGTCGCCCCATAGCCTCCCCATGTGCAGCATGTCACCCCCATAGCCTCTCCATGTGAAGCATGTTGCCCCCATATGCAGCACCGTGTGCCACATGTCACCCCCCCATATGCAGCACTATGTCACCCCCCGTGTGCAGCACCATGTCCCCCCATGTGTGCAGCACCATGTCGCCCCATGTGTGCAGCACCATGTCGCCCCATGTGTGCAGCACCATGTCGCCCCATGTGTGCAGCACCATGTCGCCCCATGTGTGCAGAACCATGTCGCCCCATGTGTGCAGCACCATGTCACACCCCCATAGCCTCCCCATGCCCACCCAAACAGCCCATACACATGAGAAAAAAAACACACCACATAATAACCTCGGTCCCATTCCCTAGTGCTCTGCTTCTCTCCTTGCCTCCGCTCACACGCTGATTGGTGGAGGAAGTGGTCGTAGGCCCCTCCTCCACCAAAGGAGTCAGCGGCGGGCGCAGTACACAGAGCCACACATGAAGACAGCAAGTGGGCAGCCACCGTGCGGCCCGTGGACCTCTGATTTCCAGCCCCACGGCTGTCTCGGTCCGCGGGTCGTTTCTCTAGTTATTTATATCTTTGACAGTAGTTTTCTGTGAAGGTCTACACTTATTATATTAACCTAATTTAGGGAGGTATTTTTAAAGGTTAGGGTTCATGAGGTTTATGTTTTTATGTTTTGAATAATCTTTATTAGTTTTTAATATTTTATGTTATTTAATACAGTTCATACTTACATTGGGTTCCTTTGGGGAGTTGATCCCTTGGTCTTGTTCGTTGTCGGTGGCGCTGCAGTGATGAATCGTCCATCTGGGGAGGATGAAGAATGAGGGAAGAAAAAGAATAAAGGAGATTATGATGTTATTATTATTATTCACATAGGATAATGTATACAATATGTATTTTTTGGCATATTTGCATTAATATACTTTATAGTCACTTGGTCACTTTGAGGCATTATGCACTTTGATAGCACTCTGTGTCTGAGCACTTTTGTCACTCTGTATTTTATTTGCAATAAGGATGTAACACTATGTCACTTACATTATATATTTTTGAGCTGAAATAGTTGGTATAGGATTATAATTTTGATATGGTTAATATATGGTATAGTATTTATTCAGCTATGTATTGAGCACTAGGTCACTTTGTATTATTATGTATTTTGTGTTATTTAGTTGGATCAATAGGTCATTTTATATTATATCTTAGTCGTATTTTTATTGAATATGCAACATATTATTTAAAATTGTGTATGTAATATACCGTAAGTTATTTAGTTGCCTTTCTTAGGGTATCTCTATGCACATTATTCATGTACTTACATTAAGCATGGTGTATGGTTCTTTTAGGCACTTTGACATGGTGTCATTAACTTACCTTTTGATCTATTTATTATTCATTATTTTGTATTTATGTATTGTCAATTTGGATATCAGGTGATATATATTACTTCCCTTTCACTCTGTCCTCCTGTTTTTATAATCCCCGCACAGCGCACTTTTGATATACGGGATAACATACTTTGTCCTCCTTAGGAAGCGGTGCGCATGTGCCTACCATCCTGGCTCCGAGCTCTCCTGGCAGCGCCAGGTCAGGAAGGGATTACTTTTCATTTCCGGAGAATCTGGATGGACACATGCGCCGTAAGGCTTCTTCTGACCGGCCAGGTAACGGCATGCAAGGTAATCGGCTCACCCATTGGCCCTCTATTGATATAAAAGGACCCCACTAACGTTATTGGGTACGCCCCGGAAGAAGCTAGAGGGTGAAACGCGCGTCGGGGTGTGGAGGGTTGTTCACCGGCATAAGTTTCTCTATTACGGCTACCACGGATGTAAGGTGATGGTGCTTTTATTACCACTTTTGGGAACAAGTTTATTTCCATATCTCTTTCTTATGATTTAGAATTAAGGCGCTCAACAATTGCTTTATGTTAATCCTTAATAGTGAGCAATTAGGATGCTTTTCAGCACCTAAATAATCCCTTTAGTACAATAATAGATGATAACATGGAATTGTGAGCAACTAGGATGCTATTTAGCACCTGAAGTATTCATTAAGGTCTTTATATGTTTAAATCCAACGAAGGAATACTTAAATATAGAGCTACCTTTATGCCTGTTGATTGTTTATCCATATATGCCGGTTTACCCTCCTTGGGGTTATAATATGGTGATATTTTGAATATGTGGCTACTTTTAACTTTATTGTTATATTTTTCATTAAAAGATTATTGGATCTAATATGGATGTGGTTGCTTCTTTGAGGTTACGGTTATCGAACCGTCTCTTGTGTGTTTTAGTTGGGCGTACGGCATTTAAGGATAGAAACACAGGTAGTTGACTGAAAGTAAATGCAGGCCTGCCGATCTGGATGCCCTACTGCTACAGGCAACACACATGAAATAGACCCAACTTGGAGTTCAAACATTTCCAAAAATTAGGGACAGACACCACTAAAGTGGCATCAATTTCCCCAGAGTAGAAATAGTATGATGGGGTTCTGACACCCCTTCCATTACAGGAACTGAGTATGTCATCAATTCCATTGGGATAATGCCTTTGTGTGATTAAGCTTCCTCCACTTATATATATCCCCTGATGAACCCCTACAACTAGAGGGGGAAAATACGTGGTAAGGGGATCATAACATCATGATGAGTACCTTAAAGATTTGCAGATATGCTACTTTGTTTGACTATCATTTCCTTTTATTTTGATGTTCCTAATTGTATAGAACCCATGTGGGGATTATTCCCTGATATATTAAGGTCTATGTACATAGGAACCCAACAGTTATAGGGAGGGCAATATATATATATATATATATATATATATATATATATATATATATATATATATATATATTGGAATGGCTTCAAACTGACCAGTAAAGGAACATCAGTATTTTGATTTGGTCAGAAGATAAACCTTAATATACCTACTGTTAATCCTAATATTGTGAGGTATATATGATTCAATTATATACATTGAGAATCTTCCATTATTGATGTGTGGATCTGAGTTATCTAGACACTCTTTATCCTTTAATTCTCATTTTATATGCCCTATACCCTGAACTACTGTGGGCTCTCTACCTCGAATGACTTCAATAGGGTCACAAAGGAATAGTCGACGCCAAGTGGGATCGCCATGTCGACCTGTAGGGTGCCAACCTCCGCAGTTAGGTAGGGAAACCAAGAGGTGCTGATTTAGAGTCAGTATCAAGTTCACAGAAACATTGTTATATCCTTTTCCTGGCCTTTTGTGGCATCCTAATACCTATTCTTGTGCCCAATTATTTGACAATATACGCATGTCTATTATCAAGAGAATCTTCTATTAATGACTCTCATATGTGTTAGTATGTGTGCTTCCTGTTTTTCACGGTGTTTTTATTCTTTTGCAGGTTATAAAAGGGATATTAAGGGTGAGCCGACATCAAGCGGGGGCGCCATTTTGTTTTTCCCTAAGGTGCCAACTTCTACTATTAGATAGAAAAATCGGAGATCTTAACTCTACCCAACCATACCATTGATTTACCCTGGCATTAAGCCCCTCCTTTTTATTATTTTTCATGAACGTTTTGTATACAGTGGGTGGTTCTTTTTAGTGTTGTATACAAATTGGGACTTAGATTTATACTAGAATTGTGTTTTTTTTTTTACTACAGGCAACCCACCAGATGGAGACCCAATTTGGAGTCACCACGTTTCAAAAATTTTTTGCCAAACCACACTAAAGTGGCATCAATTTACCCAGAGCAGAAATAATATACTTGCGCAGCATTTTAACAACTTTTGTTACTTTACGAGCTTCTCAACTCCCTTTCTTTGGAAGCTGCACAGCGGTTTTATTATTATTATTTTTTTTTTATAGCACCAATTATTCCATGGCGCTTTACATGTCAAAAGGGGTATACATAATAAAAACAAGTACAATAATCTTAAACAATACAAGTCACCAACTGGTACAGGAGGAGAGAGGATTCTGGCCGTGAGGGCTCATAGTCTGGTATGGTGGAACGATGGTTACTGCAGGTTGTAGGCTTGTTGAAAGGTTCAGGTTCCTTTTGAAGGTTTCCATGGTAGGTGGGAGTCTGCTATGTTGGGGTAAAGAGTTCCTGTCATGCTCGCGCCCAGACTGGTTGGCGCGGGCGTGCGGGGGAGTGGCCCCACTGGACCACAGACCAAACCTCCCTGGAAGGGGCGTAACTAAGTAGCTTCCTAGGTGTTCGCTGGAGCCTCTGATGGTGAGGTCAGACTTGTGCAATAGGAAGCTACCAGGTACCACTCCAGGGTGGAGTCTGGTTGTGGCTGCTGATCCCACCGGGGAACGGAACATAGACAAGCAAGCGGGCACGGCTGGCACATAGGCAGGCAGACGGGTACAACAGGAACACTGTCAGGCAGGCGGGCACGGCTGGCTCTCTGGTAGGCAGGCGGGCACGGCTGGCTCTCTGGAAAGGCAGGCGGGCACAGCTGGCTCTCTGGCAGGACTGGTGGACAAGACTGGTACACTGGAAGAACCGGTAGGGACCGGTCTGCAGGCAGGTATGTAGAACGGGTAAGAACCTGTTCAGACACGAGGACCTAGGAATAAGTAGATAAAGACCGCAAGAGCGGATGCAGAGCGAAAGCACAGGAGCTAGAGCCAAGAACAGAAATGCAGGAGGCGGAGCCAAGTGCAGGAGAAGTAGAACCGCAAGGAGCGGAGCCAGGTAGAACCGCAAGGAGCGGAGCCAGGTAGAACCGCAAGGAGCGGAGCCAGGTAGAACCGCAAGGAGCGGAGCCAGGTAGAACCGCAAGGAGCGGAGCCAGGTAGAACCGCAAGGAGCGGAGCCAGGTAGAACCGCAAGGAGCGGAGCCAGGTAGAACCGCAAGGAGCGGAGCCAGGTAGAACCGCAAGGAGCGGAGCCAGGTAGAACCGCAAGGAGCGGAGCCAGGTAGAACCGCAAGGAGCGGAGCCAGGTAGAACCGCAAGGAGCGGAGCCAGGTAGAACCGCAAGGAGCGGAGCCAGGTAGAACCGCAAGGAGCGGAGCCAGGTAGAACCGCAAGGAGCGGAGCCAGGTAGAACCGCAAGGAGCGGAGCCAGGTAGAACCGCAAGGAGCGGAGCCAGGAAGAACCGCAAGGAGCGGAGCCAGGTAGAACCGCAAAGAGCGGAGCCAGGTAGAACCGCAAAGAGCGGAGCCAGGTAGAACCGCAAGGAGCGGAGCCAGGTAGAACCGCAAGGAGCGGAGAGGAGCTGCGGGAGGGGTCTCTGCAGCAAAGCTGAGCAGAGCCACAAAGAATGTGGAGAGAAGCTGCAGCAAGGGATAACTGCAACAGCAGAAGATAAGCTGAGAAGAAAGGAGCAGAAACGCAGAAGTGAGGAGCAGAGGTAAAGTCACAAAGGTTCAGAGCAGGCAGAGCTGTAAGAGTGCGGAGTGTAAGCAGACTGAGAATACAAGGAAAGACAACAGGGAAGGAAGCCAAAGACTAGGAGACCGAGGTAAGACTTAAGGCCCCGTCTCACATAGCGAGATCGCTAGCGAGATCGCTGCTGAGTCACAAGTTTTGTGACGCAACAGCGACCTCAGTAGCGATCTCGCTATGTGTGACACGTACCAGCGATCAGGCCCCTGCTGCGAGATCGCTGGTCGTGTCGGAATGGCCTGGACCTTTTTTTGGTCGTTGAGGTCCCGCTGACATCGCTGAATCGGTGTGTGTGACACCGATCCAGCGATGTCTTCACTGGTAACCAGGGTAAACATCGGGTTACTAAGCGCAGGGCCGCGCTTAGTAACCCGATGTTTACCCTGGTTACCAGCGTAAATGTAAAAAAAAACAAAGAGTACATACTCACCATCTGTTGCCCGTCAGGTCCCTTGGCGTCTGCTTCCTGCTCTGACTGAGCCGCCGTAAAGTGAGAGCACAGCAGTGACGTCACCGCTGCGCTCTGCTCTCACTGTACGGCGGCTCAGTCAGAGCAGGAAGCAGACGGCAAGGGACCTGACGGACACCGAAAGGCGAGTATGTACTGTTTGTTTTTTTTGGTAACCAGGGTAAACATCGTGTTACTAAGCGTGGCCCTGCGCTTAGTAACCCGATGTTTACCCTGGTTACCCGGGTGCTGCAGGGGGACTTCGGCATCGTTGAAGACAGTTTCAACGATGCCGAAGTCGTTCCCCTGATCGTTGGTCGCTGGAGAGAGCTGTCTGTGTGACAGCTCCCCAGCGACCACACAGCGACCACACAGCGACGCTGCAGCGATCAGCATCGTTGTCTGTATCGCTGCAGCGTCGCTGTGTGAGACGGGGCCTTAAGTGCAGACAAGGCAATGGAACAAGACACAAGGACAAAGACACTGGGACCAGGATATTCTGCCTCCTGGTGGGCGGACAACAAGACCAAGGAAATAACACAGAGAATCCTCCAGAGAGGGAGTAACTCAGAGCAAGGCCAGGCAAACTCAGAAGCAAGACTAACTGAGCTAACACATTGCACAGGCCCAGAACACTGGGTGGAGCTGCACTATATACTGGAGGCCTCTTGGTAATTGGTCAGGAACAGATTGGACAGATGCACCTGATTCCTATAAGAACCAGAGAGTTCAGGCGCCGACCCCTATACACACACAGCCATGAAGCATGCAGGAGAGCAGAGACATAGAACATGGTGCTGGCAAGAAACAGAAACCACAACATGACCTGGAGCAGTGGGTATGATAGTGTGAGAGATGTGAGGCCATGCCGTGATGCCAGCAGAGTTGTTACAGTTCCAGAGTAGAGGGCATGCACCGGAGAAATCTTGCATGCAAATGTGGGAAGAGGAGATAAGAGGGGAGTAGTGAAGGCGATCTTGTGAGGATCAGAGGTTGCGTGTAGGTATCGGGAGACAAGGTCACAAATGTATGGAGGAGACAGGTGGATGGCTTTGTATGCCATGGTTAGGGTTTTGAACTGAAATCTCTGGGTAATGGGGAGCCAGTGAAGAAATTGACAGAGAGGAGAGGCCGGGGAATAGTGGGGGGATAAGTGGATTAGTCAGGCAGCAGAGTTTAGGAAAGATTGGAGGGGTGCGAGACTGTTAGAAGGGAGGCCACAAAGCAGGAGGTTGCAGTAGTCAAGAGAGATCATTAGTGCATGGACTAGGGTTTTTGCAGATTCTTAATTAACCTCTTTCCGACATCAGGTGTAAATTTACGCCTATGTCGGACTCCCTCCCTTTGATGTGGGCTCTGGCAGTGAGCCCACATGTTTCCCGGGACACACGTCAGCTGTTTTGAACATGTGCCCGGAACAGCCGACATGTGCCTGGAACAGCTGTGGGTGGAATCACGATCCACCCGCGGTTATTAACCCATTATCAAACTCTGACAGCGGCATTTAAAATGTGCTTCCGGCAATCATGCCAGAGATCCGCCCATTGGTGACCCTCGTCACGTGATCACGGGGTCACCGATGGGTTGGCATGACAAGTGGTCGGCGCTCATAGCAAGTGAGGTATTCTGCTACATACAGATGATATGATCATCGCCTGTATGTAGCAGAGCCAATCGGATTATGGCAGCTTCTAGACTCAAATGGAGACTATTGATAAAAATGTTTTCAAAAATATAAAAAAATAAAAAATAAAAAAGTTCAAATCACCCTCCTTTCACCCCATTCAAAATAAACAATAAAAAAATCAAACATACAGATATTTGTTATCACTGAGTTCAGAATTGCCCGATCTATCAATAAAAAAGGGATTAACTTGATTGTTAAATGGCGTAGAGAGAAAAAAGTTAAAACGCCAGAATTACGTTCTTTTTGGTTGCAGCGACATTGCATTGCAAGATCGTATCTGCAACAAAATGGTATAATTAAAAACGTCAGGTCGGCGCGCAAAGAATAAGCTGTCACCCAACCCGAGATTACAAAAAAATGGAAACTCTACGGATATCAGAAAATGGCGCAATTTAATTTAACAAACTTTGGAATTTTTTTTCACCACTTAGTTAAAAAGAACCTAGACATGTTTGGTGTCTTTGCACTTGTAATGACCTGGAGAATCGTAATGACAGGTCAGTTGTAGCATTTAGTGAACCTAGTAAGAAATCAAAATAAAAAACATGTTTGGGATTGCACTTTTTTTGCAATTTCACCGAACTTGGAATTTTTTCCCATTTTTGAGTACACGACAATACCAATGGTGTTGTTCAAAAGTACAACTCGTCCCGCAAAAACAAGCCCTCACATGGCCATTTTTACAAAAAAATTAAAAAGTTATGGCTCTGGGAAGAAGGGGAGCAAAAAATGAAAATGCAAAACAAAAAATACCTCTGATCGTTAAGGAGTTAAGGAATATACAGATTCAGAAAACATTTTTGAGTTGTAATCATCAGGAAGTGGAAAGGGCACGGATATGTGTTTTGAAGGAGAGATCAGAGTTCAGGGTTACCTCGAGGAAGCGAGCTTGCGGAATGCCCTCATCTACGTCTTGTAGATGAGGGCCAGAAAGAGCAAGTACTCCAGTGGATGGCAAGTGCTGCATCAAGTGGCCTCTCCTCCTCTTCCTCCACCTCAACATAACACACAGTACAATCCTCAGAGATGGCACCCCAATTACTCTTGTTTCTCACAACTCTTTAACCACCCAAGGAACTGTGGGGAACCACAGATGGGGGAGTCTGCACAGCTGTTCACATATTCTATTCCATGGGCATCAGAGCTCTGTTCCAAAGATTCACAGACTCAAAAGGAGGAAAACATTTGCACCAATGACAACATTTTTTTTTCAGTTGGATCCAGGGCCGGATGAAGTATGGTCAGAGCAGAATCCAGACGTTAACCTCCGGGGTTGGAGGTCATCCTGTTGAGACTCATACCTGAAGCGCAAGCAGACAATACTGTGCTGTCAGTGCAGGAAAAGGAAGAGGGTGTCTCTCAGGTCGAGGAGTGGGAGAAGCGAGAGGATAACGATGAGGTTGTTGATCCCACTTGGTGTGAACCCAGAGGTACGCAGCCGAGTAGGTGGAGGAGGAAGACGAGGAGGTTACGTTGCGGCTTCCCGCACATACACGGAGTGATGCAACCACGACAAGCACTGCATCCTCATCCACAACTCTGGCTGTGGCCAGCAATGGTTCGCAGGTCTGCAGTTCACATGGGTGGCAAGGGTTGCCTGTTGTGAATTCCATTCTGGAGCTCCCTCCTGTGGTTGCTAATGGTATTTTTGTGAGTTCTGCCCTTGGGCTCCCTCTGGTGGTTTCGAGTGGAACTGCTGCTCCTTTAGGTGGCTGTAGCAGCTGCCTTCACTAATCGCCTTGCCTGGGTTTGTTATTTAAACCTGCTCTGGGCTTTAGTTCATGCCAGCTGTCAATGTTCTTGGTTGGATTTGGTTCTCTCCTTGGATTTCTCATATGGCCTGTCCTTGTCAGCAAAAGATAAGTTTTTGCTAGTCCTTGTTTGTCCATTTGTTTTGGACTTTATTGCTTTGCAAATATGTCTCTTTTTGTCCAGCTTGTCACTATGTCATATTCAGGCTAGCTGGAAGCTCTGGGAAAGCAGATTTGCCCCTCCACACCGTGAGTCGGTGTGGAGTTCATTTTTGTAAACTCTGCGTGGATTTTGTAGTTTTTAATACTGACCGCACAGTATCCTTTTCTCTCTGTCTATCAAGTTTAGTATTGGCCTCCTTTGCTGAAACCTGATTTCATTTCTGTGTACGTCATTTCCCTCTCCACTCACAGTCAATATTTGTGGGGGGCTATCTTTCCTTTTGGGGTTTTCTCTGAGGCAAGATAGCTTTCTATTTCCTTCTTTAGGGGTAGTTAGTTCTTAGGCTGTGAAGAGGTGTCTAGGGAGAGTCAGGAACATCCCATGTCTATTACTAGTGTTGTTGTTAGGATTAGGGACTGCGGTCAGTAGAGATACCACCTTCTCAGAGCTCGTCCCATGTTGCGTTTTAGCCACCAGGTCATATCAGTGCGGCCTCTGTTATGATCCTTAGTGGTTGAGGATCACAAATTACTCCAGCTAAGTAACAAACATAGGACAAGCTCTAGGGAGGTGGCAAACTGGACTGACCGCAAATCTGAACCTATCCAAACACACTAGAAGTAGCCGGTGAACGTGCCTAAAAATCCTAGACGTCTCGAGCCAGCCTGAGGAACTAACTACCCCTAGAGAGAAAGAAAAGACCTCTCTTGCCTCCAGAGAAATAATCCCCAAAGATATAGAAGCCCCCAACAGATAATAACGGTGAGGTAAGAGGAAGGCACATACACAGGGGTGAAAGCAGATTCAGCAAATGAGGCCCACTAATACTAGATAGCAGAAAATAGAAAAGGGAATCTATGCGGTCAGTAAAAAACCCTTACAAAATATCCACTCTGAGATTTCAAGAACCCCCACACCAACTAACGGTGTGGGGGGAGAACCTCAGTCCCCTAGAGCAACCAGCAAGCGAGGAAATCACATTTTAGCGAGCTGGACTAAAAACATAATGAACACTGATAATCAAAAAATGATCAAACAAAAACTTAGCTTGTCTTGGAGAGACTGGGAGCAAGGTAGACACAAGGAATCTGAAGAGCACTGAATACATTGATAGCAGGCCAGGAACTGAGTATCCAGGTGAGCTAAATAGGAAACCAACCAAGGATAACGAACCAGCTGATGCTGCAACCTGCACAAAGACAACACTACACAGTACCGCTTGTGACCACTAGAGGGAGCCCAAAAATAGAGTTCACAACAGTACCCCCCCCCCTTGAGGAGGGGTCACCGAACCCTCATCAAGACCCCCAAGGCGATCAGGATGAGCCGCGTGGAAGGCACGAACCAAATCGGCTGCATGAACATCAGAGGCGACAACCCAGGAATTATCCTCCTGACCATAGCCCTTCCACTTAACCAAATACTGAAGCCTCCGTCTAGAGATACGAGAATCCAAAATCTTCTCCACCACGTACTCCAATTCGCCCTCGACCAGCACCGGAGCAGGAGGCTCAACAGAAGGAACCACAGGTACCACATACCTCCGCAACAAAGACCTATGGAACACATTATGAATGGCAAACGATGCTGGGAGATCCAAACGAAAAGACACCGGGTTAAGGATTTCCAAGATCTTATAAGGACCGATGAAGCGAGGCTTGAATTTAGGAGAGGAGACCTTCATAGGAACATACCGAGAAGACAGCCACACCAAATCCCCAACACGAAGTCGGGGACCCACACCGCGGCGGCGGTTGGCAAAGCGCTGAGCCTTCTCCTGTGACAACCTCAAATTGTCCACCACATGGTTCCAAATCTGCTGCAACCTATCCACCACAGAATCCACCCCAGGACAGTCAGAAGACTCAACCTGACCCGAGGAAAAACGAGGATGGAAACCAGAATTGCAGAAAAAAGGTGAAACCAAAGTAGCAGAACTAGCCCGATTATTAAGGGCAAACTCGGCCAAAGGCAAAAAAGTCACCCAATCATCCTGATCAGCAGAAACAAAACATCTCAAATAAGTTTCCAACGTCTGATTAGTTCGCTCGGTTTGGCCATTAGTCTGAGGATGGAAGGCCGACGAAAAAGACAAATCAATGCCCATCTTGGCACAAAAAGTCCGCCAAAACCTGGACACAAACTGGGATCCTCTATCAGACACAATATTTTCAGGAATGCCGTGCAAGCGAACCACATTCTGAAAAAATAGAGGAACCAAATCGGAGGAAGAAGGCAACTTAGGCAAGGGCACCAAATGGACCATCTTGGAAAAACGATCACACACCACCCAGATGACAGACATTTTCTGAGATACTGGAAGATCCGAAATAAAATCCATGGAAATGTGCGTCCAAGGCCTTTTCGGAACAGGCAAAGGCAAAAGCAAACCGCTGGCACGAGAACAGCAAGGCTTAGCCCGAGCACAAATCCCACAAGACTGCACAAAGGAACGCACATCCCGCGACAAGGAAGGCCACCAGATGGACCTAGCCACCAAATCTCTGGTACCAAAAATCCCAGGATGACCCACCAACACCGAAGAATGAACCTCGGAAATAACTCTGCTGGTCCATCTATCCGGGACAAACAGTCTCTCTGGTGGACAACGGTCAGGTCTATCCGCCTGAAATTTCTGCAGCCCTCGTCGCAAATCTGGGGAAATGGCAGACAAAATCACTCCCTCTCTGAGAATACCAGCCGGCTCAGAAACTCCCGGAGAGTCAGGCACAAAACTCCTAGAAAGTGCATCAGCTTTCACGTTCTTCGAACCAGGCAGGTATGAGACCACGAAGTTGAAACGGGAGAAAAACAACGACCAACAAGCCTGTCTAGGATTCAGGCGCTTGGCAGATTCAAGGTAAATCAGATTTTTGTGATCAGTCAAGACCACCACACGATGTTTAGCTCCTTCGAGCCAATGTCGCCACTCCTCAAATGCCCACTTCATAGCCAACAACTCCCGATTACCAACATCATAATTCCGCTCGGCAGGCGAAAACTTTCTTGAAAAGAAAGCACATGGCTTCATCACAGAGCCATCAGAGCTTCTCTGCGACAAGACAGCCCCTGCTCCAATCTCAGAAGCATCAACCTCGACCTGGAAGGGAAGAGAGACATCTGGCTGACATAAGACTGGAGCTGAAGAAAACCGGTGCTTCAGCTCCCGAAAGGCCTCCACGGCCGCAGGAGACCAATTAGTCACATCAGAACCCTTCTTGGTCAAATCCGTCAAAGGTTTAACCACGCTAGAAAAATTAGCGATGAAACTGAAGACTCTTAACAGACGTGGGCTGAGTCCAGTCATGAATAGCCTGGACCTTGACTGGGTCCATCTCCACAGTAGAAGGAGAAAAAATAAAACCCAAAAAGGAGACCTTCTGTACTCCGAAGAGGCATTTTGAGCCCTTCACAAATAAAGCATTAGCACGCAGGACCTGAAACACCATCCTGACCTGCTTCACATGGGACTCCCAATCATCAGAAAAGACCAAAATGTCATCCAAATAAACAATCATAAATTTATCCAGATATTCTCGGAAGATGTCATGCATGAAGGACTGAAACACAGAAGGAGCATTAGAGAGTCCAAAAGGCATCACTAAGTACTCAAAATGGCCTTCGGGCGTATTAAATGCTGTTTTCCATTCATCTCTCTGCTTAATGCGCACAAGGTTATACGCACCACGGAGATCTATCTTGGTGAACCAACTGGCACCCTTAATCCGAGCAAACAAATCAGACAATAGTGGCAAAGGATATAAACATAATCCAATAACACCCTCAATGGTAAGGCCCCGTCTCACTAAGCGATTTACCAACGATCACGACCAGCGATATGACCTGGCCGTGATCGTTGGTAAGTCGCTGTGTGGTCGCTGGGGAGCTGTCACACAGACAGCTCTCTCCAGCGACCAACGATCAGGGGAACGACTTCGGCATCGTTGAAACTGTCTTCAACGATGCCGAAGTCCCCCTGCAGCACCCGGGTAACCAGGGTAAACATCGGGTTACTAAGCGCAGGGCCGCGCTTAGTAACCCGATGTTTACCCTGGTTACCAAAAAAAACAAACAGTACATACTCGCCTTTCGGTGTCCAGGTCCCTTGCCGTCCGCTTCCTGCTCTGACTGAGTGCCGCCGTACACTGAGAGCAGAGCGCAGCGGTGACGTCACTGCTGTGCTCTCACTTCTCACTGTACGGCCGGGAGTCAGTGAGAGCAGGAAGCAGACGGCAAGGGACCTGACGGACATCAGAAGGCGAGTATGTACTGTTTGTTTTTTTTTACATTTACGCTGGTAACCAGGGTAAACATCGGGTTACTAAGCGCGGCCCTGCGCTTAGTAACCCGATGTTTACCCTGGTTACCAGTGAAGACATCGCTGGATCGGTGTCACACACACCGATTCAGCGATGTCAGCGGGACCTCAACGACCAAAAAAAGGTCCAGGCCATTCCGACACGACCAGCGATCTCGCAGCAGGGGCCTGATCGCTGGTACGTGTCACACATAGCGAGATCGCTATGGAGGTCGCTGTTGCGTCACAAAACTAGTGACTCAGCAGCGATCTCGCTAGCGATCTCGCTATGTGAGACGGGGCCTGTAGGATGGAGAGAAAGAATCCCTCCCTAGATGCCTCAAGGGCATCCACTCTCCAGGACAACTCCCAAAATAGTATGACAAGAACAAATGGAGTAAAACAGTCCCAAGCAACATAGTAATAAAAGACAAAATTTTATTTAGACAATAACCATAAAATCATACAAACATATATAAGTATACGTATGTCTGCTGTATGCAGCATACATTTAGACAGGAATATGTAAAATGAAGGACAGAGCAGTACAACAGGTGAAGCGATATGGCAGGAAAACCATCCCTATAGTGTGCATAATAGTAAATAGCCAATTGCCAGGGTTAGAGGGGCAGCAATTAATAGCTCCAAGAGCAGTGACCCAACATATTAAGCCGTTCCCACATCAATAGCCCTACAGCAATATATGAGCCAAAATAGATGCACACTTACCCATGTAGATAAGGGGTACCCCGCCGCACGCCACCTGGAGACCCTGGACGCGCGAATCTCACCCCAGACTCACTGGATGCCTCTATTTTCTTGGAATACGATAGTAGATCCTCCCTACGTGTTGTTTTAGCCCGTTTATATCCTGCCCTGATACAACGATGGCTGTACCCACGATCTTCAAACCGCCTTGTGAGGATGGCCGACTGTCTTTCATCTCTGATTCATCTCTGCATCCAATTGCCACTGGGGTCGGATCCGTGAGAGCCTCAACAAACATTGGCCTGTGCTGCTGACTGATAAAATCCTGGCAGCACAACTTCCTAGATTCCCCCTGATGACACAGCGGAGAGGTAGAAACCTTAAAGACGATTTAGTGAGGAGTCACTATGTGGCTAAAAATAGAAGTTTCCTCGGCGGCAGCAAACCACGACAGGGGTGTTTCCCCTGTGGTGACTGTGTCGCGTGTCCTAACATTCTGAGATGTGGGACCTTTAGAACATCGGATGGGAGCAGGGAGTATAAGATCCGCGAATATATTTCGTGTAGTTCCACATTTGTGGTATATTATGCCACATGCCCCTGCTCTCTAATATACGTTGGTCTCACGTCAAGAGAGCTTAAAGTTAGGACGCACGAACATGTACGTGATATTGCTGCCGCCAAGGGGGCCACAGATCTATCTAGTCTAAAAACTTTGCCGAGGCATTTTCGGATACACCATGGCTCTGACCCCAGTGGCCTGAGGGTGAGGGGTATAGATAGAATCCATGGGGGTGTCAGGGGTGGCAATCTAACCAAGATCTTGGCACAACGGGAGTGCAGATGGATTGTCATCCTTGACACCCTAACCCCAAAAGGATTGAATGAGCAACTAAGTTTTAGCCCATTTTTATAACTGAACTTGTCGTAAAATATGGTATTTATTCTATATTTCTCCGCCTTGTTCGTCCGTCTGTGCAGCATTCCATATTAAGTAAATTTGTTTTAGAATGATGTTCCTCTCTCTGTTAATTTGTCTCCTTATCTCCACTCAATTTTAATTAGTCTTTTGTATTTGTACTTATGTTGTCTTTTTGTGTTTTCTAGCACTTTTTTTCTCTTCATAAATTTATGGTGTCCAGAGGCTGCAGGCTGTATGCAGAGTCTTTTTATCCGTTTGGCTGCTCACTCCACACTTGAAGATGGTGTATTCATCATGAACAATCGAGATATTTTACCTAACTATTTACACATACTATATTGTTGGCACGTTTTAAACTTCAATTGGCGTATTGTTTAGAGTTATATGTTTTATTTATGGAATCCTTCATCATATTGCACTGATATTGCACTAATTCGCACTTTATTTCATATTTGAATTATTATACATGATGGCACTGTGTATTTTTTGTTATTTTTATTTATTAGTAAATATAATGTACCTGTATTGCAGCATTCTCAATCTTGATTGCGCCCCTGGTCTCCGGGAAAATGGTGGCCGGAGGTGCGCATGCGCGGTTGTTTACACTTGGCACTTATACCCCTCTAGCGGCTATCTTTAGAGGCAGCGCGCCCATACTATTTTGACGTCATCAGGCGGTATTCCGCCTTATGGGCGCCTCGCTTTTGACGGCCGTGCAGGGGGAGGAGTCTCATGTGCGGATCACGACTGCGCATGCGCGATTTCCTCCGACCCCATTTCCGGTATTACCTACATATAAGCACCAAAGACGCACAATATAACGTTCCCTGTTGAAAAAGCTCAACGCGAAACGCGCGTCCAGGGTCTCCAGGTGGCGTGCGGCGGGGTACCCCTTATCTACATGGGTAAGTGTGCATCTATTTTGGCTCATATATTGCTGTAGGGCTATTGATGTGGGAACGGCTTAATATGTTGGGTCACTGCTCTTGGAGCTATTAATTGCTGCCCCTCTAACCCTGGCAATTGGCTATTTACTATTATGCACACTATAGGGATGGTTTTCCTGCCATATCGCTTCACCTGTTGTACTGCTCTGTCCTTCATTTTACATATTCCTGTCTAAATGTATGCTGCATACAGCAGACATACGTATACTTATATATGTTTGTATGATTTTATGGTTATTGTCTAAATAAAATGTTGTCTTTTATTACTATGTTGCTTGGGACTGTTTTACTCCATTTGATCTTGTCATAATAGTGGCAAAGGATACTGAAATTTGACTGTAATTTTATTCAGAAGACGATAATCTATACAAGGTCTCAAAGAACCGTCCTTCTTGGCCACAAAAAAAAAATCCTGCACCAAGAGGGGAAGAGGATGGGCGAATATGTCCCTTCTCCAAAGACTCCTTTATATAACTCCGCATCGCGGCATGCTCTGGTATAGACAAATTAAAAAGACGTCCCTTAAGGAATTTACTACCAGGAATTAAATTTATAGCACAGTCACAATCCCTATGAGGGGGCAGGGCACTGGACCTGGGCTCATCAAATACATCCTGGTAGTCAGACAAAAACTCAGGGACCTCAGAAGGAGTGGAAGAAGCAATAGACACCAACGGAGTATCGCCATGAATTCCCTGACAACCCCAACTTGACACAGACATAGCTTTCCAATCTAAAACTGGATTATGAGCTTGCAGCCATGGCAGACCCAAAACGACAACATCATGCAAATTATGCAGAACGAGAAAGCGAATCACCTCCTGATGTACGGGAGTCATGCACATGGTCATTTGCGTCCAATACTGAGGCTTATTCTCCGCCAATGGCGTAGCATCAATTCCCCTCAGAGGAATAGGAATTTCCAAAGGCTCCAGGACAAAACCACAGCGCCTGGCAAACGACAAATCCATCGGATTCAGGGCAGCACCCGAATCCACAAAAGCCATAACCGGGTAGGACGACAAAGAACAAATCAAAGTAACAGACAAAATAAATTTAGGCTGTATAGTACCAATGGTGACCGGTATAGCGATTTTTTTTAAGCGTTTAGAGCATGCTGAGATAACATGAGTAGAATCACCACAGTAAAAGCACAACCCATTTTGACGTCTATGACTTTGTCGCTCAATTCTGGTCAGAATTTGGTCACATTGCATAGACTCAGGTCTCTGTCCAGAAAATACCGCCAAAGGATGAGCAGATTTGCGCTCCCGCAAACGCCGATCAACCTGAATGGCTAAAGCCATAGAATCACTCAGACTTGTAGGGGTGGGAAACCCCACCATAACATTCTTAATGGCCTCAGAAAGACCTCTGAAATTTGCAGCCAGGGCACACTCATTCCATTGAGTAAGCACCGACCATTTCCGAAATTTTTGACAATACACCTCTGCTTCATCCTGACCTTGAGAGATAGCCAGCAACGCTTTTTCTGCCTGATTCTCAAGATTAGGCTCCTCATAAAGCAGTCCAAGAGCCAGAAAAAATGCATCTACATTAAGCAATGCAGGATCTCCTGGCGCCAAAGAGAAAGCCCAATCTTGAGGGTCGCCACGCAACAAGGAGATAACAATTTTCACTTGCTGAGCGGAATCACCAGAGGAACGAGGTCTCAGAGATAGAAATAACTTACAATTATTCTTAAAATTTTGAAACCTAGATCTATCTCCAGAAAACAACTCAGGAATGGGTATCTTTGGTTCTGACATAGGGCTACGAATAACAAAATCCTGAATACTTTGCACCCGTGCAGTAAGATGATCCACACTAGAAGTCAGAGTCTGAACATTCATGTCTGCAGCTGAGCTCCAAACCACCCAGAGTTCAAGGAGATGAAAGAAGCTAAACAGACTGCAGCAAAGGAAAAGCGGGAGGAAAAAAAAAAAAAATGTACTCAGGTCTTCTTTTTATCCCACTTCTGCGATGCATTAAACACTTTCTGGCCTGCTATACAGTTATGATCCTTAGTGGTTGAGGATCACAAATTACTCCAGCTAAGTAACAAACATAGGACAAGCTCTAGGGAGGTGGCAAACTGGACTGACCGCAAATCTGAACCTATCCAAACACACTAGAAGTAGCCGGTGAACGTGCCTAAAAATCCTAGACGTCTCGAGCCAGCCTGAGGAACTAACTACCCCTAGAGAGAAAGACCTCTCTTGCCTCCAGAGAAATAATCCCCAAAGATATAGAAGCCCCCAACAGATAATAACGGTGAGGTAAGAGGAAGGCACATACACAGGGGTGAAAGCAGATTCAGCAAATGAGGCCCACTAATACTAGATAGCAGAAAATAGAAAAGGGAATCTATGCGGTCAGTAAAAAACCCTTACAAAATATCCACTCTGAGATTTCAAGAACCCCCACACCAACTAACGGTGTGGGGGGAGAACCTCAGTCCCCTAGAGCAACCAGCAAGCGAGGAAATCACATTTTAGCGAGCTGGACTAAAAACATAATGAACACTGATAATCAAAAAATGATCAAACAAAAACTTAGCTTGTCTTGGAGAGACTGGGAGCAAGGTAGACACAAGGAATCTGAAGAGCACTGAATACATTGATAGCAGGCCAGGAACTGAGTATCCAGGTGAGCTAAATAGGAAACCAACCAAGGATAACGAACCAGCTGATGCTGCAACCTGCAGAAAGACAACACTACACAGTACCGCTTGTGACCACTAGAGGGAGCCCAAAAATAGAGTTCACAACAGGCCTCTTAACCACCAGGTCACAACAGTTGCCTAGCAGGGGCCTTTTTTGAGACTGAAAAGAATGACCCAACTCATGTTATCTGCCAACTTTGTAAAAAAAGACTCAGTAGAGGCAAAAATTCTAATAATTTGACTACATCATGCATGAATCTGTACATGCATAATCAACATTCGTTAGTCTGGGAATCTCACTGCACTAAAATGTGGCCTAGCGGGCCTCGCCAACCACTGGCCACCCCATCAATCGCATCTGCTGCTTCTTCCTCCTCCTTCTTCATGACAAGTGTTGTCACACAGGTCTCCGGCCACAGAACCTCCACTTGTTTACCCACTACATTCGGGGTGAGAGCCCATCAGCTGTTAAGGGCAGTGGACATGAATGCTGTTTTTACTGATCTCAGACACCAAGCACATCACATTTTTTTGGTTTCAGACTTGCGTACGGGAGTGCTGCGGATGGCAGCGTACTTCCTCCCTTCTTCCTCCCTGAAACCATGCCTATGCTCTGCCAATGCTCCGCCTACGCCTCCTTGCATCCTGCAGTGCCCTGCGTACCTTTCTTTAACATTGGGTACGCAGAGCACTATACAGAGTACGTCCCTGCGTACCCAATGTTAAAGTTAGGTATGCAGGGCACCGCATGATGCAAGGAAGCGTAGGCGGAGTGTAGGTGTGGTTTCAGGGTGGAAGAAGGGATAAAGTACGCTGCCATCTGCAGCACTCCCGTAAGCAAGTCTGAAACCAGCCTAAACTACTACATACCAGTGTCGGGGTCGTAACGACAATATACCCTCATTCACCAGTCATTCCAAATTAAACTATAAGCATGTGGTACCGGGTAAGAATGAGTCAGACAGGTAGCTGGTTCAATCTCAGTGCATGCTCGTGTGACTATATGTGTCAGCCACGGTCATAGCAACTGAACTTTATTTTCCAAATACACGGTACTAAAAAGGAATGCAATAGGCGGGGTTTAAGCAGTATACGTCTAGTGCTCAATCCCTTTCTGATTCGTCGGACGTCTTCTGGTGGATTCCTCCTCTTCTTTCTATTTCCAAGTTTCGATTTCAAAAGAAATGAAACTCATCATTTCAGATTCTAAACTGAAGTGAAGAATGAACACTGGCAGCCATCTTTAATACAGTTACATTTGCATTAGCAAGGGAAAACTTATTGTTTCACAGTATAAGATATAAAAGTACAAAAAGTATATAAGAAAGTATATTTTCACCTTGACACCAGAAGATGGAGAACTACACTATTAGACAACAGGGGTTAGAGAACTAAACACTTAGTGTGTAGTGGTTTAGTTTTCTAACTCTAGGGGATGGAGAACTAAACCACTAGACACCAAGGGATGACAAATGAAACCATTAGACACCGAGGTGTCACTAGACACCAAGTCTTGGAATCTCCAAGGCTTGCGGGACAAACCTCTGTATCTAACACTTCCTCAACTGCTTCTGCCTCCTCCACCTCCCCTAGGACCTCCACCTGCACCCTCAACCTCTCCCCTAATGAGACACGCATTCCAACTGTGGAGAGCAAATCTCCCCCACCTTCATACTCTGCAGCAAGGGGTTAAAGCAATGTTTAAATTAATATGCCTTGGAGATCACAGTCACATAGCTCAAGAGTTGTCGACAGCTTTCCAAGCCGAGTTTGAGCAATGGCTGTCTCCACTGAACCTGGAGACAGGGAAGGCTGTGTGCAATAATGGTGCAAACCTGGTGGCGGCCCTACGCCGGGCAACCTCATACACATGCCTTGAATGGCTCACGACCTCAACCTGATGGTACAGCAATTTCTCTGCCACTATCCCGGCCTGGATGTGAGTCGCCCGCCAGGGTGGTGGGGTACTCAGTACCGGGTCTGGTACTTAAAGGGGATGTCACGGTGGCTGCGACCCGGTCTGTGGCCCTGTGCGCCCAATTAAAGGGAAAGTGTTTTAGGGGTTTAATGAATAAAGTTCGTATTTGTGACACCACCTGTGGTATTCGTAAATATAGGAAAACTGACTGAACAGCAATCTAGTCTGAACTGGTGCATAACCAAAAAAGGACTTACATAGCAAATAGATCAATGGCTGCACTCAATTTTACTGTACTAAAGCAAGGAAATGTGCGATACATGAAATGTGAATAGCATAATGGCTTGTGAAATCTATGAAAAAACACATGAGATGCTTAGCACAAGATTTGGCCAAAAATTGTGAGCCCATCCACCAAACGTCATGGTAATCTCAAATCGGATGGGTACCTGACCTGTCTGCCTAGTGTGAACACTTACCTCTGGCTAATAACATGGTAAAGCCTGCATTTATAGGAAGGTCGGAACCAACTGTGTTTGGATGTAATTAAAATCACAGCATGGTGAAGGGCGGGGCGTTCAAGTCAGAAAAAATAGTGCATAGTAAATATAGGAAACCTGACTGAACAGCAATCTAGTCTGAACTGGTGCATAACCAAAAAAGGACTTACATAGCAAATAGATCAATGGCTGCACTCAATTTTACTGTACTAAAGCAAGGAAATGTGCGATACATGAAATGTGAATAGCATAATGGCTTGTGAAATCTATGAAAAAGCACATGAGATGCTTAGCACAAGATTTGGCCAAAAATTGTGAGCCCATCCACCAAACGTCAAGGTAATCTCAAATCAGATGGGTACCTGACCTGTCTGCCTAGTGTAAACACTTACCTCTGGCTAATAACATGGTAAAGCCTGCATTTATAGGAAGGTCGGAACCAACTGTGTTTGGATGTAATTAAAATCACAGCATGGTGAAGGGCGGAGCGTTCTAGTCAGAAAAAATAGTACATAGTAAATATAGGAAAATTGACTGAACAGCAATCTAGTCTGAACTGGTGCATAATCAAAAAAAGGACATACATAGCAAATAGATCAATTGCTGCACTCAATTTTACTGTACTAAAGCTAGGAAATGTGCGATACATGAAATGTGAATAGCATAATGGCTTGTGAAATCTATGAAAAAACACATGAGATGCTTAGCACAAGATTTGGCCAAAAATTGTGAGCCCATCCACCAAACGTCAAGGTAATCTCAAATCGGATGAGTACCTGACCTGTCTGCCTAGTGTGAACACTTACCTACGCCACCTGTGGTATTCGGTCAGTTAAGGACCGACGCTGCTAAAAGGGGTCCTCTGGGGTGATGGTATGGCAGCTAGATGGTATAACTTCGCACAGGTGAAGTAGATCCCCAGGGCTCCCGGTGTGTAGGTAATGGTGGGTGGCGCAGTAAAGAACGAGGACACAGGTTTGCAGTCTCTTTACCTGGTTTACTGAAGGTCTCAGGCAACCGCAGTCCAGGGCACCAGATCACAGGACAGTCAGGGTCCAGCCAGCTTGGAAGCAAGTTGGGGGTCCCCTTTACCAGGTGGAGATTAAAGGAACTAACTCACTTTCCCTCCAAACCACAATATATATACAGGGGAGTCACCCATAAACAGGACCAGAGCTCCCCCTTGTGGCCTGGAGTGTGAACATGTTGCATGTTTGTGTCTACCTGCTGAAAGTTATCCTTCCTTACCTCCAAGCATGACATCACTCTCCCCATGGGGAAAGCAATGCCACTGTGACGACCAGGACCCTGGGGCGTCACAGATGCGCTGCTGCAGAAAGCACAGTCGATGTGTGCTCACTTTCACTGTTCGGGTCATCGACTTGCATCACTACAGAGGTCTTTTGGGCTACTGGTTAACCGGTTGATATGCAATGTGCCGACACAGTGGAATTCCACTGTGCACATGTTGCAGTGACTGTGGCAGCAGAGACAAGCCCTGGTGCGGTATGTCATTTTTCTTCATAGCCTGGGCCAACGCAGTACAGACGTGATGCAGAACAGAGTACAAGTGTGAAACATAGTGAACGACTGGAGAGGATCGGGCAAAAGTATCTTGAGCTCAATATCAATGCCTCCAAAATCTTGCCTGAAAATTGAGATTCTGATTTGGCTTTTGTCCTAAGTCACATTTCAAGGCTCGTTAAAGGGTCAATAGTGACTTGTAGGATCGCTGCTTCCAACAGGTGGCGCTATAGCGTTCAAGTCTTCTTCCTCTCTGAAGAGGCAATTTGCATAGTTAGAATGAATAATTATGTGTGAAATTGAGAAGGCCAGAAAACATTTTTGTACAAAGCTTTATGTGACCACTAGATGTCACTATGAGTTTCCCAAAATGGCATATACTGTAGGATAGATGCTTTGATGCCGTAAAGAGGGAAATCACTTTTTACATTGGACACACACTAATAATTGAAATCTGTACTCAAAGATCAGTACATTAATATTATTATTATCATTATTATTATTGAAACAGCAATAGTCATTTAATGGTTAGGAATCAGTGGCTTACAAAATACTGAAATAATATGAGGGTGAACTGATTCTTTTTTTTTCTACAAGGAATTAGATAACCACTAGATGTCAGTAAGACCTGGGCAGCTTCTTTAATGCAAAAATAAAAAACTTATGGGTCTCAGAAAATGGTGATACAAACAAAATATTTGACAAATTTCAGAATTTAGAAATAAAGAAACTATATGAGTTTGGCATCATTGTAATCGAACTGACCTGAAGAATCATGTTGCCCAGTCATTTTTACTGCACAGTGAACACCATAAATTAAAACCTGAAAAACAGTGGCAGAATTACATTTTTGTTTCACAATTTCACCCCAGTTGGAAGTGTTTTCCCCATCTTTCAGGACATAATACTGTAAACTGAATGGTGTCATTCAAAACTACAACTTATCCCTCAGAAAAGCCCTTATATGGCGATATCAACATAAAAATAAACAAATATACAGTTCTTAGAAGAAGGTGAAAAAATGAAAGCAAAAAAAAATAGTTTAGTCTCATAGAGGTTAAAGTCCTAACTTCACATCAAAATCTCAACAGTAATGTTATCTTAACCTGCTGCAATATAATTGAGCCGCTGTCATTACAAAAATAAATGTCCTAGTTTATTCTAGTTAATTTAACCTACATTGTAAAAATGTATTGAGCAAGTTTTTTATACAGAGATTGTTTCTGCACACACAGATTTGTTAAAGGAGTTGTTCTTCTTGAAAAAAAAAGAAGCTGTTTTACAAAATGCTTAAAATTGGTTAACATGAAGTATGAAATGGGTTGTCCAGTCTTAAACTACAAATCTGCAGTCATTCTATGAAACGCTAATGCTGGCGTCCCCGCTCCCTCCTCCTGGTAGGGACGCCGACATATTCAGCACCCTGTCACGCGGCGATGTCCACGTTTCAAGCTCAGCTTCATGCAACGCTGGTCCTGAGCACGCTGCACAGGTCTACCGTTGACGCAAATAGTAAGGACAGATCATGCAATTCCCTGAAAAAAGTCAATGGACCGCACCTCCAAAAATATCATACATTGATCTAATGTCGCTAGGCAAAAAATAGAATCCGGACCTGACATCACCTCCTTACTTAACAAAATCCCACACTGTCTGTCTGCTATCTCGGTCTTCTTTTCTGCTCGCTTTCTAAAACTGATCATGGACAAAACAGAATTCATCATCTTTCCCCCATCTCACTCAAGCCCTCCACCAGACATATCTATCAATGTCAATGGCTGCTCACTTTCCCCAGTCCCACACGCCCGGTGCCTCAGTGTGATCCTCGACTATGCCCTCTCTTTCAAGCCAAATATCCAAGCCCTTGCCTCCTCCTGCCGTCTCAAACTCAAAAACATCTCCCAGATCTGCGCATTCCTTGACCACGACACCACAAAAACACTAGTGCACGCTCTTATCATCTCCCGCCTAGACTACTGCAACCTCCTACTCTCTGGCCTCCCCTCTAGCATTCTGGCACCACTCCAATCCATCCTATACTCTGCTGCCCGACTAATCTACCTGTCTCCCTGCTATTCCCCAGCCTCTCCCCTATGCCAAGCCCTTCAATGGCTTTCTATCGCCCAGAGACTCTAGTTCAAAACCCTTACAATTACATACAAAGCCATCCACAACCTGTCTCCTCCATACATCTGTGACATGGTCTCCCGGTACTTACCTACACGCAACCTCCGATCCTCTCAAGACCTCCTTCTCTACTCCCCTCTCATCTCTTCTTTCCACAACCGTATCCAAGACTTCTTCCGTGCTTCCCTCATACTCTGTAACTCTCTACCACAACACATCAGACTCTTGCCTACCATAGAAACCTTTAAAAAGAACCTGAAGACTCACCTCTTCCGACAAGCCTACAGTGATCCTCAACCTACTGAACCGCCGCACAACCAGCTCTACCCTCTCCTAGTGTATCCTCACCCATCCCCTACAGTCTGTGAGCCCTCGCGGGCAGGGTCCTCCCTCCTTATGTACCTGTGTGCCTTGTTTTCTGCTCATGTTTAATTGTGCGAGCACTGTGCACTGTGAGGATTCTCCGGAAATGGTGGTCTGTGACAATAAGAATGCAAGATGCATACTCCTACCACATTCCAAATAGATGGGCATGGCCTCAACAAGTTTTGCAATCCTCCCCAAGGCTTGCAGGGCGCTTTGGGGTGGAAAAATAAACCACTACACACCATAAGATGGATAACTAAACTACTAGACAAAAGGGGTTAGAGAACGAAACTACTAAACAGCTAGGGTTGTAGAACTAAACCACTACACACCATACGATGGATAACTAAACTAATAGAAAACGGGTTGTTGAACTAAACTACTAAACAGCTATGATTGCAGAACTAAACAAATACATACCAGAACATGGAGAACTAAACTACTAGACTACAGAGGTTGGAGAACTAAACTACTAAACAGCTTGACTTGGAGAACAAAACTACTACACACAAGGGGATGGAGACTTTAAGCACTAGACAGCAAGGTGTCACTAGACACCAAGTCTTTGAATCCCCAGGGCTTGCGGAACAAATATCTGTATACAGGGCTGCCACTAGGAATTTTAGGGCCCCATACTGGCGAAATTTTCGGGGCCCCCTTGAAACTCCGCCCAGGCTCCACCCCTCAAACTGTCCACAGCCCCACCACTCTCTCTTGGAAAAACTCCACTTCTCATCAATCACACATTGGTCAGGGTCACACTTGCGAGTTCAATGCGGGAAACTCGCGCGAGTCTCTCGCATCAAGTCCTGGCACTGCTGCCGACACTCGGGACCAGAGCGTGCGGCTGCATAGAAATACATGCAGCCGCAAACTCAGGTCCAGAGTGCCGGCGGCAGTGCCCGGGACTTGATGCGAGTTTCTCACATTGAATTCGCAAGTGTGACCCCAGCCTAACAGTTCCCATCACCAGATCACACACATATAGCCAGCAGCTTTTGTTTTGGCCAAAAGATTTTTTAAGCCTCCACCACGACAAGATAGACTCTTTTGGCCCAGCTCTACTCTACTCTAATCTATTAATCATTTGTTATAGTATCCAATACAATTTTGGTATATTTTCATTTATTTTTGAATTTTTAAGATGACCAATAATATCACATACAAGGTAAAATACCACCACACCATGTCCAGACCACATATTACCACCACAGTGACCGAATAATATCACATACAAGTAACAAATACCACCACACCATGTCCAGACCATCTGTCCCATGATCCTGCCCCATCTGTCCCATGATCCTGCCTCATCTGTCCCATCGTATACATCCTGTCCCATGATTCTGTACCATCTGTCTCCATCCTGCCCCATTATCCTGCCCCATCTGTCTCCATTCTTGCCCCTGTGTCTCCATTCTTGCCCCCTGTGTCTCCATTCTTGCCCCTGTGTCTCCATTCTTGCCCCTGTGTCTCCATTCTTGCCCCTGTGTCTCCATTCTTTCCCCCTGTGTCTCCATTCTTGCCCGTGTAAATAGATTGACGTGTGCACAGCTTGCGGAATGTGGTGCCCAGTTAGGTTCCAACACCCAAGTATAATGTAATTAAACCTGGCACTCAACTTATATGTGAAAGCGGTTTTTATTTTCAGCAACAAAACGTTTCGGTCATCAGTCTGACCTTCATCAGTTACGTACAGAAGGTAATATCTATGGTGAGTGTGTGCTCCTGCGAGCAACAAAGGAGGAGTCTCCCTGTTTAAGATGGAAGTGTGTACGGCAACCGCTGGCGTATGGTATGACGCGGTGTCCACACCGGACACCGCGTCATACCATACGCCAGCGGTTACCGTACACAACAGGGCCCTGCTGCCCTGCTTACAAACTATGAGGAAAAGGGGAGACACGAGAGGTGGATGGTAACAATTGCTTTAGTTATTTGGACCAGCCATAGTGTATGGCTCGGGTGTTCATGTAAAGCTGCATGAACCAGTTAACTGCCTAAGTATGTAGCAGTACAGACACAGAGGGCTATTAACTGCATAAAGTGTATGAGAACATGATGAGAGGAACCTGATTATGTTTTTTTCTTTTTTTTGTGGAATGGGCCACACAGGGATGGTTAGGTTAATGCATTGTAGCACAAGCTACATCTTGTCTCCAACTCGCTGTGATAAAATGCCTCCCATCGCAGAGTCTGAGGCGCGTACTTTGACAACAAACGGCAGTTCAGGATTTGGATGCACTAGTAATGGTGCTGAAGTAAAAAGAGTCTTTAATTTGTCAAAAGCCACCTGTGCCTCTGGGAAACAGGAAAATAGTTTGGTTTTCTTTGTGAGTAAAGTAATCGGCAAAATAATTTTTGAAAAGTTTTTAACCAATCTTCTGCGGAAATTTGCAAATCCTATAAAGCGCTGGACATCTTTTAGATTTCCCCAGTTGTTTACAGTCGGGAGCAGCTGCATTAGCAGTGCTCACGGTTGTAAATGTAAATTCCCCCACATAAGGATTACTGCGTGGGACTTGACTGTACGGTGGACAGGTATGGGATATTGTTGCTTTTTTATTTTGGAATTTTTACAGGACAATGAGGACTTCGCTTGGATTGAGTGTGCAATAAACATATTAAACCTGTGTGTTTCATTCTTTCATTAAAATACTTTATTCTTAATGTGTGTGTGTATTTTTAACCCATTCATGCTATTGGATTAATAATGGATAGGTGTCTTATTGACACCTCTCCATTATTAACCAGGCTTAATATCATCTTACAATAGCAAGGTGACATTAGCCCCTTATTACCCCATATGCCAATGCTACAGGGCAGTGGGAAGAGAGAGGCTAAGTGCCGGAATAGGCGCATCTTACAGTTGCGCCATTTCTGGGGTGGTTGGGGGAAGATGTTTTTAGCCAGGAGGGGGGGGGGGCAATAACCATGGTCCCTCTCTAGGCTATTAATATCTGCCCTCAGTCACTGGCTTTCCCTATCTGGCGGAGAAAATTGCACGGGAGTCCACGCCAGTTTTTTCCAGGAATTAATCCTTTAATTTAACCCCTACAGCTCCCAAATTTTACACACACACACACACACACACACACACACACACACACACACACACACTACTAACATTATTAGTGAGGGACCTTTAAAAATCTAACTGTTCTGCAATGGTTTACTGTATGTAAACCATGTCTCATATCCTGTCGGGTTCTGCAATGATTTTACAGAACCCGAAAATTGAATTATCGGCTATTCTACTACCCAGCTCCGTATTTCCAGTGCCCATTGTGCAGGCATAGACATAGTGTCTTCAAATATTAGCCCTAGGGGCTGTATCATGGTTGACGCAGGAAGGAGGCCTCAAGAGCCAGACACTTATGAAAGTAGACTACTAGCACTAGCATGGTAGTTCCAGTGCCCAATGTGCAGGCATAGACATAGTGTCTTCAAAACATTAGCCCTGGGGGCTGTATCATGGTTGACGCAGGAAGGAGGCCTCAAGAGCCAGAGAATTATGAAATTAGACTACTAGCATTGTAGTTCCAGTGCCCAATGTGCAGTCATAGACATAGTGTCTTCAAAAAATTAGCCCTAGGGGCTGTATCATGGTTGACGCAGGAAGGAGGCCTCAAGAGCCAGAGAATTATGAAATTAGACTACTAGCATTGTAGTTCCAGTGCCCAATGTGCAGTCATAGACATAGTGTCTTCAAAAAATTAGCCCTAGGGGCTGTATCATGGTTGACGCAGGAAGGAGGCCTCAAGAGCCAGACAATTATGAAAGTAGACTACTGGCACGGTAGTTCCAGTGCCCAATGTGCAGGCATAGACATAGTGTCTTCAAAACATTAGCCCAAGGGGCTGTATCATAGTTGATGAAGGAAGCAAGGAAGGTCTGAAGGTCCAAACAATTATGAAGCTAGGAGTCAGGCTACTAGCACAGTAGTTTCAGTGCCCAGTGACCAGGCATAGCCATAGTGTCTCCAAAAATTACCCCAAGAGGCTGTATCATAGTTGATGAAGGAAGCAGGGCAGGTCTGAATCGCCAAACAAGTATGAAGGTAGGACTACTAGCACAGTAGTTGCAGTGCCTAGTGTCCAGGCATAGCCATAGTGTCTCGGAAAATGAGCCCAAGGGGCTGTATCATAGTTGATCAAGGAAGCAAGGCAGGTCTGAAGGCCAAACAATTATGAAGCTAGGAGTCGGACTACTAGCACAATAGTTGCAGTGCCCAGTGACCAGGCATAGCCATAGTGTCTCCAAAAATTAGCCCAAGGGGCTGTATCATTGTTGATGAAGGAAGCAGGGTAGGTCTGAAGGGCCAAACAATTATGAAGGTAGGACTACTAGCACAGTAGTTGCAGTGCCCAATGTCCAGGCATAGCCATAGTGTCTCCAAAAAGTAGCCCAAGGGGCTGTATCATAGTTGATCAAGGAAGCAAGGCAGGTCTGAAGGGCCAAACAATTATGAAGCTAGGAGTCGGACTACTAGCACAGTAGTTGCAGTGCCCAGTGACCAGGCATAGCCATAGTGTCTCCAAAAATTAGCCCAAGGGGCTGTATCATAGTTGATGAAGGAAGCAGGGCAGGTCTGAAGGGCCAAACAATTATGAAGGTAGAACTACTAGCACAGTAGTTGCAGTGCCCAGTGTCAAGGCATAGCCATAGTGTCTCCAAAAATTAGCCCAAGGGGCATGATACCATGGTTGATGAAGGAAGAAGGGTCTCATCACAAGTGCCTCCGATGGGAAATATTAATTAACGGAACATTGTTTTTAGCTTATTGACCATGAGGTACATGTGGCAGAATCAGGATTTGAAAACATGTGTAAGAAGAATAAAAGGGGTTTGTATGGGAAGGGAAGGACGTGATCACCAGTTGCAAAAAAATAACGTTTTGGGTGACTTTAGGTTGGGATACTGTCATCTGGAGGGCTTAAATACTGTTGCGATATCCAATCCTTGTTAAATTTTATCAGAGTCAGCCTGTCTGCATTCTCTGTAGTCAACCGTGTGCGTGTATCTGTGATGATTGCCCCAGCGGTGCTGAAAACACGCTCTGACATCACACTAGCAGCAGGGCAGGCCAGCACCTCCAAAGCATATAAGGAGAGGTCTGGCCAACTATGCAGCTTGGATACCCAGTAATTAAACGGAACAGAAGTGTCAGGAAGGATGCAGGTATGGTCACTTAGATAGTCGTTGACCATCTTGCTCAACTTCTCCCTCCTTGACATTGTTACTGTTCCAGCTAGTCCTTGGTGATGAGCCGGTTTATTGAAGATGGCCCAGTTTGTGGATGAGTCGCCCGCCAGGGCCGTAGGGTACCCGGTACCGGGTCCGGTGTGCACAGGGGGATGTCACGGTGGCGACCCGGTCCGTGGCCCTGGGCGCCCATGTAAAAGGGAAATTGATTAAAGTTTATGTTCGTGACGCCACCTGTGGTATTCGGTCAGTGGGGACCGACGCTGCTTTAAGGGGTCCTCTGGGGTGATGTTATGGCAGCTAGATGGTATAACTTCCCACAGGTAAAGTATATCCCCAAGGCTCCCGATGTGTAGATGGAAGTTGGTGAATGGCGCAGAAAAGAACGAGGACACAGGTTTGCAGTCTCTTTACCTGGTTTACTGAAGACTTCAGGCAGCCACAGTCCAGGGTACCAGATCACAGGATAGGCAGAGTCTGGCCGGCTTGGAGGCAAGTTGGGAGTCCCCTTTTCCAGGTGGAGTTAAAAGCCTTCCTCTAGCGCGGTGGTGTTGTAGTCCTTTACTGCCTATGGCTTCTGATAAGGTCCTCTGTCATGAATCCCCAATGGCTAGGGATAGCACAGGAAAAGCAAAGTATATCAAATATCGGACGAGCTCTAGGGTGATGGAACCTGGGCTGACCGCTGCCCTACGCCTGACAAACGCAACTAGAGATAGCCAGGGAGCGTGCCTACGTTGGTTCTAGACGCCACGCACCAGCCTAAGAGCTAACTAGTACTGCAGAGAAAACAAGACCTCACTTGCCTCCAGAGGAATTAACCCCAAAGGTATAGTTGCCCCCCACATGTATTGACGGTGAAATGAGAGGAAGGCACACACATAGAGATTATGTATATAGCTTTAGCAAATAGAGGCCCGCTGAAAACTAGAAAGCAGAATGATACAAAAGGGGACTGAGCGGTCAGCAAAAAACCCTAATCAAAAAAACCATCCTGAGATTACAAGAACCCATGTGCCAACTCATGGCACATGGGGAGAACCTCAGTCCACTAGAGCAACCAGCTAGCATAGAGACATTCTAAGCAAGCTGGACCAAAAACCAAACAACTGAAAATCAGCACTTAGCTTATCCTGAAAGATCTGGGAGCAGGTAGGCAGGAACCAAACAGAGCACATCTGAACACATTGATAGCCGGCAAGGGAAATGACAGAAAGGCCAGGTAAAATAGGAAACACCCAGCCTCTGATGGACAGGTGGAAACCAAAGGCCGCAACCCACCAAAGTCACCCAGTACCAGCAGTAACCACCAGAGGGAGCCCACCAACAGAATCCACAACAGTACCCCCCCCTTGAGGAGGGGTCACCGAACCCTCACGAGAACCCCCAGGGCGATCAGGGTGAGCTCTATCGAAGGCGCGGACCAAATCAGTCGCGTGAACATCGGAGGCGACCACCAAGGAATTATCCTCCTGACCATAACCCTTCCACTTAACCAAATACTGGAGTTTGCATCTGGAAACACGAGAATCCAAGATCTTTTCAACAACATACTCCAATTCTCCCTCCACCAGCACCGGAGCAGGAGGCTCGACCGAAGGAACAACGGGTACCTCATACCTCCGCAACAACGACCGATGGAACACATTATGAATAGCAAACGATGCTGGGAGATCCAAACGAAAAGATACAGGGTTAAGAATCTCCGAGATCCTATAAGGACCGATGAACCGAGGCTTGAACTTAGGAGAAGAGACCTTCATAGGGACAAAACGAGAAGACAACCACACCAAGTCCCCAACAAGAAGTCGGGGACCCACGCGGCGACGGCGATTAGCAAACTGCTGAGTCTTCTCCTGAGATAACTTCAAATTGTCCACCACCTGATTCCAAATCTGATGTAGCCTGTCCACCACCACGTCCACTCCAGGACAATCCGAAGATTCCCCCTGACCCGAGGAAAAACGAGGATGAAACCCCGAATTACAAAAAAAAGGAGAGACCAACGTGGCAGAACTAGCCCGATTATTAAGAGCAAATTCGGCCAGTGGCAAAAAAGCAACCCAGTCATCCTGATCAGCAGAAACAAAACACCTCAAATAAGTTTCCAAGGTCTGATTAGTTCGCTCCTTCTGGCCATTCGTCTGAGGATGGAATGCAGACGAGAAAGACAAATCAATGCCCATCTTGGCACAAAACGTCCGCCAAAATCTAGACACAAACTGGGATCCCCTGTCAGAAACGATATTCTCCGGAATCCCATGCAAACGAACCACGTTCTGAAAAAACAAAGGAACCAACTCAGAGGAGGAGGGTAACTTAGGCAAGGGCACCAAATGAACCATCTTAGAAAAGCGGTCACACACAACCCAGATAACGGACATTTTCTGTGAAACCGGGAGATCAGAAATAAAATCCATGGAAATGTGCGTCCAAGGCCTCTTCGGGATGGGCAAAGATAACAACAACCCACTAGCCCGTGAACAGCAAGGCTTAGCTCGAGCACACACTTCACAAGACTGCACAAAGGTACGCACATCCCTAGACAAGGAAGGCCACCAAAAAGACCTGGCCACCAAATCTCTTGTACCAAATATTCCAGGATGACCAGCCAACACAGAAGAATGGACCTCGGAGATGACTCTACTGGTCCAATCATCCGGAACAAACAGTCTTTCTGGTGGACATCGATCCGGTTTATCCACCTGAAACTCCTGCAATGCGCGTCGCAAGTCTGGGGATACGGCGGACAATATTACCCCATCCCTCAGGATACCAGCAGGCCCAGTGTCTCCAGGAGAGTCAGGCACAAAACTCCTGGAAAGAGCATCTGCCTTCACATTCTTTGAACCTGGCAGGTATGAAACCACGAAATTGAAACGAGAAAAAAATAATGACCAACGAGCCTGTCTAGGATTCAAACGCCTGGCAGACTCAAGGTAAATGAGATTCTTGTGATCAGTCAAGACCACCACGCGATGTTTAGCACCCTCAAGCCAATGACGCCACTCCTCAAATGCCCACTTCATGGCCAAAAGCTCCCGATTACCCACATCATAATTGCGCTCGGCGGGCGAGAATTTTCTAGAGAAGAAAGCACATGGCTTCGTCACCGAGCCATTAGAACTTCTCTGTGACAAAACCGCCCCCGCTCCAATCTCGGAAGCATCAACCTCCACCTGAAAAGGAAGTGAAACATCTGGTTGACACAACACAGGAGCAGAAGAAAACCGGCGCTTAAGTTCCCGAAAGGCCTCCACGGCCGCAGGAGACCAATCAGCAACATCAGCACCCTTCTTAGTCAAATCAGTCAAAGGTTTAACAATACTGGAAAAATTAGCAATGAACCGACGATAAAAATTAGCAAACCCCAAGAACTTCTGAAGGCTCTTAACAGATGTAGGTTGTGTCCAGTCACAAATAGCCTGAACCTTAACGGGATCCATCTCAATAGTAGAAGGAGAAAAAATGTACCCCAAAAAAGAAATCTTCTGGACTCCGAAGAGACACTTTGAGCCCTTCACAGAGAATTGGCCCGCAAAACCTGAAACACCTTCCTGACCTGTAGAACATGAGACTCCCAGTCATCAGAAAACACCAAAATATCATCCAAATACACAATCATAAACTTATCCAGATATTCACGGAAAATATTGTGCATAAAGGACTGAAAGACTGACGGAGCATTGGAGAGTCCAAAAGGCATTACCAAATACTCAAAATGGCCCTCAGGCGTATTAAATGCGGTTTTCCACTCATCACCCTGTTTTATCCGCACCAGATTATACGCACCACGAAGATCTATTTTAGTGAACCACCTAGTCCCCTTAATGCGAGCAAACAAATCAGTAAATAATGGCAATGGATACTGGTATTTGACTGTAATCTTATTCAGAAGGCGATAATCTATACAAGGCCTCAGGGAACCATCTTTTTTTGCCACGAAAAAAAAACCTGCTCCCAGAGGGGACGAAGATGGACGAATATGTCCCTTTTCCAAGGACTCCTTAATATAATTCCGCATAGCAGTATGCTCTGGCAGTGACAGATTAAATAAACGACCCTTAGGGAACTTACTGCCAGGAATCAATTCTATAGCACAGTCACACTCTCTATGAGGAGGGAGCGAATTGAGCTTAGGCTCCTCAAAAACATCCTTATAATCTGACAAAAACGCAGGGATCTCCGAAGGAGTCGATGAAGCGATAGAAATCGGAGGTGCATCATCATGAACCCCCTGACATCCCCAGCTTAGCACAGACATTGTTTTCCAGTCCAGGACAGGATTATGAGTTTGTAACCATGGCAGACCAAGCACTAGTACATCATGTAAATTATACAGTACAAGGAAGCGAATCACCTCCTGATGAACGGGAGTCATGCGCATGGTCACTTGTGTCCAATACTGCGGTTTATTCATAGCCAATGGTGTAGAATCAATTCCCTTCAGAGGAATAGGAACTTCCAGAGGCTCTAGACTAAAACCGCAGCGTTTAGCAAATGACCAATCCATAAGACTCAGGGCAACGCCTGAATCCACATAGGCATCGACGGAAATGGAAGACAGTGAAAAAATCAGAGTCACAGACAAAATGAACTTAGACTGCAGAGTATCAATGGCAAAAGATTTATCAACCCTTTTTGTGCGTTTAGAGCATGCTGATATAACATGAGCTGAATCACCACAATAAAAACACAAACCATTTTTCCGCCTATAATTTTGCCGTTCACTTCTGGACTGAATTCTATCACATTGCATAGTCTCAGGTGCCTGTTCAGAAGACACCGCCAACTGGTGCACGGGTTTGCGCTCCCGTAAACGCCGATCAATCTGAATGGCCATAGCCATAGACTCATTCAGACCTGTAGGCGCAGGGAACCCCACCATAATATCCTTAATGGCCTCAGAAAGACCATTTCTGAAGTTTGCAGCCAGGGCGCACTCATTCCACTGAGTAAGCACCGACCATTTCCGAAATTTCTGACAATATATTTCCGCTTCATCATGCCCCTGAGAGAGGGCTAATAAAGCCTTTTCAGCCTGAATCTCTAGGTTAGGTTCCTCATAGAGCAATCCCAATGCCAGAAAAAACGCATCCACACTGAGCAACGCAGGATCCCCTGGTGCCAATGCAAATGCCCAATTCTGAGGGTCGCCCCGTAGGAACGATATAACAATCTTGACCTGTTGAGCAGGGTCTCCAGAGGAGCGAGATTTCAAAGAGAGAAACAATTTACAATTGTTCCTGAAATTCAGGAAGGTAGATCTATCTCCAGAAAAAAACTCTGGAATAGGAATTCTAGGTACAGACATTGGAGTGTGAACAATGAAATCCTGTATATTTTGAACCTTTGCCGCGAGATTACTCAGGCTGGAAGCCAAACTCTGGACATCCATGATAAACAACTAAGATCAGAGCCATTCAAGGGTTAAGAGGAGGTAAGAAGCAGCTAGACAGCAATTAAGGGCTAGGCAGCAAAACTCTGAAGGGAAAAAAAAAAAAAAAAAATTTCCTTGAACACTTCTTTTCCTCCTGCTTCAGCCCAAACAATTAACACTTTGTGGGCCGGCTATACTGTCATGAATCCCCAATGGCTAGGGATAGCACAGGAAAAGCAAAGTATAACAAATATCGGACGAGCTCTAGGGTGATGGAACCTGGGCTGACCGCTGCCCTACGCCTGACAAACGCAACTAGAGATAGCCAGGGAGCGTGCCTACGTTGGTTCTAGACGCCACGCACCAGCCTAAGAGCTAACTAGTACTGCAGAGAAAACAAGACCTCACTTGCCTCCAGAGGAATTAACCCCAAAGGTATAGTTGCCCCCCACATGTATTGACGGTGAAATGAGAGGAAGGCACACACATAGAGATGATGTATATAGCTTTAGCAAATAGAGGCCCGCTGAAAACTAGAAAGCAGAATGATACAAAAGGGGACTGAGCAGTCAGCAAAAAACCCTAATCAAAAAAACCATCCTGAGATTACAAGAACCCATGTGCCAACTCATGGCACATGGGGAGAACCTCAGTGCAATAGAGCAACCAGCTAGCATAGAGACATTCTAAGCAAGCTGGACCAAAAACCAAACAACTGAAAATCAGCACTTAGCTTATCCTGAAAGATCTGGGAGCAGGTAGGCAGGAACCAAACAGAGCACATCTGAACACATTGATAGCCGGCAAGGGAAATGACAGAAAGGCCAGGTAAAATAGGAAACACCCAGCCTCTGATGGACAGGTGGAAACCAAAGGCCGCAACCCACCAAAGTCACCCAGTACCAGCAGTAACCACCAGAGGGAGCCCACCAACAGAATCCACAACAGTCCTCACAGTTCTTCTCTGTGCTCCATGTAGGATAGGACACAAACCCGTATGACAGGTGACTCGAGCCTTATTACAGGGTCTCTATCAGGATCCGGGCTCTATGTGTCACTGTGCCTCCTGGGTATTGAGGTGGACAGGTAATTTGCAGTTCAGCTGTCCTGCCGGTCTCTGCTGTAAGTCTTAGAGTAAATTACAACCTCAGTGTTCCGGCTACCGGTTATCTGCGCTGCAGAGGGGGATCGCTCATTCGCAGCTGTCCTCCCCTGATGTCACTCTCCTGTGCTTTGCTCTCCTACACGCTCACTGCAATCTGTTCAGCTTTCAGTGTTATCTCTGTCCAGGAGCTGCAGCACTTTCTCATGGCTGCACGGCCCCTCTCCTTCCTTCCCCTCCAAACCACAATATATATAGGGGAGTCACCTAGGAATAGGATCAAAAGCTCCCCCTTGTGGCCTGGAGTGTGAACATGTTGCATGTTTGTGTTTACCTGGTGAGAGTTATGCTTCCTTGTCTCCAAGCGTAACATCACTCTCCCCGTGAGGAAAGCAATGTCACTGTGATGACCAGGACCCTGGGGCGTCACATGGACATTTTACCACACCTCTTTTGGACCTGCTTGGCGTGTCTCTCCCCATTACTGCATGCTGTTGCACAGAGCTAGTACCTTTGCTAGCAGCGGTGTCTGAGGGTGCTGTTGTCATCAAATGATCGACAACGGCCCTCTTGAAGGATTCAATTGTGAAACCCCTCAGTGACTGCAACAGTAGCGAAGGAAATTTCTCCTTGTACCGTGGGTCTAGGAAGGTGTCCAACCAGTATAGGTTGCTATTGAAAAATGTGGATTACGCGAGGGTCTTGGCACAGTCAGATATGAAGTGTGCCAAGCTGCAAAGAGGCAAATCTTCTGTGTCCCCAGAAGGAGGAACAATACCCATCGTCTCCTCACACTGACTCTCCTCCTCCACCTCCTCCTCTCCAGCCCACCCAGGCTGGGCAGACATGAAGCCGGGGTTGGGATTCCCCTCTGTAGCATGAGGTGTCCCCTCGGTACCACTGAAAAAGAAGTTCTCTCCCTCCTCGCTTTCGTCATCATCATCATCCCCCAATCTTGCCTGATGATATTGGCTGGGCTGGGTAGGATCACCCATTGTGAAATCTTGCTCCATACCCAGCTGTTGGGCACGCAAAGATTCCATTTTTAGATTGTGCAGCGATTTTTTCAGCAGACATAGCATAGGGATGATAACTGGAAGTAAGGATCTAGATTTGCACTCAATAAACGTAGTTGGTGCCACCGAGGAAAAAAAACTGAATAATGTTCATATAGTAACCTCGGGCACACATTCAGTAGAGAAGTCAGGTTGCAGTTGAAAAAAAGTTTATTTAATCAAATTTAAATCCGGGATTTCACAGCCAAAGATAAACATAGGAGAATTTCTTAGCAGAAGCGAACATCCCAACATTTCGGCTTAATTAGCCTTTATCAAGGGTGCATTCTAAATAAGAAAATATATAGCAAACAATAAATATATAATCACCAGCAACAGCGGTTGAGGAATGGCGGAAATGGGCGCAAATATGGTGCACCATCTCAAGTAGGTGCGGCAAGTCAGGGTATGTTTTTATAAACTTCTGCACCACTGTAACGCCGCTGGGTTTATACCTCGTTTCTTCGGCGTTACTTTTGCATTTCTCTGCTTTAACCCTTGCTCCTCTCCCCCTAATGTGCAGGGATACTGTTGTCTGTTACCTGTATGGATTCTGCTCAGTTCCCTGCCACCGCTGCGTAGCTGTACATGTGCTGTGATGACTTTGCTCTGCTGCATGGCCACTCGCATGTGCGGTCCCTGGCTGCCGCTTGGAAGCTAGCCTTGGCTTGCGAGGTCCTCTGCAGCTGGTGCATGGCTTCTCACGTGTGTCCAGGCTAGCAGCCGCTGCCAGGTGCCCTAGGCCACAGTTCCTGTGCTATCAGTGCTATAATGGTTTCTGTTTGTGCTTAGGGTGCGCGCGGCCACACCTACCCTGCTTTTATCAGGGTTTGAGTGTGCACCTGTGTTGCTTCCTCAGCCTATTGCTGAGGAGCAGCTCCTATATAAACTTCCTCTTTGCTACTGGGCGTTGCCAGAGCATTGCATTGTGTTTCTGTGTCTTGCCTTGTGAGGTATCCAGCTCCCGTTCTGTCTGCAGTATGTTCTGGGAGAGCTGATGCCTGTCTCTCGCCTGTTCTGGGGGCCGAGTACCCAGATCCGCCTATCCTGGAGGCTGTATATCCAGATCTGTTTGTGTCTTGTTTACCCGCCTGTTCTGGGGGCAGAGTACCCAGATCCGCCTATCCTGGAGGCTGAATATCCAGTACCTGATCCTGTCTGAACCTGTCTCTGTTATGTTTCTTAAAGTCCTATTGTGTCTGGCACCCCGCACCCTGTGACTGAACTTTCCGGGCTCATCTTTCAAAGATGGAGTTCGGTGTTCTTGCTGAGCGCTTACTATTCTGTGCTCAGTCTTCCATGCGGTGCTAACCCTGTCTGGCCCGGTTCCAGTCCAGCGGAGCTAGCACCATCACGCTTGAGTTCCTTCCTAGGTCTGATGTCCGGAGCCTGACGGCCGAAGTTATGAACCTGATGACCTCCGCTACCTGGTCCTGTGCCCTCTGTGTCCCAGCCGATGACCTGGGCTGCCACGCCAGTGTCCAGCCTGTGTCTGAAGTCCTTTCATTATCCGATGTCCTGATTCCTGGGCTGCCACGTCAGTGTCCCAGCCGATGACCTGGGCTGCCACGCCAGTGTCCCAGACGTCTTTCCGGTATTCCTGATGTCCTTTCATTATCCGATGTCCTGATTCCTGGGCTGCCACGTCAGCGTCCCAGCCGATGACCTGGGCTGCCACGCCAGTGTCCCAGATGTCTTTCCGGTTTTCCTGATGTCCTTTCATTGTCCGATGTCTTGATTCCCTGGGCTGCTACGCCTGTGTCCATGTGTCCTGCCTGTGTCCAGATGTCCTGCCTGTGATCCTGAGGTCCACCCTGAGATGACGTCCTTCTGGATCGGTGTCTGATGTTCTCCTGCTGAGCCTGTGCTACGTCTGAGGCCTGAGAGAGAGGCCGTCCTAGTAAGCCCGTGCCAGATGACCCTGGACTGCATCACCCCGTGATGACACCTGCCTGGTGTCTGATGTTCTCCAGCCGAGCCTGTGCTACGCCTGAGGCCTGAGAGAGAGGCCGTCCTAGTATGCCCGTGCCAGATGACCCGGGACTGCATCAACCCGTGATGACTTCTGCCATCTTCAGACGTCCATCTAAGCCTGTGGTCCCGATGTCCTGCCTGTGGTCCCGATGTCCTGCCTGTGGTCCCGATGTCCTGCCTGTGATCCTGATGTCCTGCCTGTGATCCTGATGTCCTGCCTGTGATCCTGATGTCCTGCCTGTGATCCTGATGTCCTGCCTGTGATCCTGATGTCCTGCCTGTGATCCTGATGTCCTGCCTGTGATCCTGATGTCCTGCCTGTGATCCTGATGTCCTGCCTGTGATCCTGATGTCCTGCCTGTGATCCTGATGTCCTGCCTGTGATCCTGATGTCCTGCCTGTGATCCTGATGTCCTGCCTGTGATCCTGATGTCCCGCCTGTGATCCTGAGGTCCACCCTGAGATGACGTCCTTCTGGGATCGGTGTCTGATGTTCTCCTGCTGAGCCTGTGCTATGTCTGAGGCCTGAGAGATTGGCCGTCCTAGTATGCCCGTGCCAGATGAACCTGGACTGCATCAACCCGTGATGACTCCTGCCATCGTCTGACGTCTGAGTCGTGTACCTTTCCTTGTCATGTGGAATCGGGATCCTGACATCTTTATGTTTTGTTATGAACTGTGCTATCATTTAAGTAAACTTTGTTTCTTCATACCTGAAGTTGTGCGGTGTAGTCTAGTTCTGCATATCTACATCTTGTTCACATGCTCAGCTGCCACAGACCCTGCTCGCTACCGTTCCCTAGTCTGGGTAGGTCCAGGTTACTCTGTGGTCCAGTGGGTCCACATTGCATTCCTTTTTGGGACGCTCGCCCGTCATGGTCTGGCGATGTGGAGGTGTCGGCTCGGCCACGTTTGTGGTCGCAGCCGCAGCAACCACTAGGTTGAGCACGTGAGCCATGCATGGCACGTGTTCCAGCTTCCTGAGCTTTAAAGCCGCCACCAGGTTACGCCCATTGTTGCAGACAACCAGACCGGGTTGGAGTTGCAGTGGGGAGAGCCACTGATCTGTCTGTTGTTTTATTCCTTGCCACAGCTCTGCTGCAGTGTGTGTGGTGTTTGACCTAAACAGATGAGTTTCAGCAGAGAGTGTTGCCGCTTTGCCGATGCGCTGCTGCACAGCTCCCAACTTGGGAGTGATGTAGAGGGTAATTCAGCAGAGGATGACGAGGCAGAGGAGGAGGAGGAAGAGAGGAGACAGGACGTATATGATGAGGCAGAAACCCTGAGTGAGGTTGGGCCTGCTATTCGCGGCGTGGGTAGGATATGTGATGGCCCAGTTTCAGACCTTGTCCCACCCTTCACCAGGTTGAGCCAGTGAGCCGTGACAGAGATGTATCGTCCCTGGCCACAAGTACTTGTCCACGTGTCTGTTGTAAGGTGGACCTTCCCGCTTACGGCGTTGGTGAGAGCACGCTTTAGATTTAAGACGTGCTGGTGTAACGCGGGGACGGCACATCGGGAAAAATAGTGTGGGCTGGGAACCGAGTATCGTGGGGCAGCCACAGCCAACAGATCACAGAAAGACTGTGTCCCCCATAAGCCTAAACGGCAACATCTCCACAGCTAGCAACTTGGCAATGCGTGTTTGGTATTTGTGCTTGTGGGTGCGTGCGTGTTCAGTATTTGTGCTTGTGGGTGCGTAGCTTGGTATTTACACCTCCTTTCATACATCTGGGGCACGGATAATTGAACGCTTGGCTGGGACAAACAAGTGGATGAGCTTGTTGTGTCCTTTGTCTGTGTAACCGCAGCTTGTGAGCAAGAGGTATGATGATCACCTGCTTCCTGCCCTGCAGATTGGGAAGGACGGATCACAGGCGACATGGCAGTGGTTTGACCCGCAGACACCGATTTTGGTACCCTGATGTTCCGCCCACCGACTAGGGTGCTTTGCTGCCATGTGTTTCCGCATACTGGTGGTGCTTTGGTTGACTTGGCCCCGGCCTCTGCTCAGCTTCGTATGGCAGATGCTACAGATGACAATACATTTGGTTCAAAAGGACTATCGGAAAAAAAATTCCAGACAGCGGCTGAATGCACCCTTGCCTTGACTTGGGGCACAGAGGGATTGCTCTTGGCAACAGTTGACACACTTTGCACTCTGCTCAAACCAGTAGCCCTCGGTGCCTTTGTTGGTGCTCCGTATCCACCTTCTTCTTCTGTGCTGCTGTGCTGGCTATGTGTGCCAACGGTCCAGGTCAGATCGGTGGTCTCATCATCGACCACCTTGTCGTCCATGTCATCCTCCTTCCGTGTTGATATTGTCGACTGGTCAAATGGCAACTGCGTGTCATGACCATCAGCCTCCACCTCTTCTTTGGGTATATCACGTGGATGAAAGTGGTTTTCTTCTGGCCGTGGGGTTGCAAATATTTGGCCATCATCAACAGACGATACCTCCTCACGTTCCTCTTCAATGTCGCGCGGTGAGAGGCCAGAGGCAACGAAAGGAAGTGGACGAAGCAGATCCTCGGAGTGGCCAAGGTTGGGGTCAAATGTTCCCTGTGACTCCTGATGGGGTGATGAACTAGGAAATGGTTGAGAATAGGATGACCCCGCGTTCTCTGTGTGGACAGGAGACTGTTTTGTCATGGACGATTGGGTGCTGCTAGAAAATTTTGTTGAGGCCTTATCAGCCATCCAAGACAGTATCTGCTCTTGTTCTTCTGGCTTCCAGACCCGTTTACGTTCCACACCGGGAAATTTAGCCAGGAACCTAGATGCATCAACCTTCTTCGGTCTCCCAGACTCTGTGCCTTGTTGGGCACCAATGTCAACCCCACGTCCACGTCCCTTCACAACAGCCTTTTTAGGAATTTTGGATTTTTCTTCCATAGTTGCAGATGTTCAGATGCAGATGTTGGGGAGATTGGCAAGATTACGCACCCCAGTAACCACACAAGACAGCGGTGCTGCCACAAAAAATTGCCCTGAGGTTTAAGGTGAGATTACGCACCCCAGTCACCACACAAGACAGCGGTGCTGGCTGCGTGTCAGTTGTGCAGTACCATGCGTCCTATTCGCTGTGAACACAGCACCGCAACAGCACAAAAAAAGTGCCCCGCAGGGGTAAATGTGACCCCAAAAATAGCTGGAAAAACTGTCACTACTCAGTCCCTGACCTTATACTTTCAGCTATGAAAAGAGGTTTTGTGTTTTAGAGAGGATTTCTGGACAATTTGCACAAAAATACAGAACTCTCGCTAGCAGCTGCTCACACTCTCCCTACACTAGCTGTGTTCTGCATGCAATGTGCAGAAAAGGGCGGCAGCAGGGCTTATATAGAGCCAGGCTATGTATGATGCTGGGCGGCCAGTCAATCATAGTAATGCTGCCCACAACCAAGAAGGCTGCGGCATTACTGTGATTGCCATATGCTGGGTGGTAGATCCGAATAGTGTGAGGCGAGTAGTGAAGTCCTCGCTATGTTCCGAGTACCGCGAGTACTTCATTACTCGCTGAGTACCGAATATCCACGATTATACTCGCTCATCCCTAGTTAGGGATGTTTCCATATCCTTGCAGTCTTCCTTTCTTCATCCTCTAAATTATCAGGGGTCCCAACCCTTGCAAATTCATCCTTAATTAGCTCTGATAATCCTCGTTGAAAGTGAGTCCTCTTGGCAGCTAAATGCGATGTGGTGTCTGCCACCAGCAGTGGAATTCTGAGGTATATTCAGCTACAGAGCGCCACCATTGATGTACGTTATGTAATTTGGTTTCAGCTGTAGCACAACGATTTGGGTCATCAAACACTTGATCAGTAGCAGTGATGAAGGAAACCAAGTCATTTAGGAGGTCAGAGTTCTTTTCCACATAAGGTGAGCCCATGCAAGAGCTTCACCAGTCAGGAGTTTAATGAAGAAAAGAACCTTCTTCCTATCATTGGTAAACGGAGAAGGTTGCATCTGGAAATAGACACAACATTGATTAAGGAATCCATGATGATAACGATCCCCACTGAATTTTGTGGGCAGCGGCATGCGTGTGTGTCTGAGCCTGAGTTGCGCAAATTCAGAAGTTGCCTCTGCAACTCAATCATTTCCTTTTGCTGACCCAACACCTGTGTTTGCAACTTATAAAATTTTTCTTGGTATGTGGCTCCAAAATTCTGAAGTTTAGCAACTTGATACCTCAATTGGGCTGCAACAGACTCAATTTTGTGTGCGAGATTATTCTGTTAAGGACTGACCGGAGTTGGAGTAGTGATATTGCAACCACTAGGCGCAGCACCGGCAGGTAGCGTCGTCAGGATATAGCCAGATTTCGGTACACGGAGAATAAGTGTAGTTGGCAGGAAAAGCAGGAATCATAGTCAGGATATAGCCAGAGGTTGGTACATGGAGCAGCAGTAGGATCTTGAGGATAAGTGGGAATCGTAGTTATGATATGGCCAGAGGTCGGTACACGGAGCAGCAGTGTAGTTGGGAGGATAAGCAGCAGGTGGCAAGAAGCTAGACTAAAGGCTGGGAGCTCAATAATCTTGCAATGAAGGAAGTGCAGTGGCAGGTTTAAGTAGTGTGCTCAATCAGGAACTTGGGGTGGACACATCAGGAACTCAGGTTGGAGACATGAGGAACAACACAGGTACTAGTATCTGATTTAGCAAGAAACTGTCCAGTGAACTGTATAGCTCAGAGGGAAGAGGTGACGTCTGGTGCATAAGAGCTGCTGGGTTCGAATCCTGACATTGGGTATCGGCGTACTCAGGAGTAGAGATGAGTAGTGTTGAGCGGATAGTATCGGCTGATACCCGAAAAGTATCGGATATCGCCGATACCGATACCAATACAAGTCAATGGGACACCAAGTATCGGAAGGTATCCTGATGGTTCCCAGGGTCTGAAGGAGAGGAAACTCCCCTTCAGGCCCTGGGATCCATATTAATGTGTAAAATAAAGAATAAAAATAAAAAATATTGATATACTCACCCTCTGACGCGCCCTGGTTGTAACCGCCAGCCTCCGTTCATAAGAATGAGCGCTTGAAAGTCCTTAGATGACGTCGCGGCCTGTGATTGGTCGCGGAGCGGTCACGTGACCACCACGCGACCAATCACAGGCCACGACGTCATCTAAGGACTTTCAAGCGCTCATTCTTATGAACGGAGGCTGGCGGTTACAACCAGGGCGCCTCAGAGGGTGAGTATATCAATATTTTTTATTCTTTATTTTACACATTAATATCGATCCCGATACCGATTCCCGATACCACAAAAGTATCGGATCTCGGTATCGGAATTCCGATACAGCAAATATCGGCCGATACCCGATACTTGCGGTATCGGAATGCTCAACACTAGAGATGAGCAAACCTAGGAACAACACAGGTACTAGTATCTGATTTAGCAAGGAACTGTCCAGTGAACTGTATGGCTCAGAGGGAAGAGCTGACGTTTGGTGCACAAGAGCTGCTGGGTTCAAATCCTGACATTGGGTATCGACGTACTCAGGAGTAGAGATGAGCAAACCTTCCAAGATTCGGTTCGCCAAGCGTTTAGATCAGTATTTCCCAAACTCCAGTCCTTACGGACCCCAACAGGTCATGTTTTCAGGATTTCCATAGTGCTGCACAAGTGAGAGAATTCCTGATACTTCCATCACGTGTGCAATACTAAGGAAATCCTGAAAACATGACCTGCTGGGGTCCGTGAGGACTGGAGTTTGGGAAACACTGATTTAGTTGTTCGCCGAACGTACCCGAACCCCATTAAATTCAAGGGGAGGCAAAACCAAACGCATAGACAACACCTTCAGGGGGGCCAAAAAGCTGCCAAAACAACTCAAATTAGGGGAAGACACCAGGAAAAGTGGCATCAATTGACCAACAGTAGAAATTTGATAATGGCACAGCAGCAGTCAGACAAGGGCCATGCATGAGGTATCAGGGTCTGGGCAGCATTTACAGCTTTTAAAGTTTAAATTTAGACGAGGTGCGTGATGGACTGGTGTAAGCCTGCTGTGCTGGGAGCCCTGATACCTCATGTAACAGCTCAAACTGCTTTTTTGCTCTGCCACACTCAGATGGCACAACTATCATCTTGGTAGACCACCAATGTTTGAAAAATTTAAGGATAGTAACAAAGGTAGTTGACTGATCAATTGACCCACAGTAGAACATTTTATAATGGAACAGAAGCAGTCAGCCATGGGTCATGCATGAGGTATCAGGGTGTGGGCCAGCATTTACAGCTTTGAAATTAAGAGGTAGTTGAAGGACATGTGTAGGCCTGCTGTGCTGGGAGCCCTGAAAAATTCAGGCAACACACATGAAGTAGACCCAACTTGGAGTACAAACATTTCCCAAAATTATTGCCACACACCAATAAAGTGTCATCAATTTCCCCAGAGTAGAAATAGTATAATTGAGCATTTTTTTTTTTAAAAGTCTGTTACTGTACGGTCTACTCAGCTCCCTTCCTTTCGCAGCTGCACAGCGGTATTATTATTATTTATTGCTATAGCACTATATATTCCATGGCGCTTTACATGTGCAAAAGGATATATAAAATAAAAACAAGGACAATGATCTCAAACAATACTAATCACCGACTGGTACTTTAGGAGAGAAGAGCCTGTTCGTGATGGCTCACAGTCTACAAGGGATGGGTGAGGATTAATGATGAGCGAGTATACTCGTTGCTCAGGTTTTCCCGAGCATGCTCGGGTGGTCTCCGAGTATTTCGGCGAGCTCGGAGATTTTGTTTTTGTCGATGCAGCTACATGATTTGCGGCTGCTAGACAGCTTGAATACATGTGGGGATTGCCTGGTTGTTAGGCAATCCCCACATGTATTCAAGCTGTCTAGCAGCCGCAAATCATGCAGCTGCATCGACAAAAACTAACTCTCCGAGGACGCTGAAATACTCGGAGACCACGCGAGCATGCTCGGGAAAACCCAAGCAACGAGTATGCTCGCTCATCACTAGTGAGGATACCACAGGTAAGGGTAGATCTGCTTGTGCAGCGGTATGGTGGAGCAATGGTTAGTGCAGGTTGTAGACTTGACAGAATTTACCGTATATACTCGAGTATAAGCCGACCCGAGTAAAAGCTGACCCCCCAAATTTTGCCACAAAAAAATGGGAAAACTTAATGACTCGAGTATAAGCCTACTGGTAAATTTAAAAAATAAAAATAGATAACAATGAAAGTAAAATTAATTGAGACATCGGTAGGTTACGTGTTTTTGAATATCCATATTGAATCAGGAGCCCCATAATGCTCCATACAGTTCATGATGGGCCCCATAAGATGCTCCATATTAAAATACGCCCCATATAATGCTCCATATATAAATGTGCCACATATAATGCTCCATGCAGTTCATTATGGCCCCATAAGATGCTCCATATACAAATATGTTGTGAATTTGCTTTTTGCTCCCTCTAGTGGTTACTAGTTTTTTGACTCTGGTTTTTCTGTCATTCCTTTTATCCGCACCTGGGTCGTTAGTTAGGGGTGTTGCTATATAAGCTCCCTGGACCTTCAGTTCAATGCCTGGCAACGTAGTTATCAGAGCTAGTCTGCTGTGCTCTTGTCTACTGATCCTGGTTCCAGTTATATCAGCTAAGTCTGCCTTTTGCTATTTGTTTTGGTTTTGTATTTTTGTCCAGCTTGTTCCAAATCTATATCCTGACCTTTGCTGGAAGCTCTAGGGGGCTGGTGTTCTCCCCCCGGACCGTTAGACGGTTCGGGGGTTCTTGAATTTCCAGTGTGGATTTTGATAGGGTTTTTGTTGACCATATAAGTTACCTTTCTTAATTCTGCTATCAGTAAGCGGGCCTCTCTGTGCTAAACCTGGTTCATTTCTGTGTTTGTCATTTCCTCTTACCTCACCGTCATTATTTGTGGGGGGCTTCTATCCAGCTTTGGGGTCCCCTTCTCTGGAGGCAAGAAAGGTCTTTGTTTTCCTCTACTAGGGGTAGCTAGATTCTCCGGCTGGCGCGTGTCATCTAGAATCAACGTAGGAATGATCCCCGGCTACTTCTAGTGTTGGCGTTAGGAGTAGATATATGGTCAACCCAGTTACCACTGCCCTATGAGCTGGATTTTTGTATTCTGCAGACTTCCACGTTCCTCTGAGACCCTCGCCATTGGGGTCATAACAGTTTGCCAGGCCAGTATTAAATGTTTAATGCATTGCAGAAGAGGGATTATAAAAAAGAAGATTCTGAGTTGTTTTTTTTTTTTCTCCTTCCCCTTTACCTCAGAGTGGCTATGCTTGCTGCAGACATGAATGTCCAGACCTTGATTACAAGTGTGGACCAGCTGGCTACTCGTGTGCAGGGCATACAAGACTATGTTATCAGAAATCCTAGGTCAGAACCTAAAATACCGATTCCTGAACTGTTTTCCGGAGACAGGTTTAAGTTTAGGAATTTCGTGAATAATTGTAAATTGTTTTTGTCCCTGAGACCCTGTTCATCAGGAGATTCTGCTCAGCAAGTAAAAATTGTTATTTCGTTCTTACGGGGCGACCCTCAGGATTGGGCTTTTTCGCTGGCGCCAGGAGATCCGGCATTGGCTGATCTTGATGCGTTTTTTCTGGCGCTCGGTTTACTTTATGAGGAACCCAATCTTGAGATTCAGGCAGAAAAGGCCTTGCTGTCTATGTCTCAGGGGCAGGACGAGGCTGAAGTGTATTGCCAAAAATTTCGGAAATGGTCCGTGCTGACACATTGGAACGAGTGTGCACTGGCCGCTAATTTTAGAAATGGCCTTTCTGAAGCCATTAAGAATGTTATGGTGGGTTTTCCCATTCCCACAGGTCTGAATGATACTATGGCACTGGCTATTCAGATTGACCGGCGGTTGCGGGAGCGCAAAACCGCAAATTCTCTCATGGTGTTGTCTGAACAGACACCTAATTCGGTGCAATGTGATAGAAAAACCGCAAATTCCCTCATGGTGTTGTCTGAACAGACACCTGATTTAATGCAATGTGATAGAATCCTGACTAGAAATGAGCGGAAAATTCATAGGCGCCGGAATGACTTGTGCTCGAGCTAAGCCTTGCTGTTCTCGTGCCAGCGGTTTGCTCTTGCCCTTGCCTGTCCCGAAGAGACCTTGGACACATATCTCCATGGATTTCATTTCTGATCTTCCGCTATCTCAGGGCATGTCCGTTATCTGGGTGATATGTGATCGCTTCTCCAAGATGGTCCATTTGGTTCCTTTGCCTAAGCTGCCTTCCTCTTCCGATCTGGTTCCTGTGTTTTTCCAGAACGTGGTTCGTTTGCACGGCATCCCTGAGAATATTGTGTCAGACAGAGGATCCCAGTTCGTTTCCAGGTTCTGGCGATCCTTTTGTAGTAGGATGGGCATTGATTTGTCGTTTTCGTCTGCTTTCCATCCTCAGACTAATGGACAGACGGAGCGAACCAATCAGACTTTGGAGGCTTATTTGAGGTGTTTTGTCTCTGCTGATCAGGACGATTGGGTGACATTCTTGCCGTTGGCTGAGTTTGCCCTTAATAATCGGGCTAGTTCCGCCACCTTGGTTTCGCCTTTTTTCTGCAACTCTGGTTTCCATCCTCGCTTTTCTTCGGGTCATGTGGAGCCTTCTGACTGTCCTGGGGTGGATTCTGTGGTGGATAGGTTGCAGCAGATCTGGAATCATGTGGTGGACAACTTGAAGTTGTCACAGGAGAAGGCTCAGCGCTTTGCCAACCGCCGCCGCGGTGTGGGTCCCCGACTACGCGTTGGGGATTTGGTGTGGCTTTCTTCCCGCTTTGTTCCTATGAAGGTCTCCTCTCCCAAATTTAAACCTCGTTTTATTGGGCCTTACAAGATATTGGAAATCCTTAATCCTGTATCTTTTCGTCTGGATCTTCCTGTGTCGTTTGCTATTCACAATGTATTTCATAGGTCCTTGTTGCGGCGGTACATTGTGCCTATAGTTCCTTCTGCTGAGCCTCCTGCTCCGGTGTTGGTTGAGGGCGAGTTGGAGTACGTGGTGGAGAAGATCTTGGATTCTCGCCTCTCCAGGCGGAGGCTTCAGTACCTGGTCAAGTGGAAGGGCTATGGTCAGGAGGATAATTCCTGGGTGGTCACCTCTGATGTTCATGCGGCCGATTTAGTTCGTGCCTTTCATGCCGCTCATCCTGATCGCCCTGGTGGTCGTGGTGAGGGTTCGGTGACCCCTCACTAAGGGGGGGGTACTGTTGTGAATTTGCTTTTTGCTCCCTCTAGTGGTTACTAGTTTTTTGACTCTGGTTTTTCTGTCATTCCTTTTATCCGCACCTGGGTCGTTAGTTAGGGGTGTTGCTATATAAGCTCCCTGGACCTTCAGTTCAATGCCTGGCAACGTAGTTATCAGAGCTAGTCTGCTGTGCTCTTGTCTACTGATCCTGGTTCCAGTTATATCAGCTAAGTCTGCCTTTTGCTATTTGTTTTGGTTTTGTATTTTTGTCCAGCTTGTTCCAAATCTATATCCTGACCTTTGCTGGAAGCTCTAGGGGGCTGGTGTTCTCCCCCCGGACCGTTAGACGGTTCGGGGGTTCTTGAATTTCCAGTGTGGATTTTGATAGGGTTTTTGTTGACCATATAAGTTACCTTTCTTAATTCTGCTATCAGTAAGCGGGCCTCTCTGTGCTAAACCTGGTTCATTTCTGTGTTTGTCATTTCCTCTTACCTCACCGTCATTATTTGTGGGGGGCTTCTATCCAGCTTTGGGGTCCCCTTCTCTGGAGGCAAGAAAGGTCTTTGTTTTCCTCTACTAGGGGTAGCTAGATTCTCCGGCTGGCGCGTGTCATCTAGAATCAACGTAGGAATGATCCCCGGCTACTTCTAGTGTTGGCGTTAGGAGTAGATATATGGTCAACCCAGTTACCACTGCCCTATGAGCTGGATTTTTGTATTCTGCAGACTTCCACGTTCCTCTGAGACCCTCGCCATTGGGGTCATAACACAAATATGCCCCATATAAAGCTCCATGCAGATCATTATGGCCCAATAAGATGCTCCATATACAAGTATGCCCCATATAATGCTCCATACAGTTCATTATGGCCCCATGGATGCTCCATATACAAATATGCCCTATATAATGCTCCATACAGTTCATTATGGCCCCCTAGATGCTCCATATACAAATATACCCCATATAATGCTCCATGCAGTTCATTATGGCCCCATAGATGCTCCATATACAAATATGCCCCATATAATGCTCCATGCAGTTCATTATGGCCACATAGACGCTCCATATACAAATATGCCCCATATAATGCTCCATACAGTTCAGTATGGCCCCATAGATGCTCCATATAACAATGTGCCACATATAATGCTGCTGCTGCAATAAAATAATGACATACTCACCTCTCGTCGCTGCTCCTCAGCGTCCAGTCTCTCCGCACTGACTGTTCAGGCAGAGGGCGGCGCGCAGACTACCTGAACAGTCACTGCAGAGGACGCGCGGACTACTGAGCGGCACCGACACTGGAAAGAGGGACAGGTGAATATGAAATACTCACCTGCTCCTGGCGCGGTCCCTGGCAGCTTCTCTCGGACACATGGTCTCCGGCGCCCGCAGCTTCTTCCTGTCAGTGGTCACTGGTACCGCTCATTACAGGAATGAATATGCGGCTCCACCCCTATGGGAGTGGAGTCCATATTCATTACTTTAATGAGCGGTACCACGTGACCGCTGAACAGAAGAAGAAGGTGCCGGCGCCAGAGACCATGGGACATGCAGGGACCGCGTCAGGAGCGCCAGGAGCAGGTGACTATGTGATCGTCGTCGCTCCCCCTCACCCGCCAACCCCCCCGCCTTCCATGACTCGAGTATAAGCCAAGAATTTCACTTTCAGACCATTTTTTTGGGCTGAAAATCTTGGCTTATACTCGTGTATATATGGTATGTTTGAGTTGGAGTTGGGAAGAAGTGGAAAGGGCTTGGATGTCAGTCAAAGGAGAGATCAGAGTAAAGATTGGGGAAAGTGGGCAGTCAATGACATTGATGGATAGGTCAGTTGGGGTGGTTAAATCAGATGGTGGAAAGATGATTTTATCCATGTTAAGTTTTAGAAATCTAGCAGAGAATAAAAATGAAATAAGGACAGACATTGTGGGCTTCTGGTTAGTAAGGAGGTAATATCAGGTCTAGAGAAATAGATCTGTGTGTCATCAGCACAGATGTGATGCTGTGAGACTCCATGAGCTGTCCCAGGCCGAAAGTGTAGATGGAGAAGAGAAAGGGTGTCATGTCGGACGCTGTTCAGACCAGGTCGTCCGACAGACAGCGGTAATTCCGCTTTTGACCACTATTTGCTCATTGGCGTCTGCTAGATTTTATCTAGCTGTTCCGGGGTTAATTTACCTAATCCTTGGATTGGAAGCTGGGCCATGTCCACTGCCTTTAAATAGTTCTCCTGATCTTTGGGCGCCACCGATTATAGCTTCTGTCGTGTGCGTTGTTATCTCGGTCTGGTGAGGAGAGCTGGTGGTTGGAGATTCGTTGCTGGTGGTGAGTTTTCCTTTGTCTTATTTACTCCTTCCTATATTTGTATTTATTTTGCCCTGCACATTTATAGTGTATTCCCGAGTGACTGCGGCGTGGTGTATATTTTCCTTTATCCTTGTCTGTGCTAACTGTGGGTATTGGGGAATAACATCTTCACTGGGTGGTGGGCGGAGGTTTCAGCCTAAGGCTGAGCTCAGGAGACAGGGTGAGGTTCGAGGCCTGGACATGCACACCTTCAGTGTAAACTCCAGGTAGAGGGTCAGTCAGGATTTCCCTAGTCTGAGGGAAACTGCAGGGGCCCGGGTTATTAGCTCTCGCTCACCTAGTCTCTCCCTGACAAAGGGTCCTAGAACTGAACCTTGCGTGACACTGACAGATAGGTGGCAAGGGGGTGGTGTGTGAGTGGAGACACTGAATGTCCTGTCTGATAGGTATGAGGAGATCCAAGATTGGGCCAAGTCTGTGATGCCAAGAGATAAGAGAGTCTGTAGTAAGAGGAATGGTCCACTGTATCGAAGGCAGATAATAGGTCCTCCAGTAGAAGTGCAAGGTAGTGTTGCTTGTATGTGGCGATTAGTAGGTTGTTGGTGACTTTAGTCAGGTGTTGTGGATTCTGTTGGTGGGCTCCCTCTGGTGGTTACTGCTGGTACTGGGTGACTTTGGTGGGTTGCGGCCTTTGGTTTCCACCTGTCCATCAGAGGCTGGGTGTTTCCTATTTTACCTGGCCTTTCTGTCATTTCCCTTGCCGGCTATCAATGTGTTCAGATGTGCTCTGTTTGGTTCCTGCCTACCTGCTCCCAGATCTTTCAGGATAAGCTAAGTGCTGATTTTCAGTTGTTTGGTTTTTGGTCCAGCTTGCTTAGAATGTCTCTATGCTAGCTGGTTGCTCTAGTGGACTGAGGTTCTCCCCATGTGCCATGAGTTGGCACATGGGTTCTTGTAATCTCAGGATGGTTTTTTTGATTAGGGTTTTTTGCTGACCGCAGTCCCCTTTTGTATCATTCTGCTTTCTAGTTTTTAGCGGGCCTCTATTTGCTAAAGCTATATACATCATCTCTATGTGTGTGCCTTCCTCTCATTTCACCGTCAATACATGTGGGGGGCAACTATACCTTTGGGGTTAATTCCTCTGGAGGCAAGTGAGGTCTTGTTTTCTCTGCAGTACTAGTTAGCTCTTAGGCTGGTGCGTGGCGTCTAGAACCAACGTAGGCACGCTCCCTGGCTATCTCTAGTTGCGTTTGTCAGGCGTAGGGCAGCGGTCAGCCCAGGTTCCATCACCCTAGAGCTCGTCCGATATTTGTTATACTTTGCTTGTCCTGTGCTATCCCTAGCCATTGGGGATTCATGACAGTATAGCCGGCCCACAAAGTGTTAATTGTTTGGGCTGAAGCAGGAGGTAAAGAAGTGTTCAAGGAAAATTTTATTTTATTTTATTTTTTTTTTTCCTTCAGAGTTTTGCTGCCTAGCCCTTAATTGCTGTCTAGCTGCTTCTTACCTCCTCTTAACCCTTGAATGGCTCTGATCTTAGCTGTTTATCATGGATGTCCAGAGTTTGGCTTCCAGCCTGAGTAATCTCGCGGCAAAGGTTCAAAACATACAGGATTTCGTTGTTCACACTCCCATGTCTGAACCTAGAATTCCTATTCCAGAGTTTTTTTCTGGAGATAGATCTACCTTCCTGAATTTCAGGAACAATTGTAAATTGTTTCTCTCTTTGAAATCTCGCTCCTCTGGAGACCCTGCTCAACAGGTCAAGATTGTTATATCGTTCCTACGGGGCGACCCTCAGAATTGGGCATTTGCATTGGCACCAGGGGATCCTGCGTTGCTCAGTGTGGATGCGTTTTTTCTGGCATTGGGATTGCTCTATGAGGAACCTAACCTAGAGATTCAGGCTGAAAAGGCTTTATTAGCCCTCTCTCAGGGGCATGATGAAGCGGAAATATATTGTCAGAAATTTCGGAAATGGTCGGTGCTTACTCAGTGGAATGAGTGCGCCCTGGCTGCAAACTTCAGAAATGGTCTTTCTGAGGCCATTAAGGATATTATGGTGGGGTTCCCTGCGCCTACAGGTCTGAATGAGTCTATGGCTATGGCCATTCAGATTGATCGGCGTTTACGGGAGCGCAAACCCGTGCACCAGTTGGCGGTGTCTTCTGAACAGGCACCTGAGACTATGCAATGTGATAGAATTCAGTCCAGAAGTGAACGGCAAAATTATAGGCGGAAAAATGGTTTGTGTTTTTATTGTGGTGATTCAGCTCATGTTATATCAGCATGCTCTAAACGCACAAAAAGGGTTGATAAATCTTTTGCCATTGATACTCTGCAGTCTAAGTTCATTTTGTCTGTGACTCTGATTTTTTCACTGTCTTCCATTTCCGTCGATGCCTATGTGGATTCAGGCGTTGCCCTGAGTCTTATGGATTGGTCATTTGCTAAACGCTGCGGTTTTAGTCTAGAGCCTCTGGAAGTTCCTATTCCTCTGAAGGGAATTGATTCTACACCATTGGCTATGAATAAACCGCAGTATTGGACACAAGTGACCATGCGCATGACTCCCGTTCATCAGGAGGTGATTCGCTTCCTTGTACTGTATAATTTACATGATGTACTAGTGCTTGGTCTGCCATGGTTACAAACTCATAATCCTGTCCTGGACTGGAAAACAATGTCTGTGCTAAGCTGGGGATGTCAGGGGGTTCATGATGATGCACCTCCGATTTCTATCGCTTCATCGACTCCTTCGGAGATCCCTGCGTTTTTGTCAGATTATAAGGATGTTTTTGAGGAGCCTAAGCTCAATTCGCTCCCTCCTCATAGAGAGTGTGACTGTGCTATAGAATTGATTCCTGGCAGTAAGTTCCCTAAGGGTCGTTTATTTAATCTGTCACTGCCAGAGCATACTGCTATGCGGAATTATATTAAGGAGTCCTTGGAAAAGGGACATATTCGTCCATCTTCGTCCCCTCTGGGAGCAGGTTTTTTTTTCGTGGCAAAAAAAGATGGTTCCCTGAGGCCTTGTATAGATTATCGCCTTCTGAATAAGATTACAGTCAAATACCAGTATCCATTGCCATTATTTACTGATTTGTTTGCTCGCATTAAGGGGACTAGGTGGTTCACTAAAATAGATCTTCGTGGTGCGTATAATCTGGTGCGGATAAAACAGGGTGATGAGTGGAAAACCGCATTTAATACGCCTGAGGGCCATTTTGAGTATTTGGTAATGCCTTTTGGACTCTCCAATGCTCCGTCAGTCTTTCAGTCCTTTATGCACAATATTTTCCGTGAATATCTGGATAAGTTTATGATTGTGTATTTGGATGATATTTTGGTGTTTTCTGATGACTGGGAGTCTCATGTTCTACAGGTCAGGAAGGTGTTTCAGGTTTTGCGGGCCAATTCTCTGTTTGTGAAGGGCTCAAAGTGTCTCTTCGGAGTCCAGAAGATTTCTTTTTTGGGGTACATTTTTTCTCCTTCTACTATTGAGATGGATCCCGTTAAGGTTCAGGCTATTTGTGACTGGACACAACCTACATCTGTTAAGAGCCTTCAGAAGTTCTTGGGGTTTGCTAATTTTTATCGTCGGTTCATTGCTAATTTTTCCAGTATTGTTAAACCTTTGACTGATTTGACTAAGAAGGGTGCTGATGTTGCTGATTGGTCTCCTGCGGCCGTGGAGACCTTTCGGGAACTTAAGCGCCGGTTTTCTTCTGCTCCTGTGTTGTGTCAACCAGATGTTTCACTTCCTTTTCAGGTGGAGGTTGATGCTTCCGAGATTGGAGCGGGGGCGGTTTTGTCACAGAGAAGTTCTAATGGCTCGGTGACGAAGCCATGTGCTTTCTTCTCTAGAAAATTCTCGCCCGCCGAGCGCAATTATGATGTGGGTAATCGGGAGCTTTTGGCCATGAAGTGGGCATTTGAGGAGTGGCGTCATTGGCTTGAGGGTGCTAAACATCGCGTGGTGGTCTTGACTGATCACAAGAATCTCATTTACCTTGAGTCTGCCAGGCGTTTGAATCCTAGACAGGCTCGTTGGTCATTATTTTTTTCTCGTTTCAATTTCGTGGTTTCATACCTGCCAGGTTCAAAGAATGTGAAGGCAGATGCTCTTTCCAGGAGTTTTGTGCCTGACTCTCCTGGAGACACTGGGCCTGCTGGTATCCTTAGGGATGGGGTAATATTGTCCGCCGTATCCCCAGACTTGCGACGCGCATTGCAGGAGTTTCAGGTGGATAAACCGGATCGATGTCCACCAGAAAGACTGTTTGTTCCGGATGATTGGGCCAGTAGAGTCATCTCCGAGGTCCATTCTTCTGTGTTGGCTGGTCATCCTGGAATATTTGGTACAAGAGATTTGGTGGCCAGGTCTTTTTGGTGGCCTTCCTTGTCTAGGGATGTGCGTACCTTTGTGCAGTCTTGTGAAGTGTGTGCTCGAGCTAAGCCTTGCTGTTCACGGGCTAGTGGGTTGTTGTTATCTTTGCCCATCCCGAAGAGGCCTTGGACGCACATTTCCATGGATTTTATTTCTGATCTCCCGGTTTCACAGAAAATGTCCGTTATCTGGGTTGTGTGTGACCGCTTTTCTAAGATGGTTCATTTGGTGCCCTTGCCTAAGTTACCCTCCTCCTCTGAGTTGGTTCCTTTGTTTTTTCAGAACGTGGTTCGTTTGCATGGGATTCCGGAGAATATCGTTTCTGACAGGGGATCCCAGTTTGTGTCTAGATTTTGGCGGACGTTTTGTGCCAAGATGGGCATTGATTTGTCTTTCTCGTCTGCATTCCATCCTCAGACGAATGGCCAGACGGAGCGAACTAATCAGACCTTGGAAACTTATTTGAGGTGTTTTGTTTCTGCTGATCAGGATGACTGGGTTGCTTTTTTGCCACTGGCCGAATTTGCTCTTAATAATCGGGCTAGTTCTGCCACGTTGGTCTCTCATTTTTTTTGTAATTCGGGGTTTCATCCTCGTTTTTCCTCGGGTCAGGGGGAATCTTCGGATTGTCCTGGAGTGGACGTGGTGGTGGACAGGCTACATCAGATTTGGAATCAGGTGGTGGACAATTTGAAGTTATCTCAGGAGAAGACTCAGCAGTTTGCTAATCGCCGTCGCCGCGTGGGTCCCCGACTTCTTGTTGGGGACTTGGTGTGGTTGTCTTCTCGTTTTGTCCCTATGAAGGTCTCTTCTCCTAAGTTCAAGCCTCAGTTCATCGGTCCTTATAGGATCTCGGAGATTCTTAACCCTGTATCTTTTCGTTTGGATCTCCCAGCATCGTTTGCTATTCATAATGTGTTCCATCGGTCGTTGTTGCGGAGGTATGAGGTACCCGTTGTTCCTTCGGTCGAGCCTCCTGCTCCGGTGCTGGTGGAGGGAGAATTGGAGTATGTTGTTGAAAAGATCTTGGATTCTCGTGTTTCCAGACGCAAACTCCAGTATTTGGTTAAGTGGAAGGGTTATGGTCAGGAGGATAATTCTTGGGTGGTCGCCTCCGATGTTCACGCGACTGATTTGGTCCGCGCCTTCCATAGAGCTCACCCTGATCGCCCTGGGGGTTCTCGTGAGGGTTCGGTGACCCCTCCTCAAGGGGGGGGTACTGTTGTGGATTCTGTTGGTGGGCTCCCTCTGGTGGTTACTGCTGGTACTGGGTGACTTTGGTGGGTTGCGGCCTTTGGTTTCCACCTGTCCATCAGAGGCTGGGTGTTTCCTATTTTACCTGGCCTTTCTGTCATTTCCCTTGCCGGCTATCAATGTGTTCAGATGTGCTCTGTTTGGTTCCTGCCTACCTGCTCCCAGATCTTTCAGGATAAGCTAAGTGCTGATTTTCAGTTGTTTGGTTTTTGGTCCAGCTTGCTTAGAATGTCTCTATGCTAGCTGGTTGCTCTAGTGGACTGAGGTTCTCCCCATGTGCCATGAGTTGGCACATGGGTTCTTGTAATCTCAGGATGGTTTTTTTGATTAGGGTTTTTTGCTGACTGCTCAGTCCCCTTTTGTATCATTCTGCTTTCTAGTTTTCAGCGGGCCTCTATTTGCTAAAGCTATATACATCATCTCTATGTGTGTGCCTTCCTCTCATTTCACCGTCAATACATGTGGGGGGCAACTATACCTTTGGGGTTAATTCCTCTGGAGGCAAGTGAGGTCTTGTTTTCTCTGCAGTACTAGTTAGCTCTTAGGCTGGTGCGTGGCGTCTAGAACCAACGTAGGCACGCTCCCTGGCTATCTCTAGTTGCGTTTGTCAGGCGTAGGGCAGCGGTCAGCCCAGGTTCCATCACCCTAGAGCTCGTCCGATATTTGTTATACTTTGCTTGTCCTGTGCTATCCCTAGCCATTGGGGATTCATGACAGTCAGGGCAGTTTCAGTGGAATGGTGCTGTCGAAAACCGGAATGTGAGAGGTCAAAGAGGGAGTAAAAGGAGATCTTTATGGAGACAATTTTTTTTACCCTAGCAAAATGGCGTCGGCAGTGCCTGCACAGTAACATCTATTGGATCGTCGATAGATGCTACTGCGCAGGCGCCATCTTGGTGGAGACAATTTTTCCTCTAGCAATATGGCGCTGGCAGCGCCTGCGCAGTAGCATCTATCGGATCGCCGATAGATGCTACTGCTCAGGCATGGCCGGTGCCATTTTGAGAGTGAATTTTTTTTCTGAATTAGTTTATATTATGAAATAAAATAATTAAGTGGAAATTATAGATGTGATCATGCTACAGCGCAGGTGCCTGCCTGCTGAATGTGAGGGATCAGTGACCTGTCATAATCCATACAAACTAATATGTAAGCAGAGCACCAGATAAAGATCGCCCCCTATACGCTGCCCCGGAGCACGAGTCTCATTGACTGAAAACTACAAATAAAGATTAAACAACAACCACAAGATGGATTTCATCAACCAAGGTATCAATTTAATTAGTATAATGGCGCCGACCTGACACTGTCTGTAGGTTACTGTGCACAATCCTGCTAACATGTTCCCTTTAAAAGTAATAACACCTACCCATTAATGCTGTGATACACTAACGACAAGAAACTCTAACAATTGTCCAGTGTAAATTAGATAGAATAGGCATTCATTTCACTTTAATCTGCACATATTCCATTGTCATTCCCTATCTAACAAGTAGGAGAAACCTGTTACTAGCGATGAGCGAGTCGATTTGAAGGACTGTGGTCCAGTGGCCATGTCAGTAGTCCTTGGTCCATGGACGGGAGCCCTGCAAACTGCACTCTTCCCGACCAAATCCTCGATGGCTTTTCTGGTTTGTAGACCTGGTGCGATGTCATCATTGTGGCATAACGTAGTCTGAGCCTACTAATGTAAGGAGGCGCTGAGGATTAGGCAGGCGAGAGGCAGTACTCAGGGCTCCCACAGAATAGTGATCTGGGTCCTCCGACTCAATTCGCTCCTCTGTACTGGTTACACCTCTTAAATTCACAAATTCTCATTTTGTTCATTGGTTCTAGTTTTTATGGCCCCATAGGACCTCTGTGCTACTGTAATAGGGCTGCACTCAATTTCCAACTGGGACCCAAAGAAATTTGCTTGATCCAGTGGAAATTATTATCATCCTCTAAAAATCCTCCGCGGTCTAGAGGCGGCCATGCATGTTAGAATTTGTTAAAGATTCATGAATCGCATGCAGATTTCTGAAGAATTTGGCACAAAAACCAGCAATGAATACTACAGGTGTCATAAAAGAATCCTGCAATGATAATTGGAGGCCACAGTGGGACATACTAAAAAGAATGAAGAAAAGGAATAAATAAAAAGAATGAACATAATAACTTTTAGGTCCAAAGAGATGGAGAGGTGTTATAGATTTCTTATGCATCTTGGATATGAAATGAACACGAAATATATGTAGAATATTAGGAAATCAACATATCCCATATAAACAGGTGTATATTATATTCCCTGAGCCTGATAGGTGGGGAATGAACATGAAATATATGTAGAGAATAGAGGAATGAACACATATCCCATATAAACAGGTGCATATTATATTGCCTGAGCCTGATAGGTGGGGAATGAACATGAAATATATGTAGAGAAGAGGAGAATGAACACATATCCCATATAAACAGGTGTATATTATATTCCCTGTGCCTGATAGGTGGGGAATGACCATGAAATATATGTAGAGAATAAGGGAATGAACACATATCCCATATAAACAGGTGTATATTATATTCCCTGTGCCTGATAGGTGGGGAATGAAGATGAAATATATGTAGATAATAGCGGAATGAACACATATCCCATATAAACAGGTGTATATTATATTCCCTGTGCCTGATAGGTGGGGAATGAAGATGAAATATATGTAGATAATAGGGGAATGAACACATATGCCATATAAACAGGTGTATATTATATTCCATGAGCGTGATAGGTGGGGAATGAACATGAAATATATGTAGAGAATAAGGAAATGAACACATATGCCATATAAACAGGTGTATATTATATTCCATGAGCGTGATAGGTGGGGAATGAACATGAAATATATGTAGAGAATAGAGGAATGAACACATATGCCATATAAACAGGTGTATATTATATTCCCTGTGCCTGATAGGTGGGGAGTGAAGATGAAATATATGTAGATAATAGCGGAATGAACACATATCCCATATAAACAGGTATATATTATATTCCCTGTGCCTGATAGGTGGGAATGAAGATGAAATATATGTAGATAATAGGAGAATGAACACATATCCCATATAAACAGGTGTATATTATATTCCCTGAGCCTGATAGGTGGGGAATGAACATGAAATATATGTAGAGAATAGAGGAATGAACACATATCCCATATAAACAGGTGTATATTATATTCCCTGTGCCTGATAGGTGGGAATGAAGATGAAATATATGTAGATAATAGGGGAATGAACACATATCCCATATAAACAGGTGTATATTATATTCCCTGAGCCTGATAGGTGGGGAATGAACATGAAATATATGTAGAGAATAGGAGAATGAACACATATCCCATATAAATAGGTGTATATTATATTCCCTAACACTGATAGGTGGGGAATGAAGATGAAATATATGTAGAGAATAGAGGAATGAACACATGTCCCATATAAACAGGTGCATATTATATTCCCTGAGCCTGATAGGTGGGGAATGAACATGAAATACATGTAGAGAAGAGGAGAATGAACACATATCCCATATAAACAGGTGTATATTATATTCCCTGAGCGTGATAGGTGGGGAATGACCATGAAATATATGTAGAGAATAAGGGAATGAACACATATCCCATATAAACAGGTGTATATTATATTCCCTGTGCCTGATAGGTGGGGAATGAAGATGAAATATATGTAGATAATAGCGGAATGAACACATATCCCATATAAACAGGTGTATATTATATTCCCTGTGCCTGATAGGTGGGGAATGAAGATGAAATATATGTAGATAATAGGGGAATGAACACATATCCCATATAAACAGGTGTATATTATATTCCATGAGCGTGATAGGTGGGGAATGAACATGAAATATATGTAGAGAATAAGGAAATGAACACATATCCTATATAAACAGGTGTATATTATATTCCCTGTGCCTGATAGGTGGGGAATGAAGATGAAATATATGTAGATAATAGCGGAATGAACACATATCCCATATAAACAGGTATATATTATATTCCCTGTGCCTGATAGGTGGGGAATGAAGATTAAATATATGTAGATAATAGGGGAATGAACACATATCCCATATAAACAGGTGTATATTATATTCCCTGTGCCTGATAGGTGGGAATGAAGATGAAATATATGTAGATAATAGGAGAATGAACACATATCCCATATAAACAGGTGTATATTATATTCCCTGAGCCTGATAGGTGGGGAATGAACATGAAATATATGTAGAGAATAGGAGAATGAACACATATCCCATATAAACAGGTGTATACTATATTCCCTAACACTGATAGGTGGGGAATGAAGATGAAATATATGTAGAGAATAGGAGAATGAACACATATCCCATATAAACAGGTGCATATTATATTCCCTGAGCGTGATAGGTGGGGAATGAACATGAAATATATGTAGAGAATAGAGGAATGAACACATATCCCATATAAACAGGTGTATATTATATTCCCTGTGCCTGATAGGTGGGAATGAAGATGAAATATATGTAGATAATAGGGGAATGAACACATATCCCATATAAACAGGTGTATATTTTTTTCCCTGTGCCTGATAGGTGGGGAATGAACATGAAATATATCTAGAGAATAGGGGAATGAACACATATCCCATATAAACAGGTGTATATTATATTCCCTAACACTGATAGGTGGGGAATGAAGATGAAATATATGTAGAGAATAGGAGAATGAACACATATCCCATATAAACAGGTGCATATTATATTCCCTGAGCGTGATAGGTGGGGAATGAACATAAAATATATGTAGAGAATAGGAGAGTGAACTGTGACGGGGTGTACGGCAGAGCAAGAAGGGACAACAGGCCAAGGGATGATTCAACAGATTTATTATCAAGAACGCTGGAACAACACATGCAGGTAGATCTACAGAGTCCACAATTAGTCCAACGGAACCGGTTCGGGGGCACTTACCGATAATCCTTGTGCCAGCTAACAAAACAATAGTGCACACGAGTCCAAGGGATCTCAAAACAATCCCACAAACGACGTGATATGTCCTCAACTCAATTCTCGCCCCGTTCGCTTCCACAGTCCCAGAAGGACATGGGGTCTTGCCTCAGCTAAGAATCCCCACTCCTTCTCTTCCAGTCTCCAACACACATCTGATCTCAAAATAAGAATGGACTGTCTGAGCTCCTGGGATCCGCCCCTGAAGGGGGTAGGGGTCACACCTTCTATTCAATGGCTGATTCCACCAGAAGATTCTATTCTGGTCGGCTCCACTTAGTCTAGGTCGTATGTACATTTGACTAGCCCCCTGCTGAGAGGAAGAATGGCTATTCCTTCACTAGTGTTGACAAAGCTTAATTACATTATAGGTTAGGGCTGCAAGTATTGGGGGAAGGAGACATTGTTACAGGTGACTCCCAGCACAAGAAAATACAATACATAAATTACAGCTAATAGAAACCAGAGAACAGTTACATACATCAAATGGCATATTATTCAAATGCAGGACAGGGCAAAAGTACATATCATGACATGAACACATATCCCATATATACAGGTGTATATTATATTCCCTGAGCCTGATAGGTGGGGATGGGGAATGAAGATGAAATATATGTAAATAATAGAGGAATGAACACATATCCCATATAAACAGGTGTACATTATATTCCCTGAGCCTGATAGGTGGGGAATGAACATGAAATATATGTAGAGAATAGGAGAATGAACACATATCCCATATAAACAGGTGTATATTATATTCCCTGTGCCATTCACAAGTCCAGGGGTACCATCTGGTAATCCAAATCCAGCAGGGTGGGCAAGACCATATAACATCACGTGGCCAATGATCCCCATTTTTGTTTTTTTTAAAGACCAAGATCATGCTCTTCACCCGTTCTGAAAAGGAGACTAATGGTGCCACTAAAAAAGTGCACTAATATGAAGTCACTTGAAACCCTCTCCAAGAGGAAAAGGGCTCCAAAAACCATTCCCTGACTCTCCAAGCCAGAAGGCCACAGTGAGTGTCAGAGCCAAGTAGCTTCCCCTAGCCAAAACCAAGGGAGACCCAATCTTAATCCGAGCATCTGCTTGAGCTGCCACCTGAGTGAAAACTAGGAGCCATCGACTGTCGACTCCACCACTGAGATAGAAGAGTTAGGGGTCATGGGGGGAACAGAACCTGATAGCCACACAGTACACCCCTAGACCATCAGAGGGAATCCATAAGGGGACTGCATATGAAAAGTACTAGTAACGGACACAAGGGAAAAGTGAAACATGCAAAATAGTGAAAAAAATAACGAATTTTCCAAAGTATGGTAATTTTGGCTGTACCTTGCAAATGGGAATTTAAACATTCCCTGAACCTTGCCAGGAGGTCCGGATTAAGGGTATGTGCAAAACAAGTATTAAGTAAAGGCTTGTGGGAATGTGCCTTAGTTCTTGTGTTTCCAAGGCCAGTAGATTAAAGTACCCCAGTGTCAACACTATTGGACCACTTTGAACCTCAGGCTTTCAAACTTACAAGCCATAATGGCATTGATCGGGGCAGCCAAGCTTTCCACCAAGGATTCTGGGGTAGGGGGAGCACAATGTCATAATCACTGGAATGAAGTTCTAAAGCAGGCATGTACAACATATGGCCTGCAGTCTACATGTGACCTGCAAAGGATGCCGTGCTGCCTGCGGAGCTGTTCTGGATGCCCTGGTCCCTTTTTCCTCTCTTCAAATGTATTCACTATTCACATGTTTTGGACGTGAATACATTTTAACACTGTGGTGCGGGAACTGGAGCAAAGGAGCGTAAGTCTGATCTGGCCCCAACTTGCAGAGGCATGATGAGGTCAGCACGCTGCTGACTTTATCACACTGTTGCCGGCACCGACGGGCTGCAGAGAAGTAGAGACATCAAGGGCAACACTAAGCGGTCCATGAAGGATCTGAAGATTAAATGAGTTATCGTTGTGGATAAGGGGGAGGGGATTAATGTTGCTGTGAGAGCACATAATGGGGTGACAATTGTGAAAGGGGGCACAGTTTTGCGAGAGGCAGTGGTGATGGGGGTTACTTTATTCAGAGAGGCAGTATGTTTGTGTGTGGGGGATATTTGGGAGAAGGATGGTGGGAGAATATTTTAGGAAGGGACAGTGCATGCAATATTTTACAGACATGCATTGTGCAGAGGATATTTTGAGTAGGGCAGGGTGAGGGGAAATTTTGGGCATGAAGCACAGTGAGGGACAATTATTTATTCAGGGGCACAGCATGGGAGTTATTTATAATAATAATATTATTTAAAATGTTATAATAATGTTATTTATAATTCATGTCATGGGGCAGTTTAACAATATTTCTATTTTAAGGGCACCATGATGGGAAGTGCTACAAAAGACTGGAGAAGAGGGAAGGCTGCAGAGATGAGCTCTCGGCGTGAAATGTCATCATGGCATCTGTGCTACAAGTAGACAAAAAATAATATTTGACAAAATATTTTTTTTCGGGGGGGGGGGGGGGGGGTCATACTGAGGTTGCCAGACAAATACAGCAGGGCACGTGTTGTGCACTGTTTCTATTGTGATCCATGCATGAATATAGCATTCTAATTCTATGATGCTAGTGAAAAAATAACCGGCTGTATCCCCGTTTGTAATTTAGTGCTGTGGTGCTGTCTGCAGACCTAAGGCACATAAAAAAAAAAGTTATAATTTTTTCGGTTGCGAAATTTGAAACAGCCTGCTGTATCCTACGTAGCCATTTTGTGGCGGTGATATGAAACTGTCTGCAAACCTAAGGCACATTGAAAAAATTTTTTTTTTCAGTTGCAAAAATTTAGACAACCCACTGTATCACACAATTTCCCATTTGTTTGTGTTGAGATTAAGCTGTAGATGCCTGATTCAGGAGGCAAAAACAAATTATTCTGTTATTAGCGTCATACAGTAAGGGACCTGAGTTGAAACATTTTTTGTAGCATCTAGTGTGTTATAGAGGCCTGATACATAGGCCACAAACAATTTCTTCTGTTATTTATGTCATACAGTAAGGGTCCTGACTTGAAAAATAGTTTGTAGCATCTAGTGTGTTATAGAGTCCTGATACATAGGCCAAAAACAAATTCTTCTGTTAGTAACATCCTACAGTAAGGGACATGAGTTTTAAAAATAGTTTGTAGCATCTAGTGTGTTATAGAGGCCTGATCCTTCGTCCAAAAATAAAATATATTTTCTGTGACTAACATGATACAGCACGCCATATTTCTACTTTGAATTTACTTTGGATTTTATTGTCTCTGAAAATCAGCTGTTTGCAGAGGTGGTAAAGACTTTAACCCCTTCCCTTTGACGCAGCATATGCATCATAAAAACCTGTGCCAATCCAACCTGTGACGCAGCATATGTGTCATGGTCGGATTGCGCTCCTGCAGGCCGGATGAAAGGGTTAACTGTAATTTCACCAGACCTGCAGGGACATGGGGAGTGGTACTTGAGCCCAGAGGGGGTGGCTTCGCCCCCCCCCCCCCGCCTTGGCTACGATTGCTCTGATTGGCTGTTGAAAGTGACATTTCATTTTCACTTTCAATCAGAGCGATAGTAATATTTCAACAATGAAAATTGGTGAAATATTACAATCCAGACATGGCCGATGCTGCAATAGCATCAGCCATGGCTGGAGATCACGATTTGCCCCCCGCCATCGGTCTCCCCACCGTTCTACATCCAGTCATCTGCCGTCCTCCGCTCCCCCGTCCTCCTGTCCGCTCCACCTGCAGTCTGATTTCCCCCCCACTGTAAGATCCCCCCCTCATACTTAACGACCTCCGGTGTCCCTCCCGCTGTCCGTGCATCTGCTCCATGGGCGCCGCCATCTTCCAAAATGGCGGGCGCATGCGCAGTGCGCCCGCCGAATCTGCCAGCCGGCAGATTCGTTCCAGGTACATTTTGATCGCTGTGGTAGGTTCTATCACAGCGTTCAAAATAAAAAAATAATAAATAACCCCCTCCTTTATCACCCCCATAGGTAGGGGCAATAATAAAATAAAGAAAAAATATTTACTTTTATTTTTCCACTAGGGTTAGGGTTAGAACTTGGGTTAGGGTTAGAACTATGGTTATGGTTAGAGTAAGGGTTAGTGTTAGGGTTAGGGCTAGGACTAGGGTTAGCGCTAGGGCTAAGGTTAGGGCTAGGGTTAGAATTACGGTTAGAATTAGGCTATGTTCAAACTGTGCGGATTGGCCTCTGCGGATTCGTAGCAGTTTTCCATTTTTCCATCACGTTTACAGGAACATGTAAACCTATGGAAAACCAAATCCTCAGTGCCCATGGTGCGGAAAATACCACGCGGCAATGCTGCGTTGTATTTTCTGCACTCAATTCTTTGTGCGGATTCCGCAGCGTTTTACACCTGTTCCTCAATAGGAATCCACCAGTGAAATCTGCACAAAACACTATGGAAATCCATGGTATATCCACAGGTAAAGAGCAGTGCAGTTTACCTGTGGATTTTTTAAAAACTGTGCGGGAAAATCCTCACATGAATCCGCAATGTGGTGTCAGGACTCTGAACATTTTTAGTACCTTTTTGTGCATTACTGCCCTTTTCCAAGATGGCGTCTTTGGTCTCATGTGCACTGTGTATTCCTGCTATAAAACTCCACCCCAGCCTTCAGTCTGTGGTAGAGTATTCTGCCTTGCATCCAGCTCCTGACCTCTGGTGACTCCCTGGCTATATACCTGCTCCTGTGAACCTGTGTGGTTATCCTGCTACTCTGCTCTGAGTTCCTGCTGCATACACCAGTTCCAGTAATCCTCCTTCATCTGCTACTCGTGTTCACTTCCATCTGCATTTGCTGGACATGTAAGCTGTTGCTGCTCTTCAAGAACCTGAGACTATTACCCAGACCTCTCTGGTTGAGCTAAGATATTATTTGAACTGCCTTATAAGCATATCTATCTGTGTTTTGGACTAAGCAAGGACTTATTCGTGTCAAGTATCCTCTAGAATAATTGTGCTTCATAGACTTTATGCTTGATTGCATTTTCCTCTGAAGTTTCCTATATACTGCTGAGCTGCATTTCATATTTGCTCCAAGTGTTGTGGACTTGAGTTTCTCTCTGCATCTGTTTGAATCACCATGTGATAATATAGACTTTACCACTTATAAAACTGTGTCCTGTAGTTTTCTTGTTCCACGCAAAGAGTCTCCTAAGTTATCCACTATAATTATTACACGTGGGCATAGCCTTAGGATTAGGGTTGCAATTAGGGTTAGGGTTAGAAATAGGGTTAAGATTAGAGATGAGCCACCTCCCTAGTGTTCGGGTTCGGTTCGTCAAACAGGGAGATGTTCGCCGAACTGTTCGTCGAACACCATCGAACCCCATTGAAACCAATGGCAGGCAAACACAAACACATACAAACACATGGAAAACACATAGAAAACACCTTAAAAGGTGTCTAAAAGCTGACAAACTGCTCAGAAGACACAACAAACACATGGAAAAGTCACAACTACACATAGTCATGCGAAAAGAAAAGAGGTGGAGGAGTGAAAGGAAGAGGAGACACAGATATAGGCATGTCATGCCCTTCTAAAGTTAAGAAAGGCTGGAGTAAAAATCTAAACACCCAGACGTCTTGAAAAAAAAAATATATATATATCTTTAGGTAGAATGGCAGCGGGTCCATTCAGAACCCTTTCCTTAAGGTACCTTCACACTGAGCGACTTAACAACGATATCACTAGCGATCCGTGACGTTGCAGCTTCCTGGATAGCGATATCGTTGTGTTTGACACGCAGCAGCGATCTGGATCCTGCTGTGAAATTGTTGGTCGGAGCTACAAGGCCAGCACCTTATTTCGTCGCTGGATCTCCTGCAGACATCGCTGAATCGGTGTGTGTGACACGGATTCAGCGATGTCTTCACTGGCAACCAGGGTAAACATCGGGTTACTAAGCGCAGGGCCGTGCTTAGTAACCCGATGTTTACCCTGGTTACCATTGTAAATGTAAAAAAAAAAAAAACAGTACATACTCACATTCCGGTGTCTGTCACCTCGCCGTCAGCTTCCCGCACTGACTGTGAGCGCTGGCCGGCCGTAAAGCACAGCGGTGACGTCACCGCTCTGCTGTTAGGGCCGGCGCTGAGACACTGCAGGGAAGCTGAGGCCGGGAAACAGACACCGGAATGTAAGTATGTACTGTTTGGGTTTTTTTACATTTACACTGGTAACCAGGGTAAATTTGATCAAGGTCTCCCTCATCTGATGAGTCTTCCATGCCCAGCGCCAGTTCGTCCTCCACTTCTTCCTCGCCTCCTGCACCTTCCTCAACAGTTTGGCTTGCTACCATGCGCCCTCGGTAATCCCTCTCCCCCAGCCTCCTGTAATGGGGGACTAGGTGAGCGAGAGCTAATAACCCGGGCCCCTGCAATTTCCCTCAGACTAGGGGAATACTGACTGACCCTCTACCTGAAGTTTACACTGATGGTGTGCATGTTCAGGCCTCGAACCTCACCCTGCCTCCTGACTCAACCCTGAGCTGGAAACCTCCCCCCTCCACCCAGTGAATGCAATACACCAATACCCACAGTTAGCACAGACAAGGATAAAGGAAAATATACACCACGCTGCAGTCACTCATGAATACACTATAAATGTGCAGGGCAAAATAGACACAAATATAGGAAGGAGTAAATAAGACAAAGGAAAATACACCACCAGCAACGATTCTCCAACAACCAGCTCTCCACTCCAAAGCGAGATAACAAATGCGCAAGACAGAAGCTATAATCGGCGACACCCAATGACCAGGAGAAATATTTAAAGTCAATGGGCAAGGCCCAGCTACCAATCCGAGGATCAGGTAAATTAACCCCCGAACAGCTAGACAAAATCTAGCCAACGCCAATGAGCACGTAGTGGTCAAAAGCGGAACTACCGCTGTCTGTCAGACGACCTGGTCTGAACGGCGTCCGACATGACACCTCCAATGCCGGCCGCATTGGTGCTGCCAACCTTCTTGACCTTGGAGATATGATCCCTTCCGCATACGACTCCTCCTGTTCCTCCTCCTCCTCTTGTTGCACCACCTGACTCCGAACACTGTGTGGGGCTAGTTTCACATTAGCGTTTAAATCCGCAGCGTTTAAAACGCATCCGCAAGTGGTGGAAATAACGCATATAAACGCGTACAAACGCGGCGTTTTATAGACGCATGCGTTGTCACATGCGGTTAAAAAAACGCCGCGTTTGTACACGTTTATATGAGTTTTTTCCTGCATTTGCGTTTTTGGTATGCATCATGAGAAATTTCACAAGAGAAAAATCAAGATAACCAGACACCGCCAATGGGACTACAGAGGGCGTGTATTATGGGATTTCTATATATAGACCCTAGGGCTACTGAAATTTTAACAGTTTGCTACTGTATCCTGTGTCATGATGGATCTTCGCATGGAGAGCTTTTATTTCAACCTGGATTTCAGCTTCAAGCTGTTTCTTGACTGTGCTTTTGCTTGGGAGCAAGACAGAAATCGTGAAAGATGGAGAAGGAGACAACGTAGGCGTTTTTGTAGGCACCCCATAATTGAACTACGTGAGAGCCGTGGAGCCTATCATATGCTGTATGCTGAGCTTAATGCCAACCCAGAGACATTCCAGGAATACACTAGGATGTTGCAAGACTCGTTCCGGGATTTGCTTTCTCGTGTCCAAGAAGCCATACGGCGACAGGACACCCAGCTCCGTAGAGCAATTCCACCGGAGGAACGTCTGCTGGTTACATTAAGGTACGTTCAAAATCTAAACCAATGACAGTCCAAATTTAGTGTTTTCTGACATTTTTTGGGGGGTATTTTCCTTTCTTTCTTTAGCGTAACTACACCATACAGATTTATGGCAACTGGAGAGAGTTTATCATCCCTCCACTTCCAATACCGGCTTGGAATATCCACCCTGTCCGGAATAGTTGTGGACACCTGCCGGGCTTTGTGGAATGTACTCCGGGATGAGTTTATACCCCTACCCACCTTGGACATGTGGCTTGAAATTGCGGAAAAACTCTGGAGTGTGTGTGATTTCCGCAACTGTTTAGGAGCGGTGGATGGAAAGCACATTCGCATTATCAAACCAGCCAGAACAGGATCGGAGTACTTCAATTACAAAAAATATTTTTCTGTTGTGCTCGTGGCAATAGCCGATGCGAACTGTCGCTTCATCGCCGTGGACATTGGAGCTTTTGCCCGTGGCAACGATTCCCAAACTTTCAAGAACTCTGATATAGGCCGCCGTGTGTATGGCAAAAATTTCAATTTTCCCCCTCCACAACCTCTCCCCAACACTCAAGGTCCACCAATGCCATTTGTTATGGTTTGGGATGAGGCCTTTCAGATGTGTGAAAACCTACTGAAGCCCTATTCCAGTCGGGACTTGAACCACACTAGAAGGATCTTTAACTACAGACTGACCAGGGCCCGAAGAACTGTAGAGTGTACCTTTGGCATCCTGGTCGCTAAATGGCGCATTCTTGCATCAGCCATAATCTAAAAGTGGAAACAGTCGACGAGGTGGTCAAAGCCTGTGTGGTTCTGCACAATTATATAATGGTTAAGGAGCAACCCAACATTGAACTGGATGAACATGTTGCACACCCACTGCCCGATTTCCAGCATCACCCGCTGCGGTCAACTGCAGCTGTTGGTCACATGCGGGACCAATTTGCTGCCTTTTTCTATTCAGATGTTGGACGTGTGTCATCATGGCAGGACAATGTTGTGTAAAGGTCCTGTTGTAATTCGATCTGTACCAGTAATTTTCTACAATGATAATAATATTTTTCATTAAAAAACTTTATAATATTTCTCATTAATAAACTTTAGTTTTGGTTGTGTTGACCGTGTCTCCTATCTTTTTCCTCTCCAAACCAAGGCTGTCCGAAAACTGGCAGTATTTGATCTGTATTTAATATCAGTTTTTGTAATCCAAAACCAGGAGTGGGTGATAAAAGTAGAGGTGCTACTTATTATGTTAATATCATAATTTACCTCTAATTGTTCCACTCCTTGTTTTGGCTTACAAATACTGATATAAAACACTGGCCACATACTGCTTGTAATGGCAGCCATGTTGCTTTATTGGTAAGCTTGTTGACGTCATTGCGTCATGATTCTCTTCTCCTGTATCCATTGGACACAAACTGAAGAGACAATCACTGTCACACTATCTATACTCATCAAGTCAAGTGTCAGAAATAATGAATTCATGATAAACATATACAGGTTCATGAATTCACTATTTCTGTCACCTGTGCAGGTGAGCATAGATATGTAGTGCGTGACCACCATTGTCCCTCCAGTTGTGTGTTTAGATTATGTATGAAGAAGAGAAAATGGTGGTTATACAAGGCAGTTCTCTACTCAACAGGTCAGGTGTTACTCAACAGGTCAGGTGTCATAACTAATGAGTTTTTTGACACCTGACCTGTTCAGTAGAGGTCTGCACTGTATTTCCACCATTTTCTCTTCAGACTGCCACACTAGGCACAGACAAAAAGAGATTATGGAGATACATGTAATATTTTTTGGCCCACCTCATATATGTATACTAAAGACACACAAAGCTGCAGTCTTTTTATTTTTAACTACTGGAGATATGATGTGGCCCAAAAAGTAAGTGTGTGGCGAAGTTTCTTGGCGCACGGTGTATGTTGCCGGCGGCGGAAGACACAATAAACCAAACATAATTGTGGCAAATCAAACTTTTTTTATTTTGTAACAACCCAAAATATTATTTACTGCACCGGCTTGGGGTAGAGTGATGTAAACGGGGGGTGTGAAGCACTGAGACCTGGCTAACCGTGGACGACGCAGAGGTGGCCGGAGAAGGGGCAATGAAACTAGAAGGGTCTGGAAGTTCGGGGATGGGGCTTGACACATGAGAGGCTTGAGACGCACTGGAAGGATGAGACAAACCTGACATTACAGACACATTGGGAGGTGAAGGGGGAGGAATGCTAAGAGTCCTCTGTTTTGTTTTGTTTTTTGTAATTTCTTTTTGGTTTGCCTGGTTGTGGGAGGTCTTGGTGGGCTCATATGGCGTTGTGGCGGGTGACCTGTCAGGGTCCGGCTGCACTGTGCCAGAGTCCATAGTGCTCATAGAGTGTGCAGCCATGCCAGAGTCCATTGTGCTCGTAGAGCATGCAGCTATGCCAGAGTCCATAGCAGTGGTAGAGCATGCAGCCATGCCAGAGTACATAGTGCTCGTAGAGCATGCAGCCATGCCAGAGTCCATAGCGCTCGTAGAGCGTGCAGCCATGCCAGAGTCCATAGCGCTTGTATAGCGGAAGGCCATGCCAGGGTCCTTCTGCATCGTGGAGGTGGCGGTACGGAAGGCCATGCCAGGGTCCTGCTACATCGTGGAGGTGGCGGTACGGAAGGCCATGCCAGGGTCCTGCTGCATCGTGGTGGTGGCGGTACGGAAGGCCATGCCAGGGTCCTGCTGCATCGTGGTGGTGGCGGTACGGAAGGCCATGCCAGGGTCCTGCTGCATCGTGGTGTCAGTGGAGGAGGTCCAAGCAGGAGCAATGGATATCATGGTGGTGGCGGTGGGATATCCAACTGCAGTCGGCATGGTGGTGGTGCTGTAGTGGTGTCCGGCTGTGGAAGGAATTGAGGTGGCCGTGCAGTGGGATGCAGCAGAGGTCGACATTGAGGTCAATCGTGACAGTGAAGGCACAAGTGGATATGCCCCCACTGTCTGCTGGAAATACCGACTCTGCTGCATAGCCTGCACGTAAGCAGCATTGCAGGCCTGCATGACACTCAGCTGGAGATCAGGAGTAAGGTGTTCCAACATGCCCTGGTCAATTTGATTAAAAAAATGATTTGCTGGACTCTGGAGGTCGGCTTTCACTTGATCAAGGCTTTTGCTGACCTCATGGATACGTGCATTTAAGAGGTTATGTGAAACATCCATCCGGTCACCCAAATCCTTGATTGTGTCGTGTAAAACCGAGTTCAAGTGCAAAAACTCGGGCATGAGTGACCTGTCTGAAGCCCTCTGCCGCTGCTGGGATGAGCCCAAAAAAAAGGGGCAGTGGAAGAGGACTGCGAAAGGGGAAGACCTGATGGACCAGCTCCCTGGTCTCCAGTTAGTGTGGAAGGTCCGTGGCTGTCGGATGAAGGACCGCTCCAGAACCTGGGCCAACAGTAGTGCTGTATGTGCTGTGAAAAAAGGAAAAAGAAAATTACTATTAAAAATTTACCAGACGCAAAATCCTGTGGAATGTAAAAATACAGATTATGACAATACAATACAACCTAATGCACGTGATAAATACTTACGTTCTCTGGGCAAGGACCAGTCTTAAAAATGACAGAACGCAATGGTATTTGTAGCGTCTGATCCTTGCTCCTGAACCACTGGGAACACGGCTCTCTTGACGCAGGTCCTTGTTGAAGCGGTCCTTCATCGAACGCCAACGTGTTTTGACTTTGGATACTGTTTAAAAAAAATTTTCATCAGAAAAAGTACTTTTGGCCGTGCTCACACAACTGTGTGTGATGACAGAAACTCCAGAGAGTTTCTTTCATCACACAGTCGAGTGAGCATGGCCAAGGTCTCTGCTACTTCACACTGCAGTGCAATACTTATCAAATGCAGTTCGGACCCGTGTCGGGGCGTTGCCCCAGCCATCCCACATCACTTGGGCCACCTCATTCCATAACCGCCGGATCGTGATGTTGTTCGAGTGCAGTGGATCCCGGGTGTCCCACAACGGGACTCGCTCCTGATCCAGGGTGATAAGGAGGTCATTCTCTATCAGATCATCCTCCCGTTGTGAAACATAAAAATTAAAGAAAGTCATTAAAGTTTGCTCAATTAACATAAGGAAAACAAAGAAAAAGATGCCGAGAAATGGCATGAATAGGAAAGTCAACATACAAAAGGATTCCATAAGAAAAAAGTAAAGAAATACAAGTGGAAAGAAAGGAAGATTCAAGAATATTACATTGAGGACAGTCAGCCTTGTATACGTACCCGCTGCCGTCTTTCCACCGGACCTTGACTCTGCTGCTCCTGCCCTGTCTCTGCCGCAGTAGAAGGGCTCTAAAAAAAAGAAAAAATCAAATTGTCACATGTGTCGATGTGACAGTGAATACTTTCCAATCAGACGAGGCAAATACTCACCTCACTGACATGCTCCACTTCCGACTGTCCTGGCTGAAACTCCTCACCAGGTGAAGAATCCGAACACATTCTGATGCATGTAGAAAGAAAGAAATGGCAGAAATTAGGACATGTAGAGACAGAAAATAGAAAATGAAGGCATTGGCTAGGATATACTCAAATTGTTCAGGGTCTTGTTTTCCTCCAAGATGTAGCCTGTGTCTTGTCTGCTTCAGAGTCTGGTGAGAAGTGACCTGCAACTGTCCACACCCTCCCTTTATCACCTTGATGGTGGGGGGTGGCTTATCAGTGTCTAGACATGTTTTTCTCAATTGAAACCCATGCGTTCAAAAACGCAACAAAACGCATGTGCTTAAAAACGCATGCGTTTACATTGACAGCAATGCGTTTTTTGTCACAATCCTTGCGCAATCGAACGCATGCGTTTCCTGCTGGCAAATAGACGCCTCTAGAAATTACTACATGTTGCATTTCCGCACCAAGCCGCAAACGACGAGACGACGCATGCGTCGTCAAACGCGGCAAAACTCGAAAAAAAAACGCATGCGTTTTTAATGTTAAATATAGGAATACACGACGCATGCGTTTATATGCGGTACAAACGCTGCAGCCACAAACGCAAATGTGAAACCAGCCTAAGGTGTGCTCCAGCATGTAAATCACGGGAATGGTGATGCTGATAATGGCATCATCACGACTAAACATCTTCGTTGCTATTTCAAAACTGTGCAGAAGGGTGCATAGGTCCCTGATCTGAGACCACTCCTGCAGTGTGATTTGCCCCACCTCTTGATCTCGTTGGCCCAGGTTATACGTCATAACGTATTGCACCAGGGCTCGTCGGTGCTGCCACAGTCGCTGCAACATGTGCACAGTCGAATTCCACCGTGTGGGTACATCGCATTTCAGCTGGTGAACTGGCAGGCCCAACGACTTCTGTAGAGTTGCAAGTCGTCGAGCTGCGGGATGAGAACGGCGGAAGTGAGCACATAGCGACCGTGCCCTCTGCAGAAGCCCATCTAGTCCGGGATAGTGGGATAAAAATTGCTGGACAACCAGATTCAGAACGTGAGCCATACAAGGCACATGTGTGACATTGTCCTGGCGAAGGGCCGCACCCAGGTTTGCAGCATTGTCTCACACGGCCTTCCCTGGCTGCAGGTTGAGTGGAGACAACCATTGATGGAACTCGGTCTCCCGAGCTGTCCACAACTCCTCAGCTGTGTGACTCACATTTCCCAGACATTTCAATGTAAACACTGCCTGATGCCGTTGATCCCTGGTAACAGCATAGTGAGGAGGTGTGCAGGATTCCTTCTGCGCAGTTACAACGCGGGTGGCAGAGGAGGTTGAGGAGGCAGAAGCAGTGGAGGAACTTCTAGATACAGAGGATCGATGAGCAACGAGCAACTCGTGGGGACGGCAAGACTTGGACAGCAGCCTCTTCTCCTGATGTCGCCGTAGTTACCCAGTGCCCAGTCACCGACATGTAACGCCCATGTCCATGTCTACTTGTCCAAGTGTCTGTGGTGAAATGCACCCTGTCACACACAGAGTTTCTCAAGGAAGCGGTGATGTTGTGTGCGACATGCTGGTGTAGCGCAGGCACAGCTTTCTTTGAGAAGTAGTGGCAACTGGGCATCTGGTACTGGGGCACTGCGACGGACATAAGGTCTCAAAAATCCTCTGTGTCCACCAGGTGGAAAGGCAGCTTTTCTGTAGCCAACAGCTTGCAGATGGATAAATTCAATCTCTTAGCTTTGTCATGGATAGGATGAAATGGTCTTTTACTTGTCCACATCTGAGGGCTGGCTGCCGTGCTTAGACGGAGTTGAGTAGGGTGTCCCTGGCAAACTGCTGGTCTGTGAGGAAGGTGCAGGCGGATATGTTTTGTTGCGTTGATCAAAATGTGGTGTCGATGTCGGAGAGCGCTCAACACCAGCAGGTGTTTCCACTTGCAAATGTCCTGATGACCTGCCAATCACACTGGCTGTTGTGGGTAAAGAGGTGGAAGGTCTGCTTCCAAAACCATGTGCGACTGCTGTCCCCACAGTCACGGAGGATGAAGAGGACACGGATGCACTTGATGGGGCAGACGGTGGTTGACCCGGCCCACTAGGCCACATTGTAGCACAGTGAGCTTCCCACTGCAAGTTATGCCTCATATCCATGTGACGGTTCATGCATGAAGTACTCAAGATACTGATTTTTTGGCCTCTACTGAGATTTTGTTGACAAATCTTACAGACAACATGAGTTGGGTCATCCTTTGCGATGTCAAAAAATGCCCAGGCTATGCAAGGCTTTGAGCCCGTGCGACCTGAAGAGCCACCACGACTTCTGGTCTGAGGCACAACTGGGGTTGAGGATGCAGTTGTTGACGTGCTTCCAGTACTCCGTCTCTGTCCAGGAAGGCGCACCATTACCTCGTAGTCAGACTCGTCACTAGCATCCTCCTCCACCTCCTCTGCTGACCTCATGGACTGGCAGACTGGGGGTTGACAGTAAGTGGGGTCTACAACCTCGTCATCATCATCCTGTGTGTTCTCACACCCGTCGTCCTCTGAGCCAACCTCTTTCTGCCCCGACCGAAAAGTCAAGTTTTCGTTCCAATCAGGTATCTCAGTCTCATCATCATCTTCCTCATTGTCTCCACCAACAGGAGTTACAGTTTGGGAACGAGGGTCTACATTATACTCAGAACCTTCTTCATCTGGGCCTGGATCAGACTCACAAAGATTCTGGGCATCAGTGCAGATCATTTCCTCGTCTGGATTCACAGAAGCTCTGGAGCACACCTCTGATTCCCAGGCTATAGTATGCGTAAACAGCTCTACAGACTCAACCATGTGTGCTACCCCAAAAAAGGGGTCACTTGTGGGGGAGCGCCAATGTTTAGGCACACAGGGGCTCTACAAACGCGACATGGTGTCCGCTAAAGATTGGAGCCAATTTTTCATTGAAAAATTCAAATGGCGCTCCTTCCCTTCCGAACCCTGTCGTGCGACTAAACAGTGGTTCCCCCCCACAAATGGGGTATCGGTGTACTCAAGACAAATTGTACAATAACTTTTGCCATCCAGTTTCTCCTTTTATCCTTGGAAAAATAAAAAAATTGTTGCTAAAAGATCATTTTTGTGACTAAAAAGTTATATGTTCATTTTTTCCTTCCATGTTGCTTCTTCTGCTGTGAAGCACCTGAAGGGTTAATAAACTTCTTGAATGTGATTTTGAGCAGCTTGAGGGGTGCAGTTTTTAGAATGGTGTAACTTTTTGGCATTTTCAGCCATATAGACCCCTCAAAATGACTTCAAATGTGAGGTGGTCCCTAAAAAAATAGTTTTGTAAATATTGTTGTAAAAATGAGAAATCGCAGGTCAAATTTTAACCCTTATAACTTCCTAGCAAAAATAAATTTTGTTTCCAAAATTGTGCTGATGTAGAGTTAACATGTGGGAAGTGTTATTTATTAACTATTTTGTGTCACATAACTCTCGTTTAACAGAATAAAAATTCAAAATTTGAAAATTGTGAAATTTTCAAAATTTTTGCCAAATTTCCATTCTTTTCACAAATAAATGCAAAAATTATCTACCTAAATTTATCACTAACATGAAGCCCGATATTTCACGAAAAAAAGAACCGCTAGGATCCGTTGAAGCGGTCCTGAGTTATTACCTCATAAAGGGACACTGGTCAGAATAGCAAAAAATGGCCAGGTCATTAAGGTCAAAATAGGCTGGGTCATGAAGGGGTTAAAATATAATTTTTGGTTGTTAATACTGTGCTCCTACCAAACTACAGTATCTGATCAACATGACTGGGAAAAAGCAAGGTCGTGGTGGAAGGGGAATTATGCTTGCTGAACGTGGGGTAGATGGTAATGTTTGTGAAAGCACCAGAGAAGCAACATCTATGCAAAGAAAACTGACAACTTATGTTACTGGACAGGTTACACCACTACCTTTCTTTGGCAAGCACACAGCGGTACACCATGTCGATGATGCCCCAAAAGAGCATGTACTCGAATAGATGGCAAATGCAGCTTCAAGTGGCCTCTCCTCCTCTTCCTCCACCTCAACATCACACCCAGTACAGTCTACAGATGTGGCACCCAAATTCCCCTTGCTTCCCCCTGCGTCCCAAATATCAAAACGTTCAACTGACTGTACGGAGCCACAGATGGGTGAGTCTGAAGAGCTGTTCACATATTCTATGCCATGTTCATCAGAAGTGTACACAAAAGCTTTGCAGAGTCAAGAGGAGGAAATCTGCACCGATGCCTAAATTTTTTTTAGCTTGGATACGGGGCAGGAAGAAGTCCGGTCCGAACAGACTCCTGACCCTCCTCATCAGACGTTAACCCCTTGGGGGGCGTGTGATCCTTATGAGACTCAGATATCTGAGGCTCACGCGGACTGTACTCTGCTGTCAGGGCAAGAAGAGGAGGAGTGTGACTTCAATCGCAAGGAATGTGATAACCCAGGGGATGATGATGATGTGTTAAATCCCAGTTGGTGTGAACATAGAGGCACACAGCTGAGTGGTGTCTGACAATAATTTTTGGAAATGTGAACACTACTGATGAGCGAATATACTCATTGCTCGGGTTTTCCCGCGCATGCTCGGGTGATCTCAGAGTATTTTTTAGTGTTTGGAGATTAAGTTTTCATCACCTCAGCTGAATGATTTACAGCTATTAGCCAGGATGAGTACTTGTGGAGGTTGCCTGGTTGCTAGGGAATCCCCACATGTAATCAAGCAGGCTAGTAGCTGTAAATCATTCAGCTGTCGCGATGAAAACTTAATCTCCGAACACTAACAAATAAATGGAGATCACCCGATGGAAAAACCCAAGCATTGAGTATATTCGCTCATCACTAGTGAACACTCATGGTTGAGCGTCCATCTGCTGGATTGGGTGTAGAGAAAAACCTGTTGGTTCCTATTCTACTATTTCTACTGTGGTGAAATTGATGCCACTTCGGTGGTGTCAAGCCCTCATTTTTAAGTAGCAGTAGGCCTCCAAGACCGTCAGGCCCCCACTTCCTTGGACTTAACTACCCTGGTTACTATCCTTACATTTTTCTGACAATGTTAGTCTAGAAAACTGATATTTGGTCCACATGAGTGTGGCTTAGCATGAAAGCAGGTTGAGGTGATGAATGTGGTGTCAGGTCTCCCAGAAAAGGGGCCCTACACCAATCCCTCACCCACCTCGTCTTACTGTTACTTTCATTGGAAAGCTTTAAATGTTATCCCAGATCTTATACCTCATGTCTGGCAGATTGCTGCAGTTCCATGCTGCAATTTGTACTGTGGGTGAATTGAGGCCACTTTCCTGGTGTCTGTCCTTGGGGCCGTTCTAATGTGTTGTGCATGAGTTTGTTTTTGCCTGCCACTGACGCGAATGGCATTTGGCTATGTTCAGCGAATATTCAAAGAATTTATCGGCGTATATTGCAAATTTTGCAAGCGCTATCTGAACCGAACATTGAAATATTCGCTCATCTATAATTTTGAACACTACTGTAAGGGTACTGTCACACAGTGACACTTTGGACGCTACGACGGCACGATCCGTGACGTCGCAGCGTCGTATGATTATCGCTCCAGCGTCGTTAATCACGGCGCTGGAGCGATGCCGAGGTCCCCGGGTAACCAGGGTAAACATCGGGTTACTAAGCGCAGGGCCGCGCTTAGTAACCCGATGTTTACCCTGGTTACCAGCGTAAAAGTAAAAAAAACAAACAGTACATGCTCACCTGCGCGTCCCCCAGCGTCCGCTTCCTGACACTGACTGAGCTCCGGCCCTAACAGCACAGCGGTGACGTCACCGCTGTGCTTTCACTTTCACTTTAGGGCCGGCGCTCAGTCAGTGTCAGGAAGCAGAGGCTAGGGGACACGCAGGTGAGTATGTACTGTTTGTTTTTTTTACTTTTACGCTGGTAACCAGGGTAAACATCGGGTTACTAAGCGCGGCCCTGCGCTTGGTAACCCGATGTTTACCCTGGTTACCAGGGTAAAACATCGCTGGTATCGTTGCTTTTGCTTTCAAACACAACGATACACAGCGATCGGACGACCAAATAAAGTTCTGGACTTTATTCAGCGACCAGCGACATCACAGCAGGATCCTGATCGCTGCTGCGTGTCAAACGAAACGATATCGCTAGCGAGGACGCTGCAACGTCACGGATCGCTAGCGATGTCTTTTTGTGTGAAGGTACCTTTAGTGTTGTATCTTAAAAGGGCTAGGTGCCATTACTTTGGCCATTATACACAGGGGATAATTTGGCATGTCGTATTGTGTTTTTTCTTGCCAAACATGTTACATTTGAAGAGATATCAAGTTTAGGTAATATAATACACACCTGTTTATATGGGATATGTGTTCATTCTCCTATTCTCTACATATATTTCATGTTCATTCCCCACCTATCAGGCTCAGGGAATATTGTCATGATATGTACTTTTGCCCTGTCCTGTATTTGAATAATATGCCATTTGATGTATGTAACTGTTCTCTGGTTTCTATTAGCTGTAATATATGTATTTTCTTGTGCTGGGAGTCACCTGTAACAATGTCTCCTTCCCCCAATACTTGCAGCCCTAACCTATAATGTAATTAAGCTTTTTCAACACTAGTGAAGGAATAGCCATTCTTCCTCTCAGCAGGGGGCTAGTCAAATGTACATACGACCTAGACTAAGTGGAGCCGACCAGAATAGAATCTTCTGGTGGACTCAGCCATTGAATAGAAGGTGTGACCCCTACCCCCTTCAGGGGCGGATCCCAGGAGCTCAAGACAGTACATTCTTATTTTGAGATCAGATGTGTGTTGGAGACTGGAAGAGAAGGAGTGGGAATTCTTAGCTGAGGCAAGACCCCATGACCATCTGGGACTGCGGAAGCGAACGGGGCGAGAATTGAGTTGAGGACATATCTCGTCGTTCGTGGGATTGTTTTGAGATCCCTTGGACTCGTGTGGACTATTGTTTTGTTAGCTGGCACAAGGATTATCGGTAGGTGCCCCCGAACCGGTTCCGTTGGACTAATTGTGGACTCTCTAGATCTACCTGCATGTGTTGTTCCAGCGTTCTTGATAATAAATCTGTTGAATCATCCCTTGGCCTGTTGTCCCTTCTTGCTCTGCCGTACACCCCGTCACAGTTCACTCTCCTATTCTCTACATATATTTTATGTTCATTCCCCACCTATCACGCTCAGGGAATATAATATGCACCCATTTATATGGGATATGTGTTCATTCCCTTATTCTCTACATATATTTCATGGTCATTCCCCACCTATCACGCTCAGGGAATATAATATACACCTGTTTATATGGGATATGTGTTCATTCTCCTATTATCTACATATATTTCATGTTCATTCCCCACCTATCAGGCACAGGGAATATACTATACACCTGTTTATATGGGATATGTGTTCATTCTCCTATTCTCTACATATATTTCATGTTCATTCCCCACCTATCACGCTCAGGGAATATAATATGCACCTGTTTATATGGGATATGTGTTCATTCTCCTATTCTCTACATATATTTCATGTTCATTCCCCACCTATCATGCATAGGGAATATAATATACACCTGTTTATATGGGATATGTGTTCATTCCCCTATTATCTACATATATTTCATGTTCATTCCCCACCTATCATGCATAGGGAATATAATATGCACCTGTTTATATGGGATATGTGTTCATTCTCCTATTCTCTACATATATTTCATGTTCATTCCCCACCTATCAGGCTCAGGGAATATAATGTACACCTGTTTATATGGAATATGTGTTCATTCCCCTATTCTCTACATATATTTCATGTTCATTCCCCACCTATCAGGCAGAGGGAAAATAATATACACCTGTTTATATAGGATATGTGTTCATTCCCCTATTCTCTAGATATATTTCATGTTCATTCCCCACCTATCAGGCACAGGGAAAATAATATACACCTGTTTATATGGGATATGTGTTCATTCCTCTATTCTCTACATATATTTCATGTTCATTCCACACCTATCAGGCTCAGGGAATATAATATACACCTGTTTATATGGGATATGTGTTCATTCTCCTATTCTCTACATATATTTCATGTTCATTCCCACCTATCATGCATAAGGAATATAATATACACCTGTTTATATGGGATATGTGTTAATTCCTCTATTCTCTACATATATTTCATGTTCATTCCCCACCTATCAGGCACAGGGAATATAATATACACCTGTTTATTTGGGATTTTTGTTCATTCCCCTATTCTCTACATATATTCCATGTTCATTCCCCACCTATGAGGCACAGGGAATATAATATACACCTGTTTATATGGGATATGTGTTCATTACTCTATTATCTACATATATTTCATGTTCATTCCCCACCTATCAGGCACAGGGAATATAATATACACCTGTTTATATGGGATATGTGTTCATTCCCCTATTCTCTACATATATTTCATGTTCATTCCCCACCTATCAGGCACAGGGAAAATAATATACACCTGTTTATATGGGATATGTGTTCATTACTCTATTATCTACATATATTTCATGTTCATTCCCCACCTATCAGGCACAGGGAATATAATATACACCTGTTTATATGGGATATGTGTTCATTCCCCTATTCTCTACATATATTTCATGTTCATTCCCCACCTATCAGGCACAGGGAATATAATATACACCTGTTTATATGGGATATGTGTTCATTCCCCTATTCTCTACATATATTTCATGTTCATTCCCCACCTATCAGGCTCAGGGAATATAATGTACACCTGTTTATATGGGATATGTGTTCATTCCCCTATTCTCTACATATATTTCATCTTCATTCCCCACCTATCAGTGTTAGGGAATATAATATACACCTGTTTATATAGGATATGTGTTCATTCCCCTATTCTCTAGATATATTTCATGTTCATTCCCCACCTATCAGGCACAGGGAAAATAATATACACCTGTTTATATAGGATATGTGTTCATTCCCCTATTCTCTAGATATATTTCATGTTCATTCCCCACCTATCAGGCACAGGGAAAATAATATACACCTGTTTATATCGGATATGTGTTCATTCCCCTATTCTCTAGATATATTTCATGTTCATTCCCCACCTATCAGGCTCAGGGAATATAATATACACCTGTTTATATGAGATATGTGTTCATTCCTCTATTCTCTACATATATTTCATGTTCATTCCCCACCTATCAGGCTCAGGGAATATAATATACACCTGTTTATATGGGATATGTGTTCATTCCTCTATTATCTACATATATTTCATGTTCATTCCCCACCTATCAGGCTCAGGGAATATAATATACACCTGTTTATATGGGATATGTGTTCATTCCTCTATTATCTACATATATTTCATGTTCATTCCCCACCTATCAGGCTCAGGGAATATAATATACACCTGTTTATATGGGATATGTGTTCATTCCTCTATTATCTACATATATTTCATGTTCATTCCCCACCTATCAGGCACAGGGAAAATAATATACACCTGTTTATATCGGATATGTGTTCATTCCCCTATTCTCTAGATATATTTCATGTTCATTCCCCACCTATCAGGCTCAGGGAATATAATATACACCTGTTTATATGAGATATGTGTTCATTCCCCTATTCTCTAGATATATTTCATGTTCATTCCCCACCTATCAGGCACAGGGAATATAATATACACCTGTTTATATGGGATATGTGTTCATTCCTCTATTATCTACATATATTTCATCTTCATTCCCCACCTATCAGGCTCAGGGAATATAATATACACCTGTTTATATGGGATATGTGTTCATTCCTCTCTTCTCTACATATATTTCATGTTCATTCCCCACCTATCAGGCTCAGGGAATATAATATACACCTGTTTATATGGGATATGTGTTCATTCCCCTATTCTCTAGATATATTTCATGTTCATTCCCCACCTATCAGGCACAGGGAATATAATATACACCTGTTTATATGGGATATGTGTTCATTCCTCTATTATCTACATATATTTCATCTTCATTCCCCACCTATCAGGCTCAGGGAATATAATATACACCTGTTTATATGGGATATGTGTTCATTCCTCTCTTCTCTACATATATTTCATGTTCATTCCCCACCTATCAGGCTCAGGGAATATAATATACACCTGTTTATATGGGATATGTGTTCATTCCCCTATTCTCTAGATATATTTCATGTTCATTCCCCACCTATCAGGCACAGGGAATATAATATACACCTGTTTATATGGGATATGTGTTCATTCCTCTATTATCTACATATATTTCATCTTCATTCCCCACCTATCAGGCTCAGGGAATATAATATACACCTGTTTATATGGGATATGTGTTCATTCCTCTCTTCTCTACATATATTTCATGTTCATTCCCCACCTATCAGGCACAGGGAATATAATATATACCTGTTTATATGGGATATGTGTTCATTACTCTATTATCTACAAGTATTCCATCTTCATTCCCCACCCATATAGCACAGAAAATATAGTATACACCTGTTTATATGGAATCTATGTTGATTTCCTAATTGTCTACATATAATTCAAGTTCATTTCATCTACAAGATGCATAAGAAATCTGTAACACCTATCCATGTCTTTGGAGCTATAAGTTATTATGTTCATTCTTTTTATTTATTCCTTTTCTTCATTCTTTTTAGTATGTCCCGGCCACAGTGTCCCTTTCTGGGACTAGGCTACTGCTGTAGTAGTGACCCATTATACAGTCACTCGCCCACTTAATGATTTCAGTGAATATTCAGGGTCCTCGTAGCCCGGACAGAAGCCCTGGAAGATGTGGAAGGTAATGGAGACATTTGGAGGCCGTTTCTGTCAGGTTCCGCCATGCTCGCCGCCCGCAGGTCACTTCTGCCTGCACAGCGCAGCCACCACAGACACAACCACTGAAATTCCTGTCAGGTTTTGGAGGCGACCTGAATGTTCGCGTTTCAGCCGTTACTAACTGCGTCACTGCACTTCTCAACCAATCACGGTGAAGTTCCCAGTCTCAGGGTAATCCCATAGGTGGAGAAATGGGCGGGGCGTGTGAAGCCTCCAGGAGATCCAATGTAACCAGATACTGGCCCTCAGCTGCAGGCAGTGCAGGCACAGGGACACGGACGCGCTGAGGCGAAGTGCGGCCAGCGGACGGGGAGCACCGGCCTCCCTCTAGTCATTCTCCGTAGGGTGTGGAACCAGCTTGGGTGGGCGCCATGCTGCCGGAGGATGGAAGCTGATCAAGATGTGTCGCTTAGAGAGCAGCTTTTCCACGAGTGGGTCCGGCAATGCATCGTAAGTGCGGGCTGTAAACGGTTAAACGGGGGGAGGGGTTTGGGTTAACCCATTCAGCTCCCAGTTTGTGAGTGCAGAGGGGGTCACTGAGGCTTTGCCTCCTTAACCGGTCAAACCTGTGGCTTCCCTTCCATGGAGCCTCAGACCCAGTGCATGCTGGGACTTGTAGTTCTCCATGGTATTACCCTACTGTCAAGGTGTAAGCAGGTAGGATCTGTGTCTGCCTGTGACTGATGAATCTCTGAAGGGTCTGCCCTATTGATTTTCTGCAGAATGGGCATTGGGGGATTGAGAATCTGGGTCCTACCGGGCTGGTGGGTCCTACCGGGCTGGTGGGTCCTACCGGGCTGGTGGGTCCTACCGGGCTGGTGGGTCCTACCGGGCTGGTGGGTCCTACCGGGCTGGTGGGTCCTTCCGGGCTGGTGGGTCCTACCGGGCTGGTGGGTCCTTCCGGGCTGGTGGGTCCTTCCGGGCTGGTGGGTCCTTCCGGGCTGGTGGGTCCTTCCGGGCTGGTGGGTCCTTCCGGGCTGGTGGGTCCTTCCGGGCTGGTGGGTCCTTCCGGGCTGGTGGGTCCTTCCGGGCTGGTGGGTCCTTCCGGGCTGGTGGGTCCTACCGGGCTGGTGGGTCCTACCGGGCTGGTGGGTCCTACCGGGCTGGTGGGTCCTCTGTGATCAGGAAGTTCATCTGATATACATGGAATGATTGCTTGCAAATGACGAAATACTTGTCTCCCCCAAATAATGTTCTGGCCTTTTGTTATTGGTAATATTATGCAGCAGAGACATCTATCCCCCCTATAGTTGTTTACTAACACAATGACCTTCACCCAGTGATGATCCTGCTGCTGCAGGAGCAGAGAGTGTAAAGCTACGTTCAGACGTTCAGTATTTGATCAGTATTTGTAAGCCAAATCCAGGAATGGATATACCCTGCACCTACAACCTGCAGGTTCTGCTCCACCATCAGTCACTTCTATGTCTACACGGCTTTCTTCTGACATCCTGGTTACTTCCACTTGTTGCCGGCTCATTACCAGCCGTCAGTGTTGTGCCACGCCACTATTACGTGTGACAAGTTACTTTGACAGCTCGGTTCTCCTGTAGACGTAATCCGACTTGGGCAAATATCTCTGAAGCTGAGGAAGGCTAGGCTCCTGGCCTCCCTGGGGTAGGCAGAGACAGAAGCCCAGGAGCTTCCTATTCTATGGCATTATTCATGGTCTGAACTGTCATTTTTACATGTAGAGATATTATCAAAATGAAGGTTGCACAAAATCATCTGTCCTTTTAACCCCGGAAAGACGCCACGTATGGAGAATTTTCCACTGATTACATTGACCTGCTATGATTGGTTGGGAGGGATGTTAAACTAGGTCAGATCACTCTGAGTCTGGACTCGATTGCATTTTTTTCCCATTTTCAGGCTTTTTAGCTCCTCACTCACCCAGAACAGTATATACATTTTTTGTGTCCAGAAATAAGTTCTGTGTATGTAGGTTCACGTTCACTGTTTTCTGGCTTTATGTACATGATATGTAATTATTGCTCAATGATTATCTGCAAATTTATTTCTTTTGTAGGATTTGTATTCACTATTTTCAAAATCTGAATCTGCTGTCACTTTATGTCAACATACGTGTAACATATCCTAAGGCCGTGTTCCCGCATAGTGTAAAAAATGCATTTTATCTAATGCAGAAAATCAACTGCATTTTAGCCCATGTTCCCACGTGCATCAACGCTTTTTTTTTGTGGTGTCTCACTAAAATATACAACAGCAATCTGCTCTAATTCTTGAATTTTGACAGCTATTTATGCATTCTCCCCCCCCCCCCCCTTTTTTTTTCAATTCATTTTTGGTGCAGGTTTTTTTAATTTATTTTGTGTGCAGAAATACTGGTATCGTTCATTAACAAAACACAATAGCTTTTTTATTACATGCATTTATCCAGGCTCCCTATAGAAGCCTATATGGAAAAACTGCACACGGAAAACTCCGTTCATCAGTATCTTTATGACCTGGGATGTAGGAGAATAGCATCCCCATACATGTGACAGCTGCTGTGGGCTGACAACTTGCTGCATCAGCCACAATCGGTGTCGGCACCATCCATATCTGTTTAACCCCTTAGATGCTACTGTCAATAGTGACTACATCATATAAATGGTTAACAGAGTGTGGGGGCTCCCTCTTTCTCCCCATGGGCACCCTGAGATCATGATCGTGTGGCCCTAATGTTTGTCATGGCAGTTCACGGCCAAATAGCAGCTTAGAGCCTGCCGGCTACAGTGGCCTGTTCAGAAGTTACCGACATTTAGGTGGTAAAATTTATTTTTTTTTTTTCATTCCTGTCATGCCACTTTGTATTAATTCCTGAAAAGCACCTGAAGGGTTAATAAACTACCTGACAGCAGTTTTCAGTATGTCAGGGGGTGCATTTTTTTAAAATGGTATCGCTTTTGGGGGTTTTCCAATATATAAGACCCGTAAGGTCTCTTCAAACCTGGTTAGGTCTCTAAACATCTTTTCTTTTTTTAAAAAAAAAAAAAAAAAAATTTCCATGAAAAATTGGCGCTACTTTTTTAAACCTCCTAAAATGCTAACAAAATAAAATAACATTTTACAAATGGTGCTGATTTAAAGCAGGTATGAGGGAAATGTTATTTATTAATGTTTTTGTGTGGTATGACTTTCTGGATTAGGCCAGGATCACATGTGAGAAATACGGCCGAGTCTCGCATGTTAATACCCGGCATTGCCGCCGTCACTCAGGAGCGGAGCGTGCGGCTCCATGTATTGCTATGCGGCTGCACGCTCCGCTCCTGAGTGATGGTGGCAATGCCGGGTAGTAACATGCGAGACTCGCCCCATATTTCTCGCATGTGTGATCCTGGCCTTTAGGGCCCCTTTCCACTTGCGAGGAAAACGGACGAGTGCAATCCGATAAAAAAATCGGATTGCACTCGGACCAATGTTATTCAGTAGGTGTCTTTTCATTTGCGGTTTTTTTCTCAGCCGAAATTGGACTGAGAAAAATCTGGATCGGCTGAGAAAAAAATCGCAGCATGCTGCGTATTGCTGCGATTCTCGGACGAGACTCGCCAATGCAAGTCAATGGGTGCGAGAAAAAAATCGCACAGCACTCGCACCATGCGAGTTCTGTCCGATTTTTACGCACCGGTGTCCTTTGAAAAGCCGGTAATTCAGCGCGGTGTACAGTAAAATAACACTGACAGGTTAGAATAGAGTAGATATATACACATAGAATGTGTATATATACATATATATATGTCAGTGAGACATCTATATATGTATATTTATATTTAATGCAGCGCTAGATAGCATAAAAGCCGCTAATTCAATTGCCGGCTTTTGCTCTCTCCTTCACAAACCCGACAGGATATGAGACATGGTTACATACAGTAAACCATCTCATATCCCTTCTGTTATTACATAATATTCCTCTTCAGTAATGTAAGAAGTGTCTGTGTGTCAAATTTGGGGGCTCTAGCTATGAAATTAAAGGGTTAAATCGCGGAAAAAATTGGCGTGGGCTCCCGCGCAATTTTCTCCGCCAGAGTTGTAAAGCCAGTGACCGAGGGCAGATATTAATAGCCTAGAGAGGGTCCATGGTTATTGGACCCCCCCCTCTGGCTAAAAACATCTGCCCCCAGCCACCCCAGAAAAGGCACATCTGGAAGATGCGCCTATTCTGGCACTTGGCCACTCTCTTCCCACTCCCGTGTAGCGGTGGGATATGGGGTAATGAAGGGTTAATGTCACCTTGCTGTTGTAAGGTGACATTAAGCCAGATTAATAATGGAGAGGCGTCAATTATGACACCTATCCATTATTAATCCAATTGTATGAAAGGGTTAAAAAAAACACAATATTGCAAAGTATTTTAATGAAATAAAGACACAGGTTGTTGTAATATTTTATTGCTCTCTCAATCCACCTGAAGACCCTCGCTTGGAAAAATAATAAACCAACAATATACATACCTTCAGATGATCTGTCACATCCCACGATGTAAATCCATCTGAAGGGGTTAAAATATTTTACAGGCAGGAGCTCTGCTAATGCAGCTGTGCTCCTGCCTGTAAACCCCGGGGAATGAAGGTAATGTAGGTCAATGACCTGTAGTTACCTTCATTCGCGGTGAGGCGCCCCCTGCTGGATGTCCTCATATGATGTCGAGCGTGGGAAAAAGTTCCCAGGCTGCAGTTCATGAGGACATCCAGCAGGGGGCGCCTCACCGCGAATGAAGGTAAATACAGGTCATTGACCTACATCACCTTCATTCCCCGGGGTTTACAGGCAGGAGCACAGCTGCATTAGCAGAGCTCCTGCCTGTAAAATATTTTAACCCCTTCAGATGGATTTACATCGTGGGACGTCACAGATCTACGGAAGGTATGTATATTGTTGGTTTATTATTTTTCCAAGCAAGAGTCTTCAGGTGGCTTGAGAGAGCAATAAAATATTACAACAACCTGTGTGTTTATTTAATTAAAATATGGCTTTTCAAAGGACACCGGTGCGTACAAATCGGACAGCAATACGGATGTCATACGGATGATGCGATTACAAAAAACGGATGATGCGATGAAAAATCGCATTGCACTCGCATGACAATCGCATACGTTACATCCGTTTTTTCGGTCCAGATTACAGACCGTTTTTTCTCTCGCAAGTGGAAAGGGACCCTTAAAGGGATAATCATTCAAAGTTTGAAAATTGCTAATTTTTTTTTTTTCATTTGTCAAATTTCAGATTTTTTTTTTTTTTGTAATTAAGCACAAAACATATCTACCTAAATTTACTATTATCATTAAGTATAATGTGGCATGAAAAAATAATCCACAAGATTCTCTGCGGAAATGTCATTAGGCTACTGTACATTGCTACCCTGTGAGTAACGCTTCCTTGATAAAAACGGTAAAAACTTGCACTAAAGGTACCTTCACACTGAACAACTTAACAACGATAGCGATCCGTGACGTTGCAGCGTCCTGGATAGCGATATCGTTGTGTTTGACACGCAGCAGCGATCAGGATCGTGCTGTGACATCTTTGGTCGGAGCTAGAAGGCCAGCACCTTATTTCGTCGCTGGATCTCCCGCTGACATCATTGAATCGGCGTGTGTGACGCGGATTCAGCGATGTCTTCACTGGTAACCAGGGTAAACATCGGGTTACTAAGCGCAGGGCCGCGCTTAGTAACCCGATGTTTACCCTGGTTACCAGTGTAAATGTAAAAAAAATCAAACACTACATACTTACATTCCGATGTCTGTCGCGTCCCCCGGCGTTCTGCTTCCCTGCACTGTGTCAGCGCCGGCCGGCCGTAAAGCAGAGCACAGCGGTGACGTCACCGCTCTGCTTTAGGGCCGGCGCTTACAGTGCAGGGAAGCGGACGCCGGGGAACGCGACAAGACACCGGAATGTAAGTATGTAGTGTTAGTTTTTTTTTTACATTTACACTGGTAACCAGGGTAAACATCGGGTTACTAAGTGCGGCCCTGCGCTTAGTAACCCGATGTTTACCCTGGTTACCCGGGACTTCGGCATCGTTGGTCGCTGGAGAGCTGTCTGTGTGACAACTCCCCAGCGACCACACAGCGACGCTGCAGCGATCGGCATCGTTGTCTAGATCGCTGCAGCGTCGCTAAATGTGACGGTACCTTAACTTAAAAGATCCAGGTAAAAAAAAATACAAAAAAATGAATTTTCAGGAGCAGCGAGAATAAAATAAGAGCAAAATCTGGTCAGTTTTGACCTGTTGACAAGTCATCTAAATTGCACAGTGAGCATGAGTTTTGACATCATATACTCTTTGCTTGAACTGTGAGGGCTTGTGCACACGTTGCAGATTTGGTGCGTTTTTTTCATGCAGATTTGCTAGCAAAACCTGATGCCAGCAAAGTGAATGAGAAACCTGGAGTGTCATGCACATGTTGAGTATTTTTGACCTTGTCAACAGTGGGATGGCTTTTATGCTATTTTTGATCGAAAACAGTATTACTAAGAACCCTGTATTATTTAGATGCACTTTTGTTTTTTATTTATTTAGTTACCGCAGGGTTTATGCTTATTTTTCTTCTTAGGCTATGTGCACATGTTGCGGATTCCATTGCAGATTTTTCTGCAGAATCCGCAGGTAAAATGACCTGCGGATTTCGCCTGCGTTTTTACACCTGCGGATTCCTATAATGGAATAGGTTAAAAACGCTGCGGAATCTGCATAAAGAATTGACATGCTGCGGAAAATAAACCGCTGCGTTTCAGTGCGGAATTTTCCACAGCATGTGCACTGCTGATTTGGTTTTACATAGGTTTACATGGTACTGTACAACTCACGGATAACTGCTACGGATCCACAGCCAAATCCGCAATGTGTGCACATACCCTAATATGTTTTTTAGTATTTTTGACTTGCAGATTTGGTACAGAAACTAATCTACAGCATGTCAATTCTCTGCATTTTTCACCATTGACCTCACTCAAATCAGTAAAAAAACAAACATTTTTCCTTCCAAGAGATGCAGAAATGGTGCAGAAATTTCAGCATCCATTTACTTAACGTGTGCACATAGCCTTAAGCAGCTGAATCCCCCATCCCACCCCCAACAAAAAAACATAGCAGAAGGAACACTATTCCCTTTTTAAAACTAAGCTCACATGAGCACATAACACATGATTTTCATCCAGAAATATCAGATGACTTTCACCATTGTGGTAATTCATGTGCCATACATATCCAAATCCTTTGGCTTTTGTTTTCATACATCAGCTGTGAATATAATTTACAAGACCCCAAAAAAATCGTTTCCTCTCTTACTAATGGCAATGTATCTGTTAAAACCAGATGCTTTACCTTTGATCGGCATGAGATCCTATCTGTATCTGAAATTGGGAAGAGACTAATGCATACTGCGTCTTTTTTCTGTGTAAACAAACAGACATTCATCTGGACAGCCCATATTGATCCTAGTGAGTTGTCCTTGTGATGTCAGAATTTTTTACATGCCCTTCTCTCTAATCAAAAAAATATTTTCATGAGAATGTACCCTAAGATGTACAATCTAGGCGTTACTGCATTAAAACGTGTTTAACTTCTGTCAAATCTGCAGCTAAGACGCATAAAAATAACGTAATATTCAAAGCAGATTGCCATTGCATATTTTGGTGCAAACACCTGCAGAAATAAAGTACAGGGAAAATAATGTAGCATTTGGAATATGGGCTGGGGTGATATTGGAGTTGAAATTACCATAGCTATATCGCAATGTAATGTACCGTAAGTGAATCTGTGAGGATGGGATATCTCAAGGGAGATAAGCCGCTGTCAGTGGGGCCTTGTTGTGGTTTCTTCCCTCTGTTTCAAGAACACACTGCATACTTAGCTCAGTGTGTATGGTGGGGGGGGATCGGAAGTATTGGCTGTCGGATTTCAGCCATTATGCCAGGATTTAAAAAGACAACAAATTGCATATATATCTTGATAAAGAGCCCTGATCTGTACCTGGTGTATGTTGTGACCTCCTCCAATATATATATATATATATATATATATATATATATATATATATATATATATATATATATATATATATATATATATATATATATATATATATATATATATATATATATATATATATATTTGAATCTTGTGTATCCTCCTGGATCTTATCTGAGTGCTCTGTGCTGGTGGGATGCTTATACTATTACTGTAGTTAGGGGTCTGCCGTCAGTCAGCTGGGAATGTTCCACAGACGTCACTCAGCCTCACAACTTACTTCAGGACGGGGTTGTCGGCCTGCAGTCTTCAGTTTATTATCTTGTCTATGTAAATACAGGGATAAAGTATTTTATTTTTAGCAGTAGTAGAGGTATAACACCTTATCAATCTAACACCATCTGCATCACAAGGGATCTCTGTAGCAAATTTATATAGTAGACCTGAAAATCATCTTTAAATTACTTTACATTAAAAGGATGTACAATAAAAAATTATATTGTGGCACCGTGTTAGCCAGAAAAATCTCCGTAAATTAATGATGAGCGAACGTGTTCGGAGAACATGATATCTTGGGCGTGCTCAGATAATATATTCGAGTCCCTGCAGCTGCATGATTTGCGGCTGTTAAACAGTTGCCTGTTTGTTAGATACTTGGATAACATCTGAGCATGCGCCGATAAAACGTTATCCGAACACATTCGCTCATCACTAATGTAAATACTTTTATGGCCAAAAATCACAAAAGTAACCTAGGAGTGATACCTAGTTTTGCAATCTTTCAGAGCACAGATGCTCCTTCCTCAGGCAGGTTTACTTATGAATTACTGAAACAAGACAACAACATTCAAGAGAAATTAAAATAGGCCATTTGTACATAGGGTGGATGGGGTGATGCTTCCTAAAGATAAGCCAAGGAAATCAAATTGAGTTTTTTTTTTATTGCAAATGGACAGGTGATGGTAGTGACAGCTTAGTGATGTAGAGTAGGTCTGCTGGAGGTGTGAACTGTGTCCTTGTAGTGAGTCATAAATCCAGGTGTTAAATTACCATATATACTCGAGTATAAGCCGAGGCACCTAATTTTGCCACAAAATACTGGGTAAACTTATTGTCTCGAGTATAAGCTGGGTATGCATTGTCGCCTCATCCCTGTCCTGGTTTGCATGGCTCCCCCGTCCCTATCCTTCTCTGCATGGCTCCTTATTCCCCATCGCTGTCCTGGTATGCATGGCTGCTTATCCCCCATCGCTGTCCTGGTATACATGTTTCCCCCATCCCTATCCTTGTCTGCATGCTCCTTATCCCCAAACCCTGTCCTGGTATGCATGACTCCTTATCCCCCATCGCTGTCATGGTATACATGGCTCCCCCGTCCCTATCCTTGTCTGCATGCTCCTTATCCCCCATCGCTGTACTTGTATGCATGGCTCCCCGGTCCATGTAGTTGTATGCATGGCTCCCCGGTCCATGTAGTTGTATGCATGGCTCCCCGATCCATGTAGTTGTATGCATGGCTCCCCGGTCCCTGTCGTTGTATGCATGGCTCCCCTGTCCTTGGATGCATGTTTCATATTAAAAAAAACTAAACATCCCACTCACCTGGTTGTGCCCTGGATGCATCTCGTTCCGGCGCCATCAGCTCTTCCTGCGTGGCCCTGCTCATTAAGGTAATGAATATGCACGCCTATGGGAATGGAGAGGCGCGCAGGAGGGTGAGTAAGATGTCTTCAGGAAGTCGGCGGCTGTGAGTGTCGCTGTGGGCACAGTGACACCCGCTGCCTCCTGTGACTTGCTGTTCCGCCGATCCCCCTCCCCTGCCGGCCCTGTGGGACAATTGACTCATGTATAAGCCGTGGGGGCGAATTCAACACACAAATGTACTGAAAAACTCGGCTTATACATGAATAATGAATATATGTGGTAAGTTCCATTGTCAAAGAGTTGAACATCCTGCATTTGTAGCAAAAACTTTAATTTTAAAGGGAACCTGTCACCCCCAAAATCGATGGTGAGGTAAGCCCACCAGCATCAGGGGCTTATCTACAGCATTCTGTAATGCTGTAGATAAGCCCCTGATGACGGTGAGATTACCTCACCATCGATTTTGGGGGTGACAGGTTCCCTTTAAGCATCCACCCTATGCACAAATGCCAAATTGTAATATCTCTGAAATGTTGTGCTCTTGTCTCAGTAATTCATTTGTAAACTTGCCTGAAGAAGAAGCCTCTGCCCAAAAGTTTGCAAACATAATTCTTCTGGCTAGCCAATAAAGGTATGACTCTTAGAATACTTTTGTCATTTTTGGGCATAAAAGTATTTGCATTTAGATTAGAATGAGGAATTTCCGATTTGAAATAATTTATAAGCTACTTATAGGGTTCTAAGAGATTAACACTATGACAGCCATCCGAATGAATTGGAGGGGTGACTGAAAAGATCAGTAATCAGAATGCGTAATCGGTCATCAGCTCTCCCATATTCTAGGATGCAGGCAATTGGCCCTCGCGGGCAGGGTCCTCTCTCTTCCTGTACCTGTCTGTGACATGGCAGTGTGTTTCCACGGACAGTGTGTCCGCCAACAGGGCACGCTGAGATGTCAGTTTTTTTTTTTTAACAGCAGCACAGGCTGCCAATCTTCCCGTACATGTGCACACTGATGACACATAGATGACATATGTGAGTCATCAGTGTGACACGTATCGGCGCCTGAGAATCAGCGGTACAGTTCGCACTGCTCTCTGAAGCCAGGTGTTGAAGACAGCTCACATCATTGTCTCCTGCTCGCGCAGCGATCAGCGTTCGCACAGGAGAATGTTGAAAAATTGTATTCCAACAGCGAGAGCAGATGGCTCATCAGCCGCCGCTTGCGCTATAAATAAATTAAATTAAAAAAAAATGACGTGGGGGTCCTCTATATATTTTTTTTTATAACCAGCCAGGCAAAACTTACAGTTGTGGGCTGCAACCCTCAGCTGACAGCTTTAGCAAGGCTGGTTATCAAGTATGTTTAAATTATTAAAATTACGGTAAATAATTTAAAAAAGCAGCATGGGATCACCCCCTATTTTTGACAACTAGCCAAGTTAAAGCAGGCAGCTGGGGGCTGGTATTCTCAGGCTGGTAAGGGGCAATGGATATTGGGCCCCCCATGCCTAAAAATGACAGTCCTTTATACTTGCTGTGTGTTTATTTACAATACAACTATAGGATTAGTAATGGGTAGGCGTCTCCATTACTAAAGGTACCTTCACACGAAACGACATCGCTAGCGATCCGTGACGTTGCAGCGTCCTGGCTAGCGATATCGTTTCGTTTGACACGCAGCAGCGATCAGGATCCTGCTGTGATGTCGCTGGTCGCTGAATAAAGTCCAGAACTTTATTTGGTCGTCCGATCGCTGTGTATCGTTGTGTTTGAAAGCAAAAGCAACGATACCAGCGATGTTTTACACTGGTAACCAGGGTAAACATCGGGTTACCAAGCGCAGGGCCGCGCTTAGTAACCCGATGTTTACCCTGGTTACCAGCGTAAAAGTAAAAAAAACAAACAGCACATACTTACATGCGTCCCCCAGCGTCTGCTTCCTGACACTTACTGAGCGCCGGCCCTAAAAGTGAAAGTGAAAGCACAGCGGTGACGTCACCGCTGTGCTGTTAGGGCCGGAGCTCAGTCAGTGTCAGGAAGCAGACGCTGGGGGACGCATATGTAAGTATGTGCTGTTTGGTTTTTTTTACTTTTACGCTGGTAACCAGGATAAACATCGGGTTACTAAGCGCGGCCCTGCGCTTAGCAACCCGATGTTTACCCTGGTTACCCGGTGACCTCGGCATCGTTGGTCGCTGGAGAGCGGTCTGTGTGACAGCTCTCCAGCGATCAAACAGCGACGCTGCAGCGATCGGCATCGTTGTCGCTATCGCTGCAGCGTCGCTTCGTGTGAAGGTACCTTAACCTGTAGACTTGATATGTCACCAGACAATAGAAAGGTGACCTCAACCCCACAAATAGTGGGGGCTGATGAATACTACCATCAGCCGCCATCTTCTCTCATTGTTATCAGCTGAATACATCTCTCTACATTCTCCCCTGCTAGAGCTGATCACAGTTCGAGCAGGGGACAGTGATGTGAGTTGTCTTCATCAACCGACGCTGGGGAACAGTGTGAACTGTACCGCTGATTCCCAGGCGCTGGTACGTGTGATACCTATGCGGCACACGTGTTACACATGTATTAAACACCCAGTCATACAGACATGGATATCTCTGCTACTGGTTTTTCCAGTGCCAGAAATAACAGGATGTGTGAAAGAGTCCTTACTAATGAATGGTGCTTGGCTCAAAAGGTAATAATGCAGAGGAGCCTAGACATATGCCCACTGATAATCCTGTGAGCAATTCTCTTTTGGTAAAGACCATAACAATTAGCATTCTATAAGATGGCCCATATCTGTGAAACAACTTTATTTTTAAAGATTAAATAATTGTAAGAGCAATGGGAATAAAATGAGAGGAAGAACTGGCTACTTTGACCTGATGACAGGTCCTCTTTAAGGCCGGGTTCAGACGGCCGTGTTTCACTAGCCTGCTAAGCATGGTTTGACACGCAAATCTCCTGACCCAAACTTACAGCCTCATAAGTACAGTTACATCCATATATATTTGGACAGAGACAACATTTTTTCTAATTTTGGTTATAGACATTACCACAATGAATTTTAAACAAAACAATTCAGATGCAGTTGAAGTTCTGACTTTCAGCTTTCATTTGAGGGTATCCACATTAAAAAGGGATGAAGGGTTTAGGAGTTTCAACTCCTTAACATGTGCCACCCTGTTTTTAAAGGGACCAAAAGTAATTGGACAGATTCAATAATTTTCAATAAAATGTTCATTTCTAGTACTTGGTTGAAAACCTTTTATTGGCAATGACTGCCTGAAGTCTTGAACTCATGGACATCACCAGACGCTGTGTTTCCTCCTTTTTGATGCTCTGCCAGGCCTTCACTGCGGTGGTTTTCAGTTGCTGTTTGTTTGTGGGCCTTTCTGTCTGAAGTTTAGTCTTTAACAAGTGAAATGCATGCTCATTTGGGTTGAGATCAGGTGACTGACTTGGCCATTCAAGAATATTTCACTTCTTTGCTTTAAGAAACTCCTGGGTTGCTTTGGCTTTATGTTTTGGGTCATTGGTCGTCGTTTCACACTACAGATAGACAATCAGTTTGGCTGCATTTGGCTGGATCTGAGCACACAGTATATCTCTGAATACCTCAGAATTAATTTGGCTGCTTCTGTCCTGTGTCACATCATCAATAAACACTAGTGACCCAGTGCCACTGGCAGCCATGCATGCCCAAGCCATCACACTGCCTCCGCCGTGTTTTACAGATGATGTGGTATGCTTTGGATAATGAGCTGTACCACGCCTTCGCCATACTTTTCTCTTTCCATCATTCTGGCAGAGTTTGATCTTGGTTTCATCTGTCCAAAGAATGTTCTTCCAGAACTGTGCTGGCTTTTTTAGATATTTTTTTTTTTAGCAAAGTCCAGTCTAGCCTTTTTATTCTTGATGCTTATGAGTGGCTTGCACCGTGCAGTGAACCCTCTGTATTTACTTTCTTGCAGTCTTCTCTTTATGGTAGATTTGGATATTGATACGCCTACCTCCTGGAGAGTGTTGGTCACTTGGTTGGCTGTTGTGAAGGGGTTTCTCTTCACCATAGAGATTATTCTGTGATCATCCACCGCTGTTGTCTTCCGTGGGCACCCAGGTCTTTTTGCATTGATGAGTTCACCAGTGCTTTCTTTCTTTCTCAGGATGAACCAAACTGTAGATTTTGCCACTCCTAATATTGTAGCAATTTCTCGGATGGGTTTTTTCTGTTTTCGCAGCTTAAGGATGGCTTGTTTCACCTGCATGAGGAGCTCCTTTGACCGCATGTTTACTTCACAGCAAAACCTTCCAAATGCAAGCACCACACTTCAAATCAACTCCAGGCCTTTTATTTGCTTAACTGAGAATGACACAATGAAGGGATTGCCCACACCTGTCCATTGGAGTCAATTGTCCAATTACTTTTGGTCCCTTTAAAAATAGGGTGGCACATGTTAAGGAGCTGAAATTCCTAAACCCTTCATCCAATTTTAATGTGGATACCCTCAAATGAAAGCTGAAAGTCTGAACTTCAACTGCATCTGAATTGTTTTGTTTAAAATTCATTGTGGTAATGTCTATAACCAAAATGAGAAAAATGTTGTCTCTGTCCAAATATATATGGATGTAACTGTATATACAAGATTCTAAGTTTGGGTCTGGCGTTTTGTGGTCCATGTACAGACTGTGAAATACAGCTGTCTGAACCTGGCCTTTTTTTTTACTGATTTAGGCTGGTTTCAGACTTGCGTTCGGCAGGGCTGCGGATGAAAGCCGTCTTCCTCCGTTAAGCCCCGCCCACTGCCGCGCCTTTTTCTTCAGCTCCGCCTACATCTGCATGCGTCCTGCGTACCCTATCTTCAACATTGGGTATGCAGGCCATGCGGATGCCTCTGTATGCGTTTTTTTGACGCTGCGCCGACAGCAGCAAAATGCAACATGTTGCGTTCGACGCAGCTCAGCACATCGTCAAAACGATGCACGCGGAGGCATCCTCATACATCCGCATGGCCTGCGTACCCAATGTTAAAGATAGGGTACCCAGGACGCATGTAGACATGGGCGGAGCTGAAGAGGTGTGGCAATGGGCGGGCTTAACGGAGGAAGAAGGCTGGCATCCGCAGCCCTGCCGAACGCTAGTGTGAAACCAGCCTTACATATACTGTACAATGCATCCTGGCCATATTCTTGTTTATGGAGCCCTTTACCCCAGAAAGCTCAATTCTGGGTGATGCGCTCACCCTAGTTGTACTGTACAGTGACCAGCCTTTTATGATACATGTGTGTGCACAAATGTACCGGAAGGTAATTTTTTTGTTTGTTTCAACAAACAAAATGTAAAATCTATGGCATTTTTGTAAATTGCAGCCAAATTATCCCTGAATGTTCGGCTCAGGATACGGCAATACTTGTGTTTACATGCAATTCTATATATAGGAGGACGGGAGGTTGCACAACACCGTGTCCTCAGTATTCTGCACCTTGGCCTCTAATTCTTGGTGGCTGCCGTGTGGTTTATTAGATTGAACTTTTGCCCTCTAGCATCAGCTTATTATAATCTATTTGCAAACTGAGTAATGATTTTCAAAGAAATCCTCCACTGGTCAGGGTGCTTTATTCGCTTGACCTTTGAAACCTGCTTGTACTGTGAAAAAGATATTCTTATCTTGGTCATTTTGTGTAGCACTTGGGCCTCATTCAGACGTCCATTTTTTTCAAATAAGTTTTCTATCTGTGTTTTCTCACATATCACAGGTACCCGATATACTGTATGAGGCTCTTCATGAGTCCCTATTTTTCCTGACAATGTGTACCAAAAAAAAAAGGAGACATGTTCTTGTTTTTATCTGAGACATTATTATTATTTATTATTATAGCGCCATTTATTCCATGGCGCTTTACATGTGTGGGTTATACATAATAAAAGCAGGTACAATAATCTTGAACAATACAAGTCACAACTGGTACAGGAGGGGAGAGGACCCTGCCCGCGAGGGCTCGCAATCTACAAGGGATGGGTGAGGATACAATAGGTGAGGGCAGAGCTGGTCGTGCAGTGGTTTGGTCTGGTCTATCGGTGGTTACTGCAGGTTGTAGGCTTGCCGGAAGAGGTAGGTCTTCAGGCTCTTTTTGAAGGTTTCGATGGTAGGTGGGAGTCTGATATGTTGTGGTAGAGAGTTCCAGAGTAGGGGTGATACGCGAGAGAAATCTTGTATGCGATTGTGGAAAGAGGAGATAAGAGGGGAGTAGAGAAGGAGATCTTGTGAGGATCGGTGGTTGCGTGTAGGAAAGTACCGGGAGACGAGGTCACAGATGTATGGAGGAGACAGGTTGTGGATGGCCTTGTATGTCATGGTTAGGCTTTTGTACTGGAGTCTCTGGGTAATGGGGAGCCAGTGAAGGGATTGACAGAGGGGAGAGGCTGGAGAATAGCGGGGGGACAGATGGATCAGTTGGGCAGCTGAGTTTAGAATAGATTGGAGGGGTGCGAGAGTGTTCGAGGGGAGGCCACAGAGCAGGAGGTTACAGTAGTCAAGACGGGAGATGATGAGGGCATGGACTAGGGTTTTTGCAGATTCTTGGTTTAGGAATGAACGGATCCATGAAATATTTTTGAGTTGAAGGCGGCAGGAAGTGGAAAGGGCTTGGATATGCGGTTTGAAGGAGAGATCAGTGTCAAGGATTACCCCGAGGCAGCGAGCTTGTGGGACTGGGGAGAGTGGGCAGCCATTTACTGTAATGGATAGGTTCGTTGGTGGGGTCGCGTGAAATGGGGGAAAGATGATGAATTCTGTTTTGTCCATGTTAAGTTTTAGAAATCTAGCGGAGAAGAAGGATGAAATAGCGGATAGACATTGAGGGATTCTGGTTAGTAGGGTGGTGATATCTGGTCCAGAGATGTAGATCCGTGTGTCATCAGTATAGAGATGATACTGAAAGCCTTGAGATTCTATGAGCTGACCCAGGCCAAAAGTGTAAATGGAGGAGAGCAGGGGCCCTAGAACTGAACCTTGCGGGACTCCGACAGATAGGGGGCGAGGTGAGGAGGTGGTGTGTGAATGGGAGACGCTGAATGTTCGGTCAGTTAGGTATGACGAGATCCGGGATAGGGCCATAAGGGATAAGTCTGTGATGCCAAGGGATGAGAGTGTCTGTAGTAATAGGGAATGGTTCACTGTGTCAAAGGCAGAGGGACAGGTCCAGGAGGAGGAGGATACAGTAGTGTCACTTGCTCTTGGCGGTTAATAGGTAATTGGTGACCTTAGTTAGGGCAGACATGGATCAATATTACCCACACAAGTCTTTGGGTCCGTCAAAATCACTGGTGGCACACATTTTCATCACTGGCATCAGAACGAAGCCTTACGGCTAACCCAGTTTTTATTCAAGCGTCAAATGATTTTTCTTGTATACAAAATATCGGTCTGAGTTTCATCTATGGTTTGTATCAGATTTTCATCAGTGTTTCAGAATTGAAACACTCAATTCTCAATTCTAAATATTTTTCTATCTACTGGCTAACACGGTACCAAGATATATATCTTTCCTGCATCAGTGTTTCAGTATTTACAATCAGTGATTCATCACTAATTTTCTTGTATAGAAAAATGAATATATTGTTAATCTTCTCCCCTTCACTACAGTATTCTTCACTGATGGCAAACAATTTGCACCCAAAGGGCATCTGTGAGCGGTCTAGGATTTTTCAGACCCATACATTTGTATGGGTAATTTGAATCCATGACTGACAAGTCTCTGTGATGATTATTTAATTTTTTCTGCCGACACATGATCTTCAAAAAAAATTAAATGTAAACAGCCTCATGCATTATATATCAGAGAAAACAAGGATAGGACACTTATGTGACAAACTGACATATGATTGAGACCTCTCTGCTACATAAAATGCCCAGGATCATAATGGCCTAAGCAAGTTTCAAAGATTGATGTGTTTCCGTTTTTCTTTTTTTACTAAAGAACTTTGGTCCCCCAAATATCATGGACATGTGAACAGCTACATAAGATTATTAGTTACATATTCGTTCTGTGAAAAACACAAGTTAGCTAGAAGAACAAGTATGTAAAAAATGTACGTCTGAATGAGGCCTCAGGCTGGATTTCTGCTCTCTGTGTAGTCTTTTGAGTTGTCAGTTTAAGAAGCGTTGGTGGACAGGCATGTAACGCTTCAGAGGCGTTGTCTGGGCCCTCTCACTTCTGTATTGTGCATACCTGTACACACAACATATTATTGGCACCACAAAAGAGAGGGGCCGGGATGAACAACCCTTTTAGCATGACAAAATAAGCACCACTTGTGGTAAGTTTAAGCAGCTGAAGATCTTCACACTAGCAGTATTTGCTCAGTATTTTACTTCCGTATTTGTAAGCCAAAACCAGGAGTGGAACAATCAGAGGAAACGTATAATAGAAACACCTCACCACTTCTGTATTTGTCACCCACTCCTGGTTTTGGCTTACAAATACTGAGGTAAAATACTGACCAAATACTGAATGTGTGAATGTGGCAAGGCTTCCTTTCAAGTTTTGAGTACTCTGCACAAAAGGCAGCTCTTTGGGGTCATGGATTTAACTAAGACACTGGAAATATTCCTAGAGATTCTAGTCCATCTTGACTTGCCATCACATAGTTGCTTCAGATTTGTTGACAACACGTTCATACTGCAATTTTCCTTCCACATCCTGGGTCTTACTCGTTGCTACATTCTTATAACCTGCTTGAGATGATGTGAGCTCTGACCTGGTGTGTCCTCCTGTTTAGAGTAGCCATTAATAGAAGCGTAGACTGTGCATCTAAAGGAAAATTAGTTATTACTAATGTATAGGAAACATTTTCTCCACTCCAGAAGTCTCAATCCATGGGATAAATTACTGCAGAAATGAGGATTCCTCAGAGCATCTCCGGCTGTTCATCTGTGGGCACTCACATCTGTGATGGCTGCAGTGTGGCATTTTTTGTCAGCTCTGGCAGTGGTACACAAGCTGTATACGCCCTGTAATATTGTTTACTGGCGCTTGGCAGAAGAGGAAGTGCCCAGGTGTTTTTTTGGCTGTGAGTCTTGTGCCTGTAATTATAGCTCTGATATTTATTATAGAGTGATGACATCAGAACAATATATCACATTATCACTACTTACATTGATGATTTGTTGTGAAAACCCTGTAAACGGTATAGTAATCGACCTCGTACAAAACTGGTATAGCAGTGACCCCATCTATTGAGTATGGTTTACGAGACACCTCAGAACATTTATGCAGGTTCTATTATGAGGCTGGTACTGAATGCTTGTTGGAATATTTTTTTTGCATTCGTTCTTTATAAGTCAGTAAGAGAAAATTAGACCCTTTCATGGAGTGCATGGGCGAAATCATGGTCCATCCAGAGCAGAACATGCGAGATACAACGTACAGCTGTGTGGGCGCAGAATCTCACCTCCTTCCTACAAGCTTTGCCTCCTCTCCTGTCCCATCTGCTTGGGTTGTTTGTTTCACTGATGAAGTAATGGGCAGTGGTTCAGACATGAAGATCAGATTACTGGTGGGATAATGCATGCTGAATTGTCACATTCTCTGCATACCTTTCATGTTACACTGTGTTTTCACATTTGTGCTGTCTCAGTCCTGAATCCTTTTCTAAAGGTACCTTCACACGAAACGACTTTACAACGAGAACGACAACGATCCGTGACGTTGCAGCGTCCTGGATAGCGATATCGTTGTGTTTGACACGCAGCAGCGATCTGGATCCCGCTGTGATATCGCTGGTCGTTGATTAAAGTTCAGAACTTTATTTGGTCGTCAGATCGGCGTGTATCGTCGTGTTTGAAAGCAAAAGCAACGATGCCAGCAATGTTTTACATGGAGCTAACGACCTGTGAGAACGATAAGTGCGTCACCGCTACGTCACAGGATCGCTCCTGCGTCGTTCTGGAGCTGCTGTGTTTGACGTCTCTACAGCGATGTAAACAGCGACGCTGCAGCGATCGGATCGTTGTCGTTCTCGTTGTAAAGTCGTTTCGTGTGAAGGTACCTTTAGTTTTGTAATTGATTGTATCTGTTTTCTGTACCTATGAGACTGATATCTCATATGTGAAAAAGCATTAGTTTGTGTGGGATGTTGTTTTTCTTTTTAATAAGGTTATGATTCACCTTTTGCTTTATTACAAAAAGTATACATTTGCCAATGCAGTCCAAGCACAAATTTTTCCTGCTGTGTTAGTGTCTGCCATCCAATATTCCTATATGTGTTGTGTTTAGCGCATACTGAAAGTTGTGTGCTGAACGTATACAAACATGCAGTTTCAACGCGTTGAAATGAATGGAACTGTAAATATTTTACACCTTAAATTGTTATGCATAAGATTGCAGACATAGACCGTTTTAAAAGCCCGGGCACCATCACCAACCTGCTGTATGAAATCCTGCATGAACATTTTGGGCAACATTGGATTGTTAAGTCTTATCCAGATGCCTGTTTGTTTATAGTTCTCATATGTGAAAAACAGACCAATTTTCATCTTTGTATGCTCAATGTGTCTTTTAATCTATAAAGTCAATTTCTCATATGCCATGTAAACAGCTTGGCAAAGTTTCTCCTCATCATAGTGTTGAAAATGGGCTGCACATGGCATGCACACTAATGGATCAGTGGGCTGTCTGTTTTTCATGGCACCATAGACTGGTAAGGTTGATTTTTGATCCATGAATAGGATCAAAAACTGACATGTCTCTGTGTTTTTATTTTGTGGACATGTGAACAGTCACATATGTAGTAGCTGTAATAGCAAATACCTCCAACTGTAGTATAGTTATTCTGATTCACTATGTGCTTACCCTATGTGCCGGGCATTGCAGTAGCTTAGGGATCTATGGTTACCACCACTTATATAATGACAGTTAGCTTTTAGTGGTCATAACCATGAATACCGGTATCCTACAGCAATGCCCTGCATATGGGCATAGTGAAATAAGATGCACTATACGTTTCTAATTGGAGGTACCGTATATGCTAATATAATTATTATTATGACACCTACTACATATTGGGATAGGATCTTGGAGATGGGAATACCCCTTTAAGTAATAATGGGAAACGCCTTAGTAGTAATCCTTTTAGAAAACCTTCTGAATGATGTGTAGGCGGAATAGGGAAGGGAGAGATACAGTTAAGGAGCTGAAGAGCTGTATATTTTCCCATTGGTCTTTGCCTTGCTGCATTGCTGTGTCCCTTATCAGTTAGGCTACGTTCACATTTGCGGTCCTCGCCGCAGCGTCGGGCGCCGCAGCGGCGCCGCATGCGTCATGCGCCCCTATATTTAACATGGGGGCGCATGGACATGCGGCGCACTTGCGTTTTGCGCCGCATGCGTCGCTGCGGCGCCCGCGTCGGTGCGCAGAGGACGCAGCAAGTTGCATTTTTGCTGCGTCCAAATTCAATGAAAAAAACGACGCATGCGGCGCAAAACGCAGCGTTGTGCATGCGTTTTGCTGCGTTTTTATTTGCGTTGTGCGTTGCGGCGCCGACGCTGCGGCGCACAACGCAAATGTGAACGTAGCCTTAGCTGGAGGTCATCGCATATCTGCTACTTTCCTTCCCTGGCTGTAATCCTCTGAAGTGTTCACAGTCCAAGACAGCCTGTGATGGACCTGAATTTCAATGACCATATCACTGCTCCATCTGAGCAATAATAGCAGTCGGTGTGCAACCTAACATTTTCTGGCTGATTAAATTCTGACTATTATGCGCAGTTTATGTATAGATGTCAATTTAATGTAATTTAGTGGTTTATGTAATCAATATTTGGTGTTCCTGCCCTTTTCTTTCAAATTATCATCAATTCTTAAGGTACCTTCACACTCAGCAACTTTCCAACGAGAACGACAACGATCCGTGACGTTGCAGCGTCCTGGATAGCGATCTCGTTGTGTTTGACACGCAGCAGCGATCTGGATCCCGCTGTGATATCGCTGGTCAGAGCTAGAAGTCCAGAACTTTGTTTGGTCGTCAGGTCGACGTGTATCGTTGTGTTTGACAGCAAAAGCAACGATGTCAGCAATGTTTTACATGGAGCTAACGACCTGTGAGAACGATAAGTGAGTCGCCGTTACGTCACAGGATCGCTCCTGCATCGTTGTGGAGTTGCTGTGTTTGACGTCTCTACAGCGACCTAAACAGCGACGCTCCAGCGATCTAGTTTAGGTCGGCTCGTTGTCTATATCGCTACAGCGTCGCTGAGTGTGACGGTACTTTTAGGCTATGTGCACACGTTGCGGTTTTTGCTGCGGATCCGCGGCGTTTTTGACGCTGCGGATCCGCAGCAGTTTTCCATGCGGTGTACAGTACAATATTAACCTATGGAAAAAAAAAACGATGTGCACATGCTGCGGAAAAAAACGCGTGGAAACGCTGAGGTTTATTTTCCGCAGCATGTCAATTCTTTGTGCGGAATCCGCAGCGGTTTGGCACCTGCTCCATATCAAAAAACCGCAGGTGTCTAAAACCTCAGTGGAAACCGCACAAAAAACTGCGATAAATCCACAGTACTTTTTGCACTGCGGATTTAATCAATTCCGCTGCGGAATATTCCGCAATGGAATCCACAGTGTGGGCACATACCCTCATAGGTACTCTTGCACAGTTAGGGATTTTGTAGGATTATAGTCATGTGTACGAGTAGCCAAATATACCAACCAGGTGACAATGATCATCATTGTCATATGTAGATGTAAGCAGTCATTATCGGAAACTACTGTGTAAGAGGGTTAAAAATGGGTGAGGAACAGCCATACTCCATGCTGCAAAGGGGAGGTTGTGGAAGGCCGTTTCATATCGAAGGTCATATTCATGCATACCATGGCAAGACTGAGCACACAAAAAGGCACAAGGTAGTTATACTGCATCATCAAGGTCTCTCCCAGGCAAAGATTTCAAAGCAGACAAGGTTTTCCAGATATTCTGTTTAAGCTGATGTGAAGAAGTATCAAGGAATTAACAATGTTCAAGTCTGTAGACACAGTGCTTGTCTAAGTAACCTTGTTACAGCAGATGATAGACATGTTGTGGTTACTTTCTGGAAGTGAGTATATGACCCCTCAGAGCCCAAATCTTAGCATCATTGAGTTTGTCTGGGATTACATGAAGACAGAAGGATTTGTGTGAGCCTACAGCCACAGACTTGTGGTTTACTTCTCCAAGATGTTTGGGACAACCTCCCTGACAAGCACTTTTACTTAGCAGCATTTTTTTCCCTCACCTTCCTAAAACCTTTCACAGTGTTGTATATGCTGCATTCTTTTGCAGAGAGATCATTCACAAACCACTGATACGCGCCCATCAGCTTTATTGACAAGTGGTGGTTATTATACATCTTGTCTGACACCATTTCTCAGATTTGTAAATACATGTGTTTCCATGTCTCTCTCTCGTTGTCTTAATGAGAAGAGCTGACATATGTCTTTTTCTCTGTTGTAATCCTGGCATTAGTGTGAACTGACAAGAATTTAATTTAATCGGATTGAGCAATGTTTCCACAATTCTCCAGTATTAAGTATATTGTGTCCCAGAATATGTATGTATGTGTGTATGTATATAAATAAATATATCGTATATATACATACACAGTGCTACAATATCCGTTAGTATATGGAGTGAAACGGCATAACTCCACTTAGTTCAGCTCCTATTTTTTTCACTAGGAGCTGATCTGCAGGACCCAGGAGCGGCTAGTACACAGGTACTGAGCTGTGCTGTTCCGCTACATTCACTTACATCTGGCTGCTGCCAGAGATGGACCATTTAACTGTTGGAAGTTGCTGGATGTTGGATTCCACTTATGTAATATTATTAACCTATTCTAGATATAGGTCATCAATATCAATACTATAAAAGCCATTTTAAAGGATTTGCATCATATTGGAGACTCATTATATGCAGGATATGTGCTAAATGTCTGATTGCTGGGATTCTCCACAACAGATGAGCAGCCCTGATTCCCTACCTCCCCCACCCTGTGTATATGCCACGTTCACAGATTCCATATTTGATCAGTGTTTTACATCAGTATGTGTAAGCCAAAATCAGAAGCGTGTGATAATACAGAAGTGGGGACGTGTTTCTATTACACTTTTCCTCTATTTGTTCCACTGCTGGTTTTGGCTTACACATACTGATGTCAAAATGCTGATTAACACCACCAATACTTCTTTTTACTGACCTGCAATGTAATAGACTAGCATACCTCGACTGGTGACAATCCTGTAGTTGTCAGCTGTACACTATAGCTGACAACGTACTGCATGAGCCACAATCAGTGTTGGCAAAGACTTAAACCCCTTAAATACTGTTGTCAAGATTGACTACGTTATCTAGATGGTTAGCAGAATGTGTGGGCTTCCTCCTTAAGGTACCTTCACACTAAGCGATGCTGCAGCGATACAGACAACGATGCCGATCGCTGCAGCGTCGCTGTTTAGTCGTTGTGTGGTCGCTGGAGAGCTGTCACACAGACGGCTCTCCAGCGACCAACGATGCCGAAGTCCCCTGGTAACCAGGGTAAACATCGGGTTACTAAGCGCAGGGCCGCGCTTAGTAACCCGATGTTTACCCTGGTTACCATTGTAAAAGTAAAAAAAAAAACATACTCACATTCCGGTGCCCGGCGTCCGCTTCCCTGCACTCCTCCTGCATCCTGTGTCAGCGCCAAACATCTCCGGCATCTCCCACAGAGCAGAGCGGTGACGTCACCGCTCTGCTTTACGGCCGGCACTTACACAGGATGCAGGAGAAGTGCAGGGAAGCGGACGCCGGGCACCAGAATGTGAGTGTGTTTTTTTTTTTAACTTTTACAATGGTAACCAGGGTAAACATCGGGTTACTAAGCGCGGCCCTGCGCTTAGTAACCCGATGTTTACCCTGGTTACCAGTGAAGACATCGCTGGATCGGTGTCACACACACCGATCCAACGATGTCAGCGGGAGATCCAGCGACGAAATAGAGTTCTGGACTTTCAGCAACGACCAGCGATCTCACAGCGGGATCCTGATCGCTGCTGCGTGTCAAACACAACGATATCGCTAGCCAGGACGCTGCAACGTCACGGATCGCTAGCGATATCGTTTAGTGTGAAGGTACCCTCAATCTCATTGGCACTTTGATATCTTGATCGTGTGGTCCTGATGTTTGCCATGGTAATTCACAGGCAAATAATGGCCTTAAGGTACCTTCACACTGAACAACTTAACAACGATAACGACAGCGATCCGTGACGTTGCAGCGTCCTGGATAGCGATATCAATGTGTTTGACACGCAGCAGCGATCAGGATCCTGCTGTGACATCGTTGGTCGGAGCTAGAAGGCCAGCACCTTATTTCGTCGCTGGATCACCCGCTGACATCGCTGAATCGGTGTCTTTGTGACGCGGATTCAGCGATGTCTTCACTGGTAACCAGGGTAAACATCGGGTTACTAAGCGCAGGGCCGCGCTTAGTAACCCGATATTTACCCTGGTTACCATAGTAAATGTAAAAAAAACCCAAACACTACATACTTACATTCCGGTGTCTGTCGGGTCCCCCCGCGTCCGCTTCCCTGCACTGTCAGCGCCGGCCGGCCGTAAAGCAGAGCACAGCGGTGACGTCACCGCTCTGCTTTAGGGCCGGCGCTTACACAGTGCAGGGAAGCGGACGCCAGGGGGACCCGACAGACACCGGAATGTAAGTATGTAGTGTTTGTTTTTTTTTTACATTTACACTGGTAACCAGGGTAAACATCGGGTTACTAAGCGCGGCCCTGCGCTTAGTAACCCGATGTTTACCCTGGTTACCAGGGGACTTCGGCATCGTTGGTCACTGGAGAGCTGTCTGTGTGACAGCTCTCCAGCGACCACACAACGACGAAACAGCGACGCTGCAGCGATCAGCATCGTTGTCTATATCGCTGCAGCGTTGCTTAATGTGACGGTACCTTTAAAGTTTACCAGCTGTAGTGGTGTGTTCAATAGTTATCAAAATTTAGGTGGTAAAAAGAAACTTTCATTCAAGTCATGCCACTTTGCATTAATTCCTGAAAAGTACCCAAAGGGTTAATTACCCGAAAGCAATTTTGAGGGTATGTGCACACGTTGCGGATTTCCTGCGGATCCGCAGCGTTTTTTGTGGTGCAGAAACGCTGCAAATCCGCAAGTGATTTACAGTACAATGTAATTCAATATGAAAAAAAAAAACGCTGTGCTAATGGTGCGGAAAATTCAGTGCGGAAACGCTGCGGATTAAAAGAAGTAGCCTGTCACTTGTTTTTTGTGGATCTGCAGCGTTTTTGTACCAATTCCATTATAGAAATCCGCAGGGGTAAAAAACGCAGCAAATCCGCACCTGCGTTTTCTGCCAAGAGATGCAGAATCCACACCAGAAATTCCTAAGCCTAATCCACAACGTGTGCACATCGCCTGAATACGATGAGGGGTGCGGTTTTTAAAATGGTATCACTTTTGGGGGTTTCCAATATGTAGGACTCCTAAGGCCATTTCAAAACTGAACAGGTCTCTTAAACAAAATAAGTTTTGTAAATTTCCTTGGGAAAAAAAAAAGAAATTGCTGCAACATTTTTAAACTTTCTAAGATGGTAACAAAATAAAAGAACATTTTACAAATAGTGCTGATGTAAAGCAGACACGATGGAAATGTTATTTATTAATGTTTGTGTGGTATGACTATCTAGATTAACCCCTTCATACTGCAGACCATTTTTGTTTTTGCATTTGTTTTTTGCTTCCCAGAGTCATAACTTTTTTTTAAATTTTTCTGTCAATATAGCCGTAAGAGAGCTTGTGTTTTGTGGACGAGTTGTACTTTTGAACAACACCAATGGTTTCACCATATTTTGTACTAGAAAACAGGAAAAAAAATTCCAAGTGCAGTGAAATTGCATAAAAAGTGCAATTCCAGAATTTTTTTTTTTTTTTTTTTAACCATATTCACGAAATGCTAAAACTGACCTGCCATTATGATTCTCCAGGTCATTACAAGTTTGGGTTTTTTTTTGTGTTTTTTATACGGATAACAATCTTTACAATAGTTTGGGTTAATATAATCTTTACAAAGCTATATGTCAATATTATGCATGGAACTGAAAAGTAAAATATTGATTCCCAACAACTGTCCGGTTAGATTATTGTAGAGGATACCATATATTTTCATAAAGTCAGTATTTAAACAGTATTTAATTATTATTATTATTATTATTATTTAAGCGTGAAAGGGGAAATCTATAAATAAAAAAGATAAATCCATATAAACGCCTTAGTTACTGTGGAGTGGATATATTGCAATTCAATTTTCTAACATGCAAGAGGAAGTTCCCTTACTGCAGAATTCCAATTATAATCCAATTTAGGATTTTATTTTCTGTCAGTTTTCTTTGATGTTGTTCCTGACAATAACGGTGCTGGAGTCTTTTGTAAAAACAATGAGACAAAAGCCTTGTTCCCATAGGAAAACATGTTTCCACATCTGTACCAGGAAAAAGGAAACATCTTGTGGAACTTAGCCGATACTTTGTGATGCACGTAGCTGCAGTATTACATTGTACGGGATGCGATACACACTATGCTAGGAATAGGGTCCTCGTGTATCTTGGATAAACTCCAGTTCATACTTCCTAATTTTCCTGCAGTTCATTAGCCTCTACGCTCTCGAGCAGGGCCCTCACTCCTCTTGGTGTCTGTTGAATTATCTGTTACTCTGTTATATCTTCATATTCTGTACATGTCACCTCTGGATTGTAAAGTGCTGCTGAATATGTTGTGGCTATAGAAATAAAATTATTATAATTCTAATTAGCATGGATAGAAATCAACGATCAGTGATCCTATGCAGCTTCCAACCAATTTTCTTCATTTTATGCCCATCCACTTTAATGTCCATCAGACTCTACCTATATTGTATAGACGTACGGTAGTTCTAAGCTATCCTGCATCTTGTCTGCCTTACATCAGAGGCCATTTTGATGATCTTTAGACTGGAATCTGCTGTGTTACAGTAGCAACATTTTGGATGATAAATCTGCAGCATGTAAATGTATGTTGCAAACTCCACATTTTGGTATGCGAAGGGTGAAATATGGGGCAAATCCCTTGTGCACATGCTCTTACTCTGCCCATACCCATTAGAGCAGAGTACCTTATGCGTATTGTGGCCTCCTTGATTCTCTGCCAGCCAGTGGTGTCAGAAGAATGGAGGGTCAGACATGTTACCCCTTTCACACATCACTTTTTTGCGGTCAGTCACTATCCGTTGGCTCGACGGATCCGTCACAGATTGTGAAAAACTACTGCGACAGATCCGTCACAGATTGTGAAAAAACTGCTGCGTCGGATCCGTCACAGATTGTGAAAAACTGCTGCGACGGTTCCGTTTTTTCGACGGATCTGACTAGGGGGGCTGGCTATAGGATCCTAAAAAAAATCGCAGCATGCTCAGTTAAAAAAAAACAACAAAAAACAGAATCTGTCTCCGGGATCCGTCATTTGACAGATCCAGCGCTCATAGGCTTTCATTCTAGCAAATGACAGATGGCGACGGATCTGTCGCTGTCCTTTTTTGTCGATGGAGACAAAAAAGTTACTTTATCCATTGTCTCTGGTCGCCGGACAAACAATTTTCGACAGACCCGGCAAGCGGCTGATGAAGCGTGAGGCCATCTGTTGCTAATACAAGTCTATGAGAAAAAAACGGATTCTGCGGCATCAGTCGCTGGATTCGTTTTTTTTCAAAATTCGATGGATTGCGACTGATGGCAAAAAACTGATGTGTGAAAGGGGCCTTATTACATTTCAGTGTGTGATCCTTTTGTTCTCCAGTTAGACAAGCAACAAAATTTGTCTGGCAGTGGCTTTCTCCACTCTCCCTATTACGGACACAGGTAGGCTCGGCAGAGACCGCATGTTTTTTTGGAGGGTTGGGAGGAATAGCGGTCAGATAAACAGGCTTTTGGCTTTTTTAAGATATGTAGCCAATTTTAGTTTGAAAAGCTAACTTAAAATGTAGTAAAACTAAATCTCAGGCTTGATTTTCTCTGTAAGAAACAAACCAGGCTAAAGTACATCATCATATGGAAGGACAGATCAAGTTGGAGCAAGGCTTGGTGTTTGCTTTCCATTGTTTTTCGCTCCCCAAGCTTTCCTTGCCACCCACTGCTACGAGATAATATGATTCTGTATTTTCCTTTTAGCATCCTACAAATAGCTAAGGACAGTCTTCTCCTTTGAAACACTGCACTCCTGGATATGTATGTTTGCAATCCTGTTGAATGATTTGGTTATATTTGTCGTTGTTCCTGTGCACAATATCCTAATAGCACAAATTACTGCCTTCTCAACCAGCACGATGGCTGCGTGCAGTTTATATGTTGTCCCTGTGTTTGCGTGGGTTTCATTACACACTTCAAAGACCACCTTATAGAGAATTTAGATTGTGAGCCCCAATGGGGACAGTGATTACAATATATGTATGGTGCTGCAGGGTATGTGGATGCTGTGCAAGTGGGCATACTAAATAAATAACTAGGCAACTGCCTACCTGATGAATATCTTTTACAGTTCTGTATGGTCGTTTGCATCCTGTTTTGCACGAATGGTGTTTAGTTACCCGCTCTAATAGGAAAACAGTTTAACATCCTCTTCCTGTTCTTTTTCAGATCTGCACCCTGCTTTTCTCTGCCCTCTACCTCATCTCCTACATGATTATCACCAAGTTCAAGAAACATGCTGATTTCACCACTGGTGAGTGACAATCTCATGGTATCCGTGCAAAACTGAGTCTAGTTTCTGTACCTGTGCAGAGAAATAAGGCTGACAATACATATGATCTATTAACATGCTAGGTTCTAATATAAGACAGTCTTCAAAGTATATACACTGCTCAAAAAAATAAATGGAACAGTAAAATCCCACATCCTAGATATCACTGAATGAAATATTCCAGTTGTAGATCTTTATTAATTACATAATGGAATGTGTTGAGAACCATAAAACCTGAAAATGATCGACGTCAATCACAACTAATATCCTATGGAGGTCTGGAGTTGGAATGATGCTAAAAATCAAAGTGTAAAATGAAGTTACAGTCTGATCCAATTCAGTGAAAATGCCTCAAGACAAGGAAATGATGCTCAGTAGTGTGTGTGGCCTCCATGTGCCTGTATGACCTCCCTACAACACCTGGGCATGCTCCTGATAAGGCGGCGGATGGTCTCCTGAAGGATCTCCTCCCAGACCTGGACTAAAGCATCCGCCAACTCCTGGACAGTCTGTGGTGCAACGTGATGTTGGTGGATGGTGCGAGACATGATGTCCCAGATGTGTTCATTCGGATTCCGGTCTGGGGAACGGGCGGGCCAGTCCATAGCTTCAATGCCTTCATCTTGCAGGAACTGCTGACACACTCCAGCCACATAAGGTCTGGCATTGTCCTGCATTAGGAGGAACCCAGGGCTAATTGCACCAGCATATGGTCTCACAAGGGGTCTGAGGATCTCATCTCTGTACCTAAAGGCAGTCAGGCTACCTCTGGCGAGCACATGGAGGGCTGTGCGGCCCTTCAAAGAAATTCCACCCCACACCATTACTGACCCACTGCCAAACCGGTCACGCTGAATGTTGCAGGCAGCAGATAGCTCTCCACGGCGTCTCCAGACTCTGTCACGTCTGTCACATGTGCTCAGTGTGAACCTGCTTTCATCTGTGAAGAGCACAGGGCGCCAGTGGCAAATTTGCCCATCCTGGTGTTCTGTGGCAAATGCCAATCGTCCTGCACGGTGTTGGGCTGTGAGCACAACCCCCATCTTTGGACGTCGGGCACTGAGACCATCCTCATGGAGTCGGTTTCTAACCGTTTGTGCAGACACATGCACATTTGTGGCCTGCTGGAGGTCATTTTGCAGTGCTCTGTCAGTGCTCCTCCTGTTCCTCCTTGCACAAAGGCTGAGGTAGCGGTCCTCCTGCTGGGTTGTTGTCCTCCTACAGCCCCCTCCACATCTCCTGGTGTACTGGCCTGTCTCCTGGTAGCGCCTCCAGCCTCTGGACACTACGCTGACAGACACAGCAAACCTTCTTGCTACAGCTCGCACTGATGTGCCATCTTGGATGAGCTAGGTATAAATTGTATTCATTTGTTAAACACATGTGAAACTCTGACCCGCAGGGTGAGTGTATATGGCCCGCAATGGGAGAGGTGAGTTTTTTTTTTTTTTTAATGTTGAGCTTTTATACTGTATGGAGGACTATATGGACCTATTATACTCTGTGGGGCTCATTATACTTTGGGGATCAAGGTTGGGGAATCCTACTGAGATGGGGGTCACCATACTTTGCCGAGAAGGGTTACAATAGAGTCATCATACTGTGCATGTGGAGGGTAACGTGGGGGTATCTACGATGTTTGGTGGGCACTTTTATTGGCATCACACTTTAAATGTATTATTCAAGGTTTTTATTCTGTATTACATATTTAAATTAAACCATTAGGCTGTATGCTTTTACTCTTGCATAACATATTATATTATTCCAGTATGCCCTATTGTGTTTATTTTATTCTAAGATCTATAAAATAGAACATACTGTATAAGACAAGATTTTCAGCCCATTTTTTTAGGCTAAAAGTGCCCCGCTCGGCTTATACTCGAGTCATTGTCTCAGGGGTCGGCGGGGGAGCAGCAGGAGTGGCAGCTGTCACATCATACTCACCTGCTCCCGGCGCGGTCTCTGCACGTCCCTGCTTCTCAGATGGTCTCTGGTGCCTGCAGCTCTTCCTGTGTTCAGCGGTCACGTGGTACCGCTCATTAAAGTAATGAATATGGACGCGCCTCCACTCCCATAGGCATGGCGAGCATATTCCTTACTTTCATGAGCGGTACCATGTGACCGCTGAACACAGGAACAAGCTGCTGGCGCGCGCCGGAGACCACCGGAGAAGCAGGGACTTGCAGAGATGCGTCAGGAGGGGGTGAGTATGACAGGAGAGGGCGAGCCATGTGATATTCACCTGTTCCACCGCCGCGCTGTGTCTTCCGCGTCCTCTGACTGTGACGTTCAGGTCAGAGGGCGTGATGACGTGTTTAGTGCACGCCCTCTGCATGAAGAGTCACTGCAGAGAGCCGGAAGACACAGCGGCGGTGGAACGGAGACAGGTGAATATCGCAAGTGCTGGGGGCCTGAGCCAGCGGCGACACCTGAACCTGGCCCCCATTGCGCACCCCCATATTTTTAATCGCAGCAGCATATGGGGCATATTATTTTATGGAGCATCTTATGGAGCCATCAACCTTTATGGAACAGCATATGGGGCATATTATTCTATGGAACATCTTATGGGGCCATCATTACCCTTTGTGCAGCATTATAAGGGGAATATTATTCTATGGAGCCATTATTAACCTTTGCGCAGCATTATATGGGGCGTATTTTGTATGGAGCATTATATGGGGCCCATCATGAACTGTATGGAACATTTATATGGGGCTCCTTATTCAATATGGATATTCAAAAACCTTTAACCTACTGATGTCTAAATCAATTTTACTTTTATTGGTATCTATTTTTATTTTTGAAATTTACCAGTAGCTGCTGCATTTCCCACCCTAGGCTTATATTCGAGTCAATTAGTTTTCCCAGTTTTTTTTGTGGCAAAATTAGGGGTCTTGGCTTATTCTCGGGACGGCTTATGCTCGAGTATATACGGTACTTTGTTCGTGGGACAATCTGTTTTTGAAAAGTTTGTTTTCATATGAAAAGGTTCATTGTTATATTTGATATAGAAAAACGTCCTCAATTGTAGACTTTTTTTTATAAATATCAAGGTTGGCACGCGACTTTTTGTCCCAAGTTTTTAATTTTGTCCCTCTGTGTATTTGAGTTTGACTTATTGCGGTCCAGTAATATTAGTCGTGTTCTTCCATCTGAGACTCTTCTACCTTCAGTTGTAATTCGGAGCTGGATATTGTTTTGCTCAGCATTTCTTATTATAGATCAGCAGTGAGTCAGATCTTACAGCACAAATGTCATATATCTATAGAGTACAGTATACTACATGTAGACACAATAACATCTGCATTATCGACATGACAATGTACAGAAATCTAGCCCTTTATAGATCCTCCTTCACAATTGCATTTAATCCGTAATGTCCATGTACCGGATATGAAACATTTTCCATTTTTTGTAATTGGTCAAACGGACAGTATTTTGTTGCCATTATGTCTGTTCTCAGTGTTAGTCACTTGGACTGCTCTACTTTATAAACATGTTTATGGAGGTGGGTTTCACTCTAGATAGATGCCCTAAAGTGGACTGAAATAAAAAATCCATCCCATTACCAGAGACATATTTCGCAATGTTGTTTCAGCCTCACAAGGAAACATCTGCCTCATGGAGAGCACCAACCTTTCGAAAGTAAACTTCAGCTGTGCCTATGACTATCAGTGCTTCGTTATGGTTAATCACTGCTTTTTGCTCTCTTACAGTTGATCTCGAAGATGCTGCCGTTAACAGAATTGCGTAAGTGCTTTTTTAACTCTTTAATGAAGAGTTTGCAATAATGCTTAATATGTAATGTTTACTCTGATCAAACATTTACAAAAGTGTCTTCTGTGGTTTAATGAATGTCTGCCCTTTCTAGAGAAGTGTGTGTGACAAGTTTTTTTTGTTTGTTTTAGCATGACTCTCAATAACATAGTTGGCGCAGCGTTATTTTAATGCTGGAGGCATATCTGTGCGTGTATATAATATATATTTCACTTTTCAGACCATAAGAAAGAATGACCTGTGTGTTGGAGGGCAGTTATCAGAAACTTGAGTCACCAAACAAAAATACTAAACTGCTAAGGCTAGCACGCTGCCAGCACGGCAACCTGGACTAGTACTAAACATAATAAAATATTGATAATTCTTTTCTTACAAATGCCAGATAGAAGTGATCACCAAGAATATCTATTTAACCCTTGTGGATTTTCACATTTATGACATCCTACAGCTGCAGGTGAGAACAGGACCTTGGGAAGGATGATGGCTGTTTCACTCTGTACAGATAGATATATATCAAAAATATATTTTCATTCACTTATATAAAATCAAGTACTCTATATACTCGAGTATAAGCCAACCCGAGTATAAGCCGAGGTGCCTAATTTAGCCAGGAAAAACTGGGAAAACGTATTGACTCGAGTATAAGTCGGGTATGCATTGTCCCCTAATCCCTTTCCTGGTATGCACGGCCTCCTCATCCCCATCCTAGTATGCATGACCCCCTCATCTCTATCCTGGTATACATGGCCCCCTCATCCCCATCCTGGTATGCACGGCCTCCTCATCCCCATCCTGGTGTGCACGGCCTCCTCATCCCCATCCTGGTGTGCACGGCCTCCTCATCCCCATCCTGGTATGCACGGCCCCCTCATCCCCATCCTGGTATGCACGGCCCCCTCATCCCCATCCTGGTATGCACGGCCCCCTCATCCCCATCCTGGTATGCACGGCCCCCTCATCCCCATCCTGGTATGCACGGCCCCCTCATCCCCATCCTGGTATGCACGGCCCCCTCATCCCCATCCTGGTATGCACGGCCCCCTCATCCCCATCCTGGTATGCACGGCCCCCTCATCCCCATCCTGGTATGCACGGCCCCCTCATCCCCATCCTGGTATGCACGGCCCCCTCATCCCCATCCTGGTATGCACGGCCCCCTCATCCCCATCCTGGTATGCACGGCCTCCTCATCCCCATCCTGGTATGCACGGCCTCCTCATCCCCATCCTGGTATGCACGGCCTCCTCATCCCCATCCCCATCCTGGTATGCACGGCCTCCTCATCCCCATCCCCATCCTGGTATGCACGGCCTCCTCATCCCCATCCCCATCCTGGTATGCACGGCCTCCTCATCCCCATCCCCATCTTGGTATGCACGGCCTCCTCATCCCCATCCCCATCCTGGTATGCACGGCCTCCTCATCCCCATCCCCATCCTGGTATGCACGGCCTCCTCATCCCCATCCCCATCCTGGTATGCACGGCCTCCTCATCCCCATCCCCATCCTGGTATGCACGGCCTCCTCATCCCCATCCCCATCCCCATCCTGGTATGCACGGCCTCCTCATCCCCATCCCCATCCTGGTATGCACGGCCTCCCCATCCCCATCCTGGTATGCACGGCCTCCTCATCCCCATCCTGGTATGCACGGCCTCCTCATCCCCATCCTGGTATGCACGGCCTCCTCATCCCCATCCTGGTATGCACGGCCTCCTCATCCCCATCCCCATCCTGGTATGCACGGCCTCCTCATCCCCATCCCCATCCTGGTATGCACGGCCTCCTCATCCCCATCCCCATCCTGGTATGCACGGCCTCCTCATCCCCATCCCCATCCTGGTATGCACGGCCTCCTCATCCCCATCCCCATCCTGGTATGCACGGCCTCCTCATCCTCATCCCCATCCTGGTATGCACGGCCTCCTCATCCCCATCCTGGTATGCACGGCCTCCTCATCCCCATCCTGGTATGCACGGCCTCCTCATCCCCATCCCCATCCTGGTATGCACGGCCTCCTCATCCCCATCCCCATCCTGGTATGCACGGCCTCCTCATCCCCATCCTGGTATGCACGGCCTCCTCATCCCCATCCTGGTATGCACGGCCTCCTCATCCCCATCCTGGTATGCACGGCCTCCTCATCCCCATCCTGGTATGCACGGCCTCCTCATCCCCATCCTGGTATGCACGGCCTCCTCATCCCCATCCTGGTATGCACGGCCTCCTCATCCCCATCCCCATCCTGGTATGCACGGCCTCCTCATCCCCATCCCCATCCTGGTATGCACGGCCTCCTCATCCCCATCCCCATCCTGGTATGCACGGCCTCCTCATCCCCATCCTGGTATGCACGGCCTCCTCATCCCCATCCCCATCCTGGTATGCACGGCCTCCTCATCCCCATCCCCATCCTGGTATGCACGGCCTCCTCATCCCCATCCCCATCCTGGTATGCACGGCCTCCTCATCCCCATCCTGGTATGCACGGCCTCCTCATCCCCATCCTGGTATGCACGGCCTCCTCATCCCCTTCCTGGTATGCACGGCCTCCTCATCCCCATCCTGGTATGCACGGCCTCCTCATCCCCATCCTGGTATGCACGGCCTCCTCATCCCCATCCTGGTATGCACGGCCTCCTCATCCCCATCCTGGTATGCACGGCCTCCTCATCCCCATCCCCATCCTGGTATGCACGGCCTCCTCATCCCCATCCCCATCCTGGTATGCACGGCCTCCTCATCCCCATCCCCATCCTGGTATGCACGGCCTCCTCATCCCCATCCCCATCCTGGTATGCACGGCCTCCTCATCCCCATCCCCATCCTGGTATGCACGGCCTCCTCATCCCCATCCCCATCCTGGTATGCACGGCCTCCTCATCCCCATCCCCATCCTGGTATGCACGGCTCCCATCAAAAATAATTGCAAAAAAACCCAAAACATCTTACTTACACTTCCTGCGCTCCCTCGCAGCTTCTGCGTCTTGTTCTGATGCAGCTGATTTATGCTTGTAAGCAACGCATGGCAGTGATGTCAGAGCAGAGCTGTGGAATACTAACTGCTCTCTATGCCAGGACTATGTGCGTGGAGGTCAGTGAGTATCCATTGCTTTTAAGTAGCGCGCACAGTGTCAGTCGCAGCCGCTGTGCGGTCACGTGTCAACGCTACTTAAGACAATGCGAGTGGAGAGAGGTGAATATTCATTTCTCTTAAGTAATGGGCATGCATGACCGCCCGGCCACTGCTAGAAGAGAAAAACACAATAGTTTGACAATAAATGGCTTCATCCAACCACTAACCATGAATGGATAAAAAGTTTTGGTGTTATCATTCATATTCTCTGAAAAAAGGCCAAGAAAGCAAAAATTCTGCCAAGGGAATGTAAACTTTTGAGCACAACGTATCTCATAAATGGCTGCACGGAGTGAAGTGGCTGTCCTCCTTCACATTGTCCTATTCTCACCTGCAGCTATAGGATGTCATAAATATGAGAATCCATGAGGATTTAAAGGGAACCTGTCAGGTCCCCTGTGCCCCCTGAACCACCAGCAGTTGTCTGCATATATATAACACCCTGCGTAACATTCCCTCTGTTACATTACACACACAAATACAATAGATTTTTAGAAAAAGCATTTTTAAAGTTGGTTTATGATATGTAAATGAGAGCTTTGTCTAGTCGAGGAGGCAATGGTTTCTCCAGGCTGTTCGGCCCACTAAGCATGTTATCACGCCTCAGTTAGCATGATAACATAACTTACAAACGCTGGCATCATCGCTATCACTATACTTGCATCGCGTATGCGTGTGGCTTCTTCCCCTCTCATCATTTGTCCTCTGAAGCTCGGTGTAGGTATGCTGGCTTCAGAGAGGCACACTGTGCATGATCGGACGTCTCTCTTCTGATCATATGCTATGCGCCTCTATGAAGCCATCACGCGTCCCTCCGTCTTCAGAGGATCAATAATGACAGGGGAAGAGGTCACGTGCATGCTCTATGTAAGTATGGCGCTAGCGATGACGTTAGTAAAATGTTATCATGCCCACATGTTATCATGGGCCGACTAGTCTGAGGACACGAACTCCCCCAAACTAGTCAAAGCCGTCGCTTACATATCATGAACGGATTTTAGAAATACTTTCTCTAAAGATCTATTTATATGGGTAAAGTAATAAAGGGACTGGTGGGCAGGGGATTTGGCTATATAGACCCAACTGCTGTTTGTTCTGGGGGCACGGGGCACCTGACAGGTTTGATATAAATGGTGGTTGATCAGATGGATGCATTGCGTCACTTCTACCTGACATTTGTAAGAAAAGGATCCTCTTTTATTATGCTCTGTGGGTACACCAAATAGATAGCACGAGATTCTGCACTCCGTGATTAGCTGCAGCTCACTAGTGGCGATGTCACCATTGCAGCCTGTCAGGGAAAGCAGGGTTGCCGACTTGACATTTTTATTTTTTGGGGGCAGTTTATCAAAGTATCACAGACAGACAATATTTTTAATGGACACAATGGAAAACCTTAATAAGACATTAAAATCATTAGTGGTTATTTCTGGATGGTTGGCTACCCTAGGGAAAATGGGGGAAGGCAAGGAATGCTGCCTTTTATTTTCAACAGCTGCAACCCTATAGATTAAAAACCCCACATATACCTGGTAACCCATTTTTAATTAGTCATAACTCCTCTAGGAATACAGGATATTACAGTTCATCAATCACGTGTATGTCATTGATATTTAATGACATGAAAGCTCCATACATCAGAAGTGAACATTAGCTGCTGCAACTGCTGAGCAGTCGAGACGTTGAAATCTTGCGATCAATTATCTTAGTGCATCAGCTGTACAGTAAAACGTTACTATTCATTCTGCGTCACCAAGAACCAGTTTGGCTATGGAGGGCTTATTCTGGCCTGGCAACACACAGAAGTCACTCTGTCCCATCATGTGATGCCAGAGACATTTATGAATTATCACTGCTGGCACATGGTGGCAAATTGGATATCTCATAAAGGGATTGTCAGGTCATCGTATATTAACATAGCATATGACTTTACAACTGCTTTAATGAAAAATAAGAAATCTTTAACTATGCTTATAAAGACTGACATTTTGGATTCCTGGAAGATTTAACATTTTTGTAGGATTGTTTTTGGAATAAAAAGGTATCCCCTATCCAAAAGGTCCTGGCTCTGTAGAGCGCCATCTTGACTAGCGCGTACCTTCACTTTATTCTGTCTGACTGCCAGAAATAGCTGAGCGCAGTTCTGTGCTTTCTCCAGAAGTCCGATGGCGCCTTCACTCCTATCGATGCAGGCTGTGCTGCGCTCCCTTACTGGGCTCCAGGGCCATGTTCTCTGTATCGCTGAGTGTCCAGTGGTCGGAGAGGAGCTACAGCATTTACTAAATTATCATCAAATCAACTACGCTTCTATTTTGGGAATGACGTCAGTCTTGTCCTCTGCAGTTTTCCAATGTCTGTGGTTGGATTGTCATTATGACCGATAATCTTACGATCAGCTTGTAGTGTCCTGCTCAGTGTGTATGTATTGTCCATGGTGCACAATAGGCGTAAACACAAGTTCTGTTTGTCCTAATTATTCTGTTCTTTAGGTTTAATAGCTGTTTGGTTTTTAATGTTTCTGTAAGGATTGGGAAGAGGAGGTACACTGCTCACTTACCGTAAATCTTTTTTTATTTTTTTTTTATTTGACTCCGCTCAAAAATACAGCAAATTTAACCCCTCAGTGACGGAGCCAATTTTTTGAAATGTGACCAGTGTCACTTTATGTGGTAATAACGCTGGAACGCTTCAACAAATCCCATTGATTTTGAGACCCTTTTTTCGTGACACATTTTACTTTATGATAATGGTAAATTTAGGTCGATATGTTTTGTGTTTTATTTATAAAAAAAAAAAAAATCAGAAATTTGAGAAAAATGTTACAAAATTAGCAATTTTCAAACTTTTAATGATTATCCCTTTAATCCAGATAGTCATACCATAGACAAACTTTAATAAATAACATTTTGTAGCAGGAATTTTTTCATTTTTTCAAGGAAATGTACAAAATTTATTTTTTAGGGACCTATCCAGATTTGAAGTGACTTTAGGGTTCCCATATATTGGGAAACCCCCATGTGTGATAACATTTTAAAAACGGCACCCCCTGACATACTGAAAACTGCTGTCTGGTAGTTTATTAACACTTCAGGTGCTTTTCAGGAATTAATACAAAGTGGCATGACAGAAATGAAAATGTGTATTTTTACCACCTTAATGCCTTTACTTCTGAACAGGTTACAACAGCCGTCAGACTCTAAGGCCGCTATTTGGTTATGAATTGCCATGGCAAACATCAGGACCACACAATCATAATCTGAGGGCACCAATTGGGATAAAGAGGAAGAAGCCACACTCTGTTAACCATTTATATGATGTAGTCACTATTGACAGCAGCATCCAAGGGGTTAAACAGATTTGGACGGTGCAAACATCGATCGTGGCTGATGCAGCAAATTGTCAGCTACAGTGTACAGCCGACAGCTGCTGGATTGTCACCTGTATGGGGAGGCTATTCTCCTATATCTCTGGTCAGTTAAAAGACGTATTGGCGGTCATTAAGGGGTTAAATCCAAAAGATTACTATGTATTGCAATGCAATCATGGACTGTGGTTTTAGCAAGTAGATTTGGAGATCTTTTCCTGTGTGACTGGCCTTTGCTCTGCCACGCTGTCCTAGGACCCAGGCACAACCCTTACTTGCTAGGTGATTAGATTAGACTTTCATCTGGCTGCTGTGCTGTGCTTGGCTTCTCTTTTCACTCCTTAGCCAGCTGATGTTACATTAACCCTGAATGTACCTCCTAACATGACAACTATAAATATCCAGTTTTTGCTCCTCTAACACACAGTAGCTATGCTTTGCTGCATGTAGAGAGACCTGTGCAAAAACATTGCGTGGGCCCTCTGCAGAATAACAACGCATCAAGGTACCTGCTCTGGAGGTGTACGGTAATTGGGCCCCTTCACTTTCTTAGAACTGGGCAGCTGCACAGGTTGCCCAATAATATATGGTCCTCTGGGGGTACCGTACTGCTTGACTTGCTATTTGACATGTTGATGTTGTAGAGAAATAAATGAAACCGGAGTTATTGACTATATCTCTACCATTTTTGTGGTGTTTTTTTTATGTAGCGCAAACGCTCTCGACAGGTTCTTCTGCTTTTTTTTTTTAGTTTTTAGCTGTCTTTTTGTTTTAGATTACATGTCATCTCTCTACACTATAGGTTTAATAAAGTTAGCTTTAAGGTACCTTCACACTAAGCGACTTTGCAGCGAGAACGACGACGATCCGTGACGTTGCAGCGTCCTGGATAGCGATCTCGATGTGTTTGACACGCAGCAGCGATCTGGATCCCGCTGTGATATCGTTGGTCGGAGCTAGAAGTCCAGAACTTTATTTCGTCGCTGATCACCCACTGTCATCGCTGGATCGGTGTGTGTGACACCGATCCAGCGATGTGTTCACTTGTAACCAGGGTAAATATCTGGTTACTAAGCGCGGCCCGGCGCTTAGTAACCCGATGTTTACCCGGGTGCTGCAGGGGGACTTCGGCATCGTTGAAGACAGTTTCAACTATGCCGAAGTCGTTCCCCTGATCGTTGGTCGCTGGAGAGAGCTGTCTGTGTGACAGCTCCCCAGCGACCACACAACGACTTACCAACGATCGCATCGCTGGTCGTGATCGTTGGTAAGTCGTTTAGTGTAACAGTACCTTTAGTCACCAAAACTGCAGCAAAAAAAAGTTTCATTTTTTTGCAGCGTTTTTGCACTTTCTCATTGCTTTCTATGGGTGCAAAAATGCTGAAAGAATTGACTTGCTGCAGATTTAAATATCGCTGCAGTTCTCACATTCTGCGAGTACATGAGATTTCTGAAGTCTCTTAGCTTTTTCTGGTACTGTAGAAAGCTGAATAAAAAAGCGAAACAAAAGCTGTAAAAATGCTGTGTGTGAACATAAGCCCAAGGGTAAGTTCACACAGGACGTTTTGGCTGCTTTCTTTTTCTGCAGCAAAACCTGATCTTCTTGGCAGGATAGAAGCTGCGTCAAAAATGCAGGTTTAGGTGCGATTTTGGTGCGTTTTTTGTAGCGTGTTTGGTGTGTTTTTTTTTTTCTCTTTGTCCAGGCTAATGTCCTTGGATTTTCAGCAGCAAAAACGCAGCAAATAATGATACCTGTATTTTCTCTTCGCCACGACAGCACCCACTGAGAGAGGGGATCCGCCCCTAGGAACAGGAAACCCTATGGAGAGATAAAAGGGGCGGTCCCCCTCGCTCCCACAGTTTGGTTTCCTGTTCCTACGGGAATCCATGGAGAGAAGAGGATACCCAGCCTGGATGCCGCTTGCGCGGTTTACCTTAGAGGACGGCAAGGGCTCCAGGGCTGGAAGCAGCGTCGGGGGTCCTGGCTCAGTTTCCCCCCTCTGCTGGCAGACGCCGTGAGGCCAGGACGGGTGGTTGCTGGCTCACGGGATACCAGCCGGATTCGTCTGCGGGAGCAGCGCTGTAGTGCGGTCAGCGTCGCGCCGTCCTCGGCGGACGCATACACAGCATGGAGCCCCAGTGTATTCCCCCGGAAGTACAGGTAAACTTCCGGGGTGATGGAGGAGGAGGACAGCGCCTGCGCTGACACCGGCGGCAGCGCAGGCGCATACAATATGGCCGCGACCCGGAAGTGACTAGCGCTTCCGGGTACAACCGGAAGAAGATGGCGGCCCCCATATGAAAGGACGCCGGCGATGTCGCTCTGGCGTCCACTATGGATTCTGCGCAGGACGCTGTGATGTCTTCCTTAGAAGCCACCGCATCCACTCCACGCAGCCATGCCAGCACCAGCCGCTCTAAGCAGAGCGGATCTTCTAGGAAGAGCAAGTCGGATCGTGCTATTCCTCAACCTGTGTCTCAGTCTCCTCATCATCAGCCGGTACCTTCACAGACAGCTTCACTGGGTGAGTGTATATCTACCCTATTTAGGCTGATTACTGTTCCCTCTCCCTCACACCCTAGGCCAAAAGGACTGAAAAAACGAAACACAGACAGTGTGCGTTATGTCTCCAGCCCCTTCCGGATAGTCATAAAAAGAGGCTTTGTAAACCGTGTATTGACTCTACCTTACGGGAAGAAGCCTCGGTTAGATCAGAGGACATTAGGGGCATGATTAGAGAAGAATTACGAGCCTTACATAGTTCTGACAAAGAGCCGCGTACTAAAGGGAAAAAGGGGTACGTTTCCCCTATATCTGACCAGTCGTCTGATAGAGAAAATGCAGACTCTGACATTTCCCGTGAATACGTTTCCTCAGATGAGGATCAAGATACGTGCTTTCCCACAGATAGCATTGATAACCTGGTAAAGTCAGTCTGCAACACCATGGGCATTGAAGATTCTAAGGTTGTTAAAACGCAGCAGGATATAATGTTTGCTGGTCTGTCGGAAAAGAGAAGGCCCTCCTTTCCTGTAATAGCAGCGGTAAAAGATCTAATCAAGAAAGAGTGGGAAAGCCAGGGGCAAAGGGGTTTACCACCAACCTCAAAAAGACGTTATCCCTTCAATGATGAAGAGTTCTCATTATGGTCAAAAGCCCCGAAGGTGGATGCAGCAGTGGCATCCACATCCAAAAAATCCTCACTGCCCGTGGAGGATTCGGGCTCATTGCAGGACCCACTGGACCGTAAAACCGACTCTTTTAAAAAGAGCCTGGGAGTCATGTACGGGAGCCTTTAGGCCGGCAATATCGGCTACATGCACCGCTAGGTCCATGCTAGTCTGGCTAAATGATTTGGAGGAGGGACTAAAAAGCGGTCTCTCTAGAGACAAATTAATGTCCTCTATACCCCTGATCAGAGGGGCTACAGCCTTCCTGGCGGACTCATCTGCTGACTCTATACGCTTGGCGGCTAAGTCAGCAGGACTCACGAATGCAGCACGCAGAGCCCTGTGGCTTAAAGGATGGAAGGGTGATCCCCAAACAAAATCTAAATTGTGTGGCCTCCCATGTCAGGGTGAGTACCTGTTTGGTACTAAACTAGACGAGATCTTAACTAAAGCGGGAGAGAGGAAGAAGGGCTTCCCTAACGTTAATTACCTTCCATCCTATAGGAGAGCATTCCGGAAGCCCGTGTTTAATAGAAGGAAAGATTTTAAAAACCAAGACCGCTGGGCCTCTAGAGCCACCAAACAAAGGGGTGCATTCTTTGGGAAGCGCCCTTTCAAACCTGAGGACAAACCCCGTTAGAGCGGATCTACCTGTGGGAGGTAGATTATCCTCCTTCTCAGATAAATGGCGGCTGATAACATCAAATAGTTGGGCAAATGATCTTGTCACCTCCGGCTTAAAATTAAGATTTTCCCGAGTCCCTCCGGACTCATTTCTATTGACTTCATTAAAATCTCAATCACAACAGGAGGCATTGGAGCAGGAAGTAATGAGTCTTCTGTCCAAGGGGGTTTTGGTGGAAGTTCCACTTCTTCAGGAGGGCAAAGGGTTTTACTCCCCTTTATTTCTAATACCAAAACCGGATGGATCATTCAGAACCATTATAAACCTTAAGAAATTAAACACCTTCTTAGAAAATCAAACCTTTAAAATGGAGTCTATCCGATCCACCATAAAACTCCTGTTTCCCCATTGCTTTATGACGGTTCTGGACTTGAAAGATGCGTATTACCATCTCCCAATCTTTAAAAAACATCAACAATATCTCCGCGTGGCGGTTGTGATAAAAGGATATATACGGCACTTTCAGTACACGGCAATGCCCTTTGGACTATCAATTGCTCCAAGGGTATTCACTAAACTAATGTCAGAGGTCATGTCATATCTAAGATTAAAAGACACCCTCATAATCCCATACCTAGACGACCTTTTAGTGGTAGGAAAATCCCCCTCACAATGTCAGCAAAGGTTAAGTCACATGATTTCATCCTTGCAGAACTTAGGATGGATAATAAATTGGGAAAAATCTAGGCTGATCCCAACGACTCGGCAAGTATTTTTGGGGATTATATTAGATTCTATAAGTCAAAAATGTTTTCTCCCAGAATCTAAACAGATAACGGTGAGGAATAAAGTTCAATCTATACTAGATAAACCTATAATTTCCCTTCGGGAAGGTATGTCCTTACTTGGCTCCTTCACGTCATGTATCCCAGCGGTTCCATGGGCCCAGTTCCACTCGAGGTGCTTACAGTATGCAATTTTACATGAGGAGATAAAATTACAAGGGCGATTAAATTTCCCTTTCTAGTGACGTAATCCAATCTCTAACCTGGTGGCTACAACCAGACCATCTAGTTATCGGGGTTCCCTGGGAGGTTAAACCCTCAAACATAATATTTACGGATGCCAGCCCTCATGGTTGGGGGGCACATTTGAGGGACCAGGTTGTCCAGGGGCGGTTGTCGGTTACGGAGTTAGACGACTCGTCTAATAAAAAAGAACTAAAAGCCATCTATCATGCCCTATGTAAATTCCTCCCACAGCTACACGGAACACATACCAGGGTACTCTCAGACAATATGACATCAGTGGCTTACGTCAATCATCAAGGAGGAACGAGATCAGGCACTCTCATGTCTTTAACCGAAGACATCTTGACTATAGCCGAAAATCATCTTCTGTCCTTATCAGCGCTACATGTCCGAGGGATAGACAACTCAAAAGCAGACTTTCTCAGTCGTCATACCCTCCATCAGGGGGAGTGGGTGTTAAATCATCGGATATTCAAAATGATAACTATAAAATGGGGTGTACCTGACATAGATCTCTTCGCTACAAGAGACAACAGGCAAGTAAAAACATTCGCCTCAATGTTCCGAGCCGACAACCCCGATGTTCTCGACGCCCTCCAGATTCCGTGGACATTTCAGAAAGCATATGCCTTTCCCCCGATGATTCTTCTTCCAACAGTAATCAGGAAGATAAGAGAGGACAGAGCGAATGTGATCTTAATTGCCCCGTTCTGGCCAAAGAGACCATGGTTTTCTCTGCTCAGAGCCATGTCCATCTCGGATCCATGGATTCTCCCAGAGAATCAAGATCTGCTTTTCCAGGGGCCCTTCAACCACCCTCATGTGAAGGGTCTGCGGTTGACAGCCTGGGATTTGAGAGGCAGCTATTAAAACTAAGGGGCTTCTCTGATAGAGTAATTGATACCCTACTGCTGAGTAGGAAAAGATCCACTACATCGATCTATGTAAAAGTATGGAAAAAATTTTTAAGCCTCTATCCCTCAGCCCTGTCAAAGGAAATTCCAGTCTCTATCATTCTCGAATTTCTCCAGAAAGGACGGGACTTAGGCCTTTCGGTTAATACCTTAAAAGTGCAAGTTTCTGCACTAGGGGCCTTGTATAGTCACAACGTTGCGGGAGATAGGTGGATATCCAGATTCATTTCAGCCTGCCAGAGAGAAGAACCGGTCCAAATTCCCCACTCACCTCCTTGGGATGTTAATCTGGTCCTTGAAGCCTTGACAGACCACCTGTTTGAGCCTCTACATTCTGCTCACATTAAACATGTCTCCCTCAAGACTGCTCTTCTTGTCGCCTTAGTATCGGCAAGAAGGGTAAGTGACATACAGGCGCTATCAGTAGATCCTCCATTCATGTCAATATTGCCAGATAGGATTGTCCTAAAAACAGACCCTTCCTACTTGCCTAAAATGTGTACTAAATTCCATAGATCTCAAGAAATTCTTCTTCCTACCTTCTATAATAACCCTACAAATCAAGAAGAAGAAAAGTACCATACTTTAGATGTGAGAAGGGCTGTGATAACCTATCTAGACAGGACTAGTCCCTGGAGGAAGAGCAGGGCTCTCTTTGTTTCCTTCCAGGGTCAAAGGAAAGGAGCTGGTGTTACTAAAGGCACATTATCCCGATGGATTCGGGAGGCGATATACCTGGCCTATTCGTCTAAAGGGGAAGATCCACCTGAGACTGTAAAGGCACATTCCACTCGGGCGATAGCATCATCCTGGGCAGAGTGAGCAGAGGTTCCGATAGAACTCATATGTAAGGCCGCAACCTGGTCGTCTCCTACTACCTTCTATAGTCACTATAGACTAGATTTATCTGCCTCCACTGACCTGTGTTTCGGTAGATCAGTTCTTAACACAATAATCCCCCCCAAATGACTATCTCTGAAAGTCTCTCAGTGGGTGCTGTCGTGGCGAAGAGAAAACACCGGATTACGTACCGGTAATGCTCTTTTATAGAGCCACGATAGCACCCCTTCACTTCCCTCCCTTATATATTAGTTTGCATATGAGCACGGATAAGGGTGATTGGTTCTTGTAAATATTAGTAGTTTAAGATAAAATGATAATAATTGCCTACTAATACTGGTGGGCGGTTCCTCGCAATCTCTGTAACCCAAACTGTGGGAGCGAGGGGGACCGCCCCTTTTATCTCTCCATAGGGTTTCCTGTTCCTAGGGGCGGAACCCCTCTCTCAGTGGGTGCTGTCGTGGCTCTATAAAAGAGCATTACCGGTACGTAATCCGGTGTTTTTGCTACGTTTTTTTCAACACCCATTCAAGTCAATGGGTGAAGAAACGCAGCAAAAACGCTGAAAGTGACATGCTCCATGTCCAAAAAACACAACAAAGCACAAAATACTGATCAAACAAAAGACCAATGTGTGCGCATGAGATTTCTGAAATCTCATAGGCTTTGCTAGTACTGTGTAAAGCAGCTGAAAAGTGGCATAAAAAAGCAGCAAAAACGCCCAGTGTGAACTTACCCAAAGACTTTGCAGACGCAGTTCATCAATAAATCAAAAATGCTGCTGATCTGTTACAAACCTTCATGTTGCTGAGGTGTACTCCACACGGTGTCAGGACTTCAGCCAGTCCTAAGACCTCACCCTAAGGTTTGCTCATATTTTGAAGATTTTCTTCCAACATTTAGGGCATAGCAGCTGCAGGGGGCTACAGTACCAACAGGGAACAAGATTTTAAAAAGATCTCACTTACAGAAACTGACCTGCATTGTGGCTCCTCACAGAGGACCTGTCGCCAGGACAAAAGTGGGCCGTTTTTGCTCTTATTTTATTCAAGCTGTTTCCAAGTGTTCAATTTTTTTGTTATTTTAGAATCTGCAGTGCGCTGCCAGAAATCTGGGTCTCTTTATTTAGCGGTAATTTTTGAGATCTTTACCAGTGGGGTGCTGCTTACAGGGTTCTCTGGGGACGTCTCTTTTGGCAGCTCTGCATTATTACACTATGAGCAATGGCCCCTTAGTAAAGACATTCAAAAGCAGCAGTAATTTAAAAAAGGGGGAAAAAAGCCCATACCTTTAAAACCATATGGCGGATTTAAAAAGCTGCATGCCGGGTGGAGCATCGTAATGAAAGAGCAGAAACTGGCTGGTGGCAGGTCCTCATAAAATCTGCAGAATTTTACTGTGGCAGTACATAAGGTGAAAGGCACATACGTTACTTTACGTACTTTACTTTTATGGATCTGTAACAAACTCCAGGTTTCTTTTTTGTCACGGGTGAACACACCTTAGAGGTCAACACTAACAACATGCGAGACCCTGTTCTCTCTAGAAACAATGCTGAAAGGTAGAAATACGTCATGGTACGGCATGTGTTAAAACATCACGCTTCGATATTGCCCACAGCAAGGCTGTATTATACATGCGCCCTTAGGCCATGTGCACACGCTGCGGATTCCATTGCGGAATTTTCGGCAGCGGTTTTGATAAATCCGCAGTGCAAAACCGCTGCAGTTTTTCCTGCGGATTTATCGCGGTTTCTACTGCGATTTCCGCTGTGTGTTTTCACCTGCAGTTTTCTATTGGAGCAGGTGTAAAACCGCTGCGGATTCCGCACAAAGAATTGACATGCTGCGGAAAATAAACCGCTGCGTTTCCGTGCGTTTTTTTCCACAGCATGTGCACTGCGGATTGCATTTCCCATAGGTTTACATGGTACTGTAAATGCATGGGAAACCGCTGCGGATCCGCAGCAAAATCCGCAGCGTGTGCACATACCCTTATGAAATTCTGGCTTTTTTTGTGTGCTTTCTATAATTCCTCTGGCCTTCCCATCACCAGCCACTAGACAACTATTTATTTCTGGATTTGTTAGTAGCTTATATAAAGGGCACCTCTTCTTTGTTCCCTTTCATTGTGATCCGTGATCCTTTCTTGAGTTGTCATTGTCCTGATCCTCCTCTGCATGAATCCTTTTCACTGGCTCTTGGCTTTTTATGATGCCTTTGAAATGTGATCTGTTCCTGCAATCTTCTTCACTTCACCCTGCAAGGAACAAAGGTCTGGGAGTAGAGAAATGGCAAAGTTAATGGGCCGGATAGGTTATAGGTTCACATAGTTCTGGCATCCTCTTACTTGAACCTCTTAGGTGATTGACAGTGATGGATCCCCATAATATATTTTATATTATATATATGTATATATTCTAATATATGCATATTTTTTATGTATATTACTATCAGATTACACCAAAAAAGTGGCATAATTGTGTTGCTACATTTCCTTAGTATGTACAAGACTGTGATGAAATGCGATGGCTGCCCTGTCACCCGCTCTGCAGTAATAGCTGCACGGAGGAGGCTGGTGTGGCTCTGTGGAGGACGCTTACAAAATTGTCTTATTGAACACTTGGCAGAGCTGAGGACTCCAAAAAAAATATCTCTGTGACGCCATTAAGTCAGACATCTGTTGTGTACAAGCCATAAGGCGGCCATATGGGGCTATTGACTGCCATATGTCAGTCGTGTTGTGTTGATTTGTTGGTTACTCAATGTAATGAGAGACTTTACCTTCTACATGATGATTATTATTTATTATTATAACACCATTTATTCCATGGAGCTTTACATGTGAAAAGGGGTTCACGTAATAAAAACAAGAACAATAATATTAAACAATATACCGTAAGTCACGACTGGTACAGGAAGAGAGAGGGCCCTGCCCGCGAGGGCTCACAATCTACCAGATGCAATGATCACTTCGTAGAGTATACATGCCCAGCAATCAAATGGCAAACACTTGCCGGCTCTTGGTCTCCTCTGTGACATTGTTCACCAGCAGCACATCCCCTCATGTATTCAGGTTGTCCTGCTGCTAAAAATGTAAATTGTATGGAAGGATTGGGATCAAACAATTGTATGAACGATCATTCATTCAAACCCGTCTCTGGATCGTTTCTCCATTAAAATAAAGCAGCGCTGATCAACAACAAGACCGCTAATACGATGCATACAGGTAAGACTAGTGTTACATTTTTGTTACCTGTTTGCCACATTCCATTTAAGTTGGGCAATACACAGTAAATATACCCGGAGTCCTCCGTTTCTCTTATAATGCTAGCAATTAACATGTCTGTCTCCTGTAACTACAACACAAGTCTTCCATAGAAGACCCTTAGGCTATGTGCACACGTTGCGGATTCTGCCCTGCGTTTTACCTGCGGATTCCCCACCAATTTACTGCGGATTTGGTGCAGTTTTTGTGCTGATTTTGCCTGCGGTTTTACACCTGCGGATTCCTGTTATGGAATAGGTGTAAAATGCTGCGGAATCCGCACAAAGAATTGACATGCTGCAGAAAATAAACCGCAGCGTTTCCGCGTGGAATTTTCCACAGCATGGGCACTGCGGATTTGGTTTTCCATAGGTTTACATGGTACTGTACAACACATGGAAAACTGTTGCGGATCCGCAGCCAAATCCGCAATGTGTTCACATAACCTTAAAATACAAAGGGAAAGGCCAGGTAAATTTATGTCTCGTTGCCAAGCTAATGTTAAAGGAATTGTCTACTATTGGGTTGTCCAAAACCGCTTTTGAGTGTCCCTGATGTGGTACATACACTAATTATTTTTAAAAATCTCCCGTGTGAGCACCGCTCCTCTCCACACTGTGCTCTGTGGCAGTCAGCAATTGGTGGCATTGTGACATAATGTCACGTGAACACTAGGGGGACACACACAGGGCTCAGTGGAGGAGCTGCGACTGTCTGTGAGGTAAGTGGCCACCCCTTTAAAGCAGATCTGTCCCTAGATTTCACAATATAAACTGCATAGTTTCATAAATAGATCTTGGACCTGATAAGACTAGAGTACTTGCAATTAAATTCCTTGACAGGCCTGCTTATAATACTTTTTTGAAACTTTTCCAACCTGATATTAAAATGAGCATATTATGAGTGCAGCTATAGTCCTGCTCATTTTAATGAGGTTATGCTGAGTATATAAGTTATTCCCTATCTGTCAAATAAAGGATAACTATTAGGTCACTGGGTCACCTGTGACTGAGCTGTGGAGGTTGCCACGCATCAGCAGCACTTATGTGACATAAAGTCACAGTATGGCGTAAGGAGAGAGCTCAGAGTGCCAAATGAGTAATTAAAAAAAAATAAATAGTTATGTTGCACATTGGGGCATTTAAAGTCTCAAATACTGACTGGTTGTGTGAATAGCTACGGTAACTTAACAGTTAGCTAACACTCTGTCACAGGTCTCATTCATGTCCTCCACTTGTTCTTTTTTGTCTGATTGCGTTTTAAAAAATTCCAAACCAATTATTTTTTTCCACTGATTATTGGCTATTTTTGCCTAATGACATCTTATGTACCTGACCACTTTCACCCACAAGCTGCCGTGTATTATTGTTGATCTGCAGATGTGTGGTGACCTGAAGTGGTGTTTGTGTTGGCAACAAATTTTCCACTGTATGTGGATGAGGTTGCGGAAACCCTAATTGCATGCTTAAGCTGCGGATTATTGTTGTATTTGATGTGGATTTTTGTGCAGAATCCATACCAATATCTGTGGCTCATCCAACTCATGTGACTGTGACCTTATGTCAATGTTAACATGAAGTTGCATTGACCCAGCAGCAAACATGGCGGAGGAGTTGGTTTTCTCCTGTCAGATAACTGCTCCTTCACCCCAATCCCACTGCCACCCACTGTTACCCTCCCTTCCTTTGAGGTGCACTCTGTGCGCATCTACTCCCCCTCCAACCTCCAACTGGCTGTCAGTTACTGCCCCCCAGGGCCAGCCACCACCTTCTTTGACCACTTCTCCACCTGGCTACTTCATTTCCTTTCCGCGGACATCCCCACTATCATCATGGGTGACTTCAACATCCCCATTGACACTTCCCTCTCAGCTGCCACCAAACTTCTATCTCTCACTTCCTCCTTCGGCCTCACTCAATGGTCTTCTACAGTCACCCACAAAGATGGTCACACACTGGACCTCATCTTCACCTGCCTCTGCTCCCTATCTAACCTCTCTAACTCACCTCTTCCTCTCTCTGACTACAACCTTCTCACATTCTCTTCCCTCTCCACTCCATGTCTACAATCCCCACCCCACAAACTTTCACACCCTCGCAGAAATCTTAAACATCTTGACCTACATTCATTCTCTGAATCCCTCCTCCCTCTCACAGATATAAGTTCCTTACACAATACGGATGATGCTGCCGCTCTATATAACACCACAATAGCTGTAGCTTTGGAATCTGCTGCTGCACTTACACATACCAAAGCTCGCAAAATCAACAGACAGCCCTGGCACACCAGCCTGACCAAAGAACTGAGGCGAGCTTCCAGGGCTGCTGAGCGCAGATGGAAAAGATCCCACTCCAATGAGCACTTCATTGCATTCAAACAGTCCCTCACCACTTTCAAGACCACACTCGCCACAGCTAAACAAACTTACTTCTCATCTCATATCCTCCCTGTCTCACAACCCTAAACAGTTATTCAACACCTTCAATTCTCTCCTCCGTCCCCCAGCACCTCCTCCCTCCCCACTTATCTCAGCTGAAGACTTTGCCTCATTTTTCAAGCAGAAGATTGATAACCTCAGAGACAGTTTTGGTCAACAACCCCCAGAGCCCTTCCTCCCGACTTCCCAGCCCTCCACCTCCAAAACCAACTTCTCCACCATTACAGAAGATCAACCCTCCACTCTACTCTCAAGATCGCATCTCACCACCTGTGCACTTGACCCGTTCCCATCCCACTTCATCCCAAACCTCACCACAGTCTTCATCCCAACCCTAACCCATTTCTTCAACCTATCACTAACAACTGGTGTTCTCCCCTCAAGCTTTAAACATGCCTCCATCACACCTATCCTCAAAAAGCCTTCTCTTGACCCATCCTCTGTATCTAGCTATCGCCCTATATCACTTCTCCCCTATGCCTCCAAACTACTGGAACAACACGTCTACCTTGAACTATCCTCCCATCTCTCTTCTTGCTCCCTCTTTGACCGCTTACAATCTGGCTTCCGGTCACACCATTCCACTGAAACTGCCCTAACTAAGGTCACCAATGACCTCTTAACCGCCAAGAGCAAGCGACACTACTCTGTCCTCCTCCTCCTCCTCCTTGACCTGTTGGCTGCCTTTGACACAGTGGACCATTCCCTATTATTACAGACCCTCTCATCCCTTGGCATCACAGACGTGGCCCTATCCTGGATCTCATCATACCTAACAAACTGGACATTCAGCATCTCCCACTCACACACCACCTCCTCACCTCGCCCCCTATCTGTCGGAGTCCCACAAGGTTCAGTCCTAGGGCCCCTGCTCTTCTCCATTTACACCTTTGGCCTGGGACAGCTCATAGAATCTCATGGCTTTCAGTATCACCTCTATGCTGATGACACACAGATCTACATCTCTGGACCAGATATCACCTCTCTACTAACCAGAATCCCTCAATGTCTGTCCGCTATTTCATCCTTCTTCTCCGCTAGATTTCTGAAACTTAACATGGACAAAACAGAATTCATCATCTTTCCCCCATCCCACGCGACCCCCCCAACAAACCTATCCATTACAGTAAATGGCTGCCCACTCTCCCCAGTCCCACAAGCTCCCCACAAGCTCGCTGCCTCGGGGTAATCCTTGACACTGATCTTCAAACCACATATCCAAGCCCTTTCCACTTCCTGACGACTTCAACTCAAAAATATTTCACGAATCCGTACATTCCTCAACCAAGAATCTGCAAAAACCCTAGTCCATGCCCTCATCATCTCTTGCCTTGACTACTGCAACCTCCTGCTCTGTGGCCTCCCCTCTAACACTCTCGCACCCCTCCAATCTATTCTAAGCTCCGCTGCCCGACTAATCCACCTGTCCCCCCGCTATTCCCCGGCCTCTCCCCTCTGTCAATCCCTTCACTGGCTCCCCATTACCCAGAGACTCCAGTACAAAACCCTAACCATGACGTACAAAGCCATCCACAACCTGTCTCCTCCATACATCTGTGACCTCGTCTTCCAGTACTTACCTACATGCAACCTCCGATCCTCACAAGATCTCCTTCTCTACTCCCCTCTTATCTCCTCTTCCCACAATCGTATACAAGATTTCTCTCGCGCATCACCCCTACTCTGGAACCCTCTACCACAACACATCAGACTCTCGCCTACCATCGAAACCTTCAAAAAGAGCCTGAAGACCCACCTCTTCCGACAAGCCTACAACCTGCAGTAACCACCGATCGACCAAACCGCTGCATGACCAGCTCTATCCTCGCCTACTGTATTCTCACCCATCCCTTGTAGATTGTGAGCCCTCGCGGGCAGGGTCCTCTCTCCTCCTGTACCAGTTATGACTTGTATTTTTTAAGATTATTGTACTTGTTTTTATTATGTATACCCCTCCTCACATGTAAAGCGCTATGGAATAAATGGCGCTATAACAATAAATAATAATAATAATAAAAGAATCATGTTCCTAATGCCATATTCTCTGGAAGTCCCCCAAATTGTCGCTGAACACAACATTTAAACACTGTTTTCCTGAAAATTGCTGTCACTGAAATTTTGGTAAAGGAGCCGCCATAGTTTAATGACTACTCTAGTGACAGCCGTGCCTTATGGAAGTATTGCCATAAGTAAAACGCCACCAATAAAGGTAATATCTACTGAAGAACAACCGATGGATATAAGAAATGTATTTAAGGTTTTTTTTTTAATTCAAACAATTATTTTTGGAGTCAAAGGAATGCTGCTAATGAATGACAAATCAGAACGTCTTTAATGCAAGGCTAACCACATAGCCGCACAGTATACTGAAGATTGTCCCTGAAGTTTGTAGAACCGGATATCTGGAAGGTGAAGTGGTGGACTTGTTAAATAATGCACAGGTGCTCAGTGCCCCCTTGATGAGGCCGAGCCGTTCAGTGCACCTATTTGCCTACTTTTTTTTCTATCTTTTTTTCCCTCCTCTGGCTCCTTTTAAGGTTTTAGCTGTCAATCAAGAAATAGGGGGAAGAGATGGGTACAAACAAAGTAGGTGTGAAGGGGTACTGAATTGCTCAGCCAAGCCAAGGATGCATTAAGTGCCTGAGCTTGGTTTGAACAGTCATTTAGTGCTGACCGAGCCCCTTTAATCCCGCTGCAGAAGAGCAGCGTTGGTCCCTCCCTATTGGCCAGTAAATAGGAATCCAAACACTGTATTCAGAAACATTGCGTATAGTCATGACTAACTGGTAACATTTTCGCTTTTTAGGTTTTAACAGGTCTTTGTTAGAAGTGTAGGAGTGTGCTCTCTCTGAATATTTTGTTGGGTTATTACACATTGCCAGAACTGCTTTTACTAGTTTAACTTGAACTTGCACTGCCTACGTCACACTGAAAATATCCTGATTCCTGATGTCCCCGGGGCCACAGATGACACCCAGCGTGAACCTGCAGCGTGCCGCCATTTCCTGTTATGTTTGGCACCTACATTGGTCACACACCATCACTCTCCTCCGTGACACGTGCTCCTTTGTCGCATACCATGAGCCATACTCTGTAATATCCAGGATGTCTTTCCATGAGATGCCAAATATTCCTCTCGGAATGGCCACAAGGCTGGCAAATCAACGAAGTAATAACTCTACAGTGATATTTTCACAAGCATAAATGAAACGCTTCCCACAGGATTGCACATAGATAATACACTACATCCCACAGTGGCGATGCTGGATATATGACGTGGGCATGACGCCTGCACTATTGTGCCGTATGTTTAGTTCAAGCACAATTTTGATGTTTATCCATGAAATTAATAACCTATTTGGTTTCCCAGTTGTCTGAATGCTCATGCCTGTGCTCGTCGCCTTTACTCACGTCCTTTATCCCGGCCTTTACGTCAGACATTGTATTGGTCGACTGTAGTTGTTTGTTTTGTGCTCTAGTGATTATCACAAATCTAGGAATACGCCTATTACAAAGCTAATCTGAGCTAGCGAGGAGGAAAGGCACCTATTGGGTGCGTATCCAATGTTTGTGATTTACTCCAGTGTTATCCATATTAATCGTCTGTACAATGGTGTGGAGGCTTTAATAGTAATTATGGTAAACGACCATGGTGATCTAAAAATGGCTGCACCCTGTATTGTCAGAGGCTGAACGAAGGATTAGCGCTGAGTCAGACGCTCATCCTCTAATCCACCATCCCTGCTTTACTGGTAGAGAATGAACGCCGTATTTTTATAGACATGAAGAGCCGTGTTCATGGTGCAGACCTGTATACAGTGGCATTTCTGTATATGATGTTCAGAAGGGTCTGTTCACACACAACAGGTTTGTTGCAGTAATTTTGTTCCATATATGTGACTGCAGTTGTTTCTGCATTATGTCCTTGAATTTCTGCAAGACCCATTCAAGTGTATGGAGCAGTCACGGAATACTGTAATCTCCCATGGGAAAAGATGCCCTAATAATTAGGTGCAGTATGTGCTGCTAAAGAGAAAAACATGGAATCTAAGGTCTTACTTTAAAAGTATCTCTAAGCCTCAATCAGATCTGATTTTCTTTCTTTGCTCAGCATACCCGTTTTTACCATCCATTTCATCTATGATTTTTCTTGTATGAAAAATAGAAAAAACTAATTTGCAAAGCTTCTCCTATCCATTCCAGTGTAAATGACGGTCAGCACACAGGCTGCCGACTGCTGCTATCCAGGGGCTGTCTGTGATTTTCACGGACCTGTCGGTTTGTATGGGAGATTTTGTTCTGTGACTCTTGATCAGAGGCACGCTGTCCTCAGAAACACGGCCTTGTAAATAGCCCCATAGACATAATGGGTACCGCAAGACTCGGTGATGCCTCATTCAGATGTTTGTTTGTCACGTCCTCAGTCTGTCCCTGTTTTTTGGCGGAGACTGGAGACATGGCCACGTGCTGGCCCATTGGTAGCAAACGTGCACTTTATATGAGTGATCGTCACAACTGGTTGGAAAGTTTTTCAAAGCTTTAAAGGAACATTTATTGTCACCAGACTGTGGTTGTAATTATTGTCTCTGGAACAGAACGCTGATGACGGGATCACACTTGTCGCCACCTCTGACACCGCTGAAGTGTGGACGTTTTATTGCTGATTTGCCTCTGAATAACACACACATCTATAGTAGCTGTGCTCCTTAGTAATGGATATTGCTGTGTTTCTGTGCAGGCTATGGATGTGCACGTTTACGCTGGCGGTGTCTCTGGGGGCCGTCCTCCTGCTGCCCTTCTCCATCATCAGTAATGAGGTGCTACTCTCTCTGCCACACAACTACTACATCCAGTGGCTGAATGGATCCCTCATCCATGGTGAGTACAAGCAACAACTTCCACACTCTGGCTCATCAAAATGTAAATGACGCACGCATATGGCTTGGAGCGAAATACTTTAATGAGTTGCTTGCAATTTTCATCTCTATTTCCATACCTGAAATAATCGGAATGCCATCCTCCTAGGAATGTGTGTAATGAGATATCCAGCAGCACCTTTCTACAACACAACCTGTTTTATGGGTCGTGGTTTTAATTTTCCATTTTTCTTGTATCATTTATTATGTACAACCTTTAAAGACAACCAGTCACCAATGCAGACACTTGGTAGATTGGAGCGTCCATACAGTGCCCCATCTAAAGTAAACTGCAAATATGGACCAACAAAACTGTCAGCGAGCCAAAAAAAAATTCCCAACTTCCTTGTCATAAGAGAAAATAAGGAAAGTACGCATGACTCCTCCATTCAGTGTTTATGAATGGTTGACATCGGATTCCAAGTGAAAGGCCATGTGAGACCAGCCATTTTCCAGCTTATGTAATGACTGTTTCTTCTAATCACTGGTTTAGAGTTGTTGGAGGAGCATTTTTGGGTGGTAATAGCACACTAGTCTTAATGGTAGTTGTGGTAAAAATAAATTTCACTGCTTATATCTAGTCTTTCAGTTTTGCAGCCTTGTTGTGATGACATACACTGATGTATCAGATATTAACAATGGAAGAGCAAGTACATGCCACAGGTTTTAAACTCTAAGAAGCACTTATCGGCAAGAAAAAAAATCTTGCTAAAAAGTTTTTGTTTACCAGTTTGGAGGCAGTTTCCTTTAAGGACAACACTGACGATTCATCCTTATTGGTCACTGAGAGAAATGCGCTCTCTTCTGTTGCCCGACACTGATGTATCTGAGCAGTGTAGGGCAGGAGAGAAAGCCACCAAAATCTGCTCCTCTCTAAAGCTCCACAAATGCTGCAGGTCCTGGCTAGCGGAAGGCCCTGTCTTGTCATGTAATAATATTATCAAGTGCCCATAAATAGTAAAGTGCATACCTCACGATAATCATATCAAACCAATTTCCTCATCCAAAGTAAATGAAGAAAAACGAGGTTTTTAGCATTAATTTAAAATATATCTTTTTATTAACAATACATAAAATAATAAATATAACAGAAAAACCTCTTCATTAAAACAAAGCTGGGAGCAATCACTCAGTGCGAGAAATGCAAAAAATAAGCATTAAGCTATAAAGGCTAACTGTACCAATATGCACACCCACAGCACTTATACCAATAAGAATAATAAAGGATTGGGAATAATGAATAATATCAACGGACTATAGTGGAAACATAAAATCTCCTACACGTTCCATGGCTGTGTAAGCCTATGTGTGAATGTCCCAATACCTAGATTGAGCTAGATAGAGCTGGAAAAAAGTGCATTGTGCTTGTAAAAACTGGACAGTGCCCAAAAGTAACGCAAAATAGTATAACTTACATGAATGTAAACTCGCAACAGGGAGTGTTCCACAGCGACCCCGACAGCGCCGTTTCGCCTGACTGGCTTCCTCACATAAGGGGCGCCCCTTATGTGAGGAAGCCAGTCAGGCGAAACGGCGCTGTCGGGGTCGCTGTGGAACACTCCCTGTTGCGAGTTTACATTCATGTAAGTTATACTATTTTGCGTTACTTTTGGGCACTGTCCAGTTTTTACAAGCACAATGCACTTTTTTCCAGCTCTATCTAGCTCAATCTAGGTATTGGGACATTCACACATAGGCTTACACAGCCATGGAACGTGTAGGAGATTTTATGTTTCCACTATAGTCCGTTGATATTATTCATTATTCCCAATCCTTTATTATTCTTATTGGTATAAGTGCTGTGGGTGTGCATATTGGTACAGTTAGCCTTTATAGCTTAATGCTTATTTTTTGCATTTCTCGCACTGAGTGATTGCTCCCAGCTTTGTTTTAATGAAGAGGTTTTTCTGTTATATTTATTATTTTATGTATTGTTAATAAAAAGATATATTTTAAATTAATGCTAAAAACCTCGTTTTTCTTCATTTACTTTGGATGAGGAAATTGGTTTGATATTGTCATGTAATAAGTAGCATCCCTGGGATGAACATGTATATGTATGTTGTAGTGGAGCTGTGTGGCTGTTGTAGTCCTTTATTTATTTACTACAAGTCATGCAGCCTGATTGGGTTAGATACAGTACATGCCTCTATAGGTGGAAATCACTTACAAGGGTTCTTTGGATATAATATTGATGACTTATCGTTAAGATAGAACATCAATATCAGAATAATGGGGGTCCGACAGCAAGCAGCCCCACTGTTGAGCTGCTGGCAATTCTGGTCACAGATGGAGGTAAATTCTGCTCAATGTTTGTCATTCCATTGCCGGAGCTTCTAACAGCTGATTGGTGGGTGGTACAGGGTTTTGGACTCCCACCAAGCTGATTTTTATGACCTATCTTAAAGGAGTTGTCCACTACTAGGACAACCCCTTCTTATTCCCCACGCTTGGCCCTGATTAAAATAATAAAATAAGCCTATGCTCCACTCCTGTGTCGGTGGCGTTCCCCAAACACGGAGACAGTGACCCCAGAGCTGATTGGGCACCGGACTCACGTCATCACAACCTCATGAGAACCCTGGGACTGCGAGTGCTGACACCGCAGGAATGGCGCCAGCACGGGAGGTGTGTATAAGATTTGTTATAGTTTGTTGGAGCCAAGTATGGGGAATGAGATGGGGTTGTTCTAGTAGTGGATAACCCCTGTAAGGATGTGTCATCAGGATATCTTGTGACCAGATGACCCCTTTAATACCGGGTGTAATAGAGTACTGTAGGCATTTCTCTCTTCTCCAGCCTTTATACAGCCTCACTGCTGTGCTGCGGGTGTTAACTATTAATATGCCAAGGTTGAGATCCCTTGTGTTTGGCCTAAATCATGCACCTCGCCCTACATGTCTGCTCCCTGCAGGTTATTCCTATGTCTGCAGGTACAGGTCGCCTTCTAAGGAAACTTGTTCCGGTCATTGTACATAAACCCATAACTGGCTACATGTCATGATTGTAGATATACTGAGAAATATGTGAGCGAACACCCCTGTAAGAAATAGATGCGGAGTTCTTAGTTCATAAATCATGTGTGCTGTCCGTCCCCGATTAACTCTTTATTCTCTACTTACAGGCCTTTGGAACTTGGTCTTTCTGTTTTCAAATCTCTCTCTAATATTTCTGATGCCATTTGCTTATTTCTTCACTGAGGCAGAAGGATTTGCGGGATCAAAAAAGGTAAAACTGTAGTTTTGTTGGTCATCTATGTCCCCTACAATAAATGTGAAACAGCGAGGAGTAGTCCTCTAATAAAATGTAGTAATGTGATGTGGATGTCGGCCATTTTGTTCGTAATTATACACGATATGGGATCATTTTTTCTTATAAGTGTTTTTCTTTCTTGCTCCCAGGGAGTGATGTCCAGAGTATATGAGACCTCTGTAGTTCTTCTGCTTCTCACCCTCCTGGTCTTCGGCATTCTTTGGGTGGCATCTGCAATTGTAGACGACGACGCTGCTGGGAGGGAATCTCTCTATGGTATGTGTTTTTGTGTTTTTAGTTAGATGGTAGCTGGACGGTTCGGGTTTTATTATGGTCACACCTATGAATCCAGTTTGATAATGGGACTATACCTTTCATCCCTCCCTACAATAGATGCTTGTACATGAGTGTTAGTTTGTTGCCAAACAGTCGCTTTGTGGTTGTTCTCTTGGCTCAGCCTTATTTTCCATGTTTCGTCATATGGTGTAAATACTAGATATCCACACACCCGCCGTGCGGCTGTCGGCTCCTGGTCTGGAGCCCCTGCGGCTAATCTGTAAACCACGGACTGTAAATATGCAGCATAACATTAGTATGGCTTTCTCTATAGAGGAATTCCATTTCCACATATAACACTAAATTGGCCTTAAATAGTAAATTAGAAGCTAGAATGATCACCAAAGCTTGAAATATATCTAATTTAGGATGGGTACAGACAAGCATCTGAATAAAAAATATTTTTTTAGCCACAAAAATAGGCAATTTTTCATCTGTATTGTATTTTATGTCTATTTTTTTTACATCTGTTTGTTTTTTGACATTCGTAGCTTCTTTTTTTTACCTAAATAAAGATTATAAAGGACCCAATTGGTTGTCATTGTAAACTTTTTCAATGTATCCATTAGAAACCGATCCCATAGCAATGGTGTCAGTATGATATCGGCATCATTTAACCACTGAATCTATTTTGGAAAACAAATGAGATTTATGCATGCTGCAGATTTCATCACTTGGTCCTTGCGAAATAAGCGTTCCTGTGAACTAGCACCTGGGTCATCCGTGGTTCGTGTATTGTCTTTTACCCAGACAGCAGCTAGACAAACCGATAAAAGGCTCCTTTGGAGGTAGCCTGCCTGCAGCTAAGCAGAAGCGTAACCTTTTCAGGTAGAGACCCTCTATAAGCTGGCCTTAAGTTCTACTAGTCACTGTTTGACCTGTAAAACGCCAGAGGTAATAGCTGCGCCACAAAACTGCTGCAATGATGGGAAAACCGCGGGCGGCTGTAAGGCTTTTCCATGGTTTGGACCCAGCTGTCCAATACCCTGATATAAGTTCTGACCTAATGGACAGGTGACAGGTTTCCTCTTCTCTTTCAGACCTGTGGGAATACTACCTCCCGTACCTGTACTCCGGCATCTCTCTGTTTGGTGTCCTGCTCCTATTATGTACGTATGTTTCCTCTAGGGAAGGAGTTGGTTGTACTTTTCAGCTCCATAGCAGCCATAGTTCAGGACAACCATGTCCTTTTATAATTGCTGGATTGGTGTCACATGAAGACTTTGTATTGTGCTGTATTTATGGTCTTCCTCCCAGTTATCTATTGAATGGCGTTATTGTGTTTCGGTCACTAATTTTTTTTCTATACAGTTTGCACTCCATTAGGACTGTCACGGATGTTCTCAGTTACTGGAAAGCTGCTTGTCAAACCTCGGGTGGGTTTAAATCCAGATCATATGTTATTTTTTTGTGTGTTTATATTCACATTCACAATTTATTTCAGTTGGAAAGAAAATAATTTTACCTGTCTTAACGCCACGTGTCTTTTGACTTCACAGCTCTTGGAGAACTTGGAGGAACACCTGAGCTGTACGGCATTTGAAGAAGCCGCTATATCCCGTAAAATCTCAAGTAGGTTCCTGATCTGTGAAGTTAGGTTTTCTGGTTTACAAACACTTGTTTGTTTTTTTTTGTCCCATCTTATTTTTGGCCTTTTACTTTACAGCTAAGGCATCTTGTTGGCTGAACCTAAACATGGAGGCTCTACAGAAAAGACTATTGGCTATAAAGAGCCACAGAATTACATTAGGTGAGATTTTTACGAGTTTGTGCGAATTGTCCAAAGTCCTTTCTTCACATTATATATGCACGTCATTTAAACCCAGCGATTTCAATGGGGTCACCTGACTCTTCCCTGACAGATGATGGTCGGGAAAGAGAAACATTAGGTAGTTGAAATTTTCCATCTGAATCTTGTGCTTTTAGGGGCGCAAAGTTACTGCCAGATGTGTCTGGCAGCGTCTTTCTCCACCTTGGCCATTGAAAACACTTGGACACCTGGCTGTGTATGGAGACAGTTTGGAGGATTAGCTGTCTGTTTAGCTGACAGTTTGTCTGACAGTTATCTCATTCACATGTTCAGCTTAAGGATGCAATTTCTAAAATAGATTTTTATTGTATCACTGGAAGGGCTGCGCGCACTTTCTTAGGCTACTTTCACACTAGCGTCGTGCACTGCACGTCGCTATGCGTCGTTCTGGAGAAAAAACGCATCCTGCAAAAGTGCTTGCAGGATGCGTTTTTTTTCTCCATAGACGTGTATTAGCGACGCATTGCCACACGTCGCAACCGTCGTGCGACGTGTGGCAATGCGTCGGACCGTCGGCACAAAAAAAGTTACATGTAATGTTTTTTGTGCGTCGTTCCCGTCTTTTCTGACCGCGCATGCGCGGCCGGAACTCCGCCCCCGCCTCCCCGCACCTCACAATGGGGCTGCGGATGCGATGTAAAACTGCATCCGCTGCCCCCGTTGTGCGGCGCTTTCAACGCTAGTGTCGATGCGCTGCAATGTCGCATAGCGGCGCGCAGTGCACGACGCTAGTGTGAAAGTAGCCTTAGAGTAAATATCTTCATGTATCCTGTATCATTGTGTAGTAATGGGCACAAAATTAAGGGTAAGGGGAATTACATTTATATTACCTGTAAAGGCGATGTGAGCTGGGGTTTGTTCACTTAAATCGTAATCGTTCTTTTAGTTTTTATTTCATAAATGGTACACATGAAAATAAGCAACCTTGTAATGTATCTTATCACGGAAATGTGCTTCTTTCTACTCATACTGATCTTTCAGTCTCAAAATTGTTATTTTATGGGTAAACACTGTATTCAGTGATGACAGATTGTTTCATTTCTGACATAGGAGATGGCAGCTACTACTGATAAGATTCTGTGTAAAAGGGACGGGAAGGGCAGAGCTGCTGCCTCCTCCTCCTTCCCTTCTACATAGAAGTCTATGGGCAGCAGCTGTCATCTCTTATCTCGGTAATGTAACATTCTGTCTTCACTGAATGCAGATTTTACCCATGAATTGACAATTTTGAGAATGAAAGTCCTCCAAGGAGGAGAGAAAAGCAGATTTCTCCAAGTAACCTATGTTACAAAGTTTATTTTCATGTGTACTGTTGATTCAAGAAAAAAACAAACAACATTACTCGTAAACCCTTCTCTGCCATCCGACGTGCTGTTCCTTCCATGTGACCTGGGACTTAATTCCCATGGATGGAATAGTACATCATAGGTGATCAGCCGTGCTCACGGGGGGGGGGGGAGTGCGGCCGGGTGTCAGCTGATTCTCACAGCTGTCACCCGGCACTAAGTGCCACGGACCGCTCACAGCACTTTAACCCCGGAACACTGCGATCAAACCTGATCGTTTGTGGTCTGGCGGCATAGAGAAGCATCGTGCAGGGAGGGGGCTCCCTGCTTGCTTCCCTTAGACCCTCAGAATAACGCAATGTGATCGTGTTGTTCTGAGGTTCTCCCTGCCTGCAGACCCCCGGAACCAAGATGGCCGCGGGGTCCTTCCGGGTCCTGCAGGGAGGTGTCTTGTCAGTGCCTGCTGAGAGCAGAGGCGGCAAGCCTCCTGCACTGCCTGTTAGATCACTGATCTGACACAGTGCTCTGCAAAGTGTCAGATCAGCGATCTGACTTTGTCCCAGGGTGGGATATCACTGTATAATGTAAAAAAAACCCAAAAAACACTGTGTTAGTATCGCTGCGTCCGTAACAACCCGACCTATAAAACTGTCACACTAGTTAACCCCTTCAGTGAACACCATAAAAAATAAAAAACGAGTCAAAAAACAATGCTTTATCATCATACCGCCGAACAAAAAGTGGAATAACACGCGATCATGAATAAACATGGTACCACTGAAAACGTCATCTTGTCCCGCAAAAAACGAGCTGCCATACAGCTTCATCAGTGAAAAAATAAGTTATAGCCCTCAGAATAAAGCGATGCAAAAATAATTTTTTTATATAAAATAGTTTTTATTGTATAAAAGTGCCAAAACATAAAAAAAAGATATAAATGAGGTATCACTGTAATCGTACTGACCCGAAGAATAAAACTGCTTTATCAATTTTACCACACGCAGAACGGTAAAAACGCCCCCCCTTAAAAGAAATTCATGAATTGCTGGTTTTTGTTCATTCTGCCTCCCAAAAATCGTAATAAAAAGCAATCAAAAAATGTCATGTGCCCGAAAATGGTGCCAATAAAAACGTCAACTCGTCCCGCAAAAAAACAAGACCTCACATGACTCTGTGGGACAAAATATGGAAAAATGATAGCTCTCAAAATGTTGTGATGCAAAAACTATTTTTTGCAATAAAAAGCGTTTTTTAGCGTGTGACAGCAGCCAAACCCGCTATAAATAGTAAATCAAACCCCCTTTATCACCCCCTTAGGCTTCTTTTACACTAACCGTGGTTTTGTGGCCCGTTTTTTGCGGCCCTCAATAATTCCATTGTGCGCCGTATGGCTGTGAGGGCCGTATTTACGGCCGTGAAAAAAAATCGAATCTACTCTATCTTTTTTCACGGCTTACGGACACAACCCCTGTTGAAAATCAATGGGGCTGCAAAAACAACTGAAGCTTGTTATTGTGGTGCACCGTGACTTCCGTTTTTTTTCCAATACTTCTTCCATAGTATTGGAAACCCGAAAAACGGCGCTCCACAAAAAAGGCCCGCAATAACTAAAGTTAGGGATAGGGCTAAAGTTAGGGTTGGGGCTAAAGTTAGGGTTAGGGTTTGGGTTAGGAGTGTGTTAGAGTTAGATTTGTGGTTAAGGCTGGGATTAGCGTTAGGGGTGTGTTGGGGTTAGAATTGGGGGGTTTCCACTGTTTAGGCACATCAGGGGCTCGCCAGACGCGAAATGGCATCCAATCTCAATTCCAGCCAATTTTACGTTCAAAAAGTCAAACGGCGCTCCTTCCCTTCCGAGCTCTGCTGTGCACCCAAACAGTGATTTACCCCCACATGTAGGTTATCAACATACTCGGGACAAATTGGACAACAACTTTTGGGGTTCAATTTCTCCTGTTACCCTTGTGAAAATAAAAAACTGGGGGCAAAAGATCATTTTTGTGAAAAAAAAAAAAAAAAAATTATAATTTTTATTTTTATGGCTCTACGTTATAAGCTTCTGTGAAGCACTTGGGGGTTCAAAGTGCTCACCACACATCTAGATAAGTTCCTTAGGGGGTCTAGTTTCCACAATGGTGTCAATTTTGGGGGTTTCCACTGTTTAGGCACATCAGGGGCCCTCCAAAAGTGACACGGCGTCCCATCTCAATTCCAGTCAATTTTGCATTGAAAAGTCAAACGGCGCTACTTCCCTTCCAAGCTCTGCCATGCGACCAAACAGTGGTTCACCCCCACATAAGGGGTATCAGCATACTCAGGACAACAACTTTTGGGGTCCAATTTCTCCTGACACCTTTGGGTAAAATAAAAAAATTGGACCTAAAGTAATTTTTTGTGAAAAAAAAAAAAAAAGTTAAATGTTAATAATTTTTTTTTAAACATGCCAAAAATTCCTGTGAAGCACCTGAAGGGTTAATAAACTTCTTGAATGTGGTTTTGAGCACCTTGAGGGGGGTGCAGTTTTTAGAATGGTGTCACACTTGGGTATTTTCTATCATATAGACCCCTCAAAGTGACTTCAAATGTGATGATGTCCTTAAAAGAAAAATGGTGTAAAAATGAGAAATTGCTGGTCAACTTTTAACCCTTATAACTTCCTAACAAAAAAAAAAATTGTTGGTTCCAAAATTGTGCTGATGTAAAGTAGACTTGTGGGAAATGTTACTTATTAAAGGGCCACTGTCACCCCCCCCAGCCGTTATAAACTAAAAGAGCCACCTTGTGCAGCAGTAATGCTGCAGTCTAACAAGGTGGCTCTTATAGTTTTTGATTCATTTATTACCTCAAAAAAGCGTTTTAAAAATTGGCCACACATACCAGATATTATACCTGGATGCGGTCCGAAGCGTCCTGTATGAATCCCCCAACTGCCGTCACTCTTCTCTTCAGGGCCGATGGTCGCCGCCCCCTGAGCGCTGTTATCTTCTGAAATCCGGCGCCTGCGCTGTGCGTGCCTGCCTGGGGCCTGCGCAGTGTTCATTGTCAGTGCGGCCACCCTGTTACTGAATCCCCGCCCCGCACTGTTATTCATTATGCACAGTGCGGGGCTGGGGTTCCTGGGAAGGCGGGGGAGCGTCGGAGCTGGGGAGCGTCTAAACAGCGCAGTGCGCATGCCCAGGAACCCCAGCCCCGCACTGTGCATAATGAATAACACAGTGCGGGGCGGGGATTCAGTAACAGGGTGGCCGCACTGACAATGAACACTGCGCAGGCCCCAGGCAGGCACGCACAGCGCAGGCGCCGGATTTCAGACGATAACAGCGCTCAGGGGGCGGGGACCATCGGCCCTGAAGAGATGAGTGACGGCAGTTGGGGGATTCATACAGGACGCTTCGGACCGCCTCCAGGTATAATATCTGGTATGTGTGGCCAATTTTTAAAACGCTTTTTTGAGGTAATAAATGAATCAAAAACTAAAAGAGCCACCTTGTTAGACTGCAGCATTACTGCTGCACAAGGTGGCTCTTTTAGTTTATAACGGCTGGAGGGGGTGACAGTGGCCCTTTAAGTATTTTCTATGACATATCTGATTTAAGGGCATGAAAATTCAAAGTTGAAAAATTACTAAATATTTAAAATTTTCACCAAATTTGTTTAGTTTTTTTTTTTTAAACAAATAAATGCAAGTCATAGCAAAGAAATTTTACCACTAACGTGAAGTAAAATATGTCACGAGAAAACAGTGTCAGAATCATCAGGCTCCGTTGAAGCGTTCCAGAGTTATTACCTCATGAAGGGACAGTGGTCAGAATTGTAACAATTGGCCTGTGATTAACGTGCAAACCACCCATGGGGGTAAAGGGGTTAATGACAGCATCCTCCTTAATATCATTTTACTCCTAAAACCAGCAGAAACCCATCAAAAGACAGGAATAAAGCCAAGTAGTCCAAGAGTTACAATGAAACGTCGCCATCTAGTGGCAACCCTTGATATGTCTGAAGTGGTAAAAAATGGCTAAGGAAATTCCCATAAGATCTCTGAATCTGCTTTTCACAAGACTAACTAAAATAACTTTATTTCTTTAAATCACAATTTTATTTATTTTAGAGATGAGAAGGAAAGCCTCACCATGGCAGCGTAATTTGGTCTACCCCTTGGCCATGTTGCTGCTGCTCGCACTCACGGTAGGTGACCGGTAAATTGGAAGATACTGCAAATCAGACATTATATACAGTAAAATGACTGACCTGGTTAGCTTATATTAGTTACCAGTAAAATGCATGCCCTTGTATTGTGCCGTCACCTTAAAGTTGTTTTACTGGCAAATTACACCATAATTATAAAACAATGAGAATATAATATAAGGTTTAGGGCGAAGATATAGTTCAGATATCTGTTAAATATAGGACAATAAATTGTGGGGCGGCATTTCCACAATGTGCTAGAAAATATATGGTTATGGGAATATAATATGGTTTTGTTTTAACGTGAAATTCAGATTTTTTTCTGGTATGTCAAAAGTCTACAAATTGTCCTGGCAGGAAAGGGGATAAAGTTGGTTGTCCAGTCCACTGCAATATTCCGCATTGTTAGGATGCAGCAATGTGCAGTGGTCTGGACAGCCCTCTTAGCTGCTGATGGTGATGGACCTGGAACAATAGTTTTTGTTAAGGTTCTTTTTTTTCCTATTTTACAAGTTTTATTTTTACAAGTCAAAGCTGAACAATAGATTGCCATTATTTCAACTACAATACGATACGTATCAACACAAATGCCACCTTGCTGTGACATTGACGATTCATTTTCCTCAAGGGCATCTCTGTGCTGATCGTCTGCTTCCACATCTTGGAACTTCTCATCGATGATGCCGCCATGCCAAAAGGAATGCAGGTACTTGTATATAAAGTACAGCTGAAATGTTACTATTATTTCCCTGGGTCTTATTAACTGAAGTAATTGGCGTTGTTTCACAGGACTCGCGCCTTGGGAAGGTTTCTTTCTCGGTCTTCGGGCCCTTTGGAGCAGCCGTGCAAGTCGTCCTCATATTGTATCCTTTGCTTGGAAGTAAAATCTGTGAAGATGTATAGATGGTTACATGTATCTGTGACATTGTAAGATACCAACTAGGGAAAAGCTGAATATGAATATTCTCAGCTCCTGGGGTTTAGTATAAAATTGCAATGTTGATGGACATGAATCCTTAGCTTCTCACCAGCTACCTGATGGCCGCGTCAGTCGTTGGGTTTTACAGCTCTCCATTCTTCATACGCCTCCTGCCCCAGAAACATAACACAACCATGACCAAAGTATGACGTTCTATAAAGTAGCCATATCCCTCCTGTAACTGCAGTCTGTAGAAAATGGCTTGGCCAAAAGCTGAAAGCCCATTCTGATCAGCCGTTATTAGCACTGGGGTTAATAAGGCATCGCACAATGCAAACTGAAATCCGTGTGGGCCCTTTGTATACAAAAAAGGATGATTATAACTTGGCAGGGTAGAAATGATGTCCTGAAGACTTTGTGTTGTGAACGCCAGGTTTTACAGTAATCATTTTCTCCACAGTAATACGCTTATCACCTATGGGTGCTCGGGTTGTGTAACGGTGTCCCTAGTTGATGGTAATATATTTATATTGACATCGGAGGGGGAAAAGGATGGGTGCTGTCCTTCATTTAGTCCCTGATTCATCCAAGCTTTTACACCATAAAACTATGTGAAAGCTTTGGTAGGTTGCATATTTTTAGCACAATGTCAAGCCGTGTATATTTCATGAGTTTTGGCTTTTTTTTGCCATTTCCACTCTGCTCTGAGTTCATGGGACGGGGTCGTGTTGGGGTATGGTGATTCCTGCTCATCAAATTCATTGCAAGCGGTTGTGTTCCTTGCGCCAGTCCATGACTGGAGTAAGAATTGTGGTGAGACGTTTACTGAGGCACACGTCACTTCACGCCTAGCTTGATTCATTAAGAGGCATGTGCCTCATACTACATCCCTCCGCCTCATCAAGACTGTGCAGAACAACGCTGGTGGTGATGAATCTGAGCCTTTGTGGGTACATCGTGTCATCAACGAAAAAAAATAAGTTCAGCTTTTTCAAGTTCTGATAAAATCTTGATTATAGTACTTGACTCATCTAGTTCTTAAAAGGGTTCGTTAGTCCAGAAACACCATTTTTAAATACAATTTTTTTTGAGTTGGCAGAGGAGGATTTCTCTTACATAGGGCGATCTTATTGATTTATTACTTTTGTAATGTTTTCTGCCTCCAGCTGTGACACTACAGGATCATTTAACATTTCGTGGTTACCTCTGATATAATTGCTAACAATTGATATAGCACTGTAACAGGAAAAAAAGAGAAGAACATTATTTGCATCGCAAATGACATTTGCTTTCTCTCCTAGATCATTGGAAACTGTGTGTCCTTGCTTGTTCTCAGCTCTGCCCTCCCAGTCTTCTCAAGAACGTTGGGTAAGACTTATAGCTGCAAATGGATTTTATCTAAGGCTGGTTTCACACTTGCGTTTTGATCTTCAGCGTTTTAAAAAAACACGCATGTGGTGAAAAAACGCATGTAAACGCGTTCAAACGCTGCGTTTTTTAGACGCATGCGGTAAAAAAAACACGGCGTTTTGACGCGTTTAGGCTGGTTTCACACTTGCGTTTTTATCTGCATGCGTTTTTTAAAAAAAACGCATGTGTGAAAAACGCATGTAAACGCGGTAAAACGCATGCGTTTTTTAGACGCATGCGTTTTTATAGAAAAACACAAGAAAACACAAGAAAAAACAAGAAAACCCTAACCCTAAACGTGACTGAAATACGTGGCACTGAAATACGTGCAACTGAAATACGTGGTACTTAAATACGTGGCACTTAAATACGTGGCACGTGGCACTTAAATACGTGGCATGTGGCACTTAAATACGTGGCACGTGGCACTTAAATACGTGGCACTTAAATACGTGGCACGTGGCACTTAAATACGTGGCACGTGGCACTTAAATACGTGGCACTTAAATACGTGGCACGTGGCACTTAAATATGTGGTACTTAAATACGTGGCACTTTAATACGTGGCACTTAAATACGTGGCACGTGGCACTTAAATACGTGGCACTTAAATACGTGGCACTTAAATACGTGGCACTTAAATATGTGGTACTGAAATACGTGGCACTTAAATACGTGGCATGTGGCACTTTAATACGTGGCACGTGGCACTTAAATACGTGGCACGTGGCACTTAAATATGTGGTACTTAAATACGTGGCACTTAAATACGTGGCACGTGGCACTTTAATACGTGGCACGTGGCACTTAAATATGTGGCACGTGGCACTTAAATACGTGGCACGTGGCATACGTGGCACTGAAATACGTGATACGTGGCACTTAAATACGTGGCAATATGACTGTCAGAAAATGTTCATTAAACGGTTAGGGGTGAGGTTAGGGGTAGAGTTAGGGTTAGGGTTTGGATCCCTTTATCACCTTGATGGTGGTGGGTGGCTTTTCAGTGTGTTTTCTGGTTTTTTTCTATAAAAACGCATGCGTTTTTAGCGCAAACAAACGCATGTGCTTAAAAACGCATGCGTTTACATAGACAGCAATGCATTTTTTTTGCCGCGAAAAAACGCATGCGTTTTTTTCGCGGCAAAAAAACGCGCAAGAAAATACTGCAGGTAGCATTTTTGAAAATGAACGCATGCAGACAAAAAACGCATGCGTTTGAAAACGCGACCAAACGCATGTGCAAAAAAACGCATGCGTTTTCAATGTTAAATATAGGAAAAAAAAACGCATGCGTTTTTTGTGCAAAAAACGCTGCAGACAAAAACGCAAGTGTGAAACCAGCCTTACATGCGTTTTTTCATGCGTTTGCGTTTTTGAAACGCATACAGAGAAGTGTGTGACAGATGCCAATCATCAAAATCAACTAGAAAACCCACTATAAATAGAAATAGCTAGGGTTAGGGTTAGGATCCCTAGGAGTAGGGTTAGGGTTAGTGTTAGGGGTAGGGTTAGGGTTTGGATCCCTAGGGTTAGGGGTAGCTTTTTATTAGAAGAATGTCCTGGTCACCAGGTCACTGATAAGCCACCCCCACCATCAAGGTGATAAAGGGATCCAAACCCTAACCCTAGGGATCAAACCCTACCCCTAACCCTAGGGATCCAAACCCTAACCCTAGGGATCCTACCCCTACACCAAACCCTAACCCTACCCCTAACCCTAGGGATCCAAACCCTACCCCTAACCCTAGGGATCCATAGGAATTGGCTATTATGTTGACCTGGTGATCAGGACATTTTTCTAATAAAAAGCTTTGTTCAATGTGGACACCCCAAGATATACAGTATTGCTATAGAGTACTAAAAATATAAACTCGTAGAGTATTGACTGTCATAGTGTTAGGGTTAGGGGTAGGGTTAGGGTTTGGATCCCTTTATCACCTTGATGGTGGGGGGTGGCTTGTCAGGGTTAGGGTTAGGGTTTGGATCCCTTTATCACCTTGATGGTGGGGGGTGGCTTATCAGGGTGTATTCTTGTTTTTTTCTATAAAAACGCATGCGTTTTTAACGCAAGCAAACGCATGTGCTTAAAAACGCATGCGTTTACATAGACTACAATACTTTTTTTGCCGCAAAAAAAACGCCTCTAGAAATTACTACATGTTGCATTTCTGCGAATGAACGCATGCAGCAAAAAAACGCATGCGTAGTTAAACGCGGCAAAACGCGTACAAAAAAAGCATGCGTTTTTAATGTTAAACATAGGGAAAAAAAACGCATGCGTTTTTTCTGTAAAAACGCTGCAGATCAAAACGCAAGTGTGAATCCAGCCTAAAGCATCGTTCGTCCTTGCAGGACAATCTTTTTTTTCACAGAATCATAGATTAGACATTTATAATTTAACAATTGAAGATAAGTTCTGCTATAAAAGGGTTGCCTCAATAGGATACAGGAAATTTTATTGATCTCTGGGTTCCAAACACTGGGACCATCACCGATGTGGAGAAATGGGCTGTGAAGAGCCCCGCTTGAATGAAGTGGAGGTTGATCATGGGCATCTCGGCTCCATTCATACCCTATGGAACTGCCGGAGACAGTGAATGAAGGGGAAATGCACATTTTTTACCGCTGCTTCATTACCATGGGGTCTTCAAAGTCCCATGCTTAATATCAGTAGGGGTCTCAGCCATTTTTTATGCAAATTTTAAGCTGCGTTTTACAGTACCGGGAAAAGCTATGAGATTTCTGAAATCTCATGCACACATTTTTTTTTTCTGACTGATTTGGAAAACTGCTGTGTTTTTGCAAACTGCAGCATGTTACTTCTTTCAGTGTTTTTGCAGTGTTTTTTCACCCATAGAAAGTAATGGTAAGTGCAAAAATGTCGCAAAAATGCAGATATCAGGTGTTTGGTGCCAAAATTTTAAGGAAGTTGCCCACTAAACTTTGTCAGCATGCACAATAAAATTAAAATGCAAAACCTGCTTTTTTTTTTTTTTTTTTTTAATTTTTTTAAGAAATTGCTTCTTTACTACTGGTGTGAATTATCCACAATCAGTGATGGTTTGGGAGCCACGTCATCTGCTGGTGTAGGTCCACTGTGTTTTATGGAGATCAAAGGCAGCGCAGCCGTCTACCAGGAAATTTTAGAGCACTTCATGCTTCCCTCTGCCGACAAGCTTTTTGGAGATGGAAATTTCATTCTCCAGCAGGACTTGGCACCTGTCCACACTGCCAAAAGTACCAATACCTGGTTTAGAAACACCAGTATCACTGTGCTTGATTGGCCTGCAAACTCGCCTGACCTTAACCCAATAGAGAATCTATGGGGTATTGTTAATTGGAAGATGAGAGACACCAGACCCAACAATGAAGACGAGCTGTAGGCTGCTATCAAAGCAACCTGGGCTTCCATAACACCTCAGCAGTGCAACAGACTGATCGCCTCCATGCCATGCCGCACTGATGCAGTAATTGATGCCAAAGGAGCCCTGACCAAGTATTGAGTGCATTTACTGAACATACATTTCAGTAGACCAACAGTTCGGATTTTAAAATAATTTTTCATAGTCATGAAAATACAGAAAAATCCATTCCCTGACAAATATTTTAAAAAGCCAAAGCCGATTTCCATCTGGTTGATTGTGTCTTATTACTGTATGTTTTGCGGATTGACCTGGGATGTGTTTTATTCATGGGAACTGATGTCAAAATCACTGGTGAAAAACTCAAAAATGGACATCTAGCTGGAGAGAAGAGATTATAGAGGATATTGGATACTAATCAGTGTTTGATATGTAACATTCTTCTGTCATTATTACTAGATTATTTATATGTCTATGATTTTTTGTGCCATGTAACATTTAGGTATTACTAGATTTGACCTTCTGGGAGACTTTGGGCGTTCCAACTGGCTGGGAAATTTTTACCTGATCTTCCTGTACAACATCTTGTTTGCCGGTCTCACCACACTTTGCCTAGTAAAGAAGTTTACCTGGGCCATGCAAGCTGAGCTTATCCGTGCATTCGGTAAGGGTGATGTCTGGAAAAGAACTGGATTTGAAATATGTCCATTTTATAGCCGTTAGAAATACTTAAAATAACTTAGAGTAAGCATTAGCATTTTTATGGCCTATTGTGTACATCGGGAAATTACCCAGAATTTATTTTTTGTGCCTGCCACTTTCCAGAAAAGGGTTATTCCCATCTTTACAGATGGGAATGTTGCGTAGGGTTTGTAAATACAAGTAGTTTTGCAGTTTACTGCTTATTAAAATTTTCACCCGTTGTTGAGATATTAAGTTTCCTTTTTTGTTTTACCACCTGTTGTCTTGGAGACCGACCACTGCCATGAGACAAAGGAATATGCTCTTTTCTATTGAGCTTGTAACCGTTGTGAAGCTGGCCCGGATCGCTGAAGCACACGGTTACCGCTAGATCCCGGCCAGCTTCAGCGCAACGATTACTAGTTAGACATCAGCAGTGAACGTTCTCATAGACAACAAGTTGTAAATGAAAGAGGTTATGAACGTCTGCCAATTCTAATGTGTAGTAAATTGTAAAAGATGAAGATGCGAATAACCCTTTAGTCAGCATTGCTCATTAACGATTATATTCTGTAAGGATATCAGGCATTTTGTTAATTGTATTTATCTCTGGCGTAACCTCATAAGTTGAAGGGCAACTTTATATTATGTGCCTTGTCCTTGTACCTTGTCCTTCCTAATCTCCATGTAACTGCTGAAGTTCTTTACTGCTCCAATATTATTTTGCAGCCACTTGTTTCAATCATAAACTACTATATCATTATACATTGTGTTTGTAGCAATTAAATAACAACCACAGGGAAACTCAAATTGGACAAATCACAATAAAGTTGAATTTGAAACGTTATCATGATGAGCCCTTCATCTGATGTGTAGAAGGATTTCCAGACTTGTCCATAGCAGCACTATCGGAGCGCAGGAGGAGAGCATATGCCCTATTATTTGTTCTCATGGGAGGTAATCCTCCTCCAGAGGTCTCTACAAGCTGCTCTCTACAGACCTTGCATTTTGTGCAGTGAAGTCCCTGGTGTTTGTATGAGTCCAGTGGGCGGTCCTGTTCAGTGATTGACAGCCTTCCCTGCATGCAGATATAGCTCAGCCACTGAATAGGACCACCCACTGGACTGGATTTCAATGACTGAAATGCAAGTTATACTGAATCATTTCCCACAAACCTATATATCCTTCTGCTCCGCTTCTCTATATCGTGCTATCCACAGATCGGAGCGCATGTGCAGCCTGACTGATTCCCACTAACATACACCTTTCATAAAAGCAGAGATCAAACAGATATGAAGACCCTTTGTAAACGGCAGCCATTTAACATTATTTGCAAACCTGTGGGAAACATACATGACTTATTTCTATATAATATGGAAGATGGCTCTGCTATATACGCTCTTGTCTGATTCCCCTATTTGTTCTCCTTCTAGGACTAGACAGATTATCTCTGCCTGTGAACAGGATTCGCAGTCAAGGAAAGGCGTGATTTACCTCCAAGGAATTGTCTTACAGGGTGCCGAGCACCTGGTATCCAGGTCCTTGCATCATGGATGGTCAGACAGTCCGCTCAGATGGCGATTCTAGCTTTGATGGACGACGTCTCGTGAATGGACTTCATGGGACAGGAGCAATGGATTTATCAGGAGGAGATTGTTAGCAGTTTCTTGCCAGCTCCTGATCAGGATGAGGAACTAATGTTCCACAGTAATCTGAGCCAGTTCTTGCAGGGGTGAAGTCTGCCCCTTTACGTTGCTTGAATATGATTTCTGCTGCTAAAGAGTAGGAAAGGAGTACAGATAGACTTTGTGTTGGTTTTCCTTTTTTTTTTCTTTTTTTACAGATCTAATTTTCTTATCAGGGTTTGTTCATTGATGAGATACATGCAGCCCCAGCATTACGCCATGGGCCACCTCTGTTTGGTTGTAGTAAGAGCCTTGGAGGGTTTATTCTGTAAGATGAATAATCGCTGGAACGTTTTGCACACCAATGATATCATCTCCGATGGAGGAAACTGCCGGAAGTCTCCTTCGTTCCACTTGTGCTTGTTTACATGGACGCCACTCCTGCCCGTAAGGGTCTCGTTGCCATCTCATCAGATGCTGGTGCCACTCACTAATAAGAGTTCACCAGCTTTTTATGAAGCCCATAAACCAAGAAGCTCCAGCCCCTCATGTGAAGAGGGATCAGCTCCTTTATTGTCTTCTGTGTCTTTTCTACTCATTTCATTGAGATTTGTATGTGTTTTTTCCTGGGTCTCGTCCGTTCTGAATGTGTGTAATATACCAGGGAGCCCGCGTCTTCTGTCTATAGCTGTGTTAGTGTGAACCTGTGAGTGTTTCCCATGCTGCGTCCTTCTCTATTTATTAGCGCCACAATCCCTCTTAGGATGTTCAGGACTTGCAGTACAGAAAGTCTATGCTCCATGTTTGTTAAGGACGAACCTACTAAACACTTGATGCACAGTAACTATCATAAAATATACCTAAAATCGCTGCCTGCCACCTCTTACCCTCATTTAGATGCTTATGTGGGCTGTCCGGTGTCAAAAGACAAGAACGCTGAATCCTGTGTGACCACCCAAGATTCCCTTTTAAATCAAATAATAAAGCTGGAGAGACAGCGCGAATACGGTCTTATCTGATAAATAGTGATGAGCGAACGTGCTCTCATAAGGCGTTATTCGGGCCCTCTCGGGTGCTAACCGGGTGTCTTGGGCGTGCTTGAATAATATGTTCTAGTCCCCGCGGCTGCATGTCTCACCGCTGTTCGACAGCCGCATTACATGCAAGAATGGCTGTTTGTTAAACTCCTATAAAAGCATGTAAAGGCAGCAGCCGGACCACCGACACAATGCCACGCTGAAAATAAGGAATACTGTGGTTGAGTCCACGCTGCCAAAGGTTTAAAGGTGTAGTCACACACAAGGTTAAAGCGTCAATTCGTTTTTTGTTTTTTTTTTGTCAATTTGTTTCAAAGTTTCCAAACCTCTTCATCAGGACCAAACCACAATGATAACACAATTGAAACGCATTGATACAAAAAAAACCGCATTCATTCTTTAACCTTGTGTGTGACTACACCTTTGACCCTTGGGCAGCGCAGACTCTGAACCACCGTATTCCTCATTTTCTGCATAAGATCTCCTTTTACACCCAGACCTCATGTATGTGATTTGTATAGTTGCAGACATGTATTGACTTCTCTTATCCAGCTTTCCTCAATAGAAAGAGAATTGAGAGCAGCACAAATGCCGTGGACACGTGACTGGCCCTCGCACTGGGCACACAGGGGCATCGTGGCACTGGGCACACAGGGGCATCGTGTCACTGTGCGATCACACACTGTCACCAGACATCAGTCTGCAGTCACACAAAGTGACTGCAGATTCTTCTTCTCAGACCGGACAGCCCTTTGATCACCCTACAGAAGATCCTACTTCTGGAGGTCACGATGTCCACTTTCTATAGCCGTACACAGGTTTTCATGGGTTGCAGTCTATCTGTGACTGTAGTTCACACTCTGGCGTCTGTACCCATCACTTGTCACCATATTATTTGTTAGCAGGGACAAGATGCCACAATAGAGAGAGTTCTTTATGGGCTCTAGTAAATCCACTGTTCTCATTTTATTGTATTAGTTTAGTCTGTCTTTTCAGGTCAGATTCTGAGTTTGCGATATATGAATGTTTACTGGAAAAACAAAGCTTAAGTAAAAGTTGCCGTTTGCATAAAACATAAGTGTTAGGATGATAGGAGACATATAAACTAAAAGCCATTATGAGATGAGACTTCTGTGTAGACAATGTTAGAAAGCAACTTTTTTTTAGCAAACAACGTAGTATTTTTTCTTCTTATTTCATCTATCAATTTTTCAAGCAGAACGTTTGGTAAGTGAAAGGTAATGCTTAAAGGGAACCTGGCAGCTGATACATGCTGCCCGATCTACGAGCAGCATGTGTCAGATACTGGCTGTATGATTTCAGCCATATATATTTAATTCTGATACATTGCGGTGTCACATAAAAAAAACCACCGGGGACCCATCCGCAACGGATACTAGTCGGACAGGCGGGTCCACAGCCGTGTTCTACCTGCCCGCTGCCCTGGAGTGGCAGATCACTCGCTACACACGCACGCAGGGAGAGAACTGTCACTCCAAGGCAGCGGGCGAGAGAAGCCTTTGGGAACCCGCCTGTCCCATTAGTATCCTATACGGATTGGTCACAGACTAATTTTAAACTGTTTTTTTTTCCCCATGGATTGGGCAGCCTGTATCAGCTGTCAGGTTCCCTTTCAACTAATCTCTGTAAAAAGAAAAAAAACATTTCCATCAGACCATTGCACATTCCACCACAAGGTGGCAGAAGACCGGATGAGTTTAATATTTTACTTTTTTAATATTCTTTCAAGCCACTGAGTATTTTCTTTTGCTACAAAGCAGTTTACCATGCTATTCGATAATTTTATTTTCAAGTATAACTTTATTAAGCAATCTATCTCCTCTTTGCAAATGGGAAGATACATTTCTAGGAGGAATAACAGGAACAAGATTATCTCTCAACGAATACAAAAGCTGTCCGTAGAGGGGAAGGGAAGTGGTTGTAACTGCTGAGGATGAGTGTGATCCCTCTACCAGCTGCTCCCACGCACTAGTGCGAGGATACCCACTAGCTTCCCTTTAGCAGGGCATCTTTTAGATGTCCTCTGTCTGTTGACATTTTACATTGCTATAGTCCTTTTTACAATTTTATATTTGGTAAGCGACATCTATGGAGTCCGACTCCTGCTTCCACAGGTTTTCACACTGATCATTGCAGAATAGTTTGCCTTTGCTCTGTTCGTCACAATGTAGCGCACAGAAATTGTGCTGCAGAAAAAAACTACTTCCTATATACAAAACCGATTACATCTCCTGTATGTATCTTACTGTTATCTATCCAATACGGAATCCATTTATTTCTTGCTTATTTTTAATTTATTAATGAGTAACTAAACCATCATATTGTCCAGCATGGAAAGCTATGAAACTTTGCAAATCACTTTATTTTAGGGATTTGTCTTTTTTCTTGTAAAAGGAAAAAAATATGTTGCATATAAGTGGCTTCCAAACCCCTGCATTTCCTCAGTCTATTGTCCTGTGTTTAGCTGTAGTGATACCAGAACATACTCATTTGGAGTACAGATGATGGCAGTGAAAGGGTCAGGACCTTTGACCTCATCAGTCCAATGTTCCTCAGCAGGTTTACCTCCAGAGTTTGGCTACTTTCACACTAGCGTCGGTACAGGGACATCGCCATGTGTCGGCCCGACGTACCGACGCACGTTGTGAAATAAAAGCACAACGGGGGCAGCGGATGCAGTTTTTCAACGCATCCGCTGCCCCATTGTAAGGTCCGGGGAGGAGGGGGCGGAGTTTCGGCCGCGCATGCGAGGTCAAAAATGGCAGATGTGATGCGCAAAGAAAGTTACATGGAACTTTTTTTGTGCCGACGGTCCGCCAAAGCACGACGCATCCGTCGCACGACGGATGCGACCGTGTGGCCATGTGTCGCAATGCGTCGCTAATGCAAGTGTATGGAGAAAAAACGCATCCTGCGGGCAACTTTGCAGGATGCGTTTTTTCTCCAAAACGACGCATTGCGACGTGCGTCACACGACGCTAGTGTGAAAGTAGCCTTACTGAGACACGCGCTGAGCTGACGCTTTCACTTCCATCATCTGTACTCCAAATGAGCACGTTCTGGTATCAACGCAGCTCCAAGGCAGAGAGATCAGGGAGAAGCCGTGTGTGGACGCCTCTTACACAGTTTTTCTTTTAACAGAAGTGAAAAAAGATTCCGTAATAAAGTGTCTTGCAAAGTTTAGTATGTTTCCATGCTGGACAAAAGTCTATAAAAAAAAAATTAGTAACTCTTTAACAGATCAGGTTGTATTTATGGGGGTTGTCCACTATTAGACAATTTTAGGTCCACAATTCAAATAAAAGCAGTTGATCCTCCCCTTGTACAATGGTGCTGTTCCAGGGATGTCTGCGCCACTATTCCCGGCAGGTGACGTGACATTGTTGTGCCTACTGCAGCCAATGGGCGGATGCTTTTTTGCCGCAGCTCATCAATATACCATCAGGGCGGACGTCTTCATCAGCAAAGTAATTAAGGCTGCAGACCATCAGTGGCTGCTCATTGGCTACAATGGCCACATGACACAACAATGTCACGTCACCTGTCCAGAATAGCGGCTCGCACAACGCTGGAATGGCGCTACTAGCTGAGGCGAGTGGCAATTATTTTAATTGGGATCCTGAATTGATAAGGGATTGTCCAGTAGTGGACAGCGCTGGTTAGCAGTGGAGATATATGCTGTCTATCATTGCTTGCATCCAAGCAGGAATTTAAGATTACTTACTGCCCTCTAGTGGAGATTTTAGCTAACTGCAATCTCTTGCGTAAACTACAAATTTCACTATCAGATCCAGTCACTACTGTGATAAATCTTGATTTAAGTGCAAAAAGTTACTAAATGCGCCACCTGTATTCGTGTCAGAAATGTTATCCCTTACCAATGGGGTCCTATAATTCCATATTACTGTCCCTTTACCTAACAATCTTATGTGATCTACCACTCTATCCATTTCCTGGCTTATCTTCTGTCCATGGAATGTTTTCCTGCCACCAGTGCTCTGTGTATTCCTCACTTCTGCCTGGCATACGCTGTAGGGCTGTGTATTCACCTTTGGCAATAAGATTTGTCAAACAATCATATTAACTATTTTTTTAAAATCTTTTAGTTATACAGAATTGTTATTTTTAATAGAAAGAATCTAAAATCAGAAAGGATGAACTTGGTATTACCATTCTCAGAAAGATCTTCCGTGACAAGTCTGTTAGGTCTGGATGATATAAGGTAGCGATGAATGTGAATGTATATTCCTGTACAGTGAAATGTGAAGAATGTTTGCTTGTAAATTGCTGTATGAGAAATGTCTCCTCTGCTGACTTTGGATATATTCAGATTTAGACCCTTTATGCACCAATTTCCGATTTAACAAAAAAGCAAACGAAAAAAAAAAAACATATGTAGTCCTCAACGTATCAATGTCTGCCTGTGGGATATTTAAATAGGTGAGTCGGCCATCTGGATATATCCAAAGCTCTGTCTGCAGACTACCCGGCTCTTGGGGTCTATCCTTTCTTGGCTGCAGTGTATTTATTGCATAGTACCAGACCTTAAATGGGTTTCCGTTCGCACTTCCTTTTGCTGTGCACCTATGCTGTACAGGGTTTCCCAAAATAAGTCACAGGTTAATTTCCAAACCTGAATATTGCAGTCACTTTACTCTACTTCATATCTAGGTTTAGAGATGTCCTCAGGATACCCAATCCTTGCAGTGGGGGGTGCACGGCCAGAAGCAAAGTCATTGAGGATTCCCTTTATGATGCAATAAATTGCATTAAATACAACTGAAGTGCAAAACATGTTAACACCAATATAATTGTTATACAGAGACGTGATGTGAAAAGCATGCTGGGATTTGTAGTCACCAGGAGCTAAACATGCTGGAAAATGCCTAAGGTAGAGAATACTGCAAATAGTATGGGTGTGTATTCATATATGTTTGTTTTTGTTTTGGTAAAAAGCATAAAACACTATTTTCAACCAATTAAATCACCTGTTTTATACATGGCGGTGTTGCTCATTTTTTTATGTCTGAAGAATCAAAGTGGTCAATGAGATGTACAGTGCTGGGCAAACTTTTTTTTGGCAAGTGTGGGGAAAAAAATGCTGCAAAAGTAAGAATGCTTTACAAAAATAAAAATAAATGGTGTTTATTTTTTTATTTCGCAAAATGCAAACCGAGGGAACAAAAGCGAAATCTAATTCCAGTCAGTATTTGGTGGGACCGCTCTTTGCTATCAGAACAGCATCACTTCTTCTCATACACTTACACAAATTTTTCAAATGAACTCAACACAGAGGTTGTTCCAAACATCTTGGAGAACTAACCACAGATCTGTGCAAATCCTTCCTTTTCTTCCTGTCATCCCAGACAGACTTTATGATGAGATCAGGGCTCTGTGGGGCCTTATGGTCACGTCCATGACACATGAAGATAGTTCGTAATGACAGTGGCTGTATGTTTAGGGTCGTCCTGCTGCAGAATAAAATTGGAGCTAATCAGACGCCTCCCTGATGATATTACATGATGAATAATTATTGATTTAGATTTCTCTTGTCTGTCCACAAGAGGATTGTTTCTTTTCATTAAGTTTTCCAGTAGCAGCTTAGTCTAAGATATAGTATGCCCCAGCTGCTGCCAAACCTCTTACTTAAAATTAGTATTCCATAGATGAAATGAAATGTGGTCTGGATAAATAATGAAAAAGGAATGATAACATGGATACATCCAAGTCATCAGTTAATTATGTTGTCCGGTCACAGACTTTATTCATGAGCCTGTTTCATACCGGTCTGTCATTATGAGAAGATAATCTGAAGTTTGTGCTAAACAATCTTAACAGCAGATGCCCTCGACCGAGCCATCTAATGAGAGCAGTTATGGCTGCATGAAGCCAAATGGCCTCTGCCTCTGTATGTACAGTGATAGTCTCACCTAGAAGCATTGCCGCATATGGACGCAGTCCGGTAGGTTTAAGGCACAATCCATTTTCTTTTTAATGGGATCTGATGGTGGTAAAACCTTTCATACACCTACAGATGAAATCTGAGGCATATGGAGATAAAGTAAGGGCTCATACAGTTGTATCAGTGCCATGTTACAGCTCTGTATAACTATATGGTGTATGCATGAGGCAAGCACTAGTGCCAAACCATTAGGTCACAGAATGCGATGCACAGACCACCCGCTGCCTCCTGACTTGAACGCAGCAGCCTTATAGGCATATATAAGGTTGTTGAGTTTGGGTCAGGAGACCAGTGGCCTGTCGGGTATCAGACCATGAAACACGTGTGAATTTGTCCTAAATCAGGTAAACTTCAGGGTTATCAGTCTGTCAAGTTAGGAAACATAAGCGATTGTGATTCAATGTCATGTCACCTATTTTGGTGCAATGGAAAGTGACAACAGGTGTATGGAGAGGTAACAGCAGGACAAACCCCACAATGGAATGGTTTTGCAGATTCTAGCCAAAGATAGTAATTCTCCTTATCCTTTCTGGCTGATTCTACTCTAGTTTTGCTGGGGTCCTTGTCATTCCTGGTAGCATCAGGTTGCATGGGTAGCTCTGCCCTTCCAGTATGGCTCACATGGCATCACAAGGTTTGCTGTGTTTTCCAGCAGAGTCTCAAGAACATGGAGCAGATACCAGAACTCAGCCGTTACATGAGGAAAACCAGACAGGGCCACAGATTGCTATTTGTTCTTTTGAGCACTGGCAAATTCCTACAAAGTGACCACCAGTGGGCTGCTTATGTGCTTGTTTCTGACTAGTTTAAAAAAAAAAAAAAACACCATGAGAGCCGAATGTTCTGTATTGCGAACTGTGCTCACAGCCCCGCACTGTGCATTTTCCAGATAACCTCAGAATTGTCAGCTCCGCCATTGGCTCCCCATTCTTTTCACAGATGAGGGTGAAACCGGGTGTATGTGTCTAAATCTGCACTGTTGGTAAAGATGGATGGCAGACAATATTCTTCAGAGCTTTATTTCAAACATTAATAGTCGATGTGTTTCGAGGTCATGCAGAACCTCTTCCTGAGGACAAAACCTTACAAAACTTTTTTAGTAAGGTTTTGTCCTGAGGAAGAGGTCCTGCATGACCTCGAAACGCGTTGACAATTTATTTTAAATGAAGCTTTGAAGAATATCATCCGCCATCCATCATTAGCAGCCCAGATTTGGACACATACACCCGGTTTCACCATTATTCTCCGTCTTTGGACCCGTGTCCTGCAGCAGCTGATCCGTGCGTTTTACATGTTGCTTACTTGCAACTAAACAAGGTGAGCGTACCTCTCTCTCGGATCACCTATATACACTGATAGCTGCTACTGCGCAGGTGCGGCGGGCACCATTTTTAATTTTTTTTTTCTTCAGTATGTACAGATGTTCATTATGTAAAATAGGGTGCAGGTCAGTGAGGGATCAGTATAAACATAAGGGTGAATGACCTCGGGGAGATCAAAACATCCAACACCGCGGAGACACCATCACGTGTTTCTCAACGCAGTGATCCAGAACACTGCCCCCATCCCTGATGGGAAATATGCAAATGCATGTAGAAAAGCCACGGAGACACCACGTGTTTCTCAACACAAGCAATGAATAGCCGGGTCTTTCACCAGGAAGGAACAACCACGGGAAGGGCAGCATCCAATAAAGGAAAACCACCTATGCCAAAACATGGTATCCATCCACAGACAGCTGTTTCGGGGTATTTGCCCCTCATCAGTGTGGAGTAGGCAAAGGGATCAGTGACCTGTGAGAAGCCATACAGATGAAAACCTAATCGGAGCCGCCCCAGGGCAAGAGCATATCAACTCAAAACTGAAAATAAAGATTAAACAACAACCACAAGACGGATTTCATCACCCAAGGTATCATTGTAATAAGTATAACCTGACACTGTCTGTAGGTTACTGTGCACAATCCTGCTGACAGGTTCACTTTAACCAGTTAAGACTCTGTTTGCACTTTTTTTGCTTTCCAGATTTTCTACTTCTTTTCACAGATGAGAGCAGATGTGAAAAAAAGTCTGGTAACACCATGGTGCACTTTATGCTGCCAGCAAAATCATCCAACTTGGCTAGTTTGGTGGGGAAGCATATACTTGGATGGTCAATTAAATCTCCAAGTGTTGGCCCACGGTACTCTGACAGCTGTTAGGTATTAGGATAAAATCCTCAGAGACATTGTCAGTAGTGATGAGCGAGTATACTCGTTGCTCGGGTTTTCCAGAGCACGCTCGAGTGACCTCCGAGTATTTGTGACTGCTAGGAGATTTAGTTTTCCTTGCCACAGCTGCATGAATTACAGCTGATAGACAGCTTGATTACATGTGGGGATTCACTAGCAACCAGGCAACTCCCACATGTACTCAGGCTGGCTAGCAGTTGTAAATCATGCAGCTGTGTCAACAAAAACTAAATCTCCGAGCAGTCACAAATACTTGGAGATCAGCCGAGCATGCTCGGGAAAACCCGAGCAACGAGTACACTCCCTCATCACTAATTTTCAGTCCTTACTCTGGTACAGTGGGTTCTGATCTCATGATGTATGGCAATGTTCAGCCTTAATGGCCAGAGTGTGTTAGCTGTTCCTGGATGATAGCCATCAACTGACCATCACATACCCCAGATCTGAAACCAATTGAGAAACTCTGGGACATTCTGTATACGTATATCAAGTAGTGCTACAGACTATCCAGGAGCTTCACTAATGCACGGGATCCAGATCTGGAAGGAGATTGCCCAGAATATTATTCGACATCATGAGCATGCCCAGACATTGTTGGAAGAGCAATCAGGCAGATTGGGGGCCATACACTATACTGTCTCACATTATGAGTTGATGTGATGAAATTCACACAAACTGGATCTGCTTGTATTAAATTGTTTTACTTTGATTTTTGGATTGATAATTATAATTGGAATCTCAATGTTGGACCCATTATACTGTATGAAGAACTATGTGAGGTCCTTATACTGTATAGAGGACTATGTTGGGCCCATTATACTGTATGGAATACTATGTGGGGTCCTTATACTGCATAGAGGACTCTACTGGGCACATTATACTGTATGGAGGACTATGTGAGGTCCTTATACTGTATGGAGGACTATGTTGGGCCCATTATACTGTATGGAATACTATGTGGGGTCCTTATACTGTATGGAGGACTATGTTGGACCCATTATACTGTATAGAAAGCTGTGTGTGGGGATCACACTTTAAGCATCATACTGTGTTGGAGTCGCCATACTTTGCTGAGAGGCATACAGTAGGCTCATCATACTGTGTGGGGGTATCATTCTGTGTTTGTGGGGAACTTTTGTTGGCATCATACTTTGTGTATCATTTATTAATTCAAGGGGTTTTTTTATCTTTTGTAAATACATGTTTAAATTAGGCCATTATGCCATATACTTTTTTTTATTACTCTTACATAACATATATTATTCCAGTATAGGAAGGATAATCCATCCCAACAGACCTGCAATCTTCTTTATTCAAGTAAGTATTTTACAAAGGATGACTGGTAAAACATTCATGTTAAAATCACAGATGACATCTACATGTTTCAGATGCCGCAGCACCCTTAATAAAGAAGGTTGCAAGTCTGTGGGGCTGGATTATCCTTCCTTTATCACAGTCTTGTCATGCCTATGTAGAGTCGCCATCCATGCTCCGAACTGGACTGCATAGATAAACCTTCTTTTTTTTCTATTATTCCAGTATGCCCCATTTGTGATTGTTTGTTTTATTCTAAGATCTATTAATAAAAATATAATTTGTTCGTGGGACAAAGCATTTAAGTTTGTTTCCATATGAAAAAGTTCATTGTTATATTTGATAAGGGAAAAATGTTCTCAATGGTAAATATATATATATTTTTTAATATCCAGGTTTACCCTCAACTTTGTCCAAGTTTTTAATTTCGACCCTCTGTGTATTCGAGTTTGACCTCTCCATTTATAAGTTGCGGTGTTCGCTTTTGAGAAATCCAAATTACATAACTGGTTACGTGGCAGAGCTCAGGACAAAAGAATACGTGAATTATCCGGCTCCCCGTGAGTTATACTGTTATACTTTGCATCATTTACACCCCTTCCTGCATACACCATATGTAATGGGAAAAATATCTTGCCTCGCTCTCAGACCCTGCGTCTTATTCCTCCCTCTGGTGGAAATCTCCTGGCAGGGTCTCCTCGTTTGTTCACCAGCCGTAATAATTGTAAATGCCAGCCGCATCCCCCTCACTGACTGGCACCATCGTTTGTTCACTTTTCCTGTAACCGAGATCCTAGCTTGGATAAATTTAGGCTGCAGCAGTGCAGCCAACAAGAAACTGGAAATAATCAGCATGGTTCTGATCCGTCAACTTGTGGCTTTTATTGCAACTTCAAATAGTTTTCTTTTTTCTGCTATACCATATGTTCTATTCTATCCTTCTCCACACTTATTCGCTCCTCACCCAACCACCTCCAAGACTTCTCCCGAATATCCCCCATCCTCTGGAATTCTTTGCCCAACATGTCCGACTATCAACCACATTCGGATCCTTCAGACGGAACCTGAAAACCCACCTCTTCAGGAAAGCCTACAGCCTGCACTGACCCCGCTGCCTCCTCATCACTACTGAAGCTACCGCCTCACCAACACCGGAGCTCCTGCAACCCTCAACCTATTGTCTCCTTCCCCACCATCCTGTAGAATGTAAGCCCGCAAGGGCAGGGTCCTCGCCCCTCTGTATCAGTCTGTAATTGTTAGTTTGCATAATGTAAGTGATATCTGTAATTTGTATGTAACCCCTTCTCATGTACAGCACCATGGAATCAATGTGCTATATAAATAAATAATATTCTTTATTTTTCTAGTCTGCGGTAAAGTCACAGCTTTATAATGAGCTGTATAAGTGAGCAGAGCGCTTAGTACATTGCAGCAGCTTTAGTGACCTTTTTGTGCACAGCAGCAGCTTTAGTGACCTCGTAGTACACAGCAGCAGCTTTAGTGACCTCGTAGTGCACAGCAGCAGCTTTAGTGACCTCCTAGTACACAGCAGCAGCTTTAGTGACCTCGTACACAGCAGCAGCTTTAGTGACCTAGTACACAGCAACAGCTTTAGTGACCTAGTACACAGCAGCAGCTTTAGTGACCTCTTTGTACAGAGCAGCTGTAGTGACCTCCTAGTACACAGCAGCAGCTTTAGTGACCTCTTTGTTCACAGCAGCAGCTTCAGTGACCTCTTTGTACATAGCAGCTGGTTTTAGTGACCTGTGACATTGTGACCTGCTTGCCTTCAGAAAGAACTGGGCTTTTTCTTCGGTCAGGACACAGAACCAACACTTATCTAACAAGACTTTGATCAGTGGTCATAATAACCTTGTTGTAATTGTTTTCTAGATCTGGATTAAGATAGTGGATTCTTTTTGTATAGAAAGTTACTCTAGTCAGTGTAACCCTTTCCTTCTTAGATTAATCAGCTCAAAGAGTTGTATTCCCAAAATATACAGAATATGCACAAAATTATGATATCCTGGAAGCCTTTACAGGTGTAGTTCACATCCACTATGTTGTATTCTACTATTGTCCGACAGCTATCTAAAGTGTATGGACACCTTAAGGCCATGCTGAAGGTTTCAGCAGTTTATTCAGAAGAAATGCAGAATAATAAGGGAATCTGCAATCAGGTTTTTTCTGATCTGAAATCAAGCGGCAGAGACCCTGATTCCAGCTATATATCACTAAGACTACGGCTACTTTGGCCCCAAAAGCTGTCATACGACCACATTGTGCTAGGTATCGCTGCTACATTGCAGTGCAATACAAGTGAATAAGGTCGCATTGTAACCCTGAGGGTACTGTGACATAAAGTAGCAAAAAATACCATGTTGGACTTCTTACCACTTGCTTGCTGCAGTACACTCGGTCGCAATGCAACAACACCTAGCAAAGTGTGGTTGCTCGACATTTAAAGTTGCCATGTTATCGAAGCTTTAATGGGCTTTTTTTTGTATTTTTTTTTACAACATCACAATTTTCTTTGCTGCAGATCTATCAGTTCTTTGAATGCTGAGTTCTATATAACTACACCTCTGGTAGCTTTCTGTGTACACTGTGCATAGGCAGAAAGCTGTGAATCAGTGAGCAAGGTTATAAAGAGATACTAACAGCTTGGCTTCTATGTATTCAATAGATGTAAAAAACCTCAGGGTTCATAACTATCAATTAGCAGGCTTTTTTTAAATCATGTTACACTTAAAACATAACTTTTACTTAGTTCCTTTGTTTAAAAACTATAACAAACGGTGTCACATAAAGTGCAGGTGCTGACGAACAATACATAAATCTCTTACAACCTTAATAAAAGGGAACGTCACTGTCCTTGCTCCTCTTGGGGTTAATGTGTAATTTATCTATATAGGAATATAACTATCTCTTTAAGCACTTTAGCGGTTACTCATGTAGTAATGTTCCTCCGTCAAAAACAACCACAAAAATTCTTTCCTACGTGCTTGAGATTACCTATCACAATCTTTCCATACAGGGAGTCTTGGATACAGTGAGTAGTGGTTCCTCCTCTAGCAATGTGTAGTTCATATCATTCATTACATATATCTGCTAGGGACCTTATCTGCTTTATATATTGGGTGGGTTGGGTGTCTCTGTTGCAGTGGCTGCTTTAATGGTCACACCGTTTATACCATATGTACTTTCTCTAGGTGCGCATGTTAGCAGACCCCTGCTCAGTTTTGCAAGATATATCCACCCATTCCCAGTATACTCATCTGCCTGTACTGCTCGTCATTACGGTCGCAGTTTCTTTGCAGGGTGAGTAACTTCAGGATGCCTTCACGGTTCTCTCATGGATCCGCTTCACGCTTTCCTGCTTTTCTTATGCCTCCCGACGCGTTTCTACCTGTGCGGGTTCATCAGGGGATCGTTGGCATTATTGGGGCAATCGCTAGTTTACTTACTAGTGGCCGTCCTTAAATAGCAGAATGGTACCGGTCTCTATGCCGGCGCACTTCCGGACGCCAGCTTCATTTCCGGTATTCGCGCGCGCGCGTGTAGCTCGTGTACGCGCGTGCACGCTGTAAGTCTTGTACATTTCCTGTGTCTATGGCACGTGCACTATGTTGTTGCGTGCATAGTATCCCCGGCAACCCAGACGCTGTTACTACGCGTCCGTCGTCATTTCCGGTTTGCCGGGTATCTTTGCAGCAAGACTTGATTTAGGAGATATCCTATTGGGCACTATTTACTGGTACCCCATTTCATGGTTTACTCTCCTTTTTTTTATATTAACTGTCGGGTAAATACTCAGACCCTCAGGCCAATAGGAAGTATGTACGGGTAAAGTAATATCCATATCTTCTATACACCATCATGGACCCTAACCTTTCTACAAAATCATGCTATTCAGAAAGTCACCTTTAAAGACCAGAATTCTTAGTAAAGATTATAATTATAGCTAAAGCATTTAACCAGTTATAATTGTATGGCACGTTGGACCCTAATATATAAAGTTAAAGATTTAAAGGGTACTTCGTAGTTCCTAATCTCCCGACACTCTTTTTCTTATCGATATATAGGCCCTCAGGTCCATGAAAAATCGTGCGCGAGTGATGTAATACCCGTGCCTCCTATATAAATCCTCCTATGCATTGGCCTTTCTATGAGATGGTGATATTCCCTTTTCATGCCTTTGGTTACTTATAGATATTATCATGATAGTTTTAGATTATATTATATAGCGGGATGAACTAGGACATTTTATTTATCGAGTGCTTAATAGATGCTTAATAGTTCCTAATATGGTGACACGACAGATCTTATATGTATTAGGAATGATAGACTTAGGGTGCATACTATTCTGGCCCTATTTTACCCTTTCTCAGCTCTTCCCTGCCTCACGCGGAGGTTGACACCTATTCCTGCGCATTGGCGCCCCCACTCGGCGACGGCTCTCCCTGTAAGCTAGATGCCCTATTGATACCTCATTCCTATAAGAAGGAAGAAAAGCTGAGTTGGTCATTGAGACCCTGTGGTGCAATAGTTTGTAGCCTGAATATCCATTTACTTTCTCTTTGTAGGATGTTTCTATCCCAATCTCCTCCTCTTGGCGGCTGGTATATTCTGTCTATCCCCATAAATTTCACAGCTTTGAAATTGCCTTGGTGCACTCTATTGATATGGTTTGCCACTGAGGTGTTTCTCCCTTTTCGAGTGTCTCCATAATGCTCGCCCACCCTTCTTCTAAGTTCTCTACTAGTTTTTCCCACATACTCTACTCCACATTCACAAGTCATTTTGTAGACCACTCCTTTGGTCTTGCAGTTTATGAAGTGGTTTATGCGGTATGTTTTTCCCGTTACATTACTCACAAACTCAGGCCCTTGGCTTAGGGACACACAATATTTGCATTTGCCACATTTGTAACAGCCTTTCACCTTTTCACCCAACCATGTTGGACTCACTCTTGAGGGAGGGGAGGTAAAATGGCTGTGGACTACCCTATCTTTGATTGAACGGCCCTTTCGAAATGTTATTTGTGGGGTGGGGGTAATTATTTCCTTTAGATCTTTGTCCATTTGGAGTATGGGCCAATGCTTTTTTAGGATTTCTCTCATGTCTGTGGCTCCATTTGTGTATTTTGTGATCAGTCTGATTTTTTGGTCCCCTTCTTTCTTAGGGGTGGGTTTAAGGAGGTCTTTCCTTTGTCTGTCTAGGGATGCATCATAGGCCTCTCTGAGTACTTTATCAGGGTATCCTCGCTCACGAAACCGTGTTCGAAGATCGTCTGCCTGCTTCTGGTACATATGAGGTTCAGAGCAATTTCTACGGACCCTCTGATACTGTCCCTTGGGGATGCCTTTTTTGAGAGCGAGGGGGTGATTTGACTCCCATCTTAGTAGGGAGTTGGACGCTGTCGGTTTTCTATAGGTACTTGTGGTTATTTGCCCGTCTTTCCCCCTTTCGATAGTTACGTCTAGAAACGGTAATTTGTTTCTCCCTATCTCATGGGTGAAGTGTAGGCCCAAATCATTTACATTGAGGCCTGTAACAAAGGCTATGAAGGCTTCTTCACTTCCCCTCCAGATCACGAACACGTCGTCAATGTAGCGTAGCCACATGACGACGTTGTCCTCCGTGTCTGACCTATCGCCAAAAACCACATTCTCCTCCCACCAGCCCAGGAGCAGATTTGCATACGAGGGGGCACAAGGGCTCCCCATCGCTGTACCCCTGAGCTGGTGGAAGTAGGCGCCATCAAAGAGAAAATAATTTTTTGTTAGGCAGAATTCTAGAGCCCTTACTACAAAATTATTGTGTTGACGAAATTGGAGCCCTCTTGTATTAAGAAAGTATTCCACAGCCATGATCCCTTTGTTGTGTGGGATCGAAGAATACAATGCCTCCACATCAATGGAGCATAACAGCATGTCCGCATCCAGTACCACATTCTCTAGTTTTAAAAGAAGGTCTGTCGTGTCACGAGTGTAGGAACTTAAAGAGACCACGAAGGGCCGAAGTACCTGGTCCACATATAGTCCTAGATTTTGCGTGAGGCTACCGATTCCTGAGACTATAGGTCTCCCCTTTAATGGATTCGTGCCTTTGTGTATTTTGGGTACACTATAAAATGTCGCCACTACTGGGTGCGTCGGTATCAAAAAGTCTCTTTCTTTGGCATCGATCAGTTTATTATTGAAGGCTTCCCCCACCAATGCTTTTAGTTGTTCATGGTAGGTTTTAGTTGGATTTGCCTTCAATTTTTCATAACCCATTATGCTACTCTCTCCTTCAAGAAGAGATGGGTTATGAAAAATTGAAGGCAAATCCAACTAAAACCTACCATGAACAACTAAAAGCATTGGTGGGGGAAGCCTTCAATAATAAACTGATCGATGCCAAAGAAAGAGACTTTTTGATACCGACGCACCCAGTAGTGGCGACATTTTATAGTGTACCCAAAATACACAAAGGCACGAATCCATTAAAGGGGAGACCTATAGTCTCAGGAATCGGTAGCCTCACGCAAAATCTAGGACTATATGTGGACCAGGTACTTCGGCCCTTCGTGGTCTCTTTAAGTTCCTACACTCGTGACACGGGCTCCAATTTCGTCAACACAATAATTTTGTAGTAAGGGCTCTAGAATTCTGCCTAACAAAAAATTATTTTCTCTTTGATGGCGCCTACTTCCACCAGCTCAGGGGTACAGCGATGGGGAGCCCTTGTGCCCCCTCGTATGCAAATCTGCTCCTGGGCTGGTGGGAGGAGAATGTGGTTTTTGGCGATAGGTCAGACACGGAGGACAACGTCGTCATGTGGCTACGCTACATTGACGACGTGTTCGTGATCTGGAGGGGAAGTGAAGAAGCCTTCATAGCCTTTGTTACAGGCCTCAATGTAAATGATTTGGGCCTACACTTCACCCATGAGATAGGGAGAAACAAATTACCGTTTCTAGACGTAACTATCGAAAGGGGGAAAGACGGGCAAATAACCACAAGTACCTATAGAAAACCGACAGCGTCCAACTCCCTACTAAGATGGGAGTCAAATCACCCCCTCGCTCTCAAAAAAGGCATCCCCAAGGGACAGTATCAGAGGGTCCGTAGAAATTGCTCTGAACCTCATATGTACCAGAAGCAGGCAGACGATCTTCGAACACGGTTTCGTGAGCGAGGATACCCTGATAAAGTACTCAGAGAGGCCTATGATGCATCCCTAGACAGACAAAGGAAAGACCTCCTTAAACCCACCCCTAAGAAAGAAGGGGACCAAAAAATCAGACTGATCACAAAATACACAAATGGAGCCACAGACATGAGAGAAATCCTAAAAAAGCATTGGCCCATACTCCAAATGGACAAAGATCTAAAGGAAATAATTACCCCCACCCCACAAATAACATTTCGAAAGGGCCGTTCAATCAAAGATAGGGTAGTCCACAGCCATTTTACCTCCCCTCCCTCAAGAGTGAGTCCAACATGGTTGGGTGAAAAGGTGAAAGGCTGTTACAAATGTGGCAAATGCAAATATTGTGTGTCCCTAAGCCAAGGGCCTGAGTTTGTGAGTAATGTAACGGGAAAAACATACCGCATAAACCACTTCATAAACTGCAAGACCAAAGGAGTGGTCTACAAAATGACTTGTGAATGTGGAGTAGAGTATGTGGGAAAAACTAGTAGAGAACTTAGAAGAAGGGTGGGCGAGCATTATGGAGACACTCGAAAAGGGAGAAACACCTCAGTGGCAAACCATATCAATAGAGTGCACCAAGGCAATTTCAAAGCTGTGAAATTTATGGGGATAGACAGAATATACCAGCCGCCAAGAGGAGGAGATTGGGATAGAAACATCCTACAAAGAGAAAGTAAATGGATATTCAGGCTACAAACTATTGCACCACAGGGTCTCAATGACCAACTCAGCTTTTCTTCCTTCTTATAGGAATGAGGTATCAATAGGGCATCTAGCTTACAGGGAGAGCCGTCGCCGAGTGGGGGCGCCAATGCGCAGGAATAGGTGTCAACCTCCGCGTGAGGCAGGGAAGAGCTGAGAAAGGGTAAAATAGGGCCAGAATAGTATGCACCCTAAGTCTATCATTCCTAATACATATAAGATCTGTCGTGTCACCATATTAGGAACTATTAAGCATCTATTAAGCACTCGATAAATAAAATGTCCTAGTTCATCCCGCTATATAATATAATCTAAAACTATCATGATAATATCTATAAGTAACCAAAGGCATGAAAAGGGAATATCACCATCTCATAGAAAGGCCAATGCATAGGAGGATTTATATAGGAGGCACGGGTATTACATCACTCGCGCACGATTTTTCATGGACCTGAGGGCCTATATATCGATAAGAAAAAGAGTGTCGGGAGATTAGGAACTACGAAGTACCCTTTAAATCTTTAACTTTATATATTAGGGTCCAACGTGCCATACAATTATAACTGGTTAAATGCTTTAGCTATAATTATAATCTTTACTAAGAATTCTGGTCTTTAAAGGTGACTTTCTGAATAGCATGATTTTGTAGAAAGGTTAGGGTCCATGATGGTGTATAGAAGATATGGATATTACTTTACCCGTACATACTTCCTATTGGCCTGAGGGTCTGAGTATTTACCCGACAGTTAATATAAAAAAAAGGAGAGTAAACCATGAAATGGGGTACCAGTAAATAGTGCCCAATAGGATATCTCCTAAATCAAGTCTTGCTGCAAAGATACCCGGCAAACCGGAAATGACGACGGACGCGTAGTAACAGCGTCTGGGTTGCCGGGGATACTATGCACGCAACAACATAGTGCACGTGCCATAGACACAGGAAATGTACAAGACTTACAGCGTGCACGCGCGTACACGAGCTACACGCGCGCGCGCGAATACCGGAAATGAAGCTGGCGTCCGGAAGTGCGCCGGCATAGAGACCGGTACCATTCTGCTATTTAAGGACGGCCACTAGTAAGTAAACTAGCGATTGCCCCAATAATGCCAACGATCCCCTGATGAACCCGCACAGGTAGAAACGCGTCGGGAGGCATAAGAAAAGCAGGAAAGCGTGAAGCGGATCCATGAGAGAACCGTGAAGGCATCCTGAAGTTACTCACCCTGCAAAGAAACTGCGACCGTAATGACGAGCAGTACAGGCAGATGAGTATACTGGGAATGGGTGGATATATCTTGCAAAACTGAGCAGGGGTCTGCTAACATGCGCACCTAGAGAAAGTACATATGGTATAAACGGTGTGACCATTAAAGCAGCCACTGCAACAGAGACACCCAACCCACCCAATATATAAAGCAGATAAGGTCCCTAGCAGATATATGTAATGAATGATATGAACTACACATTGCTAGAGGAGGAACCACTACTCACTGTATCCAAGACTCCCTGTATGGAAAGATTGTGATAGGTAATCTCAAGCACGTAGGAAAGAATTTTTGTGGTTGTTTTTGACGGAGGAACATTACTACATGAGTAACCGCTAAAGTGCTTAAAGAGATAGTTATATTCCTATATAGATAAATTACACATTAACCCCAAGAGGAGCAAGGACAGTGACGTTCCCTTTTATTAAGGTTGTAAGAGATTTATGTATTGTTCGTCAGCACCTGCACTTTATGTGACACCGTTTGTTATAGTTTTTAAACAAAGGAACTAAGTAAAAGTTATGTTTTAAGTGTAACATGATTTAAAAAAAGCCTGCTAATTGAAGGTTATAAAGAGCTCATTAACATGAAGGACTACATGGCAGCAGGTTTATTAGTCCTCAAGAGGGATCATACTTATTCTCATTTGCACATGGAAGCACAAGAAGCAATGGAATGAAACTGAAAGAGAGAAGTTACAGATTAGATATTAAAAAAAAACTTTTTGATAGTGAGGGTCATCAATGAGTGGAACAGTTTGCCACAAGAGGTGTGAGTTCTCCTTCAATAGGAGTCTTCAAACAGAGGCTGGACAGACATCTATCTGAGATTGGTTAGTGAATACTGCATTGAGACGATGGTTGGACACAATGACCCTGGAGGTCCCTTCCAACTCTAACATATGGTTTTATAATGTGATAATCTGCTGATGAATCAGGGATTTTATGAAAACAGCAAGCAGCTCTGTAAGTGACACATCCCTGGAATCAGGATCTCTGCATTATGCTGCTCTCAGATTAGCTGACAAAAACCAAGTGCCAGATTCCCCTTTTATGGAACACTGCAAACTGCATACAAGGGTCACACTGGGTTGTTCAAATCCCTAGTGCTGCACTTCAGGCTTACTATGGACCTATCCTGTACCGCTCTATACTTCTGATTTACATCTCATTTTCACATTTTAAAATGGAAGATGAAATGAGTAGTGTGCGGTCATGTAGGCATTTCCTGCAGAATTCTAGAGAACCTCACTAAATACTATTGTGAGGCGACTGAGGGCGATGCCCCGCGGCAAGTCATCTACTAAACAATAATAACCTTGCCTTAAATTATTTGTTCTTATTTTTACCTTTAAGTTTCCTTATTTCAAGCTTGGCATTTGTACATGTGTCTTTATGCCACTGAAGTTACTCTGAAGTGGAAATCCATAAGTGATTGTTTCCTTGTCCTTTATGTCACACAGCCTCTGCGATGGGGGTACTCCTGTATTTCCTGCCACTGATTACATTGTCTCGGGAGGGTGCGGTAAGCAGCACTGACAGCTTTGTCCGTCCGCCTGGCAGGCCCTGGCACGAGTCAGGAAACCCTGAAAGCTGTGTTACACCTCTGCCGCTGTTCTCCAGCGTCTGACTGCCACCCATACCATCAGCCTGGAAATGTAGAATGTGTGGGAAGAAGACTTTATCACTGGAAGATCATAAAGCCATCTCATATACAGTACACAATGGTTTAATTCTGTAAAAATGTAGAAAAGTACGAAATTAAATAATCAATACAGTAGATACATCTTTGCTGCCAATTTAGTTTATTGTCCCAATTCATCGAAAATAAATATTGTTTCAGTTAGTCGCCATTAATAATGTCCTACTGTTTTGGGTATGCAGCTCCTAAGCTGATCTATGGGTCACTATAGTTACAGACTACAAACAAACCCAGTGTGTAGTCTTTTCCTGCAATCTTCTTACTCCATTTTATCTGCCCCAGGTCTGTAGTTTCCAGCTAATCCTTCAGCAGTTTCGCCTTCGAATTGACCGTAAGAAACTGGTTACTTTCCTACTTCAATCTTATGTGTCACATTTTGCAAATTTTGCAATACTTAAAGGGGCTGTCTGGGACTTTTACATAAATGGTCTATCCGTAGGATAGGTTCTCCATATCTGATCTGTGGGGTGCGACACCCGGCAGTCCGCCCGATCAGTTGTTCAATTGTCGAGTGGCGCTACACAGCTCAGTCAACTGCATAATGGTTGTGGCCGTGTACTGTGCATCTTCCCCTAACCGAGTCAATGGGGGCGGATATGCAGTACTTGTCCCCGGCCACTATGTGGTTGACAGAGCAGCTCCACAAGTGAGCACTTCTGGTGAACACCAGGAACGTCTGATTGATGGAGGTGCCCGGTGTCGCACCCCCAACACAGAGTGTAGGCCATCAATGTAAAAGTCCCAGACTAGTCCCTTTATGTACTTCACTAACTGTAGGACTAGAGATGAGCAGATTCAGCAAATCACTTGAATTTATCCGGGAAATTCGATACACAGAAGTTTCCATTCATGGACCCATAGACTTGCATTGTCAATTTTAATCCGACACTCAGATGAAAATGGGACATGTCTCCAATATTTTCTGCAGACCACTCAGTCCGAGGCAAAAATCAGACGTGTGAACAGTCCCGATGGGCATCTTGGGCCACAATACATGTAGGCCTAAGGCCTCTTTCACACTTGCGTCGGTACGGGTCCGTCGCTAAGCGTCAGGCCGACGTACCGATGCACGTTGTGAAATTTCGGCACAATGTGGGCAGCGGATGCAGTTTTTCAACGCATCCGCTGCCCATTGTAAAGTGCTGGGGAGGAGGGGGCGGAGTTCCGGCCGCGCATGCGCGGTAGGAAATGGCGGACCCGACGTACGAAAAAACGTTCCCTTGAACTTTTTTTGTGCCGACGGTCCGCCAACACACGACGCATCCAGTGCACGACAGACGCGACGTATGGCCATACGTCGCAATCCGTCGGCAATACAATTCTATAGGCAAAAAACGCATCCTGCGGGCACATTTGCAGGATCCGTTTTTTACACAAAACGACGGATTCCAAAAAATGCTAGTGTGAAAGTAGCCTAACAAACAGGCCATCCCTGCATGTGTTGCGGCTGTCTACCCCCTCAAAACGTGTGGCCGCAGGGTCTCGAATATATTATCTGAGCACACGAATATATTATCCGAGCGCACCCAAGATACTCAGATAACACCCGAGCATGCTCGGATCATGTGTTATCCGGGCTTGTTCACCCATCACTAGTGATCAGCCCTATGGGACATTATCAGACAACATTAAGGTCAATGGGGCCTGTTGATTATATAGTTAAGTTCTATTGATGAGCGAGTGTACTCGTTGCTCAGATTTTTTTGAGCATGCTCGGGTGTCCTCCGAGTATTTTTTTAGTGTTCAGAGATTTAGCTTTCATCAGGGCAGCTGAATGATTTACAGCTATTAGCCATCCTGAGAACATGTGGGGGTTGCCTGGTTGCTAGGTTATCCCCACATATAATCAAGCAGGCTAATAGCTGTAAATCATGCAGCTGAGGTGATGAAAATTTAATCTCCGAGCAGTCATAAATACTCGACCACCTGAGCGTGCTCGGGAAAACACGAGCAACGAGTACACTCACTCATCACTATTAATAACCATTCCTGGATAGCTGTAAAAATAGAAAACTTTTTTACAGGTTAAAAAAATTCAGCTATGTGTTTGTTTTTTTTACATTGTGCAGATTATTGTGACTGTAATTACAGTGTTTTACAAGTGAAAAGTGAAGTTGTCAATTGTAGAACAGTTGGATTCATCGTCTGGGGGATCTGTCACAGTTAGGCTGCTTTCACACTAGCGTCGGCCCGATGTGCCGACGCGCGTTGTGAAAGTGATGCCCGACGTGGGCAGCGGAAGCAGTCTTACGACACTTCCGCTGCCCCATTGTAAGGTCCGGGGAGGGGGGGGGCGGAGTTTCGGCCGTGCATGCGCGGTCAAAAATGGCGGACACGACGCGCAAAAAAACATTACATGTAACTTTTTTTGTGCCGACGGTCCGCCAAAACACGACGCAACCGTCGCACGACAGTTGCGACTTGTGGCCATACGTCGCAATGCGTCGCTAATGAAAGTCTATGGGTAAAAAACGCATCCTGCGGGCAACTTTGCAGGATGCGTTTTTTTCTCCTAAACGACGCATTGCGACGTACAGCAAACAACGCTAGTGTGAAAGTAGCCTTAGAGCATCAGCAGGTGGATGGACACGAGCAGGTGACCAGGGATAGTGAGGACATGTCCTGGATTCCTTACAGGAAAAGTTAGAATGAAAGCCAGAGAGGAGTTAAACAACATTAGGGTTTGATGCTTCGATTATTCACTGTGCCTGCTACATCCCACTAAACTAATAAAACCTCCTTACTCCCAGGCAGCCTCCTGTAATCATGAAAAGCAGGAAGCCAAGTTATATGTGAGGAAATAGCAGACCTGCAATTGCCCTTCTCTATACATGGGAGGTGGCCAGAAGGGGATAAATGGAAACAGACGGAACTTTCTACTATGTGTGTGTCCCTGCGTACCCGGGACTCGCAGCCATAGGCTACTTTCACACTAGCGTTAACTGCAGTCCGCCACAATGCGTAGTTTTGCCGAAAAAACGCATCCTGAAAAAGTGCTTGCAGGATGCGTTTTTTCCCCATAGACTAACATTAAGCAACGTATTGCGACGGATTGACACACGTCGCAACCGTCGTGCGACGGTTGCGCCGTGTTGTGGCGGACCGTCGGGACCAAAAAACGCTACATGTAACGTTTTTTGCTCACGACGGTCTGCTTTTTCCGACCGCGCATGCGTGGCCAGAACTCCGCCCCCACCTCCCCGCACTTCCCCGCACCTCACAATGGGGCAGCGCATGCGCTGGAAAAATGCATCCGCTGCCCCTGTTGTGCGGCGGAGACAACGCTAGCATCGGGAACCTCGGCCCGACGCTAGTGTGAAAGTAGCCTTAGTGACATATGGACACGGTCTTTGTATCACTGTGTTTGACCATTGTCCTTATCCAGTTCATTGGAGCAACTTACTAAAGAAAAAAAAGCAGCTAAGTGTCACCTTCCATCAAGGGCAGGTTCACATTTTTTTTAAATCTGGATTTTTGAGCTAATTCTTTTCCAAAATGCACATCGACAGTCCCTTTGAATACTTGTTAATTAGTTACTATTGAGTCTACGAGAATACACAACAATAGTGGGGGGTTTTCAGCATGGAAAAAAGCAACGTGAATTCTTGAGGAATTTGTACGATTAAATGTTGTGTTTAGTAGCTCAAGCAAAGTGGATGTAAAGTTCTGAAAATGTGCGTTTAAAAAATATTGCTGAGCTGTGCTTTTTTGGGGGCTTATTTTTTGCCTACAAGCTTCCATGGGGAGGCTGAAAAAAATCTGTAATTTTTTTTGTATGTAAAAACATGGTCTGATTTTAATTTCAGCAGAGTTTGGTCAGCGTCAGTTTTTGTCGTCAGTGTTAGGCTATGTGCACACGTTGCGGATTTTGCTGCGGATCTGAAGCAGTTTTGTTTTGCATGCATTGTACAGTACCATGTAAACTTATGGAAAACAAAATCCACAGTGCACATATGGCAGAAACGCAGCGGTGTTTTTTCCGCAGCATGTCAATTCTTTGTGCAGATTCCGCAGCGGTTTATACCTGCTCCTTAATAGAAATCCACAGGTGTTGAACCGCAGGTGGAATCCGCACAAAAACCGCAGCAGTGCGGTTTACCTGCGGATTTTTTTTTTAAAAAAAAATGCTAAAAAATCCGCACACCAATCCACAACGTGTGCACATAGCCTTACAGCAATTACGACTGCAGACTGATGCCATCCATGTGCTGTCCTCTTGTGATTTTCACAGACATGTGAACGGCCCCATAAACTGTAATGGGTATACAGTATGTTCTATCCACAGAAAACACATGCAACTCACGGATGTCTTACCTGTTAAATCCCCTGTTATTACTCCGTAGGCTTTGATTACATATCAGTGAGGAAGTCGTACTGGCACATGGCCGCTGCAGCTCCGCACTAGAGATTAGCAAACTTGTTCGGAAAATGTTTGCCAATGTCAAATCGGCACACACGTAGTACATTTAGATTCTTGTGCAGTTTCCCGAGCTTTTTTCCTAAAAATCAGTAAAAGTCGGCCAAAGTTCGGTAAATGATCGAGTTTACTAAGGGCTCTTTCAGACATCAGTGTTTCCGGCAGCAGCAAGGACCGCAAAACATCCCGCACACGTGCACACTGATGACACATGGACGACATCCCTGTGTCATCAGTGTGACATGTACCGGTGCCTGGAAGTCAATGGCACTGTTCACACTGTTCCCCGCTGCAGGCTGCTGAAGAAGACCGCTCACATCACTGTCACCTTCTCAGACCGCGATCAGCGTTAGCACGGGACCATGTTGAGAGTTGTATTCAACTGTTAACAGCGAGAGCAGGCGGCGGCTGATGGGAGTATTCATCAGCAGCAGCCTGTGCTATAAATATATAAATATAAAAAAAAATGACATGGGTTCCCCTGTATTTTTGATAACCAGCCAGGCAAAACTGACAGCTGTGGGCTGCATCATTCAGCTGTCAGCGTTAGAAAGGCTGATAATGGTGGTGGCAAATGGGATTCATATTTGTGGGGTTGATGTCACCTTTGTATTGTCCAGTGACGGCTGTTGTGAATTCCGTTCTCGAACTCCCTCCTGTGGTCATGAATGGTACTTCGGTGAGTTCTGTCCGTGGACTCCCTCTGGTGGCTGTGAGTGGAGCTGCTGGTTCTGAGATTCCTTCTCCAGCTGCCCTCGTTTGGGGCTAGGCTGATTCTCTATTTAACTCCACTCAGATCGTTACTCCATGCCAGCTGTCAATGTTCTAGTACTGGTTCAGATCTCTCCTGGATCTTTCTGAGGACCTGTCTACTCCAGCACAAGCTAAGTTCCTGCTTGTTCATTTGTTAATTATGGTTTTTCTTGCTAAGTTCTAGTCCAGCTTGCTATCATGAAACTACCTGGCTAGCTGGAAGCTCTGGGGGTGCAGAGTGGCACCACCGCATCGTGAGTCAGTGCGGGGGTATTTTTTGCACACTCTGCGTGGTTTTTGTAGCTTTTTGTGTTGACCGCAAAGATCCCTTTTCTATCCTCAATCTGTTTAGTTAGACTGGCCTCTCTTTGCTAAAACCTATTTCATCCTGTGTTTGTGATTTCCTCTTATCTCACAGTCAATACTTGTGGGGGGGCTGCTTTTACCTTTGGGGAAATTTCTCTGAGGCAAGTAAGGCTTTGTTTCCTTTCTTTAGGGGTAGTTAGCTCTTAGGCTGTGAAGAGGCGTCTAGGCAGAGTCAGGCACGCTCCACGGCTGTTTCTAGTTGTGTTGATAGGAGTAGGGTTTGCGGTCAGCAGAGTTCCCATTTCCCCAGAGCTCGTCCTGATTCCGTGTTTAACTATCAGGTCATTCCTGGTGCACCTAACCACCAGGTCCATAACAGTACAAATGGCCCACAAAGTGTTAATGCATCTCAATAGAGGGAAAAGAGAAGTTCTGAGACCATTTTTTTTTCTCTGCAGTGTGTTTTGCCTTTCTTTTCCCCTTAAACTATGGGTGGTTCAGAACTTAGGTGTGGATATGAACATTCAAGGTTTGTCCTCTAGTGTAGATCAACTCGCTGCAAGGGTACAAAACATTCAAGATTATGTAGTTCAGAATCCTATGTTGGAGCCTAGAATTCCAATTCCTGATTTGTTTTCTGGGGATAGATCTAAATTTCAGAATTTCAAAAACAATTGTAAACTGTTTCTTGCTCTGAAACCCCGCTCTTCTGGTGACCCTATTCAGCAAGTAAGAATCATTATTTCTTTGTTGCGTGGCGACCCTCAAGACTGGGCATTCGCCCTGGCGCCAGGAGATCCTGCATTGCGTAATGTAGATGCATTTTTTCTGGCGCTGGGTTTGCTTTATGATGAACCGAATTCTGTGGATCAGGCAGAGAAAATTTTGCTGGCTTTGTGTCAGGGTCAGGATGAAGCGGAGGTATATTGCCAGAAGTTCAGAAAGTGGTTCTGTGCTTACTCAGTGGAATGAGTGTGCCCTGGCAGCAATTTTCAGAAAGGGTCTTTCTGAAGCCCTTAAGGATGTTATGGTGGGGTACCCCACGCCTGCTGGTCTGAATGAATCAATGTCCTTGGCCATACAGATCGATCGGCGCTTACGTGAGCGCAAAACTGTGCACCATTTGGCGGTATCCTCTGAGCAGAGGCCTGAGCCTATGCAATGTGATAGGACTTTGACCAGAGCTGAACGGCAAGAACATAGACGTCAGAAGGGGCTGTGTTATTACTGTGGTGACTCCACTCATGCTATCTCTGATTGTCCTAAGCGCACTAAGCGGTTCGCTAGGTCCGTCACCATTGGTACTGTACAGCCTAAATTTCTTCTGTCCGTTACTCTGATTTGCTCTTTGTCATCCTATTCTGTTATGGCATTTGTGGATTCAGGCGCTGCCCTGAATTTGATGGACTTGGAGTTTGCCAGGCGCTGTGGTTTTTTCTTGGAGCCCTTGCAGCATCCCATTCCTTTGAGGGGAATTGATGCTACGCCTTTGGCCAAGAATAAGCCTCAGTACTGGACCCAGTTGACTATGTGCATGGCTCTTGCGCATCAGGAGGATATTCGCTTTTTGGTGTTGCATAATCTGCATGATGTGGTCGTGTTGGGTTTGCCATGGCTGCAGGTCCATAATCCAGTATTGGATTGGAAATCAATGTCGGTGTCCAGTTGGGGGTGTCAAGGGGTACATGGGGATGTTTCATTATTGTCAATTTCTTCCTCCACTCCTTCTGAAGTCCCTGAGTTTTTGTCGGATTACCGGGATGTATTTGATGAGCCCAAGTCTAGTACCCTACCTCCTCATAGGGATTGTGATATTAATTTGATTCCTGGTAGCAAGTTCCCTAAGGGACGACTTTTCAATTTGTCTGTGCCAGAACACGCCGCTATGCGGAGTGTAAGACAATGTAAGACTTTTCTTATTGAGTGTATTGGGGGACACTCGCTTGGCTGCGATATTCAAGCACATGGGCACGGGTTTTAAAAACAAAGCAGTCCATACGGTTTATTAAGCCTCATAAACCGGGTTATGCACAGTTCATTATGTATGTCTCATGAAACACAACAGGCACCAACTGGTGATATTAACTTGCATCTTCAAACACTTTAACTACGGGTTTGACTCACGGACACTAACAGTCCTCTCTCCTGGGGAAACTGCCTTACGGGGTTCACCAACTTGCCTGGCCGGCACACAACAGTCAGTCCAGAGCCACCGAAGGACTGTAGCTTCCCCAAGTTCCACTGTGTGTTGCTCAGGGGTCCTGGTACACCTCCCAGGACCTCTCACGCCAGCATGTGCTCTCCAGGAAGCCTCCTACCAGGTCTTCCAGCACAGGGGCATACACAGCCCACACACAGCGCTCAGGAACCCCCTGTAACCTCACCACTCAGGTCCACTCACTGGAACCACACAGGAACCCAGGGACCATGTGACCCACACCCTGGTCACGTTATGTACCTGTAACCACACTCACAGTAATGGATCACATGGCTGGTCACGTAATCCTGACATCACTGCAGGTCTATTCTCACGGCCTCAATACAACTCCGTGCACATACCGGGGAGACCATGCAGCGCCCCCTACCTGTTACAGGGGTCACTGCATCACATATCCCCCCCCTCTGTTCAAACTTGTGGGGTTGAACACCTGTCATACACGTGTGGTCACGAGACATGTCACGCACGTTACCTTGCCGTATCAGTCGAGGGAACCGTCTCAGTCGGTTTTGGGCATCACATACAATCATACCTTTGGTAAGGTCTTCCCGCCCCCAGCGGTCAATGTGTATATTTTGAGTTTTAGCTCTCAAGCCACCATCTACTCGTGTCAACAGACCCCTGGTCACCACATTTTTTCTGTACGCCCCGTCACCCGACTTTCCTCTCCACGGCCGGCACCCACGGTTGGCGCGGTCATGAGTCCTACTGACGGTCAAACCGACTGTCTGGTCTGAGTCGGACCCACTTAGTATACGACAGGAACTACTGTCCAGGTCTCTCAGTCTCATACTGGGAGTAGAACTACTACTTGCAGATTCTCGACGTTCTTGCCTTGCTGAAAGTCTCCGGCAACCTGCTATTTCATCATTTGGAGGGTCCCTTCTGTTCCCTTTTCCTTGGGAAGAAGGCGGCCGCCACCTCATGTTCTGCAGCTGTTTGTTGACCTGCCGTCTGTACAGTCTTAGCTGCTCTACTTCTCTCAGGTATGCCACGCGATACCTCAGGAGCATCCGGATATTTCCTAGACTCTCCTTGGACCCGACGACCAGGAATGACACCATCCCATCTTCACCCACCTGGGCCTCATCATCAGCCGGAATCCTTAGTCTCTTCACACCAGATATATTCACCATCTCCTGCATCACTTTCCCAAATCTGCCAATGAGCTTCGCCACCAGAGCCTTGGGCACTTGGACTGTGCCCTCTACCAAGCCCAGACGACTTTGAGCTTTCCTGGCTTGCTCCAAACATCGAGTGGCCTCATTATTCCTCAACAGGATCATCTGTTTCGTGCGGAGGCACTGTAGGTGCATGTCCCTCAGGACAGCCACCCTCTTCACTGTGACTTCCTTAGAAGACAGTATCACCAACTGTTTCGTCTCCAGTGCCCAGTGCACACTACACGCTTCTACTGCCTTTTTAAAGGCCTCATGCACACCCTCACGGGTACATGCATCTTGCGCCTCTACGGGTACATCTATCACGCACTTGAAGAGCGGAGTCTCACTTCCTTCAAGAACAGATGGCTCCTGCCTTGCCATGGACCTTTCCATCAAGACACCTGTCACAACCGGGTGACCATCTTGTTCTGCTTTTAGCGCCAACTTCTCTTCAGCTTTACCCTCTTCCAGACCCCGGGTCAAGATGGGCATTAGCAGCTTCACCTCGTCACCACTCTGGTACTGACACGAGAAGTCTGCGACCACCACCTCTTTTCCTTGTAGAGGGCCTTTCAGTGCTTCTCTGAGCACGTCAATGTCTTCCTTTAGGGTCTGATACACATTTTGCCATGTGAACAGGTGACCTCTGAGCTCAGAGACTTCCTTCTCCAGCTCATCCACTCTGCGCTCAGCCGCTTGTCTCAGGACCCTTTCTCGTTCGAGATGGTCGTTCACCGTCTCTTTAACCAGTTCTATCTCGCTCCTCCCATCCTTTGGACTGGTGGAACATCCATTACTTGAGGAGGTATTTACTTCAGGCACCACCTCCTTGGTGGCCTCCTCCACTTTGGCACCCTCAGACTCTGCACTGTCAGGGTCGGCCCTCTCTTGGGTCTCAGCAGTGACATCATTAGGTTCGTCCCTTTTCCCTGGGACTTCAGAGTACTTCATACACCCCAGGTCCTCAGCATCTTCCGTCAATTCCTCCCACGGAACAACCGGCTCAGCCCCTTTGGCTCTTTTACGTCTCCGGCGACGGGAGGAAGAATTGCCTGAGTCAACCTTATTACACTCTTTTCCACTGGTATCACCGTCTGAATGGGAGTCACCACCATCCGTCACCACAGGTCTTGGACCCCGTCCTTCACCAGTCACCACAGGTCCTGGACCCCGTCCTCCACCCGTTACCACAGGTCCTGGACCCCGTCCTCCACCCGTTACCACAGGTCCTGGACCCCGTCCTCCACCCGTTACCACAGGTCCTGGACCCCGTCCTCCACCTGTCACCACGGCACATGCGCTTGTTACTGGCCATGACTTGTCACAGTCACCCCCAGAATCTGTGTCACACCCCACAGTATGATGACGCCACGAGTCACTCTCTGTCTGGGTGTCAGCTCCACTTGTTTTATCCAGCAGACCACTACCAGTCGTATTGTGGCACACTTCAGGTGACGTCAGGTCAGTTAGTTGGACAGTCGCACCTTTTCCCTTGTTCAGGCCTACCTTAGAACTGTCAACTCTAGGGGTCGCCTTCTCAATATTACTAACTGACATCCACATTATGTCCACAAACACTTCAGCCTTTTCCCACAGTGCTACCAAATCTTGTCCTATTACCATAGGATACGTCAAGATCGGGTCTACAGCCACCTCATGGTATGTGGAAACCTCCGCTGCGACAATGTAGATAGTGGCTACCTGGAGATATTTAGTGTCGCTAAGTGACACAGAATTTCCTGGAAGGGTTCTCAGCACAGACGCTTCTCTCCCCGGGTCTATCAATCCCAGCGCACACTTTCCATCCAGCCAAAAAGGACACAGTCGTGACACCTCACTGATTGCCGCCCCTTTTTTGGCTCCGCCCCCTTTTCGGACAAGTGCTCCGCTTTTTGACACCACCCCGGTTCGGGATTCAGCCCCCCTTCGGGATTCCACCCCTTTTTGGGCCATTACCCCTGTTCGGGTTACCGCCCCTTTTTGGGTCTCCGCCCCCTTTTGGGCAACCATCCCCGTTTGGGCCACCGCTCACTATTAGGGATACTCCCCTCCCTGGGATACACCCCGTGGACTCCCCCACGGCACTCAGGCCCCAGTTCGCACAGTACACCCCTTTGTCTCTGGGCTTGTACTGGCCCTTTAAGAGTCTGCACAAAAAGAAAAATTTTTTTTTTTTTTTTCTATATGTCACTTCACCAGCTCCTGCTGGTACCGCCACAGCTCCCGCTGCAGTCACACACAACCGGCACCTCCGGCTGCAAACCACAAGCCACTGCTGGGGAACCTCTTGCTGCCACTGCAGTTACGCTCCACCAGGCTCTACCGCCGGCTTCGTGTACCCGCCAATCCACAGGACGCCGCTTGTCCCCTTCGTAACCCCGCCGAGTTACAGCCAGACGCTTGTCAGCTTCGTAACCCCGCCGAGTTACAGCCAGACGCATGTCAGCTTCGTAACCCCGCCGAGTTACAGCCAGACGCTTGTCAGCTTCGTAACCCCGCCGAGTTACAGCCAGATGCTTGTCAGCTTCGTAACCCCGCCGAGTTACAGCCAGACGCTTGTCAGCTTCGTAACCCCGCCGAGTTACAGCCAGACGCAATCTTCGTGGCCCCGCCGAGCCACAGCAATTAACACCAGGTGTGCGTGCTGGACTGTTGCCCGCTTCGAGCACCAAATGTAAGACAATGTAAGACTTTTCTTACTGAGTGTATTGGGGGACACTCGCTTCAAGCACACGGGCACGGGTTTTAAAAACAAAGCAGTCCATACGGTTTATTAAGCCTCATAAACCGGGTTATGCACAGTTCATTATGTATGTCTCATGAAACACAACAGGCACCAACTGGTGATATTAACTTGCATCTTCAAACACTTTAACTACGGGTTTGACTCACGGACACTAACCATGCTGGTCCTCACTGACCAGTTGCCGTGGGTTACCACACAGTCCAGGATACAAGCACCAACAGCTTGTGGAGGTACCTTATGGGAGCTCCTGCTCCGTCTGCTGACTCCTTGTCAGTCCTCTCTCCTGGGGAAACTGCCTTACGGGGTTCACCAACTTGCCTGGCCGGCACACAACAGTCAGTCCAGAGCCACCGAAGGACTGTAGCTTCCCCAAGTTCCACTGTGTGTTGCTCAGGGGTCCTGGTACACCTCCCAGGACCTCTCACGCCAGCATGTGCTCTCCAGGAAGCCTCCTACCAGGTCTTCCAGCACAGGGGCATACACAGCCCACACACAGCGCTCAGGAACCCCCTGTAACCTCACCACTCAGGTCCACTCACTGGAACCACACAGGAACCCAGGGACCATGTGACCCACACCCTGGTCACGTTATGTACCTGTAACCACACCCACAGTAATGGATCACATGGCTGGTCACGTAATCCTGACATCACTGCAGGTCTATTCTCACAGCCTCAATACAACTCCGTGCACATACCGGGGAGACCATGCAGCGCCCCCTACCTGTTACAGGGGTCACTGCATCACAGGAGTTATATAAAGGAGTCCTTGGAGAAAGGGCATATTCGCCCGTCGTCGTCACCATTGGGAGCAGGGTTCTTTTTTGTGGCCAAGAAGGATGGTTCTCTGAGACCTTGTATAGATTACCGCCTTCTTCATAAAATCACGGTCAAATTTCAGTACCCTTTGCCTCTACTGTCTGATTTATTTGCTCGGATTAAGGGGGCTAGTTGGTTCACCAAGATAGACCTTCGAGGGGCGTATAATCTCGTGCGTATTAAACAGGGCGATGAATGGAAAACAGCATTTAATACGCTCGAGAGCCATTTTGAGTACCTGGTGATGCCATTCGGCCTTTCTAATGCTCCCTCTGTGTTTCAGTCCTTTATGCATGACATCTTCCGAAAGTATCTGGATAGATTCATGATCGTATATTTGGATGATATTTTGGTCTTTTCGGATGATTGGAAGTCTGTTTTTCTCCCGTTTCAATTTTGTGGTTTCGTACCTTCCGGGTTCTAAGAATGTGAAGGCTGATGCCCTTTCAAGGAGTTTTGTGCCTGATTCTCCTGGGGTTCCTGAGCCGGCTGGTATTCTCAGAGAGGGGGTAGTTCTGTCTGCCATCTCCCCTGATTTGCGGCGGGTGCGGAGAAACTGTTTGTCCCTGATAGATGGACTAATAGAGTTATCTCTGAGGTTCATTGTTCGGTGTTGGCTGGTCATCCTGGGATTTTTGGTACCAGAGATTTGGTGGCTAGGTCCTTTTGGTGGCCTTCCTTGTCGCGGGATGTGCGTTCTTTTGTGCAGTCTTGTGGGACTTGTGCTCGGGCTAAGCCCTGCTGTTCTCGTGCCAGTGGGTTACTTTTGCCCTTGCCGGTCCCGAAAAGGCCTTGGACGCATGTTTCCATGGATTTTATTTCAGATCTTCCTGTTTCTCAAAGGATGTCGGTCATCTGGGTGGTTTGCGATCGCTTCTCTAAAATGGTCCATTTGGTACCCTTGCCTAAATTGCCTTCTTCCTCTGATTTGGTTCCATTATTTTTGTAACATGTGGTTCGTTTGCATGGCATTCTGGAGAACATCGTGTCTGACAGAGGTTCCCAGTTTGTTTCAAGGTTTTGGCGGTCCTTTTGTGCTAAGATGGGCATTGATTTGTCTTTTTCTTCGGCTTTCCATCCTCAGACAAATGGCCAAACCGAACGAACCAATCAGACTTTGGAAACTTATCTGAGATGCTTTGTTTCTGCGGATCAGGATGATTGGGTGACCTTCTTGCCATTAGCTGAGTTCGCCCTTAATAATCGGGCCAGTTCCGCTACTTTGGTTTCGCCTTTTTTTTGTAATTTTGGTTTTCATCCTCGTTTTTCTTCAGGGCAGGTTGAGCCTTCGGACTGTCCTGGTGTGGATTCTGTGGAGGACAGGTTGCAACAAATTTGGACTCATGTGGTGGACAATTTGACCTTGTCCCAAGAGAAGGCTCAACGTTTCGCTAACCGTTGTCGCCGTGTTGGTCCCCAACTTCGTGTTGGGGATTTGGTTTATTTATCATCTCGTTATGTTCCTATGAAGGTTTCTTCTCCTAAGTTTAAGCCTCGTTTCATTGGTCCTTATAAGATTTCTGAAATTCTTAATCCTGTATCATTTCGTTTGGCCCTTCCTGCTTCTTTTGCCATCCATAATGTGTTCCATAGGTCGTTGCTGCAGAGATATGTGGCGCCTATGGTTCCCTCCGTTGATCCTCCTGCTCCGGTGTTGGTCGAGGGGGAGTTGGAGTATGTGGTGGAGAAGATTTTGGATTCTCGTATTTCGAGACGAAAACTTCAGTACTTGGTCAAATGGAAGGGCTATGGTCAGGAGGATAATTCCTGGGTTGTTGCCTCTGATTTCCATGCTGCCGATTTAGTTTGTGCCTTTCATTTGGCTCGTCCTGATCGGCCTGGGGGCTCTGGTGAGGGTTCGGTGACTCCTCCTCAAGGGGGGGTACTGCTGTGAATTCCGTTCTCGAACTCCCTCCTGTGGTCATGAATGGTACTTCGGTGAGTTCTGTCCGTGGACTCCCTCTGGTGGCTGTGAGTGGAGCTGCTGGTTCTGAGATTCCTTCTCCAGCTGCCCTCGTTTGGGGCTAGGCTGATTCTCTATTTAACTCCACTCAGATCGTTACTCCATGCCAGCTGTCAATGTTCTAGTACTGGTTCAGATCTCTCCTGGATCTTTCTGAGGACCTGTCTACTCCAGCACAAGCTAAGTTCCTGCTTGTTCATTTGTTACTTATGGTTTTTCACAAGGGTAACAGGAGAAATTAGACCACAAAAGTTGTTGTGCAATTTCTCCTGAGTACGTCGATACCCCATATGTGGGGGTAAACCACTGTTTGGGCGCACCGCAGAGCTTGGAAGAGAAGGAGTGCCGTTTTACTTTTTCAATGTAGAATTGGCTGGAATTGAGATCGGACGCCATGTCGCGTTTGGAGAGCCCCTGATGTGCCTAAACAGTGGAAACCCCCCACAAGTGACCCCATTTTGGAAACTAGACCCCTTAAGAAACTTATCTAGATGTGTGGTGAGCACTTTAAACCCCCAAGTGCTTCACAGAAATTTATAAAGTAGAGCCGTGAAAATAAAAAATCCTTTTTTTTTCCTCAAAAATGATTTTTTAGCCTGCAATTTTTTATTTTCTCAAGAGTAACAGGAGACATTGGACCCCAAAATCTGTTGAACAGTTTGTCCTGAGTACGCTGATACCCCATAAGTGGGGGGGCACTGTTTGGGCCCCCATCGGGGCTCGGAAGGGAAGGAGCGCCGCTTGGAATGCAGACTTTGATGGGATGGTCTGCGGGCGTCATGTTGCATTTGCAGAGCTCCTGATGTACCTAAACAGTAGAAACCCCCCACAAGTGACCCCATTTTGGAAACTAGACCCACCAAAGAGCTTATCTAGATGTGTGGTGAGCACTATGAACCCCCAACTGCTTCACAGAAGTTTATAATGTAGAGCCATGAAAATAAAAAAAATCATATTTTTTCCACAAAAATGATTTTTCACCCCCAAATTTTTACTTTTACAAGGGTAATAGGAGAAATTGGACCCCAAAATGTATTGTGCAATTTATGCTGAGTAGGCTGATACCCCATATGTAAAACACTGTTTGGGCGCATAGCAGAGCTCGGAAGGGAAGAAGCGCCGTTTTGGAAAGCAGACTTTGATAGAATGGTCTGCGGGTGTTATGTTGCGTTTGCAGAGCCCCTGATGTACCTAAACAGTAGAAACCCCCCACAAGTGACCCCATTTTGAAAACTAGACCCCCCAAGGAACTTATATAGATGTATGGTGAGAATTTTGAATGCCCAAGTGCTTCACAGAAGTTTATAATGCAGAGTTGTGAAAATACAAAAAAAATTTTTTTCCACAAAAAAGATTTTTTAGCCCCCACGTTTTTATTTTCACAAGGGTACAAGAGAAATTGGACCCCAAAAGTTGTTGTCCAATTTGTCCTGAGTACACTGATACCCCATGTGTGGGGGGGACCACTGTTTGGGTGCAGGGCAGAGCTCGGAAGGCAAGGAGCGCCGTTTTGGAATGCAGACTTTGACAGAATGGTCTGCGGGCATCATGTTGCGTTTGCAGAGCCCCCGATGTACCTAAACAGTAGAAACCCCCCACAAGTGACCCCATTTTGGAAACTAGACCCCCCAAGGAACTTATCTAGATGTGTGATGAGAACTTTGAATGCCCAAGGGCTTCACAGAAGTTTATAATGCAGAGTTGTGAAAATAAAATAAAAATTTTTTTTTCCACAAAAAAGATTTTTTAGCCCCCATGTTTTTAGTTTCACAAGGGTAACAGGAGAAATTGGACCCTAAAGGTTGTTGTCCAATTTATTCCGAGTACGCTGATGCCCCATATGTGGGGGTAAACCACTGTTTGGGCGCACGGCAGAGCTCGGGAGGGAGGGAGCACCATTTGACTTTTTGAGCGCAAAATTGGCTGTGGCGTTTAGAGACCCCCTGATGTACCTAAACAGTGGAAACCCCCCAAATCTAACTCCAACCCTAACCCGAACACACCCCTAACCCTAATGCCAACCCGATCCATAATCCTAATCACAACCCTAACGATAATCACAACCCTAACCCCAAAACAACCATAACCCTAATCAGAACCCTAAATCCAACACACCCCTAATCCTAATCTCAACCCTAACCTCAAACCTAACCCTAATCCCAATACACCCCTAATCCCAACCCTAACCTTAACCCTAATCCCAAACCTAACCCTAATCCCAAACGTAACCCTAATGCTAACCATAATCCAAACCCTAATCCCAACTCTAACCCTAACTTTAGCCCCAACCCTAGCCCTAACTTTAGCCCCAACCCTAGCCCCAACCCTAACCCTAAATCTAAATTTAGCCCCAACTCTAACCCTAGCCCTAACTTTAGCCCCAACCCTAACCCTAGCCCTAACCCTAAACTTAGCCCCAGCCCTAACCCTAAATTTAGCCCCAACCCTAACCCTAAATTTAGCCCCAGTCCTAACCCTAACCCTAGCCCTAACCCTAACCCTAACCCTAGCCCTAACCCTAACCCTAAATTTAGCCCCAACTCCTCTAGCTGCCGGCCGGCAGATCATGGCGGGCGCACTGCGCATGAGCCCGCCATTTTTTTACCGAAGGAAGAAGCCGGCGGCCAGGAGAGGACACAGGAGGACCCAGGGACACCGGTAAGTATGATATGGTCCCCGAATCCCCCTATTTCTCTGTCCTCTGATGTGCGATCACATCAGAGGACAGAGAATTACACATCGCTTTTTTTTTTTTTTTTTGCAGTCGCCAGTAAACAGTTAATTACCGGCAATCGCAAAACAGGGGTCGGTAAAAACCGACCCCGATCATGTTCTTTGGGGTCTCGGCTACCCCCGGCAGCCGAGACCCCAAAGATCTCCCGGGTGCCGCCGGCGGGCGCACTGCGCATGCGCCCGCCATTTTTTGGCCTGGAAGAGGATGGCGGCGCCCATCGGGAGCCACGAGGAGCACCGGGGAGACAGGTGAGTATCGGGGGCGATCGGGGACCCCATTTCTTTGTCCTCTGATGTGCGATCACATCGGAGGACAGAGAAATTAAATGGCGTTTATTTTTATTTTTTTTACGACCGCCGGTAAACGGTTAATTACCGGCGAACGCAACTCGGGGGTCGGTAAAAACCCCCCAAATCATGTTCTCTGGGGTCTCGGCTACCCCCGGTAACTGAGACCCCGAGAAAATCCGACTCTGGGGGGCGCTATTCACTTTTTCCACAGCGCCGTTAATTAACGGCGCTGTGGTTTAAGTACCCTTAACTGCCGCCGTTAAAAGGCGTATCGGCGGTCGTTAGGGGGTTAAAGAAAATTTGGCAGCACTACCAAAATAAAACACCTGCAATAAAACCTGAAAAGGTGATGTCCAAACCTCCAAAATAGAAAATTAGAAAAAAACAGGCATCGCTCCAAAAATCAATGTGAAAAACAAACCGTTGCTTTACTGATCCATTAACAGCAATGTTTCGGCAGATATATATATATATATATATATATATATATATATATATATATATATATACACACTGCTCTAAAAAGAAAAGGGAACACTTAAACAACAGAATATAACTCTAAGGAAATCAAACTTCTGTGAAATCAAACTGTCCACTTAGGAAGCAACACTGATTGACAATCAATTTCACATGCTGTTGTGCAAATAGGATAGACAACAGATGGAAATTATTGGCAATTATCAAGGCACACTCAATAAAGGAGTGGTTCTGCAGGTGGGGACCACAGACCACATCTCAGTACCAATGCTTTCTGGCTGATGTTTTGGTCACTTTTGAATGTTGGTTCTGCTTTCATACTCGTGGTAGCATCAGACGGACTCTACAACCCACACAAGTGGCTCAGGTAGTGCAGCTCATCCAGGATGGCACATCAATGTAAGCTGTGGCAAGAAGGTTTGCTGTGTCTGTCAGCGTAGTCTCCAGAGGCTGGAGGCGCTACCAGGAGACAGGCCAGTTCACCAGGAGACGTGGCGGGGCTGTAGGAGGGCAACAACCCAGCAGCAGGACCGCTACCTCAGCCTTTGTGCAAGGAGGAACAGGAGGAGCACTGCCAGAGCACTGCAAAATGGCCTCCAGCAGGCCACAAATGTGCAGATGTCTGCAAAAACGGTTAGAAACCGACTCCAAGAGATGGTCTGAGTGCCCGACGTCAACAGATGGGGGTTGTGCTCACAGCCCAACACCGTGCAGGATGATTGGCATTTGCCACTGAACACCAGGATTGGCAAATTCGCCACTGGCGCCCTGTGATCTTCACAGCTGAAAGCAGGTTCACACTGAGCACATGCATGTGACAGACGTGACAGAGTCTGAAGATGCAGTGGAGAGCGATCTGCTGCCTGCAACATCCTTCAACATGACCGGTTTGGCAGTGGGTCAGTAATGGTGTGGGGTGGAATTTCTTTGGAGGGCCGCACAGCCCTCCATGTGCTCGCCAGAGGTAGCCTGACTGCCATTAGGTACTGAGATGAGATCCTCAGACCCCTTGTGAGACCATATGCTGGTGCGGTTGGCCCTAAGTTCCTCCTACTGCAGGACAATGCCAGACCTCATGTGGCTGGAGTGTGTCAGCAGTGTTATGATCTGGTGGCCTAAGAGCAGCATGGGACGTACTCTGGAGAAGGTGGTACCTGTACTGACCGCAGACCCTGAACCTAACACCGCAACTAGAAGTAGCCGTGGAATGTACCTAGCGCTCCCTAGACATCTCGACACAGCCGGAGGACTAATTACCCCTAGAGATAGAAAAGGGAAAACTATCTTGCCTCAGAGAAAATCCCCAAAGGACAGGCAGCCCCCCACAAATATTGACTGAGAGGAGAGGGAAAAAACATACACAGACTGAAATGAGAATTTAGCAAAGGAGGCCACTTCTAGCTAAATAGAAAGGACAGGACAGAGTACTATGCGGTCAGTATTAAAACACTAGAAAATATCCACCACAGAAAATACCAAAACTCCACAGCTAACTAAAGACATGGAGGGTATATCTGCATCTCCAGAGATACCAGCTTGGCTAAACAAATCCTTATACAGACCAAGCTGGACAAGACAAAACATGGAAAATAACTGAACAATAAGACCACAGCATGTGGACAGCAAAATCAAGGCCAGAACTTATCTTTGTTGAAAAGAACTGCAAAGCAGAAGAGACCAGGCAGGGATGTGAATCCTCCAGGAACAATGGACAACTGGCACTAACTAAAGGGTGAAGCAAGACTAAATAGCCCTGTCCAAATTGCAAAAAGTGAAAACACCTGATAAATGCTGTGATTCAGAGACAGCAGCGCTACCACTTACAACCACCGGAGGGAGCCCAAGAGCAGAATTCACAGCACAGCAGTTCCTGCAAGATGAAGGCATTGAAGCCATGGACTGGCCCGCCCGTTCCCGAGACCTGAATCCGAATGAACACATCTGGGACATCATGTCTCACACCATCCACCAACATCACGTTGCACCACAAACTGTCCAGGAGTTGGCGGATGATTTAGTCCAGGTCTTGGAGGAGATCCCTCAGGAGACATCCACCTCCTCATCAGTAACATGCCCAGGTGTTGTAGGGGGGGTCATACAGGCACGTGGAGGCCACACACACACACACACACACACACACACACACACACACACACACACACACACACACACACACACACACACACACACACACACACACACACGAGAACATAATTTCCTTGTCTTGAGGTATTTCCACTGAAGTTGGACCAGCCTGTAATTTGATTTTACACTTTGATTTTGAGTGTCATTCCAAACCCAGAACTCCATGGGATATTAATTTTGATTTACATTGATCATTTTTATGTTTAAGGCTGCGTGCACACGTTCCGGATTTTTTGTGTTTTTTTGCTATAGAAATGAGATAAAACCGGGAAAAAAATGCATCCATTAAGCATCCTATTAATAGAATGCAATCCGCAATTTTTGTGCACATGTTGTGTTTTTTCCGCGAAAAAAACGTATCACGGTAAAAAACGCAGCATGTTCATTAATTTTGCGGATATTTTGCGGATTTCCCGCTATTTATTGCATTGGGAAGCTCCGGAAAAAAACACGAAAAATCTGCACAAAAAATGTGCAAAAAACATGAGAAAACACGAAAAACCGCAAAAAAAATGCATGCAGATTTCCTGCAGAAAATGTCCGTTTTTTTTCAAGAAATTTCTGCAAAGAGTCCTGACATGTGCACATAGCCTTATTGTTCTCAACACATTCCACTATGTAATGAATAAAGATTTGCAACTGAAATATTTCATTCAGTGATATCTAGAATGTGGTATTTTAGTGTTCCCTTTATTTTTTTGAGCAGTGCATATACATATATATATATTGTACCCATAAATAAATATTTTTATGAAAAAAATAAAACAATGGAAGTACACATATTTGGTATCGTCACTTCCGAAACAACCCAACCTGTAAAATTGTCCCACTAATAAACCCCTTTAGTGAACACCGCAAAAAAAAAAGGCAAAAAACAATTTTTTATCATCATACCGCCGAACAAAAGGTGGAATAAAACACGATCAAAAAGATGAATATAAATAAACCTGGTGCCACTGAAAATGTCATCTTGTCCTGCAAAAAACAAGCTATCACACAGCTCCATCAGCAGAAAAATAAAAAAGTTACAGTTCTCTGAATAAAGCAAAGCAAAAATAATTATTTTTTCTATAAAATTGTTTTATTGCATAAAAGCTCCAAAACATAAAAATATGTGTGATACTGCTGTAATCGTACTGACCCGAAGAAGAAAACTGCCTTAACAATTTTACCACACGCGGAACGACATAACAAAAAAAACCTATTCCTGTATTGCTGTTTTTTGTTCATTCTGCCTCCCAAAAATGGGAATACAAAGCGATCAAAAAATATCATGTGCTTGAAAATGGTACCAATAAAACCTTATCTCGTCCTGCAAAAATCACATTCTCACATGACTGTCGGCCGAAATATGGAAAAATTATAGCTCCCAAAATATGACGATGAATAAACTAGTTTTTGTAATAAAAAGTGTCTTTTAGTGTTTGACAGCAGCCAAACATAAAAACCCAATACAAATATGATAATGCTATAATCGTACCAACCCAAAGAATAAAGTCATTTAATTGCTTATACTGCACAAGGCATAAAAAATAGATAAAACCAATTCTTCACCTGCTGTTGATTCATTCATTCTGCCTCCCAAAGATCACACTTATGCTCGGCTCACATTTTTCCTGTGCTCTAAGCTGAGTGCTTAGACCGGGGATTCAGTGTAAATCTCTGAAATAGATGACTCATACGGCATAACTGAGGCACTAAGGACACTGTCTGGCCTATGATCTAGTGGTGTGCGTCTTTTTAGGCATGCATAAAAGTGCTGTCTGCAACAGTTTTGTGCACTTCTGAAAAGAAAGGACAACGCTGAACAGAGGCCAGAGTCCAAAATAACTCTGTTGCCTCATTATATTGAATGGATCCATCGGGGGGGTTTATATGAATCACATCACTCAAAGATTTAGATAGAAACCCCAAGTAAGTGCTCAGCACAGAGCGCCAGATAAATGTAATCACAAACATTATGTAAAATGTTCCCAATAAAAGCTTCAACTCAATTCACATAAAAAAACAAGTTGCCACTCAGGTCCGTCATCTGTTAAGGGACATACAGGGGACATTCATGTAACTGGTAGCACAAAGGTTCTGAAAAAGCAAAATGGCACCTCACACTCTAAAAGAAATTTAGCAAATTCTGCACTCCCAAATCCAAATCTCTTCTGGGCCCCACAGTGTGCCTAAACAATATATAGCATCCACATGTTTGGCATTTCTGTAGCGATGAGAGCCCGCCTAACTTACGGGTGCATGTCTCCAGAAGCATGAGCTGGGAATAACGTACTGGTCCCTATAAGGTACTGGTCACGTACACATACTGGGCACTACATCATACTGGTCACTACAATGGCATTTTGCAATTTTCAGTCAGCAATATCAACTGCAGCTTGTTTCTGGAAAACACCCATGGAGTCAAAATCGTAACTACTAGTGATGAGCGAATATACTCGCTGCTCGAGATTTCTCGAGCATGCTTGGGGGTCCTCCGAGTATTTTTTAGTGCTCGGAGATTTAACCCCTTTCTGCCATTGGACGTACTATTCCGTCCATGTGGGGTGGGCCCTACTTCCCAAGGACGGAATAGTATGTCCAGCGGGATCAGCCGCGCTCACGGGGGGAGCGCGGCCGATCGCGGCCGGGTGTCAGCTGACTATCACAGCTGACATCTGGCACTATGTTCCAGGAGCAGTCACGGACCGCCCCCGGCACATTAACCCCCGGCACACTGTGATCAAACATGATTGCAGTGTTCCGGTGGTATAGGGAAGCATCGCGCAGGGAGGGGGCTCCCTGCAGGCTTCCCTGAGACGATCGGTAAAAGGCGATGTGCTCACCTTGTACCGAGCGTCTCCTCCCTGCAGGCCCCTGATCCAAAATGGCCGCGGGGCTGCATCTGGGTCCTGCAGGGAGGTGGCTTCACAGCGCCTGCTCAGAGCTGGCACCGGGAAGCCTCCCTGCTGTGCATGTCAGATCGCCGATCTGACACAGTGCACAGCAAAGTGTCAGATCAGCGATCTGTCACTTTACTGTGATGCCTCCCCCGGGGCAAAGTAAAAATGTAAAAAAAAAAAATTACATGTGTAAAAAAAAAAAAAAAAATTCCTAAATAAATGATAATAATAAAAAAAATATTGTTCCAATAAATACATTCCTTTATCTAAATAAAACAAACAATAAAAGTACACATATTTAGTATCGCCGCGTCCGTAACGACCCAACCTATAAAACTGTCCCACTAGTTAACCTCTTCACTGAACACTGTAAAAAAAAAACCGAGGCAAAAAACAACTCTTTATTATCATACCGCCGAACAAAAAGTGGAGTAACATGCGATCAAAAAGACAGAAATAAATCACCATGGTACCGCTGAAAACATCATCTTGTCCCACAAAAAATGAGCTGCCATACAGCATCATCAGTGAAAAAATAAAAAAGTTATAGTCCTCAGAATAAAGCGATGCAAAAATAATTATTTTTTCTATAAAATAGTTTTTATCGTATAAAAGCGCCAAAACATAAAAAAATGATATACCGTATATACTCGAGTATAAGCCGAGATTTTTAGCCCAAATTTTTGGGCTGAAAGTGCCCCCTCGGCTTATACTCGAGTCACGGTCGGCGGGTGAGGGGGAGAGGGCGCTGAGGCATACTTACCTAGTCCCGGCAATCCTGACGCTCCCCCTGCCCGTCCCACGGTCTCCGGGTGCCGCAGCTCTTCCCCTGTTCAGCGGTCACGTGGGACCGCTCATTAGAGAAATGAATAGGCTGCTCCACCTCCCATAGGGGCGGAGCCGCATAATTCATTTCTCTAATCAGCGGTGCCGGTGACCGCTGACAGAGGAAGAGGCTGCGGCACCGAAGACCAGCTGTCCGGGGGAAGGAGCGGGACGCCGGGAGCAGGTAAGTATCGCATATTCACCTGTCCGCGTTCCACACGCCGGGCGCCGCGCCATCTTCCCGGCGTCTCTCTCTCCACACTGACTGTGCAGGTCAGAGGGCGCGATGACGCATATAGTGTGCGCCGCCCTCTGCCTGATCAGTCAGTGCAGAGAGACGCCGGCAAGATGGCGCCGAGGAGCTGCAAGCAAGAGAGGTGAGTATGTGGTTTATTATTTTTATTGCAGCAGCAGCAGCACAGCTATGGGGCAATAATGGACGGTGCAGAGCACTATATGGCACAGCTATGGGGCAATAATGGACGGTGCAGAGCACTATATGGCACAGCTATGGGGCAATAATGGTGCAGAGCACTATATGGCACAGCTATGGGGCAATAATGGTGCAGAGCACTATGGCACAGCTATGGGGCAATAATGGTGCAGAGCACTATATGGCACAGCTATGGGGCAATAATGGTGCAGAGCACTATATGGCACAGCTATGGGGCAATAATGGTGCAGAGCACTATATGGCACAGCTATGGGGCAATAATGGTGCAGAGCACTGTATGGCACAGCTATGGGACAATAATGGACGGTGCAGAGCACTATATGGCACAGCTATGGGGCAATAATGGTGTAGAGCACTATATGGCACAGCTATGGGGCAATAATGGTGCAGAGCACTATATGGCACAGCTATGGGGCAATAATGGACGGTGCAGAGCACTATATGGCACAGCTATGGGGCAATAATGGTGAAGAGCACTATATGGCACAGCTATGGGGCAATAATGGTGCAGAGCACTGTATGGCACAGCTATGGGGCAATAATGGTGCAGAGCACTATATGGCACAGCTATGGGGCAACAATGAATGGTGCAGAGCACTATATGGCACAGCTATGGGGCAATAATGGTGCAGAGCACTATATGGCACAGCTATGGGACAATAATGGTGCAGAGCACTATATGGCACAGCTATGGGGCAATTATGAACGGTGCAGAGCACTATATGGCACAGCTATGGGGCCATAATGAACGGTATGGAGCATCTATTTTTATTTTTGAAATTCACCGGTAGCTGCTGCATTTTCCACCCTAGGCTTATACTCGAGTCAATAAGTTTTCCCAGTTTTTTGTGGCAAAATTAGGGGGGTCGGCTTATACTCGGGTCGGCTTATACTCGAGTATATACGGTACATGAGGTATCGCTGTAATCGTCCTGACCTGAAGAATAAAACTGCTTTATCCATTTTACCAAACGCGGAACGGTATAAACGCCCCCCCCCAAAAAAGAAATTCATGAATAGCTGGTTTTTGGTCATTCTGCCTCACAAAAATCGGAATAAAAAGCCATCAAAAAATGTCACGTGCCCGAAAATATTACCAATAAAAACGTCAACTCGCCCCGCAAAAAATCCAGTAGAAAACCTGCTATAAATAGTAAATCAAACCCCCCTTCATCATCCCCTTAGTTAGGGAAAAATTAAAAAATTAAAAAAATGTATTTATTTCCATTTTCCCATTAGGGTTAGGGCGAGGGTTAGGGTTAGGGCTAGGGTCAGGGTTAGGGCTAGGGTTAGGGCTAGAGTTAGGGTTAGGGTTAGGGCTAGGGTTAGGGTTAGGGCTAGGGCTAGGGTTAGGGTTAGGGCTAGGGTTAGGGTTGGGGCTAGGGTTAGGGCTACAGTTAGGGTTGGGGCTAAAGTTAGGGTTGGGGCGATCTCAATTCCAGCCAATTCTGCGTTGAAAAAGTAAAACAGTGCTCCTTCGCTTCCGAGCTCTCCTGTGCGCCCAAACAGGGGTTTGCCCCAACATATGCGGTATCAGCGCACTCAGGACACATTGGACAACAACTTTTGTGGTCCAATTTCTCCTGGTACCCTTGGGAAAATACAAAACTGGGGGCTAAAAATTAATTTTTGTGGAAAAAAAGGATTTTTTATTTTCACGGCTGTGCGTTATAAACTGTAGTGAAACACTTGGGGTTCAAAGTTCTCACAACACATATAGATAAGTTCCTTGGGGGGTCTAGTTTCCAATATGGGGTCACTTATGGGGGGTTTCTACTGTTTAGTTACATCAGGGGCTCTGCAAATGCAACGTGACGCCTGCAGACCAATCCATCTAAGTCTGCATTCCAAATGGCGCTCCTTCCCTTCCGAGCTCTGCCATGCGCCCAAACGGTGGTTCCCCCCCACATATGGAGTATCAGTGTACTCAGGACAAATTGAACAACAACGTTTGGGGTCCAATTTCTCCTGTTACCCTTGGGAAAATACAAAACTGGGGGCTAAAAAATCATTTTTGTGGGAAAAAAAGAATTGTTATTTTCACGGCTCTGCGTTATAAACTGTAGTGAAACACTTGGGGGTTCAAAGCTCTCACAAAACATCTAGATGAGTTCCTTAGGGGGTCTACTTTCCAAAATGGTGTCACTTGTGGGGGGTTTCAATGTTTAGGCACATCAGGGGCTCTCCAAACGCAACATGGCGTCCCATCTCAATTCCAGTTAATTTTGCATTGAAGAGTTTAATGGTGCTCCTTCCCTTCCGAGCTCTGCCAATGCGCCCACAGTGGTTTACCACCACATATGGGGTATCAGCGTACTCAGGACAAATTGTACAATAACTTTTGTGGTCCAATTTCTTCTCTTACCCTTGGAAAAATAAAAAATTGGGGGCGAAAAGATCATTTTTGTGACTAAAAAGTTAAATGTTCATTTTTTCCTTCCATGTTGCTTCTGCTGCTGTGAAACACCTGAAGGGTTAATAAACTTGTTGAATGTGGTTTTGAGCACCTTGAGGGGTGCAGGTTTTAGAATGGTGTCACACTTGGGTATTTTCTATCATATAGACCCCTCAAAATGACTTCAAATGAGATGTGGTCCCTAAAAAAAAAATGGTGTTGTAAAAATGAGAAATTGCTGGTCAACTTTTAACCCTTATAACTCCCTAACAAAAAAAAATTTGGTTCCAAAATTGTGCTGATGTAGACATGTGGGAAATATTACTGATTAAGTATTTTGTGTGACACATCTCTGTGATTTAATTGTATAAAAATTCAAAGTTGGAAAATTGCGAAATTTTAAATTTTTTTGCCAAATTTCCATTTATTTTTTTCACAAATAAATGCAGGTAATATCAAAGAAATTTTACCACTATCATGAAGTACAATGTGTCACGAGAAAGCAATGTCAGAATCACCGGGATCCGTTGAAGCGATCCAGAGTTATAACCTCATAAAGGGACAGTGGTCAGAATTGTAAAAATTGGCCCGGTTATTAACGTGCAAACCACCCTTGGGGGTAAAGGGGTTAATTTTTCTTGCCGCAGCTGAATGATTTACATCTGTTAGCCAACATAAGTACATGTGGAGATTCCCTAGCAACCAGGCAACCCCCACATGTACTTATGCTGGCTAACAGATGTAAATCATTCAGCTGCGGCAAGAAAAACTAAATCTCCGAGCACTAAAAAATACTCGGAGGTCACCCGAGCATGCTCGGGAAATCTCGAGTAACGAGTATATTCGCTCATCACTAGTAACTACATCTGTAAATAAATTTTCAAAGTGGCATGGACGAAGCGGTGGCAAAACATGTGTTGGAGTGGTGTGCAGGGGACAGATGAGTGTCAGACTGCATGGTATGTGACCTTTATGTTCTAGTGCTTTACCGCAATTAGGTCTCCCTGGCTGGCCAATCGTTCACTCACAGTGATTTATTATAGCTACTCTTTATTGTGCACTGGTTCACTTTGTGATATGATTTATTGATCACTCTAAATTATATTATTGTATATATTAATTATTTAATATGGATTGTTCATAGGTAGGGGTTGTACATGTTTTTGATCACAGTATTTTATCACTGTATTTTTTTATAGCACTGTTTTTTGGCTATACCCCCCTTTTTTCTTTTTCTTTTTTATATTTTGTCCAATATTCATTTATTGAGTAGCTTTTATTGCCATATTTTTTTTATATATATGAATTTGACCAGCAGGACTTTTTGCATACATTTATGGTTTTGTCTGGCATTCTCTTGTCCCCTGTCACACATTAACTTGGATATATTTTTTTAATAAAGATTCTTTGATGTCAATTTTTTAGTCAATTATTTTATTTTTTGGATTTGTTGTGTATAATCATGTATTATTTTAATAAATAGTTAATTTTAATAAAGTGTCTTTATACAATTTATTTTGTCTACCTTTGAATACATCTTTTGGGTAATTATTATATTTTGGTATACTTAGTTTTTTATGAGCAACATATTCATGGTATTTCTTTTCTTAATAGGTGTTTTATATAATACTAGCTGAAGAGCCCGGCGTTGCCTGGGCATAGTAAATATCTGTGGTAAATTATAGCACCTCACTTCTCTTATTTTCCCATCACACCTCTCATTTTCCCCATCACATCTTTCATTTTCTACCTCACACCTCTCATTTTCCCCCACTCCTCTTATTTTCCCCCTCACTCCTCGCATTCCCCCCTAACACTTGTCATTTCGACCTCACATCTGTCATTTTCCGATCACTCCACTATTTTCCCTCACTCCACTCATTTTGCACTCACACCTTTTCATTTTCACCTCACACCTCTCATTTTCACCTCAGTATATACATGTTTGTCATCTCCCTTATATATAGTATACACCTGTATGTCATCTCCTGTATATACTATGTACCTGTATGTCATCTCCCCTGTATATAGTATATACCTGCTGTGTGTCATCTCCTCCTATATATAGTATATACCTGTATGTCATCTCCTCCTGTATAAAGTATATACCTGTGTGTCATCTCACCTATATATAGTATATATCTGTGTGTCATCTCCTCCTGTATATAGTATATACCTGTATGTCATCTCCTCCTATACATAGCATATACCTGTATGTCATCTCCTCCTGTATATACCTGTAGGTAATCTGCTCCTGTATATAGTATATACCTGTGTGTCATCTCCTCCTGTATATAGTATATACCTGTATGTCATCTCCTCCTGTATGTAGTATGTACCTGTATGTCATCTCCTCCTCTATATAGTATATACCTGTGTGTCATCTCTCCTGTATATAGTATATATCTGTGTGTCATCTCCTCTTGTATATAGTATATACCTGTGTGTCATCTCCCCTGTAAATAGTATATATCTGTATGTCATCTCCTCCTGTATTAGACCTCGTTCACACGTTATTGGGTCAGTATTTTTACCTCAGTATTTGTAAGCTAAATTGGCAGCCTGATAAATCCCCAGCCAACAGTAAGCCCACGCCCTGGCAGTATATATTAGCTCACACATACACATAATAGACAGGTCATGTGACTGACAGCTGCCGGATTCCTATATGGTACATTTGTTGCTCTTGTAGTTTGTCTGCTTATTAATCAGACTTTTATTTTTGAAGGATAATACCAGACTTGTGTGTGTTTTAGGGCGAGTTTCGTGTGTCAAGTTGTGTGTTGAGTTGCGTGTGGCGACATGCATGTAGCGACTTTTGTGAGATGAGTTTTGTGCGGCGACATGCGTGTAGCAACTTTTTGTGTGTCGAGTTGCATGTGACAGGTTAGTGTAGCAAGTTGTGTGCAGCAAGTTTTGTGCATGGCGAGTTTTGCGCGTGGCGAGTTTTATGTGTGGTGCCTTTTGAGTATGTGCAAGTTTTGTGTGAGGCAACTTTTGCATGTGTTGCAACTTTTGTGCATGTGGCAATTTTTCCACGTGTGCAAGTTTTGCGTGTGGCGAGTTTTCCATGAGGTGAGTTTTGCGCGTGGCGAGTTTTGAGCGGCGACTTTTGTGTTTCGACTTTTATGTGGCGAGGTTGGTGTATGCGTGGTGAAATGTGCGCTGAGAGTGGTATATGTGTTCGAGCACGTGGTAGTGTGTGGCGCATTTTGTGTGTGTGTTCATATCCCCGTGGTGGTGTGGTGATTATCCCATGTCGGGGCCCCACCTTAGCAACTGTACAGTATATACTCTTTGGCGCCATCGCTCTCATTCTTTAAGTCCCCCTTGTTCACATCTGGCAGCTGTTAATTTGCCTCCAACACTTTTCCTTTCATTTTTTCCCCATTATGTAGATAGGGATCCATATCTTCTCCCTTTCATTCCGGACCTCTTTAACATTGTTGGAGCGCCCCCAGACGCAGGGCCGCGGGGTACTCGGTATCGGGCCTCTCTATCTTGGTCCTGGGGTTGTCACGGTGGCTAGACCCAGTCCGTGACCCTGCTAAGGGGCGTCCAATGAAAGGTGTGATGGTGGTGCATGGTGCAAGTCGCGATGAATAACGAGGACACAGGGTTGCAGTCTCTTTACCTCTTTACTGAAGGCTTCAGGGTCCGCAATCCAGAGCACTGCTAACAGGGCTGGCTGAGACCGGCCGGTCCGAAGGCACATCCAGAGTTCCCTTTGCAGGTGGAAATCAGTGCCTACCTTCTAGCGCCTGTGTGTTGTAGTACCTTCCTGCTGAGCACCACGGGATAGTCCTCACAACTGTTGTGTCTGTTTCTGATGTTCTTTCTCACAACTCTTGTTTCTGTTCTGATGTTCTTCTCCGTCCCCCAGATGATATGGCTAGGACGCATCCGTATGACGGGTAGACCTGGAGTTCTTCCGGGACCCTAGAGTCGCCCCTCTCCCACAATTGCCTCCTATGTCTGCTTAGGTGATTTAGGTGAGACAGCCAACCTAAAGTCAACTGCCCTGCCGCTGTTTGAAGTAATGCTTGGAACCCAATACTTCCTCGGCGTTCCGGCCACCGGCTACGCACCTCAGTAGGATGTTGCCACGATCTTAAGGCACGACTCCTACTGGTTCTATTCTCCTTTGTGCTGTGATCTCGTTTCTCACTTCTCCACAATAAACCTTGCTTCTTATCCTTTCTTAAGATACCGCCGCAATCAGGTGCAGGCGCGGTTCCTTAACGATCTGTCCTTTTCGCTAGGCCTCTGTCAGGATCCCACCTCTGACAGGGACTCCCCTGAATCTTCCCCTGCAACACCCTCTGCCACAGGATGTTGCCTGGATCGAACCCAGTCAGCTTCTCTCTAACTTCCTATCCAACCCCCAGTTTTACCAGATTGTGAGGAGTGGCCTAATACATAGAACCCTTTGCTCCCCCTGGAGGCCAGAGTGTGAAGTGTAATGTGTGACTGTGATACCTGGTCAGGTGAACTCCTTAAGTGCCATCAGACGTACCATCACTCCCCTTAGTGGCGGAGCGTCAGTACTGTAACGACCAGGACTCTGGGGCGCTGCATTATCGTCAGGGAAAAATGCTTTTTTAAACTGGATCTCAGATGGGCAAAAAAATGTTATTCGAATTAAGGTGGAGGATTAGTGGAAGACATCCTTTTTTAGTCACCTGGCAGGTAGATTTGTTATGGTCTATTTTTATGACATATTCATTTATTCACCTGACCTTGAGTCACATGAGGTACGTGTCAGTCATATTTTACAGATTCTCAGCGACACTAAATTGAAATAAATTAAATGTATGTTCTCGGTTCAGGAGATCCCTTTTCTGGGTATTTACTTATCATCCACTGGTTTTTCGCATGGATACAGCGAAAGTCCAGGTGGTAATGGATTGGGATCATCAGTTTTACCGTAAGTTCATCAAAAAATTTTCAGAAGTGGCCAAACTTCTGACTGATATGACCAGGAAAGAGACAGACTTTTCCAAATGGTCCAGTCCAGCAATTGAGGTATTTGATACCTTAAAGAAATGTTTTGCTTCTGCAACGATTCGTATACAGCCTGACGTTGTCACGCTCAAGCCCTGACTGGTAGGCGTGAGCTCGGGGGGTTTGTGGCCCCACTGTGCCACGAACCAGACTACCCTGAAAGGGGTGTGACTATGACAGCTGCCTTGATCTTCGTTGGAACCTCTGATGGTGAGGTCAGGCTTGTGTGGCAGGCAGCTGCCAGGAGCTACTCCAGGGTGGTGTCTGGCTGTAGCTGCTGATCCCACTTGGGAAACAGGAACACCAGGATTGATGAAATTCAGAAGAGTAGGCTGGCACAGCTGAGACACAGAGCTGGCAGAGACACAGGACTGGCAGGCATGGCAGAGACACAGGGCTGGCAGGCACGGCAGAGACACAGGGCTGGCAGGCATGGCAGAGACACAGGGCTGGCAGGCACGGCAGAGACACAGGGCTGGCAGGTACAGCAGAGACTCAGGGCTGGCAGGTACGGCAGAGACACAGGGCTGGCAGGTACGGCAGAGACACAGGGCTGGCAGGTACGGCAGAGACACAGGGCTGGCAGGTACGGCAGAGACACAGGGCAGGTTGGTGTGGTGTGTGAAGGAACAGGTAGGGACCTGTTCACACAGGAGGTGCAGGTACGGATATGATGTATGAAGGAACAGGTTGGGACCTGTTCACACAGGAAGTGAAGGTAAGGAACAAGCAGGAAGGAATGAAGTATGAAGGAACAGGTTGGGACCTGTTTACACAGGAGATGCAGGTACGGAAACAAGCTGGAAGGGAAAGAGTATGAAGGAACAGGTTGGGACCTGTTCACACAGGAAGAGATCTGCAAGGCTACGGATAGGAGCGGAAGAGCAGCAAGCGATAGCGCAGCAACAGAAGCTAAGCAGAGCGGAACCGCAAGAAATGCGGAGAGGAGCTGCAGCAAGAGATTACTGCAGCAACAGGAGTGGAGCAGAGTAGAACGGAGCAGAACCGCAGGAGTGCAGAGCAGAGGTAAAGCTGCAAAAGAGACAAGGGTAGAACCACAAAGTGCAGAGTCAAGAGCAGAGTGAAGGCACAGAGTGCAGAGCCAAGAGCCGTGAGCATAGCAGAGAGGCACAGAGTACAGAGCCAAGAGCAGAATGAAGGCACAGAGTGCAGAGCCAAGAGCCAAGTGCAAAACAAAGGCACAGAGTGCAGAGACAAGAGCAAAGCAAGGTCACAGAGTGCTGAGCCGAGAGCAGAGCAGAGAGGCACTGCAGGGAAAGAAACCACAGAAAAGGAGACAGAGATAGGACAAAGTTCAGACAAGGTAATGGAGCAAGACAAGGTACAAGAACAAAGACACAGGGACCAGGATATTCTGCCTCCTGGAGGGCGGAAAACAAGAACAAGGCAAGGCTAGAACAGAAACACTGAGACCAGGATATACAGCCTCCTGGAGGGCAGACAGACAAGATCAAGGCAAAGCTAGGAGTAGAACCTCCAGAGAAGGAGGAACACAGAGCAAGGCCTGGCAGCTCAGAAGCAAAACACTAACTGAGTTAACACATTGCACAGGCCCAGTCCACTGGGTGGAGCTGCACTAAATACTGAAGGCCTCTTGGTGATTGGTCAGGAACAGATTAGACAGGTGCACTTGATTCCTATAAGAACCAGAGAGTTCAGGCGCCGCCCCCTATGCACACAGCCAGGAAGCATGCAGAGAGCAGAGGCACAGAATATGGAGATGGCAAGCAACAGAAACCACAACATGACCTGGAGCAGTGGGTAAGATAGTGTGAGAGATGAGAGGCCATGCCGTGATGCCAGCAGAGTTGTTACAGACGTCACTCAACTATTCATTGTAGAGGTTGATGCATCAGAAGTGGGGGTGGGGGCTGTATTGTCACAGGGCGCATCTCCAAGTAAATTGCGTCCATGTGGATACTCTTCAAAGAAACTGTCGACCGCTGAGAAAAACTGTGACATTGGTAATAGGGAACTCTTGGCAATAAATTGGGATTTTGAAGTGTGGTGATACTTTTGGAAGGGAGCAGTACATCCGGTCATGGTAATCACCGACTATAAAAATATTTTATATTTGGAATCTGCTAAGCATCTGACACCTAGACAGGCAAGATGGTCATCGTTCTTCACCAGGTTCACCTTTTTTGTGATGTATAGGCTGGGGAATTAGAGCATTAAGGCGGATGTCATATCTCATTGTTTTCCTGGGGCTGGAGTTCATTGTTAACCAGTTCCTAAATTACATAAAGGAGTTATTGCAACTATATGTTCTAATCTGGAGAGGGAGGTTGTAGAGGGTCAAGGGGGACGGCTCTGCTCCCTGTCCTTAAGGTAAACTATTTGTTCCTGTGAATCTCCTTTTTAAAGTTTTAAGCGAATATCATGATACGGTCTTGACCGGGCATCTTTGTAGTAAAGCAACTACAGATTTTACTCAGTGTTTTTGGTGACCTGGGGTGCACCAGGATGTTTGGAAGTATGTAAACGCCTGCAGTGTTTGTGTGCGTTCTAAGACCCCTTATACTCATCCGTGTGGGGCTCTTCACCCATTGGTGATTCCCTGTAGACCTTGGACTCATTTGTTGGTAGATTTCATAACGTATCTACACGTATCTGCAGATAATATAGTAATAATTGTGGTGGTGGACAGATTCAGCAAGATGTCTCATTTAATTGTGCTACCCGCTTTACCTAATACCAAGATGTTGGCGCAAATTTTTATCAAAGAAATGCTGAAATTACATGGGATTCCTACTGATATTATTTCTCAGTGGGGGGTGCAATGTATTTCCAAATTCTAGAAAGCATTTTGCGCTTGTTTGGTGATCCAGCTTACATTTTTTCAGCCTTTCATCCACAGTCTAGTGGGCAAACTGAACGTGTGAATCAGAATCTTGAGACTTATCTTAGGTATTTTGTGTCTGAGAATAAGGAAGATTGGGTTACTTACTTACCTCTAGCTGAATTCTCAGTGAATAACTGGTGTCATGATGAGTCTACTGGCAAGTCCCCATTCTTTGGGGCATACAGATTTCATCCTTAGTTCTGCTTTTTTTAATAGGAATTGTTCTTCAGGAGTACCTCAAGAGGAACGGTTTTAGTCATCTATTACATCAGTGTGGCAAGGTGTTCTTGATAATTTGAAAAAGATGGGGTCCAAATATAATAGTGTGACTGATCGGAGATGTTTGGTGGGTTCGGACCTGTGTGTTGGTCACTTAGTGTGGCTGTCCTCAAGGAACATTAAGTTGAAGGTTCTTTTGTGGAAATTGGGACCCAGGTTCATCGGTCTGTGTAACATTGTGGCCATCATCAATCCAGTAGCATTTTGCCTTGCTTTGCCACCACTTTTATGATTCATAATGTGTCTCTACTCCAAAAATACATTGCTGTCATGATCCATTCCAGGGTTTCATCCTGTGTGCCCTTTTCCGGGCGGATCATGTCAAGGGTTAACTTTGCTCTGCCTCATTCTGGATTCAGGTGTGCTATTTAGCTCCGATGCATCCTGCTAGCGGTACCAGCAATAGTTCTGCCTTCAGCGTGTGAACCTGACTCTGGTAGCTCTTGACCTGTCCTGCTGTGATCCCTGACTTGCCCCGTGTCTGTTGATTCCCTCTGTCTGCCCTTTTCCCAGTGTTTCCCTGTTTGTTGGCTTGATTCTCTGGTTTTTGACTTGTTGGCTCGTATTCGGACTCGCTTCTGCCTTCTGTCTTTCTCTTATCCGCTTCTGACCGTTGCTGAACCCCCTGGCTTGTTCCTAACCACGTATACAGCTGCTACTATTGGTACTTCTGCTTCTCACGTTTTTTTGACTCGGCTTGTCTGACCACTCTCTCGCCACTTGGTGGTGTCTGTGCTGCTGCCTTGTGTGTGCAGTCTCACTTCCCTCTCAGGCTCCCCCTGGTGGAGGTTGCGATATACTGCACTGCAGCAGCATGGCAATTGCATTCTCTGAACCATCTCCACCACCACCTTCCTCAGGCATTATTGATGTATATTTGGAATTTCAGATAGCGAAGATTATCGATTCTAGCTTGGTTCATCGGGTCTGTTCAGTATCTGGTACACTGGAAGGGTTACAGTCCTGAAGAGAGAATGTGGGTACCAACATCTGAAGCCCATGTGGTAAGGTTGATCCATTTTTTTTTCACACGGCACACACTGATATATTTTTCCCTGAAGTTCTGGAGGTCCCTCGTAGAAGAGGGGGTACCGTCTCAGGGATAGCACAACAGAGAAGGGTCAGAAGTCCGCTGTGTCTGGTTTCACTCACTCCTGCGCTGATTATAAATACTTTGCCACTGCATTAAGCAGTGCAGTATTTTTCCTTGCTAGCAGTGCAAGGGTTAATTTTTTTAGTTGAAGCTCCTGGAGCTTTCCATCTTGGATTGTCTCAGCTGTAAAGTGTTGGCCACTCCCCTCTGCTATATAGTGCAGACAATAATTATTTGATCCCTTACTGATTTTGTAAGTTTGTCCACTGACAAAGACATGAACAGTCTATAATTTTAAGGGTAGGTTAATTTTAACATTGAGAGATAGAATATCAAAAATAAAATCCAGAAAATCACATTGTATAAATGTATTTGCATTTTGCAGGGAGAAATAAGATTTGATTCCTCTGGCAAACAAAACTTAATACTTTGTGGCAAAACCCTTGTTGGCAAGCACAGCAGACTGTTTTGTACTTGATGATGAGGTTTGCACACGTCAGGAGGAATTTTGGTCCACTCCTCTTTGCAGATCATCTCTAAATCATTAAGATTTTGAGGCTGTCGCTTGGCAACTCAGAGCTTCAACTCCCTCCATAAGTTTTCTATGGGATTAAGGTCTAGAGACTAGCAAGGCTACTCTGTGACCTTAATGTGCTCCTTTGTTGCCTTGGCTGTATGTTTTGGGTCATTGTCTTGTTGGTAGACCCAGCCACAACCCATTTTTAATGTCCTGGCGGAGGGAAGGAGGTTGTCACTTAGGATTTTACGGTAAATGGCTCCATGCATTCTCCTATTGATGCGCTGAAGTAGTCTTGTGCCCTTAGCAGAGAACCACCCCCAAAACATAATGTTTCCACCTCAATGCTTGACAGTGTTCTTTGGGTCATAGGCAGCATTATTCTTCCTCCAAACATGGCGAGTTGAGTTAATGCCAGAGCTCAATTTTTGTCTCATCTGACCACAGCACCTTCTGCAAATCACTCACAGTATCATCCAGGTGTTCATTGGCAAACTTCAAACAGGCCTGCACATGTGGGGAACTTGCAGGCACTGCAGGATTTTAAATCTTTACAGCGTAATGTGTTTCCAATGGTTTTCGTGGTGACTTTGATCCCAGCTGCCTTGAGATCATTAACAAGTCCCCCCGTGTAGTTTTAGGCTGATCTCTCACCTTCCTCATGATCAAGGATACCCCAAAAGGTGATCGATCTCCCTGCTCTGTCGCTATGGGGCCCCTGAGCAGGCGAGGGTCCCGGTGCCAGCAGTAGGCCCCCCGCCAGTCATCGCTAGGTCAGCTGTTTCGGCATGTAGCCGATACAGCTGACCGCATTGATGAGGGAAGGAGCGCTGCGCTACGCTCCTTTTGCCATCATACCCCTGTCAGCGTCTGACGTCACCGACGCAGACACTGACAGCGGGGGCGATGATGTCAGGAGATGAGCGGGAGCTCGGAGCACCGCGGGAGCAAGGAGGAAGAGAGGTGAATATTTATTTACTGCTTTTTTTATGGGTGCTGCCTTATACTACAGGGTCTGCCTATGGGGTGCTGCCTTATGCTACAGAATCTGCTTATGGGGGTGCTACCTTATACTACAGGGTATGACTATTGGGTACTGCCTTATACTACAGGGTCTGCCTATGGGGGTGCTATTTTATACTGCAGAGTCTACCTATGGGGTGCTGTCTTACACAACAGGGTCTGCCTATGGGGGTGCTGCCTTATACTACAGAGTCTGCCTATGGGGGTGCTGCCTTACACTACAGGGTCTGCCTATGGGGGTGCTGCCTTATTCTACAGGGTCTGCCTATGGGGTGTTGCCTTATACTACAGAGTCTGTCTATGGGGGTTCTGCCGTACACTACAGGGTCTGCTTATGGGGGTGCTGCCTTATACTACAGGGTCTGCCTATGGGGGTGCTGCCTTATAATACAAGTTTTGCCTATGGGGTGCTGCCGTATACTACAAGGTCTGCCTATGGGGGTGCTGCCTTATACTACAGGGTATGCCTATCAGATGCTGTCTTATACTACAAGGTCTGCATATGGGGGTGCTGCCTTATACTGCAGGGTCTGCCTATGGGGGCTGCCTTATTCTGCAGGGTCTGCCTATGGGGGTGCTGCCTTACACTACAGGGTCTGGCTATGGGGTGCTGCCTTGTGCTATAGAGTCTGCCTATGGGGTGCTGCCTTGTGCTATAGAGTCTGCTTATGAGTGCTGCCTTGTGCTATAGAGTCTGCTTATGGGGGTGCTGCCTTATACTACAGGGTCTGCCTATGGAGTGCTGCCTTATACTACAGAGTCTGCCTATGAGTGCTGCCTTGTGCTCTAGAGTCTGCCTATGGGGGCTGCCTTGTGCTATAGAGTCTGCCTATGGGGGTGCATTATACAATAGTCTGCCTATGGGGGGCTGCCTTATATGCAGGGTCTGCCTATGGGGGGCTACCTTTTACAGCAGGGTCTGCCTATGGGGGTGCTGCCTTATACTACAGGGTCTGCCTATGGGGGTTCTGCGGTATACTACAGGGTCTGCCTATGGAGGTGCTGCCTTATACTACAGGGTCTGCCTATGGGGTGATGCCTTGTGCTATAGAGTCTGCCTATGCGGTGCTGCCTTGTGCTATAGAGTCTGCCTATGGGTGCTGCCTTGTGCTATAGAGTCTGCTTATTGTGGTGCTGCCTTATGCTACAGGGTCTGCCTATGGGGTGCTGCCTTATACTACAGAGTCTGCCTATGAGTGCTGCCTTGTGCTATAGAGTCTGCCTATGGGGGTGCATTATATAATAGAGTCTGTCTATGGGGGGCTGCCTTATATGCAGGGTCTGCCTATGGGGGCTACCTTTTACAGCAGGGTCTGCCTATGGGGGTGCTGCCTTATACTACAGGGTCTGCCTATGGGGGTGCTGCAGCATACTACAGGGTCTGCCTTTGGAGGTGCTGCCTTATACTACAGGGTCTGCCTATGGGGTGATGCCTTGTGCTATAGAGTCTGCTTATGGGGTGCTGCCTTATACTACAGGGTCTGCCTATGGGGTGCTGCCTTATACTACAGAGTCTGCCTATGTGTGCTGCCTTGTGCTATAGAGTCTGCCTATGGGGGTGCATTAAACAATAGTCTGCCTATGGGGAGTGCATTATACTATAATTAGGACGATCTGGTGCATTATACTATATGGAGGCTATCTAGGGGGCCATCATACAGTGTGGGGATTACAGTGAAGGGGCCATCATACAGTGTTGGAGCCATCAAACAGTTTGGGGGCTACTATGGGGTCAGTATACTGTGTGGGTGGTACTATACAGTGAGGGGGCATTAGACTGTGTATAAGAGAGCATCATACTGTGTATACGGGAGCTGTACAGGGTGGAGACGGGACAATATTAAATGTAAAGTGGGCACTTATTGTTATAGGGGAACTCAGGTTTCTGTGACTGTCAAAAGGGCACACAGGGCATTATTACTTTCTAAGGAGCAAAATGTGGGCACTGTTTTCTAGGGCACTTGCACCCGGCATTACTATATTATAGAGCGGTGCTTTAGAATTTAGAAGGCACAGAGAACCACACAGCAGGTGCAGTAATAGGGACACATACAGCAGCAGCGGCTCAGTATTGGGGTATCAGGGGCAGTAATAGGGACATATAAGGCAGCAGCTGCTCAGTATTGGGATATCAGCAGGATGAGGAGTTTGTGCAGGTTGGAGATAGATGGTGGTGGGGCTGGAACACTTTACCAGCACCAAAGCAACCCCAGACCACCACATTACCTCCACCATGCTTGACAGATGGCGTCAGACACTCTTCCAGCATCTTTTCAGTTGTTCCGCATCTCACAAATGTTCTCTGTGATCCAAACACCTCAAACTTGGATTCGTCTGTCCATAACACTTTTTTTCCAATCTTCCTGTCCAATGTCTGTGTTCTTTTGCCCATATTAATCTTTTCCTTTTATTAGCCAGTCTCAAATATGGCTTTTTCTTTGCCACTCTGCCCTGAAGGCTAGCATCCTGGAGTTGCCTCTTCACTGTAGACATTGACACTGGCGTTTTGCGTGTACTATTTAATGAAGCTGCCAGTTAGGGACCTGTGAGGCGTCGATTTCTCAAACTTCAGTTGTGCATCGGGGCCTCCCACTTCCCTTTCCACTCTGGTTACAGCCTGTTTGTGCTCTCCTCTGAAGGGAGTAGTACACACTGTTGTAGGAAATCTTCAGTTTCTTGGCAATTTCTCCCATGGAATAGCCTTAATTTCTAAGAACAAAAATAGACTGTCAAGTTTAACATGAAAGTTCTTTTTTTCTGGCCATTTTGAGAGTTTAATGGAACCAACAAATGCTCCAGATTCTCAACTAGCTCAACGGAAGGTCAGGTTTATAAGCTCTCTAATCAGCCAAACTGTTTTCAGCTGTGCTAACATACTTGCACAAGGGTTTTCAAGGGTATTCTAACCATCCATTAGCCTTCTTACACAGTTAGCAAACACAAAGTACCATAAGAACACTGGAGTGATGGTTGTTGGAAATGGGCCTCTATACACCTATGAAGATATTGCATTACAAACCAGACGTTTGCAGCTAAAATAGTCATTTACCACATTAACAATGTATAGAGTGTATTTCTAAATCTTTTAATGTTAGCTTCACTGGAAAAAACTGTGCTTTTCTTTAAAAAATAAGGAAATTTCTGAATGACCCTAAACTTTTGAACGGTAGTGTATATAATGTGATTTTCTGGATTTTATTTTTTATATTCTATCTCTCCTAGTTAAAATTAACCTACCCTTAAAATTATAGACTGTTCATGTCTTTGTCAGTGGGCAAACTTACAAAATCAGCAAGGGATCAAATAATTATTTCCTTCACTGTATATGCTCACCTTGCATTTAGGGATTGCATATATTAGTTTTTACTGCCTGGTTATGGAGTTGGAGGTGTAGTTCATGGTTAGAGTTGGTGTTTGGAGATATTTCAGAAGATGTTGCTTGGAGTTTGGTCTGTGTGTACATCCTCACCCCCTCTCCTATTTGGTTACTCCTTTCTTTAACTCCACTGTGTCCCACTCTGTTGTTTGGTGTGTGTATTTTGTATGGTTGGTGTTTTCATTTATTCCTGTCCGTCTTCCCTTGTTGGTATGTTTAGTGTGTTCATATATGCTTCAGTTTTTCACTACACTTGGTGGGGGTGGAGACAGAACCTGGCGTTTACATCTTCAGGAGTAATTCGGGGGACAGAAATAGACCAGGGTGCCCCTAGTTCTAGGGAGCTGGTAAGCACTCAAAGTCCCAACATCTTTGTGACACCCCAACAAAAATGGCCCCCACAGTAGCCTTCAAACTGTATAATGGCCCCCAAACTAGCTCCCTTGCTGTATTATATCCCCCACATTAGTTTCCATGCTGTATAATGACCCCCGCATTAGCTTTCACACTGTATAATGGTCCCCACATTAGCTTGCACATTATATAATGGCTCCCATATCAGTATAATGGCCCCTACATTAGCTTTCACACTGTATAGTTGCCCATAAATTAGTTTCCACACCATATAATGGTCCCCACATTAGCTCTCCCACAGTTGTCCCCACATTGTATAATGGCCCCCAAGGTAGGTTCCAAAATTGAACAATGGCCCTCACACTCCATAATAGCCCCTACATTAGCTTCTATGATGTATAATGGCCCCTGCATTAGCTTCTACGCTGTATAATGTTTACACTCCAAGTGCTATAACCCAGCACCACTGTAACTTACAAGCCATTTTAGTTCCACCATCACCATCTAATTTTTTACAGTGTGCACGGCATCATGAAATCTGAAGATTACCAAAGGATTTTGGATGGCAATGTAGTGCCCAGTGTCAGGAAGCTGGGTTTTCTTCCTAATTAATTGGCCTTCCAGCAGGACAATGACCCCAAACATATTTCAAGAAGCACCCAGACATAGATGAAAACTTAGCGCTGGAGAGTTCTGAAGTGTCCAGCAATGAGTCCTGATTAGTGTTGAGCGATACTTTCCGATATCGGAAAGTATCGGTATCGGAAAGTATCGGCCGATACCGTCAAAATATTGGATCTAATCCGATATCGATACCCGATCCCAATGCAAGTCAATGGGACGAAAATATCGGAATTAAAATAAACCCTTTATAAACTTGTAGGTTCATTCTACATGAAGGAAAACAACTAAGAATAATGTAGGATGTATTGGGGGACGTGGCGGAGACATTAAAGGCACAGAGGTTTAGCCCAATGTAATAGAATAGCAGGATTTTGGGTTTTTTTATGACGTTCGGCGTTAGAAAGATTTTGACTATGTTAATTTTTTTTTTATTTTGTCAGATATTGATGTTTCACTACTTCCACACCCTTCACCTTCTTTTTTACTTCTCCCACACTTTCTTCTTCATTATCCTCATCATCAGCTTCTTTGACATCAACTTCTTCACCTTATTCATCTTCTTCTTCATCTTCTACCTATTATTTTTTTTGTTACATACATTGTTCATATTCTTTTTATTTTACTATTATCTTCTTCATATTCAACTTCTTCATCATATTCTTATTTGTGACAGGCATTCCCGTAGTTGTTATCTATAAAAGTTTGAAGATTACACCTTCCGTTCTGCCTGTCACAAAACAGTTACATTTGTCCGCGTTCAGTTTGGCCTGCAGCATCAGGCTTTATCCAGGGGCACCACGAGGAGGAACGGACTCACCCCCATACACTGCTTAGTCTTCTTCTGCTTATAATTTAGATAATATTTTTTGCTCTGATATTTAGTGTTATGCTTAATGTTCTTCTGCTCTTTGTTCTGCAGCCTCTTGTTCTTCTGCTTCTCGGTCTTCCAGGTCGTCGTCGTCTCCAGGGTCGTCGTCTCCGGGGTCGTCGTCATCGGGGTGGTCTTCAGGGTCGTCGTCTCCGGGGTCGTCGTCATCGGGGTGGTCTTCGGGGTCATCGTCTCCAGGGTCGTCGTCATCACGGTGGTTGTCGTCTCTGGTGTCGTCGTCATCTTAGGGGTGGTCTTCCGGGTCATCGTGTTTAGTCTCTTGAACTTGGAAATGTAGCAGAAGGTACAAGAAGGCTGAGAAAATGCCGAGAACCAGCTGATGGAACTGGAACTCGGATGGCTACCCGAAGGTCCAAGAGCCAATGGAACTACCGAGGACCAGCTGACGTTACTGGAACCTGGTTACTAAGCAGGAGGTACCCGTGCTTGAAAGCACTACCAAGGACCACCTGACGTTGGTGGAACTCGGATACCCAGAGGGAGGCACCTAAGCCAAAGGCTCTGCCCGGAACCAGCTGACGGTACTGGAACCAGGATGGGGAGCAGAAGGTACAAGAGCAAAAGACAGTGCCGAGAACCAGCTGACGGTGCTGGAACCCGGATGGGTAGCCGAAGGTCCAAGAGCCAATGGAACTACCGAGGACCAGCTGATGTTACTGGAACCTGGGTACTAAGCAGGAGGTACCCGTGCCTGAAAGCACTACCAAGGACCACCTGACGTTGGTGGAACTCGGATACCCAGAGGGAGGCACCTAAGCCAAAGGCTCTGCCCGGAACCAGCTGACGGTACTGGAACCAGGATGGGGAGCAGAAGGTACAAGAGCAAGTGTCTGCGTGGCTTTTGCAGGACACGATGCCGGCTGCACAGCAGGGGAACAGCTGGCGGTGCTGAACCCCACTGACACATTGGCTGGTGTTTTTCTCTGTGCAGCTAGCAGTACCGGGCCCCAACTGGCGGTGTTAGAGCCCGGGGTCAGCAGGAGGAGGAGATGGAGCAGAGTGTAGGCCGAAGCCTGCACTGGCGGCAGCTTTGGGTCTGTTGTGCCTGCGTGGCTGTTGCAGGACACGTTGCCGGCTGCACAGCAGGGGAACAGCTGGCGGTGCTGAACCCCACTGACACATTGGCTGGTGTTTGGCTCTGTGCAGCTAGCAGTACCGGGCCCCAACTGGCGGTGTTGGAGCCCGGGCTCTGCAGGGGGAGCAGAGTGTAGGCCGAAGCCTACTTGAACCAATTTCAAAGGTAACCTTTAACCCCCCCTCAGGGGTTACAAAGTAGAAGAGCCACAGCTTATGCAGCAGTAGTGCTGCACAAGTCAAAGGTTGCTCTTTTAATTTTGCTCCTTGCACACGCTGAATGAAACACGTATAACATTTAGCCCTTTATACAGTCAAACTGTGTTGGAGGCGCGAGTTCCCTTTGTAATGAGACGCAGCACAGATGTCAAGAATCCCACCTTGGTGCTGGGTGCAGCCTCCTGAGCGTTGTTATTTGCTGTACAGGAGTCTGCGCTGTCGTGTTATCCCCTGGCCTAGCGCTGTTAGCGCTGCCCATCTTCTGACCTCATTTAATGTCGGCCGCTGCGGTTCGCGATGACCATGAATCCCAGCCCCGCGGTGTCTTAACATTGTTAAAACACTGCGGGGCTGTGATTCATGGCCTGGCGCAGCACATATGTTCGCCTCTCGCACTCGGGTCCTTACACCCGCTGCAGACTGTGCGGCGTCAGCTGATCCCTTATCGCATGCCACGGCCATGAAGCCGCACAGTCCGAAGAAGGCGGAAGGAGATGAGGGACAGGCGAAGAAATGCACCGTTCATGCCCATCAATCACACCCTCGCAGTCCCAATAAATAAGACACCGAGGGGCGTTGTGTGGGTCAGGGCGGCCGCAGAGGCGCAGGCAGCCAAACAATGATGCCAGAAGACGGGCAGCGCTACCAAGGGGGTTGCAGCGTGTCATTACAAAGGAAAGTCACACCTCCGGGACGGTTAAATGGTCACGCAGAGGACACATTTTAGACGTGTTTTCAGTTCCACATGTGCGAGGAGAATACGTTTATGAGCCACCTTGCACACATGCAGCATTACCGCTGTACAAGGTGGCCTTAAAAACGTACAAACGCCTGGGGGAGGGGGGACAGGTTCCCTTCAATTTCAGTTCTTGCGTCTGCGTGGCTTTTGCAGGACACGATGCCGGCTGCACAGCAGGGGAACAGCTGGCGGTGCTGAACCCCACTGACACATTGGCTGGTGTTTTTCTCTGTGCAGCTAGCAGTACCGGGCCCCAACTGGCGGTGTTAGAGCCCGGGGTCAGCAGGAGGAGGAGATGGAGCAGAGTGTAGGCCGAAGCCTGCACTGGCGGCAGCTTTGGGTCTGTTGTGCCTGCGTGGCTGTTGCAGGACACGTTGCCGGCTGCACAGCAGGGGAACAGCTGGCGGTGCTGAACCCCACTGACACATTGGCTGGTGTTTGGCTCTGTGCAGCTAGCAGTACCGGGCCCCAACTGGCGGTGTTGGAGCCCGGGCTCTGCAGGGGGAGCAGAGTGTAGGCCGAAGCCTACTTGAACCAATTTCAAAGGTAACCTTTAACCCCCCCTCAGGGGTTACAAAGTAGAAGAGCCACAGCTTATGCAGCAGTAGTGCTGCACAAGTCAAAGGTTGCTCTTTTAATTTTGCTCCTTGCACACGCTGAATGAAACACGTATAACATTTAGCCCTTTATACAGTCAAACTGTGTTGGAGGCGCAAGTTCCCTTTGTAATGAGACGCAGCACAGATGTCAAGAATCCCACCTTGGTGCTGGGTGCAGCCTCCTGAGCGTTGTTATTTGCTGTACAGGAGTCTGCGCTGTCGTGTTATCCCCTGGCCTAGCGCTGTTAGCGCTGCCCATCTTCTGACCTCATTTAATGTCGGCCGCTGCGGTTCGCGATGACCATGAATCCCAGCCCCGCGGTGTCTTAACATTGTTAAAACACTGCGGGGCTGTGATTCATGGCCTGGCGCAGCACATATGTTCGCCTCTCGCACTCGGGTCCTTACACCCGCTGCAGACTGTGCGGCGTCAGCTGATCCCTTATCGCATGCCACGGCCATGAAGCCGCACAGTCCGAAGAAGGCGGAAGGAGATGAGGGACAGGCGAAGAAATGCACCGTTCATGCCCATCAATCACACCCTCGCAGTCCCAATAAATAAGACACCGAGGGGCGTTGTGTGGGTCAGGGCGGCCGCAGAGGCGCAGGCAGCCAAACAATGATGCCAGAAGACGGGCAGCGCTACCAAGGGGGTTGCAGCGTGTCATTACAAAGGAAAGTCACACCTCCGGGACGGTTAAATGGTCACGCAGAGGACACATTTTAGACGTGTTTTCAGTTCCACATGTGCGAGGAGAATACGTTTATGAGCCACCTTGCACACATGCAGCATTACCGCTGTACAAGGTGGCCTTAAAAACGTACAAACGCCTGGGGGAGGGGGGACAGGTTCCCTTCAATTTCAGTTCTTGTGTCTGCGTGGCTTTTGCAGGACACGATGCCGGCTGCACAGCAGGGGAACAGCTGGCGGTGCTGAACCCCACTGACACATTGGCTGGTGTTTTTCTCTGTGCAGCTAGCAGTACCGGGCCCCAACTGGCGGTGTTAGAGCCCGGGGTCAGCAGGAGGAGGAGATGGAGCAGAGTGTAGGCCGAAGCCTGCACTGGCGGCAGCTTTGGGTCTGTTGTGCCTGCGTGGCTGTTGCAGGACACGTTGCCGGCTGCACAGCAGGGGAACAGCTGGCGGTGCTGAACCCCACTGACACATTGGCTGGTGTTTTTCTCTGTGCAGCTAGCAGTACCGGGCCCCAACTGGCGGTGTTAGAGCCCGGGGTCAGCAGGAGGAGGAGATGGAGCAGAGTGTAGGCCGAAGCCTGCACTGGCGGCAGCTTTGGGTCTGTTGTGCCTGCGTGGCTGTTGCAGGACACGTTGCCGGCTGCACAGCAGGGGAACAGCTGGCGGTGCTGAACCCCACTGACACATTGGCTGGTGTTTGGCTCTGTGCAGCTAGCACATCTGGGCCCCAACTGGCGGTGTTAGAGCCCAGGGTCAGCAGGAGGAGGAGAGGGAGCAGAGTGTAGGCCGAAGCCTGCACTGGAGCAAGTTGAAAGGGAAACTTTAACCCCCCCCCCCAGGCGTTTGTAGCTGAAAGAGCCATCGTGTACAGCACTAATGCTGGAAAAGGTAAACTTAGCTCTTTTAATTATGGTCCTTGCACATGCTGAACCTAACACTTATAAAAAGTGTCCCCTCCTACCGTGATACCGTCCGGTAGGTGGAACTTTCCTTTGTGATGTGGCGCAGCACAGCCGTCATTCTTACCCCCTTGGCGCCGTGCGCCGCCTCCTCAGCGTTGTTTGAATCAGTCCCGGAGCCTGCGCTGTTAGGTTAGCCCTTGGCCATGCACACATTTTGCGCTGCCCGTCTTCTGACATCATTTGGTGTCAGGCTGGCTGCGCCTGTGCGGCCGCGCTGGCCGAGAGCCCGCCTCGTACTGTCTTCTGATTTAATCCCACTGGGGGCCTGAGATCCATGGACATGTGCAGTGCATATCTGAACCTCCACCTCTCACTCATCTCCCTACGGCTTCTTCTGACTGTGCGGTGTCACGGCCGTGGCATGCTATTAGGGACCAGCTGACACCGCACAGTTTGAATAAGCCGTAGGGAGATGAGTGAGAGGTGGAGGTTCAGATATGCACTGCGCATGTCCATGGATCTCAGGCCCCCAGTGGGATTAAATCAGAAGACAGTACGAGGCGGGCTCTCGGCCAGCGCGGCTGCACAGGCGCAGCCAGCCTGACACCAAATGATGTCAGAAGACGGGCAGCGCAAAATGTGTGCATGGCCAAGGGCTAACCTAACAGCGCAGGCTCCGGGACTGATTCAAACAACGCTGAGGAGGCGGCGCACGGCGCCAAGGGGGTAAGAATGACGGCTGTGCTGCGTCACATCACAAAGGAAAGTTCCACCTACCGGACGGTATCACGGTAGGAGGGGACACTTTTCATAAGTGTTAGGATCAGCATGTGCAAGGAGCACCACGAAAAGAGGCACTTTTTACCTTTGCATCATTACTGCTGCACAAGGTGGCTCCTTCAGTAACAAACGCCTGGGGGGGGGGGACAGGTTCCCTTAAATTTAACTTGTTGTGCCTGCGTGGCGGTCACAGTACACGTTGCCGGCTGCACAGCAGGGGAACAGCTGGCGGTGCTGAACCCCACTAACACATTGGCGAGGTGTTTGGCTCTGTGCGGACAGCACTTCTGGACGGCAACTGGCGGTGTTGGAGCCCAGGGACAGGTGGAGGAGGAGGAGGTAGGAGGAGGTAGCAGGGATTGCCACACACACAGCAGGGGAACAGCTGACGTTACTGAACCCCAATAACAGAGGAGGGACTGTTGACTGTGCGTACAGCACTTCTGGACGGCAACTGGCGGTGTTGGAGCCCAGGGACAGGTGGAGGAGGAGGAGGTAGGAGGAGGTAGGAGGGATTGCCACACACACAGCAGGGGAACAGCTGACGTTACTGAACCCCAATAACAGAGGAGGGACTGTTGACTGTGCGTACAGCACTTCTGGACGGCAACTGGCGGTGTTGGAGCCCAGGGACAGGTGGAGGAGGAGGAGGTAGGAGGAGGTAGGAGGGATTGCCACACACACAGCAGGGGAACAGCTGACGTTACTGAACCCCAATAACAGAGGAGCGACTGTTGACTGTGCGTACAGCACTTCTGGACGGCAACTGGCGGTGTTGGAGCCCAGGGACAGGTGGAGGAGGAGGAGGTAGGAGGAGGTAGGAGGGATTGCCACACACACAGCAGGGGAACAGCTGACGTTACTGAACCCCAATAACAGAGGAGCGACTGTTGACTGTGCGTACAGCACTTCTGGACGGCAACTGGCGGTGTTGGAGCCCAGGGACAGGTGGAGGAGGAGGAGGTAGGAGGAGGTAGGAGGGATTGCCACACACACAGCAGGGGAACAGCTGACGTTACTGAACCCCAATAACAGAGGAGCGACTGTTGACTGTGCGTACAGCACTTCTGGACGGCAACTGGCGGTGTTGGAGCCCAGGGACAGGTGGAGGAGGAGGAGGTAGGAGGAGGTAGGAGGGATTGCCACACACACAGCAGGGGAACAGCTGACGTTACTGAACCCCAATAACAGAGGAGGGACTGTTGACTGTGCGTACAGCACTTCTGGACGGCAACTGGCGGTGTTGGAGCCCAGGGACAGGTGGAGGAGGAGGAGGTAGGAGGAGGTAGGAGGGATTGCCACACACACAGCAGGGGAACAGCTGACGTTACTGAACCCCAATAACAGAGGAGCGACTGTTGACTGTGCGTACAGCACTTCTGGACGGCAACTGGCGGTGTTGGAGCCCAGGGACAGGTGGAGGAGGAGGAGGTAGGAGGAGGTAGGAGGGATTGCCACACACACAGGGGAACAGCTGACGTTACTGAACCCCAATAACAGAGGAGCGACTGTTGACTGTGCGTACAGCACTTCTGGACGGCAACTGGCGGTGTTGGAGACCAGGGACAGGTGGAGGAGGAGGAGGTAGGAGGAGGTAGGAGGGATTGCCACACACACAGCAGGGGAACAGCTGACGTTACTGAACCCCAATAACAGAGGAGGGACTGTTGACTGTGCGTACAGCACTTCTGGACGGCAACTGGCGGTGTTGGAGCCCAGGGACAGGTGGAGGAGGAGGAGGTAGGAGGAGGTAGGAGGGATTGCCACACACACAGCAGGGGAACAGCTGACGTTACTGAACCCCAATAACAGAGGAGCGACTGTTGACTGTGCGTACAGCACTTCTGGACGGCAACTGGCGGTGTTGGAGCCCAGGGACAGGTGGAGGAGGAGGAGGTAGGAGGAGGTAGGAGGGATTGCCACACACACAGCAGGGGAACAGCTGACGTTACTGAACCCCAATAACAGAGGAGGGACTGTTGACTGTGCGTACAGCACTTCTGGACGGCAACTGGCGGTGTTGGAGCCCAGGGACAGGTGGAGGAGGAGGAGGTAGGAGGAGGTAGGAGGGATTGCCACACACACAGCAGGGGAACAGCTGACGTTACTGAACCCCAATAACAGAGGAGCGACTGTTGACTGTGCGTACAGCACTTCTGGACGGCAACTGGCGGTGTTGGAGCCCAGGGACAGGTGGAGGAGGAGGAGGTAGGAGGAGGTAGGAGGGATTGCCACACACACAGCAGGGGAACAGCTGACGTTACTGAACCCCAATAACAGAGGAGCGACTGTTGACTGTGCGTACAGCACTTCTGGATGGCAACTGGCGGTGTTGGAGCCCAGGGACAGGTGGAGGAGGAGGAGGTAGGAGGAGGTAGGAGGGATTGCCACACACACAGCAGGGGAACAGCTGACATTACTGAACTCCAATAACAGAGGAGCGACTGTTGACTGTGCGTACAGCACTTCTGGACGGCAACTGGCGGTGTTGGAGCCCAGGGACAGGTGGAGGAGGAGGAGGTAGGAGGAGGTAGGAGGGATTGCCACACACACAGCAGGGGAACAGCTGATGTTACTGAACCCCAATAACAGAGGAGGGACTGTTGACTGTGCGTACAGCACTTCTGGACGGCAACTGGCGGTGTTGGAGCCCAGGGACAGGTGGAGGAGGAGGAGGTAGGAGGAGGTAGGAGGGATTGCCACACACACAGCAGGGGAACAGCTGACGTTACTGAACCCCAATAACAGAGGAGCGACTGTTGACTGTGCGTACAGCACTTCTGGACGGCAACTGGCGGTGTTGGAGCCCAGGGACAGGTGGAGGAGGAGGAGGTAGGAGGAGGTAGGAGGGATTGCCACACACACAGCAGGGGAACAGCTGACGTTACTGAACCCCAATAACAGAGGAGCGACTGTTGACTGTGCGTACAGCACTTCTGGACGGCAACTGGCGGTGTTGGAGCCCAGGGACAGGTGGAGGAGGAGGAGGTAGGAGGAGGTAGGAGGGATTGCCACACACACACAGCAGGGGAACAGCTGACGTTACTGAACCCCAATAACAGAGGAGGGACTGTTGACTGTGCGTACAGCACTTCTGGACGGCAACTGGCGGTGTTGGAGCCCAGGGACAGGTGGAGGAGGAGGAGGTAGGAGGAGGTAGGAGGGATTGCCACACACACAGCAGGGGAACAGCTGACGTTACTGAACCCCAATAACAGAGGAGCGACTGTTGACTGTGCGTACAGCACTTCTGGACGGCAACTGGCGGTGTTGGAGCCCAGGGACAGGTGGAGGAGGAGGAGGTAGGAGGAGGTAGGAGGGATTGCCACACACACAGCAGGGGAACAGCTGACGTTACTGAACCCCAATAACAGAGGAGGGACTGTTGACTGTGCGTACAGCACTTCTGGACGGCAACTGGCGGTGTTGGAGCCCAGGGACAAGTGGAGGAGGAGGAGGTAGGAGGAGGTAGGAGGGATTGCCACACACACAGCAGGGGAACAGCTGACGTTACTGAACCCCAATAACAGAGGAGCGACTGTTGACTGTGCGTACAGCACTTCTGGACGGCAACTAGCGGTGTTGGAGCCCAGGGACAGGTGGAAAAGCAGAGGAACACAATGTAGGCCGAAGCCTGAGAAAGTCGAAAGGGAACCTTTAACCCCCCCCCAAGGCGTTTGTAGCTGAAAGAGCCAGCTTGTGCAGCACAAAAGATGCAAAAGGAAAAGGTGGCTCTTTTCATCACGCTCCTTGCAAACACAGAACTAAACACTTATAAAATGTGTCCCCTGAAACCGTGAAACCGTCCTGGAGGTGGGACTTTCCTTCGTAATATGACGCAGCACAGCCGTCATTCCTACCCCCCCGGCGCCGCGCCCCGGCTCCTCAGCGTTGTTTGATTCCGTCCCGGAGCCTGCGCTGTTATGTTATCCCTTGGCCAGGCACACTTAGCGCTGCCCATCTTCTGACATCATTTGGTGTCAGGCTGGCTGCGCCTGTGCGGCCGCGCTGGCCGAGAGCCCGCCTCGCAGTGTCTTCTGATTTAATCCCAATGGGGGCCTGGGATCCATGGCCATGCGCAGTGCATATCCTCGCCTCTCACTCCCCTCCCTACGGCTTCTTAAGACTGTGCGGTGTCACGGCCGTGGCATGCTATTAGGGACCAGCTGACACCGAACAGTCTGAAGAAGCCATAGGGAGATGAGTGAGAGGTGGAGGTTCAGATATGCACTGCGCATGTCCATGGATCCCAGGCCCCCAGTGGGATTAAATCAGAAGACACTGTGAGGCGGGCTCTCGGCCAGCGCGGCCGCACAGGCGCAGCCATCCTGACACCAAATGATGCCAGAAGACGGGCAGCGCTAAGTGTGCCTGGCCACGGGATAACATAACAGCGCAGGCTCCGGGACGGAATCAAACAACGCTGAGGAGCCGGGGCGCGGCGCCGGGGGGGTAGGAATGACGGCTGTGCTGCGTCATATTACGAAGGAAAGTCCCACCTCCGGGACGGTTTTACGGTATCAGTGGACACATTTTATAAGTGTTAAGTTCTGCGTGTGCAAGGAGCTAAAACAAAATAGCTACCTTTTCCTTGTGCAGCATTACTGCTGCACAAGGTGGCTCTTTCAGTAACAAACGCCTTGGGGGGGGGGGACAGTTTCCCTTACATTTCAGTTGTTGTGTCAGCGTGGCGGTCGCATGACACATTGCCGGCTACACAGCTGGGGATCAGCTGACGTTACTGAAACCCAATAACACTGGGTCGTATGTTTTGACTGTGCAGACGGCACTTCTGAGCCTCAACTGGCGGTGTTGGAGCCCAGGAATTTAAGTTCAGGTGGTAGAAAGATGAACACAACAGGAGACCTGGATAACGTATACAGTGACCTAATTATTTAATCAGGAGGAGGAGTGGAAAATTCCTGCGAGATCCAGGCCTTGTTCATTTTCAGGAAAGTAAGCCGGTCAACGTTATCGGAGGATAGTCGCATGCGACGGTCAGTTAGTACACCACCTGCAGCACTAAAGACACGTTCCGATAATACACTGGCCGCAGGGCAAGACAGCACCTCCAATGCATACTGGCTTAGCTCTGGCCATGTATCCAGCTTTGAGACCCAAAACTTGAAAGGGGAAGAGCCGTCTGGGAGTACAGCAAGAGGGCAAGACATGTAGTCTGTCACCATCTGACGGAACCGTTGCCTCCTGCTGACTGGAGCCGTCTGTGATGGTGTAGACTTTTGTGGGGGGCACAGAAAACTGTGCCACAGTTGGGCCATACTGGTCTTGCCTTGGGCAGAGGCACTGCTTCTGCTCCCTCTTTGTGCAGAGCCTCCACCACTGCCTGGACGCACTGAGCTGCTTTGGAATGCACTAGCAGCACTTCTCTCAGTTGGAATGGAGAAGATGATGGAATTGACCAGTGTGTCTTGGTACTCCCGCATTTTTCGCTCCCGGTTCAACGGTGTGATGAGGCTTTCTACGTTGTCCCGGTAGCGAGGATCGAGGAGGGTGAACACCCAATAATCAGACATGTTGAGAATGTGGGCGATGCGGCGGTCGTTTCTCAGGCACTGCAGCATGTAATCCACCATGTGCTGCAGACTGCCAACTGCCCAAGAAACGCTGTCCCCTGCTGGAGGCGTGATCTCTGCCCGCTCGTCATCACCCCACCCTCGCTGTACACACTGAGTACTGGACAATTGTGTAACTCCCTCCTCTGGACGGATGTCTTCCTCCTCCATTGACTCCTCCTCATCCTCCTCACAAACTGTCCCCTGCCTACGCGTTTGTGAGGAACCACGTGTCGCTGACTGTCCAGAAGATGATGGAAATGGTGAATCCTCATCCTCCACCTCTTCCACAACATCATCCCTTAGCGCTTGCAGTGATTTTTCAAGCAGGCAGATAAGGGGGACAGTCATGCTGACTAGTGCATCATCTGCACTCGCCATCCGCGTGGAATAATCAAAGGGACGCAAAACCTGGCAGACGTCATTCATAGTGGCCCACTCTGTGGTTGTGAAGTCTGTACGGCGCTGACTGCGACTTCTTTGCGCCTGAAGCAGCTGGTACTCCATTACAGCTTGCTGCTGCTCACACAACCGCTCCAACATATGTAACGTGGAATTCCACCTGGTAGGTAGGTCACATATGATGCGATGTTCCGGCAGGCGGTGTCGGCGCTGCAGAGCCGCAATGCGCGCTTTTGCCGTGCTGGAACGCCGCAAGTGAGCACACTCTAGGCGGACCTTGTGCAGCAGTGCATCAAGATCCGGATAGTCCCTCAAAAAGCTCTGCACGACCAAATTGAGCACATGTGCCAGACATGGGATGTGAGTGAGGTTGCCGAGGCCCAGAGCTGCCACCAGATTTCGGCCATTATCACACACTACCATGCCTGGCTGGAGATTCGCTGCCACAAACCACACATCGCTCTCCTGCTTGATGGCATTCCAGAGCTCCTGCGCTGTGTGGCTACGATTCCCCAAAAAAATTAATTTCAAGACGGCCTGTTGACGTTTGGCCACGGCTGTGCTCATGTCGGTCGTAACAGGTACACGTTCATCACGGGTCCATGTGGAGGTGGACTGTGACGGCTCCTGCAGCGATGATTCTGAGGAACTGGTGTAAGAGGAGGAGTCAATGCGTACAGAATGGATTCCTGCAATCCTTGGAGTGGGCAGGACACGTCCTGCGCCACTCGCACGGTCTGTACCCGGCTCAACGACATTAACCCAATGGGCAGTGAGGGAAAGGTATCGCCCCTGTCCATGTTGACTGGTCCACGCATCGGTGGTGAGGTGGACCTTGCTACTGACGGCGTTCAGTAGCGCGTGTTTTATGTGTCCCTCCACATGCTTGTGCAGGGCAGGGACGGCTTGCCTTCTGAAGTAAAAGCGGCTGGGCACATTGTACTGTGGGACTGCCAATGACATCAAGTCACGGAAGCTGTCAGTCTCCACCAGCCTGAATGACAGCATTTCCAGTGAAAGAAGTTTGGCAATGCCTGCAGTCAGAGCCTGTGCTCGTGGGTGGTTTGACGAGAAAGGCCGCCTTTTCTCCCATGCCTGTACTACCGATGGCTGTAGACTGGGCTGGGAGTGTGTGGATGACTGGGAAAGTGGTGGTGCGGGTGGAATTACAGCGGGTCTCTGGACAACAGGGCCAGAGGTTCTTCCACGGCGATCCTGGGAGGAAGCCGAACCAGCTGCGTGTGAGCTAGAGGAAGAGGCAACACGAGCTGAAGAGGTGGTAGCTGCCGCTGTTGGTTGGCCTAGCTCTTCAGTGTGTTTTTCTAACTCCGCCGGGTGCCTGTTGCGCACATGTTTCCACATGTTGGAGGTATTGAGGTTGCTGACATTTTGACCTCTTTTGACTTTTTGATGACACACCTTGCATCTGACATAGCAAATGTCATCTGCAACTGTGTCAAAAAAGGACCAGGCACTGCAAGTCTTGGGAGCGCCCTTTTTGGCTTTTGGAAGAGACGTGCTCCTAACGGGTGCCAAAGCGGAGGCTGCAGGATCCGCAGTCTTCCCCCTCCCTCTCCCTCTTTGGGCCGTACGGGGAATCTCTTCCTCAGGGCTGCTCCCACCACCTTCCTGTCCCTCACGCCAAGATGGGTCAAGGACCTCATCATCTACACTACCCTCTGCCCCCAACTGCTCCTCCTGGGTAGTCTCAGCAGCAGAGCACGCACCAGTAAGTGGCACCTGAGTGTCATCATCAGCTGATGCGGCCTGCGATGTGGTGACTGGAGCCACTGGCCCACCCGCCTCTTCAGAGGAAGAGAGAAAAAGCTGTTGGGCATCACTGCACCCTGCCTCTTCTTCCATTTCTCCAATGCTGCTTGGCTGGCCCCCTGTTTCCAAGCCAAGAGATTCAGAGAACAGAAGTAGAGACGGCTCCTGTCCTGGGCTCTCTGTCTGCCTGGGCAATTTGGCAGGTGGTGAAGAGACAGATGGCTGCTCTCCAGTGCTCTGTGTCTGAGAGGATGTGGCACTAATTGAAGTTGATGCATTAGCTGCCATCCATCCGACAATGGCTTCAATTTGGTCTTCACGCAGCAGCGGTGTATGGCGCTCTGACACAAAGCTGCGCATGAACGACTGTTGCCTGGTGAATGTGGGTGCTGATGAGTCACCGGTGCCCGCAGCAGGCACAGAATCCCCACGTCCCCTCCCTGCTCCGCGCCCACGCCCACGTGCCTTACTCACTGCCTTCTTCATCTTGGTTGACTGATAAAGATAAGCAGAAAAGTACTAACGGCTTTGTGTGCTTATTCCTGAGCAACTCCTCCTAACAGGTATAAGAAACACTAATTTTCTAAAGTGTGGACTAGACTTTAATATGAGCTAATGTGGCCTACACAAATGTAAAGTGGTGTAACTGGTGTGTTTGGTGAACTTTATTATTTATTTATTTTTTGGGGGCTGAACTGACAACGGATAGAGCTGCAGTCACACGGAGACCGTGCAGACAGACGTAAACGGCGCTGCAAGGCCCAAAAACCCTCCTCTACGTTATCCTATGTAGTGTTTTTCCACAAGTTAGCTGGAGATGGGTGGAAAGACACTAATAGGAATTTTTTGAAAAAATGTGCAGCAGCCTGCACTACTTAAAACAAAATGAAAATTGATTTGGCGGTATGACGCAGTGAACAACCCTGAGCTGGAGACAACCAGGCTACGGCTGCTCACAGACTACAGGGCGAGCTGCAGTCACACGGAGACCGTGCAGACAGCCGTAAACGGCGCTGCAAGGCCCAAAAACCCTCCTCTACGTTATCCTATGTAGTGTTTTTCCACAAATTAGCTGGAGACGGGTGGAAAGACACTAATAGGAATTTTTCGAAAAAATGTGCAGCAGCCTGCACTACTTAAAACAAAATGAAAATTGATTTGGCGGTATGACGCAGTGAACAACCCTGAGCTGGAGACAACCAGGCTACGGCTGCTCACAGACTACAGGGCGAGCTGCAGTCACACGGAGACCGTGCAGACAGCCGTAAACGGCGCTGCAAGGCCCAAAAACCCTCCTCTACGTTATCCTATGTAGTGTTTTTCCACAAATTAGCTGGAGACGGGTGGAAAGACACTAATAGGATTTTTTTGAATAAATTAACAGCAGACTACACTACTTGAAAAAAAAAAAAAAAAAGAACAGTATGAGGCAATGAACCACCCTCCCTGAACTGAATACAACCAGCTATGGATGGCCTATGTGGCTGCACTCAGACTAGAGAGTGGGCTGCACTCACACACACACACACAGACCTTGCAGATCGCTGTGAAAACAGCGCTACAAGGCAAAAGCTAGGTGAATAATAGGTGAACACAGCGGTTGCTAAATTAGCCTTTGGAAAGCACAAAGAAGCAAATCGCTATCTCTAAACTGTCCCTCAGTCAGCAAACAGCGTCCTGTCACTAACTGAATTCACAGCAGAGTGATCGCAAAATGGCGCCAGCGACTTTTAAACTGCATCATGACATCATTTCAGCAGCCAATCACAGCCTTGCCAGTAGTTTCATGCCCTCCATGCTAAACAGGATGTGCCCACACTTGGAATCATTCTCATTGGCTGAATTACTGCATTTTGAATCTTGGAACTTCCGATTCCGGTATCCGATACGCAGCAAGTATCGGAATCCCGGTATCGGAATTCCGATACCGCAAGTATCGGCCGATACCCGATACTTGCGGTATCGGAATGCTCAACACTAGTCCTGATCTAAATCCAATTGAACACCTGTGGAGAGATTTTAAAATTGACGTTGAGAGGAGGCACCCTTTAAGTATCAGAGACCTGGAGCAGTTTGCATAAGAAGAGTGGTTTAAAATTCCAGTTGAGAGGTGTAAGAAGCTTGTTGACTGTTATAGGAAGTGACTGATTGAAGTTATTTATTCCAAAGGGTGTGCAACCAAATATTAAGTTGAGGATGCCAACAATTTTGTCCAGCCCATTTTTGTGGTTTTATGTGAAATTATGCCCAATTTGCCTTTATTCCTGTTTTAATAAGCATATGTATAACAAAACATGTGTAATTTCAATACTTTTCTGGGAGAAATACGTAATTTTATGGTACAATTTCAAGGGTTTCAACACTTTTGTCCATGACTGTATATAGTATACAGATAATACAGGGATCACTGGTGACATTATACACTGGCACTCTATATGTAATGTATAGTGTGCAGGTAATACAGTGATCACTGGTGACATTATACATAGGAGCTCTGTATATAGTATATAGTGTACAGGTAATACATGCTTCACTGGGGATATTATACATTGGAACCCTGTATATAGTATACATGTAATACAGGATCATCAGTGACATTATATACAGGAGCTCTGTATACAGTATAGTGTCATTGTACAAGTAATACATGGATCTCTGGTGACATTATACATAGGAGCTCTGTATACAGTTTACAGGTAATACAGTGATCACCAGTGAAATGATACACAGGAATTCTGTATATAGTATAAAGGTAATACAGTGATCACCCGTGAAATGATAAACAGGAACTCTGCATATAGTGTACAGGTAATGCAGTGATAACCGGTGAAATTACGCACAGGAGCTCTGTATTTTGTGTATACTGTAAGTGTACAGGTAATACAATGATTTACCAGTGACGTCTCTAGTTGAAGTAATTCATCTTCATTTTTCCGCTTCATCTGGAGCAGACCACTATCACTTCTTCCAGCCAGGATTCATCTCTGCAGAAATTAACTCACAGTCATCCCTAGCTGATGGCTTCCAGAACACATTCCCCACTTTTTCCCCTGACTTATACACTACGCCAGATGAAGAAAAAAAGTGACAAAGCGCCATCCTTCAAAGTAACTGGATCTCCATTTTATTCCCCCAATGGAATAATCTGTTTTCCTCATTCTGGTACCCATGCAGTAATGCATGCCCTAATTATCTCAAGCCTCGACTACTGCAACATCCTCCTTTGTGGCCTACCCTCTAACCCCTCCAGTCCGTCCTTAACTCTGCTGCCTGACTAATTAATCTCTCTCCTCGCTACACTCCTGCTTCCCCTTTGCAAATCCCTTCACTTCAATGGAACCTGAAAACCCATCTCTTCAAAGAAGCTTACAACCTGTAATGACCACACAGCCACCTCAACACCATCAGAGCTACTGCAACCCTTGACCTATTGTCTCCTTCCCCATAATCCTGTAGAATGTAAGCCCGCAAGGGCAGGGTCATCTACCCTCAGTATCAGTCTGTCATTGATAGTTTTGCTTACTGTAGGTGATATTTGTATATTGATGTAACCCCGTCTCATGTACAGCACCATGGAATTAATGGTGCTATATAAATAAATAATAATAATAAATATAGTTTCATAGTTTATGCCACCTATCCTGGCGCCATCCTGTAAAAAAATGGGCCCTTTTATTTAATAATGCCCCCTATCCTGTAATAATGTTAATAATGCCCCCCATACTGGCTGTTTTATTTCATAATGTCTTCCAATCGGGGGTCCCTTAGTTACTTCATCCTTGGCCCCTTCCTGAAATAATGTCCTCTGTACTGGGCCCCTTTCTGAAATAAATGTTTCATTGGTTTCATATCATTTTGTACAGATACATAATTGTGATCTTTGAAGCTTGAAGTTCTAGGAAGTCTATAGCCTGCTATGGGGCAGCGACCACATGTGTAAATGACTTACCAGAAAAAGTATATAGATTTATAAATTGGACACTAGAGTCCTGATGGTGATAAATATAAAACAAGATCTAAATTAATTTTGTTTAACGGTTTCCAACATAATATCTGCATGTTTTATGGTTATTTGTACTTACCATAGAGATCTGGTTTTTATTGTTATACATTTAATTTGTTTTTAACCTTTTCTTAGGAGTAATTCTTGCTTGGTTAGATTATTTTTTGTTGAGACAAAATGCTGAAACACGTATCGTTGCTATCATTGTTTGCACATTTGGTGATTTATATCCATAGAGTACAAGTCTTTTAATGATTGAAATAAAGGATTTTTTTCGTCTACAATTGTTTGGATATTTAGATCTATTTGTTTCTCATCTATTGCGTTCTCCTCCGACAGGACCGTGCAGGGAAACTATCTATGACCACTACATCCATGCGAGGTGAGCTGACTCTCCCATTCCACCAATTACAAGCACTCCGCGACTGCACTGCTACCAACGATGTACATTATTGTTTTCTGCAATTAATTTAATCAGAACTCACCGTACAATGAAACAGAGATTGGATTCCAAAGATAAGACATAACTTTTATTGTATATCTGTATTAAAAAGTAACTTACTGAAATAAAGAAATCAATAACTAAATAAATGGGACAGTAGTAAGCAGAAGAGTGTGATAAATATACTGTAATATGTTTTTATTTCTTCCCTTCTAGCCCAATTAAAGCTAACTAGCTAATAGTAACTCAAGGTGGGTTGACACAAAAAGATTACGGTGAACAAGCACTCCTTATGTTTGTTTCATAATAATCTTTCATGGCAAACAAGCTGCCGATCACCCAAGGAACGAGCAAAACGCTTGTTCATTGGCAGAAATGATTACCGTAATTGGGCTGCGCAAACAGGAACAGCTCTGCCAAGAACAATGGCATCCTATGCACACTGAACAATTTAATATAAGTCGTTCAGTACTCAGCTTGAAAGCACCAATCCAGGATTTTGCTTTTTTTCGGCGCTGGAGTGGAGCTTGCCCCCAGTAATATACTCACCCTCTGGGGTCTTCATGTTCTTTTCGGTGCCACTCCGGTCCTGCAGCGCCATCTAGTGAGCGCAGTTTCTGACTGTCCGGAAGTCAGAAATGAGGTCAGAAGCTCTCAACTCCAATACAAGACTCAAAATGAAGCTCTCATAGACTTTTACTGAGTTGTGACCTCCGTCTCGCTCCATGAAACACTGGAGCAGCCGGCAGCTCACAAACTGTTGCAAACCGACGGAAGCGACATCGGTAACAGATGAAGACGGCAAAAGAGGGCAAGAGACTTTGATTTAGGCCACGTTCCCACCTTCAGCATTTAGTCAGTATTTCTAAGCCAAAACCAGGAATTAGAGGAAAAGTGTAATAGAAACACGCCACCACTTCTGTATTTTTCACCCGCTCCTAGTTTTGGCTTATAAATACTGGTGTAATACAAGGACCAAATACTGAAGGTGGGAACGTGGCCTTAAAGTGTAAGAATGGTGGACAGTACTGTCATTTTCCTACCCCTGGAGACACCAGTCGCATCATGTATATATTATCATGTGTTTTATCCATATATAATGTGCTATGTGAAATGTGAACTAGGTACTGCAGTTTTAGTGTATATTGTAAATAGACTGAGATATGGTAGTGTACAACATAGGGTAGAAAGATATATTAGGATCTAGGACATTAGGTAAGGACAACAGGCTTAGTACACACTGCTATGAGACAGTAACTGTAGATAGCAAAGACTTAAGATGGCTAATAACTATAGGTATAATATACTTAGTGTATCATGTTTGGGGAAATTATGCCAGTTACCTACTGTAGGGACAATTATAGTTAAAGGTTGGGATTAGTCCATAGTGGGAGGCCTCAGACTCAATAGAAAAGGGACTGTTTCCTGGTAGTGACTCAGATCGGGAAGCACAGCAACCAAGGTCAAGTGCATGGGCAGTAGCCTGCTAGCGTCAGCAAGTATTTATTGTTCATGGCAATGGGAGGCCTTATTAGAATCCTTGCGGACATTCCTGCAACATCCAGAGCTTAAGGCTCAGTATGGGTTCTATGTAGAGTGCCTTATCCTCTAGTGTACAGGGGACGATGCAAGTGAAACTGCGAGAAGGGAAGGTAAAGGATCCCGAGTGGACTGTGGGACTGAACAAGAAATCTCATTACAAGCACAGTGGATGGGATTTATAGAAATCCCATGCCCACTGTGCTTCTATGTGGCGCTGCATAAACTGAACCGCGGCACGGCTTTACGAGCCGCTGCATGTCAATTTAGCAGATACACTCAGTCTTTTCAGCGAAAATTGGTCATACACTTTTATTAGATGCGGTAAATCCTCATATCTTCATAAACACGTGCGTTTTAAAGTGCGTTTACACACCTTATTACACACATGTACTCATTTAAATAATGTGAGATTACACAGGAAGTTGAAGAAGGCAGAGATAGAGTTCAGTAGAATGTAATGTCCTCCCCTCCGTGAATTTTTTAAAATAAATAATTTTTAAAAAATGACGCGGAGTACCCCATTTTTATTTACCAGCCAGGGTAAAGCAGACTACTGGGTGCTGGTATTTTAGGCTGGTAAGGATCCAATATCCATGAACCTTACCAGCCTGATAATACCAGGCCACAACTGTCTGCTTACCTTGAATGGCTAGCAAAAATAGGAGGATTCCACAAAAAAAATGGAAGCCTGGAACTGAGTGCAGACAGAGAGGCCTAGCAGCCACAAGGGAGCTGTAGCCTCTGGAAGGAATGAGAGAACCTGAAGGGTTGTATGTGGTGGAGCTACAGAGGAAAGGAGCAAGGGAGAGAACAAGGGCTCTGAGGGGAACAGTGGAAGGACACCCTCAGAGCCAGAGCGCAGCAGCCGGGTACCGGGAGCCCGAGGCTTTTGTGGGACTCTAAGACACAGAGCAGAACCGAAAGGGCCGAGAACTGTATGTAATTGGCCTACACCATGCCTGAGACGCAGCAGCACCTGAGGAGCCCGGGGCATGATAGAGTCCCTGTAAAATGGCTCAAGCTGCCCGTCATGCAGGTACCTGTCTCAGGACAGGGGGAATAGAGGACTCTGCAGAAAGCTTCAGGCAGCAGGGACTTCATATACAGCAAGCGCTAGTTGGGAAGGCTCACAGACCTCAACTGGGAAGGAGATTCTCCCATTGCCTCTGAGCCAGCCGGACCACCACCACCCATGCCTGGTACCATGAACTGTGGCCTGCTAACTACAGTAAACCAGGTAAAGACTTACAGCTTGTCTCCTTTACTTATTGCCCGGCATACACCATTATCGTCTTGCACCTTAGGACCCCTGGGGACCCCGCTTCACCTGTGGGAAGTGTACCATCAATGCTGCAACAACATCCCCCAGAGGACCCCTTTAACGCTGCGTCAGTCCCACTATTGACCGAACACCACAGGTGGCGTCACGACAGACTTTACCACAATTCCTCTTAAAAGACATTTCCCCTTTAATTGGGCGCCCAGGGCCACGGACCAGGTCGCAGCCACCGTGACATTCCCTTTAAGACTGGACCCGGTACTGAGAGCCCTACAGCGTTCCACTGGCACTTTACCCGCCTCTTCCCACCCACGTGTGAGTTTAAGCAGAGTAAAAAAAAAAACTGTGGGCATGGGATATCTATAAATCACATCCACTTTGCTTTTAATGTAGAACGCAGCATTTTAAATGCAGCGCAAGTGCGCTGCATCCAAAACGCTGCTATTCCTGATCGTGGGCACATACCCTTACAAGTGGATAAGTGACAGGTGTAGGCCTGGTGCTCTGAGGGCCATGCCAAATTCTGGCAACACACATGAAGGAGACCCAACTTGAAGTCAAAACATTTCCAAAAATTAGGGGCAGACACCAGAAAAAGTGGCATCAATTAACTCACAGTAGAAATTGAATAATGGCACAGCAGCAGTCAGCCATGGGCCATGCATGAGGTATCAGGGTCTGGACCAGAATTTACAGCTTTGAATTTAAGTTTAAACTAAGACAAGGTGGGTGAAGGACTGGTTTAAGCCTACTGTGCTGGGAGCCCTGATACCTCATGCAACAGCTCAAACTGTTTTTTTGTTCAGCCATACTCAGGTGGCACAAATATCAGCTTGGTAGACTACTCTGGTTAGAAACATTCAAGGATAGTAATACAGGTAGTTGACTGAAAGTAAGTGCAGGCCTGCCTGTCTGTGACCCCTAATAATACAGGCAACACATGTGAAAGAGAAGGCCAAACATTTAAAAAAATTATTGCCACACACCACTAAAGTGGTATCAATTTTCCCAGAGTAGAAATAGCATAATTGGCCTCTTCTACTACCACCATATGGATACCTAACTTGGATTCTCACATTTTAAAAAATTGTTTGACACATCAACAGTAGTAGCAACAGCAGGCACAGAAGCCATGACAAAGATGCCAAATGGGAGATCAACGCATGACACTAAAAACTACACCATCACCTAGTGTTCCCAGTCTGCGACTGTGGTGCAAAAGTCATGACTTGTTCATCTTGATGAAAGTTAGGCAGTCTACACTTTCAGGGGACAGCTGGATGCGCTTATCGGTAAGGATGTAAGAGGCCGGACTAGGGCTGTAGTCATGGCCAAAAACTCTGGTACATCAGTGCCCTGGTCTCCCAGTACATGAAAACATTGTCTATTACTTTGTGTACCTGTGGCTCCATTCTCTGCACTGTCAGTGCCACCTCTGCTTCGCTGCAGGTTCCCATCAGTGGATGCGACAAAGTTTGAGACACAGTCCTTTTCAACTTTCAAATCAACACATCCAGACCCTTCACAGCAATTTCAACAGGATCAGCAGTACAGATTTCCTCTTTTCTCCCTGCACCTTCCTTCTTTCCACATAACGCATACCAGGGTCGGACTGTGCTGCACGGGTCCTCAGTGTCCTCCCAATTCAACTCTGCCACAGTTTGGCCTTCCTTAGTCTGTTTCGCACCAGACAAGAGAGTTTCCACCTTCGAAGCTAGTTGCCACCTGGTGAGTGACCTGGTCTTCAGTATTGTGCTCCATGATGTCCCAGCGCTGTCCTGCTCCGAGCCCACTGCTTCTGGGATCTGCCCCAGCCACCGCTTCGCCCCGATACTGAGGACATCTGCCCAAGCTATAATCTGCCACGTTCTAAGGCTACATGTGCCCGTGTACTGTCCTCTTTCCTTCTGCTGTGCTGGCCTCCGCTCTTCTGGCCTGATGCTGTGGATGGCTTGGCTCTCTCCTCTTAAACAGCCAACGTTGCGTGGTAGCTGCTAATGTCCTGGGCACTTAAGCCTGTGTGGACTGTTTGGGTGCTCGGGCCCTTCTGACTAGATACAGGAAACACTCCTTCCCTTAGCTGCAGCTAACCCCTCCTACAGTAACTAGTTCCCAGCTATGTGAAACTCCAATCTAGCATTATGTACACTATACTAATGTACTCTATCTTGTGGGCAAACTTTAAAACTACGCTTTCCCTATTTAACAGATATACCATATAGCTAACATATATATAGCATTATATACAGTATATATATATATATATATATATATATATATATATATAGTGAACAAGACATGGTAATACACCTGACTGTGTAGCAGTACCATAATATACGAGGTGATAGTACCCTTAAATCATGTAGCAATATCAACATATGTTAATCCATACACATACACTAATAACTTATGGCACCGGGACGAAAGGAAAAGGCAAAGACAATAACACATTTTACCATACCCCCTACAAGAATGCCATAGCCTCAGGAGGTAGTATCATACGTGTACGTTGGGGGGTATTTTTGTTGACAATATATCCTACGGGGGCTATGAAAAAGGGATGGTAGTGGGTGAGAAGACTAAGGCCGGCGTCACACTTGGCGTAAGACAATACGGAACGTATTATACGTCCGTACTACGGCCGTAATACGGAGAAATGTTCCCAAAATATTGATCCGTAGTCAGGGTGTGTCAGCGTATTTTGCGCATGGCATCCTCCGTATGTAATCCGTATGGCATCCGTACTGCGATATTTTCTCGCAGGCTTGCAAAACCGACATCTAATGGATTTATGTGCTCAAATGTTCGGGAAAACATATATACAGTATATATATATATATATATATATATATATATATATATATATATATATATATGTCATTGAGACACATATATATATATAGTCTGTATTTATATTTACTTCAGCGCGATATCTGTGAAAAGCCGGTAATTCAATTGCCGGCTTTTCATTTTCTCCTTCACAAACCCGACATGATATGAGACATGGTTTACATACAGTAAACCATCTCATATCCCCATTTTTTTTGCATATTCAACACTACTAATGTTAGTAGTGTGTGTATGCCAAATTTGGGCGCTGTAGCTGCTAAAATAAAGGGTTAAATGGCGGAAAAAATTGGCGTGGGCTCCCGCGCAATTTTCTCCGCCAGAGTGGTAAAGCCAGCAACTGACGGCAGATATTAATAGCCAGGAGAGGGTCCATGGTTATTGGCCCCCCTGGCTACAAACATCTGCTCCCAGCCACCCCAGAAAAGGCACATCTGGAAGATGCGCCTATTCTGGCACTTGGCCACTCTCTTCCCACTCCCTGTAGCGGTGGGATATGGGGTAATGAAGGGTTAATGCCACCTTGCTATTGTAAGGTGACATTAAGCCAGATTAATAATGGAGAGGTGTCAATTATGACACCTATCCATTATTAATCCAATCGTATGAAAGGGTTAAAAAACACACACACACATGATTTAAAAGTATTTTAATGAAATAAACACAGCGGTTGTTTTAATATTTTATTGCTCTCTCAATCCATTTGCTGACCCTCGCTTGGCAAAACAATAAATGCACAAGATACATACCTTCTGCTGACCCGTCACGTCCCACGAGGTAATCCATCTGAAGGGGTTAAAATAATTTACAAGCAGGAGCCCTGCAAATGCAGCTGTGCTCGTGCTTGTAATTCCCCGGCGAATGAAGGAAATGTAGGTCATTGACCTACATTTCCTTCAGTCGCGGTGATGCGCCCCCTGGTGGATGTCCTCATATGACCTGGAGCGTGGGAAAAAGTTCCCAGGCTGCAGTTCATGAGAACATCCAGCAGGGGCGCATCACCGCGACTGAATGTAAGTATAGATCACTCTGCTTTCCTTTCAGCACCCGGGGATTACAGGCACGAGCGAGTGGTTTAGCGCAGCTCATGCCTGTAATATTAGTTAACCCCTTCAGATGGATTACCTCGTGGGACGTGATAGGACATCAGAAGGTATGTATATTGTGTGTTTATTATTTTGCCAAGTTAGGGTGTTGCTGATGGATTGAGAGAGCAATAAATTATTAAAACAACCTGTTTGTTTCTTTCATTAAAATACTTTTTAATAACGTGTGTGTGTGTTTTTTAACCCTTTCAGACAAATGGATTAATAATGGATAGGTGTCATAATTGACGCCTCTCCATTAGTAATCTGGCTTAATGTCACCTTACAATAGCAAGGTGGCATTAACCCTTCATTACCCCATATCCCACCGCTACAGTGAGTGGGAAGAGAGTGGCCAAGTTCCAGAATAGGCGCATCTTCCAGATGTGCCTTTTCTGGGGTGGCTGGGGGCAGATGTTTTTAGCCACGGGCGGGCCAATAACCATGGACCCTCTCCTGGCTATTAATATCTGCCCTCAATCACTGGCTTTACCGCTCTGGCGGAGAAAATTGCGCGGGAGCCCACGCCAATTTTTTCCGCCATTTAACCCTTTATTTTAGCAGCTACAGCGCTGAAATTTTGCATACACACACTACTAACATTAGTAGTGTGGAATATGCAAAATAAAAAGGGGATATAAGATGGTTTACTGTATGTAAACCATGTCTCATATCCTGTCGGGTTTAGGCAGGAGAAATGAAAAGCCGGCAATTGAATTACCGACTTTTCACTAACACCGCTGCGTATTTCTCGCAAGTCACACTGCTGGTCCGTGTGGAATCTGCATTTTTCTCGCCCCCATAGACTTTCATTGGCGATTTTTTTGCGCAATACGCTGACAAACGCAGCATGCTGCGATTTTGTACGACCGTAGAACGCCGTATATTACGGATCCGTAATATACGGCTGATAGGACCAGACCCATTGAGAATCATTGTGCCGTATGTTATGCGAGTTTTACGCACGTAGTTTCTGCGCTCTTACGTCCGTAAAACTCGCATGTGTGACGCCGGCCTAAGAAGCTTCAATAGTAGCAAAATCACTGTCTGTCACAATACATGTACTTCTCCCTGTCTTCAAAGTTGGGAGATATGCCCATCTGCCACTGCATCTATGCGCCATGACCATTTCTACTCCTCAGATACTTTTTTAGGGAGTGGTCCCAATATGGACATTTGCTATGGAGCCCATGATTTCTATGTATATTACTAGTCATTATAATATTGTATTTGAATTAGTTATTATTGTAGTGCTATGCTATATTGGTACATATATATAACAGTCATTTTAATAATGCAAAATTCCTATCGATCCCTTCCAGCTTCCAAAAACACAGACAAGAAGCAGAGTAAAAGGTACCGTCACACTTAGCGACGCTGCAGCGATATAGACAACGAGCCGATCGCTGCAGCGTCGCTGTTTAGGTCGCTGTAGAGATGTCAAACACAGCAGCTCCAGAACGATGCAGGAGCAATCCTGTGACGTAACAGTGACTCATTTATCGTTCTCACAGGTCGTTAGCTCCATGTAAAACATTGCTGACATCGTTGCTTTTGCTGTCAAACATGACGATACACGCCGACCTGACGACCAAATAAAGTTCTGGACTTCTAGCTCCGACCAGCGATATCACAGCGGGATCCAGATCGCTGCTGCGTGTCAAACACAACGAGATCGCTATCCAGGACGCTGCAATGTCACGGATTGTTGTCGTTCTCGTTGTAAAGTTGCTGAGTGTGAAGGTACCTTTAGACAAGTACTCTGTTGGGCTGCGGTGTTGAAATGTAATGTGGTGTGCCTTTCTACTGATATAGTGAAGGAATGCAAATAGCTTTCCAATTGTTCTCTGTAAATGAAATAGGCATGTGAAGCTCGCAGACTGTGTATGTCAATGTATATCAGGGAATTTTACATAACAGACTTTTAATGCTATTCCTGTTGTTAGAGCCACTGAAAACAAGCCAACCCCGGGAATTCAGTGCTCTGGCAGTGACCTCAGAGAGCTTCGGAGAAGGGAACCTATGTGACAATCACATGTTACTGAACAGGATAGGAAAAATTCACTTTACAAGTACAACACCCCCTAATTCCGTCCCTTATCTCTCGGCCTGGCCCATGTCTCTTTATTCAATGGACATTTGTTTACCAACTTGAGATTCTTTTGAGCTCTGACCCCTATAGTGTATCACCTGTCCTACTTTAAAAAAAAACAACAAATCACCTTTGTCTTCTTGACTTGTTTTGGGATCTTTTTCTGTTTGCCTATAGCAGGCCAAAAGCATAATAAAATTTCTGAGTTCCAGTGTCTCCCACTAACACACCACCTCCTCACCTCGCCCTCTGTCTGTGGCCCTCAAAATTCAGTTATATGACCCCTGTTCTTCTCCATCTATACCTTTGGCCTAGGACAGTTCATAGAGTTCTAGCTCATAGAGATCTCACGTATCCCCCCTACCTGATCTATCTATTATGGTAAACGACATCACGCTCTCTCCCACACATGAAATCCGCTGCCTTGGGTGTAACTCTCGACTCTGCCCTGTTCTTCAAACCGCACTTCCAAACTCTTGCCACCTCCTGTCGCCTCCAACTCAAAAATATTGCCAGAATCCATCCCTTCCTCAGCCCACAATCTACTAAAACTCTTGTGCATGCCTTCATCATCTCCCGCCTCGATTACTGCAACACCCTCCCCTGTGGCCTCCCCGCTAACTCTCTTGCACCACTCCAGTCTGTCCTCAACTCTGCTGCCCAGCTAATCCACCTCTCTCCTCGCTACTCCCCTGTTTCTCCCCTCTGCAAATCCCTCCATTGGCTCCCAATTCCCCAATGAATCTAGTTCAAACTACTAACACTGATCTACAAAGCCATCCACAACCTGTCCTCTCCCTATATCTCTGAACTAATCTCCCAATAGCTTCCCTCACGTAATCTTCAATCCTCCCAAGACCTTCTACTCTCCTCCACACTTATTCGTTCCTCACACAACTGCCTCCAAGATTTCTCTCGAATATCCCCCATCCTCTGGAATTCCACGCCTCAACACATCCGACTATCCACCACCCTCAGATCCTTCAGACGGAACCTGAAAACCCATCTCTTCAGGAAAGCCTACAGCCTGCAATAACCATTCTGCCACCTCACCACCACCCGAGCTGCCGCGTCACCACCACCCGAGCTGCCGCGTCACCACCACCAGAGCTACTGCATCACCACCACCAGAGCTGCCGCCTGACCACCACCAGAGCTGCCGCCTCACCACCACCAGAGCTGCCACCTCACCACCACCAGAACTGCTGCACCCCCGACCTTCTGTCTCTTCCCCATTATCCCATAGAATGTAAGTCCGCAAGGACAGGGTCCTCTCCCCTCTGTGTACCAGCATGTCATTGTAAATTTGTTTACTGTAAACGATATCTATAACTCTGTGCGTAACCCCTTTCTCATGTACAGCACCATAGAAATAATGGTGCTATATAAATAAATAATAATAATAGAGTCCCACGGCTTTCAGTATAATCTCTATGCTGATGACACAATCTCTATGCTGATGACACACAGATCTACCACTCTGGACCCGATATCATCTCCTTACTAACCAGAATCCCACAATGTCTGTCTGCTAGCTAATCCTTCTTCTCAGCTCGATTTCTAAAACTTAACATAGACAAAACATAACTCATCATAATTTCCCCTCCCAACAGACCTATCTATCAAAGTCAATGGCTGCTTACTCTCCCCAAATTCATGCATTACCTAACCAAGAATCTGCAAAAACACTAGTGCAAACCCTCATCATCTCCCGCCTCGACTTCTGCAACCTCCTGCTTTGTGACCTCCCTTCTTACACTGTTGCACCCCTCCAATATATCCTAAGCTCTGCTGCCTAACTAATCCATATGACCCCCTGCTATTCTCTGGCCTCTCCTTTCTGTCAATCCCTTCACAGTTCCTGAACTATAGACCCGTTGGCCAACATAACCACAGCTCAAGAAGTTCAGGAGCACAGTTCATATAATCCTGACTCGGCTTGATCAACGGGTTGTCCTGGCCGATACCAGGGATTCCCAGCACAATTAGGGCCTCCTGCCCTGCGGAACAGTCCCTTATTTGGCATTACAATGCAACAAGCATAACTGCACATGGCCGACATTTTACTTTCATATGACATTTTTTACTTTCTCCCATGGCTGCGGTCTTTCCGGCATAAGTGGAAACTGAGGGACTTGGCACACATAGGTAGTTGTTCCCGCTGCCTCTGCTTGGCTGGATCCTTTACGGCTCGCATTAGAGGAAGTACTGGAGCTGGTTCTATCCGCTGGTCCTAGAAGGATGGGAGTCCGTGTTGAAGGGGCTATGGGGGTAGTAGCCCTCGGCTGAGGCAAGGCCGCCAACTGTAGATGTTTGTCCTGTTGATGCACCATGGGCAGGGTCGGACTGGGGTGTCTGGGGCCCACCAGGGGAATGGACTCTAGGGGCCCACACTACAGCTATATGCAAATATCTGTCAGTCGTTATCCCCATTATAGTGTAGCATTGGCTATAAAACACAGGCAGCTCCTGCACATCTACTGTGCGCTCCCATAACTGGGATGTATAATTACAGTAGTTTACATTAATGGAGTTCTTTGGCTAAAACAAGTTATCATAAAAAAAAAACAAGTAAAGCCACTGAGGGAATGAATGGATCAGTGGTCAAGTCGGACATGCCACTCCATTCTAATGGAGATAAAAAGTTCCACATTTTGCTGAATGGGTCCAAGTAGTCAGACCCCCACCAATCAATATGTTGGCACTTACCCTGTGGATAGGTGATTACATTTTTCCACAGGAAAACCCCTGAAAGTGCATCTCTGCCGCTGTGCTCCAAGTATTTAATCTCTAATGGAAAATAAAGAATCTTCTCCTAATTAATATCATAGAGAACAAATGACTGCCATACACAACAAAATCCCCTATACCAAGACCAATACCATCACATACAGGAAGAAATACCACCACACCATGACCAGACCATATAGTGACCAAGTAATACTACATACAAGGGACAAATACCGCTACACCACGACCAGACCACATATTACCACCACATAGTGACCGAATAATGTGACATATTACCAGCATATAGGGATTAAATAATACCACATACAAGTAGAAATACTGCCACAGCACAAATTACCACCACATAGTGACCGAATGCTACAATACTGATTATGAATACAGACCACAATACTAACAAGACTGTTATTACCACCGGTGACATTATACACAGTACCTCTGTATATAGTGTCACTGTACAGTTAATACAGTGTTCACCAGTGACATTATATACAGGAGCTCTGTACATAATGTCAGTGTATAGGTAATACAGTGATCAAAGGTGACATTATACACAAGAGCTCTGTATATACAGTAGTGTCAGTGTACAGGTAATACAGTGATCACCGGCGACATACACAGGAGCTCTGTATATAGTGTCAGTGTACAGGTAATACAGTGATGATCATCAGTGACATTATACACAGGAGTTCTGTATATAATGTCAGTGTACAGGTAATATAGTGATCACTAGTGACATTATACACAGGAGATCTGCATATAGTGTCAGTGTACAGGTAATACTGTACAGTGATCACCAGTGATATAGACAGGAGCTCTGTATATAGTTTCAGTGTACAGGTAATACAGTGATCACCAGTGACATTATACACAGGAGCTCTGTATATAGTTTCAGTGTACAGGTAATACAGTGGTCACCAGTGATATTATACACAGGAGCTCTGTACATAATGTCAGTGTACAGGTAATACAGTGATCACTAGTGACATTATACACAGGAGATCTGTATATAGTGTCAGTGTACAGGTAATACAGTGATCACCAGTGATATACTGTACACAGGAGCTCTGTATATAGTGTCAATGTACAGGTAATACAGTGATCACAGGTGACGTTATACACAGGAGCTCTGTATATAGTGTCAGTGTACAGGTAATACAGGGATCACCAGTGACATTATACACAGGAGCTCTGTATATAGTGTCAGTGTATAGGTAATACAGTGATCACAGGTGACATTATACACAAGAGCTCTGTATATAGTGTCAGTGTACAGGTAATACAGTGATCACCAGCGACATTATACACAGGAGCTCTGTATATAGTGTCAGTGTGCAGGTAATACTGTGACCACCAGTGACATTCTACACATGAGCTCTGTATATAGTGTCAGTGTACAGGTAATACAGGGATCACCAGTGACATTATACACAGGAGCTCTGTATATAGTGTCAGTGTATAGGTAATACAGTGATCACTAGTGACATTATACACAAGAGCTCTGTGTATAGTGTCAGTGTACAGGTAATACAGTGATCACCGGCGACATTATACACAAGAGCTCTGTATATAGTGTCAGTGTACAGGTAATACAGTGTTCACCAGTGATATACTGTACACAGGAGCGCTGTATATAGTGTCAATGTACAGGTAATACAGTGATCACCAGTGACATTATACACAGGAGCTCTGTATACAGTGTCAGTGTACAGGTAATACAGGGATCACCAGTGACATTATACACAGGAGCTCTGTATATAGTGTCAGTGTATAGGTAATACAGTGATCACAGGTGACATTATACACAAGAGCTCTGTATATAGTGTCAGTGTACAGGTAATACAGTGATCATCAGCGACATTATACACAGGAGCTCTGTATATAGTGTCTGTGTACAGGTAATACAGTGACCACCAGTGACATTCTACATATGAGCTCTGTATATAATGTCAGTGTACAGGTAATACAGTGATCACCAGTGACATTATACACAAGAGCTCTGTGTATAGTGTCAATGTACAGGTAACACAGTGATCACTAGTGACATTATACACAGGAGATCTGTATATAGTGTCAGTGTACAGGTAATACAGTGATCAACAGTGATATACACAGGAGCTCTGTATATAGTGTCAGTGTACAGGTAATACAGTGATCACCAGTGACATTCTACACAGGAGCTCTGTATATTGTGCCAGTGTACAGGCAATACAGGGATCACCAGTGATATACACAGGAGCTCTGTATACTGTATAGTGTTAGTGTATAGGTAATACAGTGCTCACCAGTGACATTATACACAGATCTGTATATAGTTTCAGTGTACAGGTAATACAGTGATCACCAGTGACATTATACACAGGACCTCTGTATATAGAATATAGTGTACAGGTAATACAGTGATCACCAGTGACATTATACACAAGAGCTCTATACACAGTATATAGTGTGTGTGTACAAGTAATACACTGACTCACCAGTGACGTCTGTAGTTGAAGTCCTTCATCTTTGCTTTTCTTCTTCAACTAGCACAGACTGCCATCACTTCTTCCAGCCAGGGCTCGTCTCTGCAAAAAATAACACACAGTCATCAATAGCTGATCGCTTCCAGAGCACTTTTCCTACTTTTTCCCTGACTTCTACGCTACGTCAGATGAAGAAGAAAAGCGACGCAGTGCCGGCCTGCACAGTAACAGGACCTTCCTTTTGTAAATTATATTACAGTAGTAATAATGTATAATGTCCCTAATTGGACCCTAAAAAAATTATGTTCCCCATTTGTCACCATAAACTAATATAGCATGTTCCTCATTCTGGCCCTCGAACAGTAATTAAGTCCCTCATCCTGGCCCCCTTTATTTAATAATCTCCCCCAGCCAGGCCCCCTATATTTTATAATATGCCTCAGCCTGGCCCCCCCTTTATTTTATAATGTGCCCCAGCCTGGCCTACTATGTCCCTTGTCCAGCCTGGCCCCCAAATATCCATCCCGCTTCCCCAGCTATACATATTGGTCCTCATATGTCCCTTGTCCTGCCCCACCATATATCTCTCCTGGACCCCCATATATCCTTCCTGGTCCCTTGTCCTGGCTCCCCCCATATATATGCATCCTGCCCCCCCATATATATGCTTCCTGATCTCTTGTCCTGCCCCACCGATTATCCATCCTGGCCCCACATATATGCAACCTGTCTCGCCCATATATTTCCATCCTGCCCCCATATATATATGAATCCTGGTTCCTTGTCCTGCCCCTCCCCCATATATCCATCCTTGTTGCCCCATATATGCATCCTGTCCCGCCATATATATGCATCCTGGCCCGCCATATATATGCATCCATTCCTGGTCCCTTGTCCTGCCCCCCCATAAATCCATCCTAGCCCCCATATAAATGCATCCTGGCTCCCCCATATATCCATCTTGGCACCCCATATATCAATCCTGGTCCCTTGCCTTCCACCCCCATATATCCATCCGGGCCCCCCCATATGTATCCATCGTGGTCACTTGTCCTGCCACCCATATATCCTTTCGACTCCATGTCCTGCCCCCCCATATCTCCATCCTGACCCCCATGTATATCCATCCTGGCCTCTTGTCCTGTCCCTGACCCCCCCGTATGTGTGTCCATCCTGGCCCCCATATGTGTATCAATCCTGCCCCCCATGTGCATCCATCCTGGCTCCTTGTCCTGTCCCTGGCTCCCGTATGTGTATCCTTCCTGGCCCCCCATATGTGTATCCATCCTGGCCCCCATATCCATCCTGGCCTCCCCATATGTGCATCCATCCTGGCCCCCTCATATGTGCATCCATCCTGCCCCCCATGTGTGTACCCATTCTGGCCCCCCATATGTGTATCCATCCTGCCCTCCCTGTATGTGTTTCCATTCTGCCCCCTGTATGTGTATCCATCCTGGCCTCCCATATTTGTATCCATCTTGGCCCCCCATACGTGTGTCCATCCTGACCCCCCCCCCGTATGTGCATCTATCCAGGCCCCCCATATGTGTATCCAACCTGGCGCCCCATATGTGTATCCATCCTAGCCCTCCATAAGTGTATCCATCTTGGCCCCTCGTATGTGTATCCATCCTGCCCCCCATATGAGAGAGAAGAGAGAGAAGAAAAAAAAACATTCCTCTTACCTTCCTGCTCTCCCGGTGGTGGCATCCTCCTGCTTCTCTGCAGGACGGGCGCGCTCATATTAAAATGGCAATGACATAGCAAAGGCCAGCGGTGAATGTGTGCGCCTGCCGCATGCAGTGCATGACACTGACGTCATACACTGGAGACAACGGGCACACACTTACCAATATCAGGTAAAGAACGCTGCGTGCACATATGCGGCCTTCACTTTTAAAGAGCCATACCCCTAAAAATCGCAGACTTTTTTTTTTCTTCTTCTTTTCCTCCTGTCCTTCCTACAGCCAAGGGCCCACCGGGGAAATCCCCAGTACCCTGCCAGGCCAGTCCGACCCTGGCCGCAGGGTCCGTCATTAATGTAGACCTGGTCTCTGATCCCTGTTTGCCGGATGAAGCCAAACTCTCAACTAGTATTTAAACACTGTATACAGCCATGGGTCATCCGGCCATCAACCGCTCCTCCCACAGGATGCTCCAGCTCGGCCCTCCCCCATTTCTCTCTCTGATCCTTCTGTTCAATTACCTCTGCTACCCACCTAGCTTCTTCCGGAGTTGGGAATGGCGTCTTCTCTTCATACATAGCTGGTGAGGGCTTTTGGACGAGGTAGACTCACCACCTGTGCCACAACCGCTGCATGATGTCGCTCTGTCCTGTTTCCACATTAGGCCCAAGTTCAGCTCCTGCTGCCTTGGCCTTTGCTTGGGTCTTCTCCAGGAATTCATGCTACCTCAGCCCTACCAGATGCTGTTGCTTCTTGAACTCTGTCCCTACACTCTGAACAATGTGAGTATATCCTAGCCAATGTCTTTATTTTCTATTTTCTGTCTCTATATGCCTTAATTTCTGCCATTTCTTTCTTTCTGCATGTCATCTTCTTCTGAGGAGGAGCACAGGCCTGAGCCTGCACAAGCCGAACATGTCAGTGAAGTGAGTACTCACCTCCTCAGATTGGTAAGTATTCACTGTCACATCTACACATATGACAATTTTTTTTCCCTTTTTTTTAGAGCACTTCTTCCACTGCGGCAGAGGCTGAGCAGGAGCAGCGGGTTCACGGTCGGGTGGCAAGGCGGCAGCGTGTATGTATACGTGGCTGACTGTTTATTGTATCTTCACTTTACTATTCTTGAATCTTCATTTCTTTACTTTCCTCTTTCTTTACATTTTTTTCTGGTCTCTTTTTTTTTTCTTGACTTTCAATATTCATGCCATTTCTCTGCCTCTGTTTTCTTTCTTTTCCTTAAGTTAATGTCTCCAACATTAATGTCTTTATTAATTTTTTAGGTTCCAAAATGGGTTGAGGACCTCATTGAAAATGACCTCCTTATCTCCCTGGTCCATGAGCGAGTCCTGTTGTGGGACACCCGGGTTCCGCAGCAACGTGACGATCCGGCGGCTATGGAATGAGGTGGCCAAAGCGATGTGGGATGGCTGGGACAACACCCCGACTCGGGTCCGAAATGCATTTTGTAAGTATTGCAATGCAGTGTGATGCAGCAGAGACCTTGACCATGCTCACACAACTATGTGTGATGAGAGAAACTCTCGGCCAAAAGTCCATTGTCTAACCATTATTTTTTGTTTTTTCAAAAGTGCTCAAAGTCAAAACATGTTGGCGTTCGTTGAAGGACCGCTTCAACAAGGACCTTCGTCAAGAGAGCCATGTTCCTATTGGTTCTGGAGCAAGGATCCGAAAATATAAATACCACCGCATTCTGGCATTTTTGAGACCGGTCCTTGCCCAGAGAACGTAAGTATTTTTTCGGTGTATTAGGTTGTGTTGTATTGCCATAATCTGTATGTTTCTATTCCACAGGAGTTGGCGTTTTGTAAATGTTTGGTATTAATTTTTTTTTCTTTTTTCACAGCACATGGAGCAGCACTCTTGACCCTGGTTCTGGAGCGGTCCTTCATCAGACAGCCACGGACCTGTCCCAGCCATCCAGCAGCGCTGCAGCAAGTGGGCCTGCCACACTAACTGGAGACCAGGAAGCTGGTCCATCAGGTGTTCCCCGTTTCCCAGTCCTCTGCCTCTGCCCCTTTTTTTTTGGGGCTCTTCCCGGCAGCGGCAGAGGGCCTCGGACAGGTCACTAATGCCCGAGTTTTTGCACTTGAGCTCGGTTTTTCACGATGGACTCAAGGCGATGGGTGACCGCCTGGATACTGCCATTAGCCATATGAATACACGTATCCAGGAGGTCACCAAAAGCCTTGACCAAGTAAAAGCCGACCTCCAGAGGCCAGCACATCATTTTTTTAATCAAATTGAACAGGGCATGTCGGTACACCTTACTCCTGATCTCCAGCTTAGTGTCATGCAGGCCTGCAATGCTGCTTACGTGCAGGCTATGCAGCAGAGTCAGTATTTTCAGCAGACAGTGGCGGCATATCCACCTGTGCCTACACTGTCATGCTTGACCTCAATGCCGACCTTTGCTGCATACCACTGCATGGCCACCTCTATTCCAACCACTGCCGGACACCACTACAGCACCACCACCATGCCGAGTGCTGTTGGACAGTCCACTGCCACCACCATGACAACTGCTGCTCCTGCTTGGACCTCCTCCACTGACACCACCATGCAGCAGCAGGATCCTGGCATGGCCTTCCGCTCCGCCACCACGATGCAGCAAGACCCAGGCATGGCCTTCCGCTCCACCATGCAGCAGCAGGACCCAGGCATGGCCTTCCGCGTCACCATGCAGCAGCAGGACCCTGGCATGGCCTTCCAACCTCCAATCGCAACCATGCAGCAGCAGGACCCTGGCATGGCCTTCCAACCTCCAACCGCAACCATGCAGCAGCAGTGGGACAAAGACCCTGACAGTTCGGCCGGACCAGGTTGCAAGAAATGAGCCCACTGAGGCTCCCCAGACCGCAGCGCTGATCCCAAAAAGGGAAAAAGAAACAGCGGACTATCTCTATTCCTCCCTCCTCACCTCCCAATTAGTGTTGAGCATTCCGATACCGCAAGTATCGGGTATCGGCCGATACTTGCGGTATCGGAATTCCGATACCGAGATCCGATACTTGCCGCGTATCGGATACCGGAATCGGAAGTTCTCAGGATTCAAACTGCACGAATTCAGCCAATGAGGAATGATTCTGAGTGTGGGCACATCCTGTTCAGCATGGTGGGCATGAAACTACTGGCAAGGCTGTGATTGGCTGCTGAAATGATCTCATGCTGCAGTTTAAAAGTCGCTGGCGCCATTTTGCGCTCACTCTGCTGTGAATTCAGTAAGGGTACTGTCACACAGTGCAATTTTGATCGCTACGACGGCACGATTCGTGACGTTCTAGCGATATCGTTACGATCTCGCAGTGTCTGACACGCTACTGCGATCAGGGACCCTGCTGAGAATCGTACGTCGTAGCAGATCGTTTGAAACTTTCTTTCGTCGCTGGATCTCCCGCTGTCATCGCTGGATCGTTGTGTGTGACAGCGATCCAGCGATGCGTTCGCTGGTAACCAGGGTAAACATCGGGTAACTAAGCGCAGGGCCGCGCTTAGTAACCCGATGTTTACCGTGGTTACCAGCGTAAAAGTAAAAAAAAACAAACCGTACATGCTCACCATCTGATGTCCGTCAGGTCCCTTGCCGTCCGCTTCCCGCTCTGACTGTCTGCCGGCCGGAAAGTGAGAGCAGATCACAGCGGTGACGTCACCGCTGCGCTCTGCTCTCACTGTACGGCCGGATCTCAGTCAGAGCAGGAAGCGGACGGCAAGGGACCTGACGGACATCAGATGGTGAGCATGTACGGTTTTTTTTTTTTTACTTTTACGCTGGTAACCACGGTAAACATCCGGTTACTAAGCGCGGCCCTGCGCTTAGTAACCCGATGTTTACCCTGGTTACCCGGGGACTTCGGCATCGCTCCAGCGCCGTGATTGCAACGTGTGACCGCAGTCTACGACGCTAAAGCGATAATCATACGACGCTGCGACGTCACGAATCGTGCCGTCGTAGCGATCAAAATTGCACTGTGTGACAGTACCCTTAGTGACAGGACGCTGTTTGCTGACTGAGGGCCAGTTGAGATAGCGATTTGCTTCATTGTTCTTTTCCAAGGCTAATTTAGCAACCGCTGTGATCACCTACTAATCACCTTGCTTTTGCCTTGCAGCGCTGTTTTCACAGCGATCTGCAAGGTCTCTGTGTGTGTGTGTGTGTGTGTGTGTGCAGCCCACTCTCTAGTCTGTGTGTAGCCATAGGCCATAGCTGGTTGTATTCAGTTCAGGGAGGGTGGTTCACTGCCTCATACTGTTCTATTTTTTTTTTTTTTCAAGTAGTACAGGCTGCTGCACATTTTTTCTAATAATTCCTATTAGTGTCTTTCCACCCATATCCAGCTAAATTGTGGAAAAACACTAGATAGGATAACGTAGAGGAGTGTTTTTGGGCCTTGCAGCGCCGTTTACGGCTGTCTGCACGGTCTCCGTGTGACTGCAGCTCGCCCTGTAGTCTGTGTGCAGCCATAGCCGGTTGTATCCAGCTCAGGGTAAATCACTACGTCATACCGTGAAATCCAATTTCCTTTTTTCTAAGTAGTGCAGGCTGCTGCACATTTTTTCAAAAAATTCCTATTAGTGTCTTTCCACCCGTATCCAGCTAAATTGTGGAAAAACACTACATAGGATAATGTAGAGGAGGTTTTTGGGGCCTTGCAGCGCCGTTTACGGCTGTCTGCACGGTCTCCATGTGACTGCAGCTCGCCCTGTAGTCTGTGTGCAGCCATAGCCGGTTGTATCCAGCTCAGGGTAAATCACTGCGTCGTACCGTGAAATCCAATTTCCTTTTTTCTAAGTAGTGCAGGCTGCTGCACATTTTTTCAAAAAATTCCTATTAGTGTCTTTCCACCCGTATCCAGCTAAATTGTGGAAAAACACTACATAGGATAACGTAGAGGAGGTTTTTGGGGCCTTGCAGCGCCGTTTACGGCTGTCTGCACGGTCTCCGTGTGACTACAGCTCGCCCTGTAGTCTGTGTGCAGCCATAGCCGGTTGTATCCAGCTCAGGGTAAATCACTGCGTCATACCGTGAAATCCAATTTCCTTTTTTCTAAGTAGTGCAGGCTGCTGCACATTTTTTCAAAAAATTCCTATTAGTGTCTTTCCACCCGTATCCAGCTAAATTGTGGAAAAACACTACATAGGATAACGTAGAGGAGGTTTTTGGGGCCTTGCAGCGCCGTTTACGGCTGTCTGCACGGTCTCCGTGTGACTGCAGCTCGCCCAGTTGTCAGTTCAGCCCCCCAAAAATAAACAAATAATAAAGTTCACCAAACACACCACTTTACAGTTGTGTAGGCCACATTAGCTGATATTAAAGTCTAGTCCACACTTTAGAAAATTATTGTTTCTTATACCTGTTAGGAGCTGTTCAGGAATAAGCACACAAAGCCGTTAGTACTTTTCTGCTTATCTTTATCAGTCAACCAAGATGAAGAAGGCAGGGAGTAAGGCACGTGGGCGTGGGTGCGGAGCAGGGAGAGGACGTGGGGATTCTGTGCCTGCTGCAGGCACCGGTGACTCATCAGCACCCAGTTTCACCAGGGAACAGTCCTTCATGCGCAGCTTTGTCGGAGAGCGCCGTACACCGCTGCTGCGTGAAGAACAAATTGAAGCCGTTGTCGGATGGATGGCAGCTAACGCATCAACTTCAATTAGTGCCACATCCTCCCAGACACAGAGCACTGGAGAGCACCCATCTGTCTCTTCACCACCTGCCAAATTGCCCAGGCAGACAGAGAGCCCAGGACAGGAGTCGTCTCTACTTCTGTTCTCTGAATCTCTTGGCTTGGAAACAGGGGGCCAGCCAAGCAGCATTGGAGAAATGGAAGAAGAGGCAGTGTGCAGTGATGCCTAACAGCTTTTTCTCTCTGAGTCTGAAGAGGCGGGTGGACCAGTGCCTCTGGTCACCACACCGCAGAACACATCCGCTGATGACACTCAGGTGCCACTTTCTGGTGCGTGCTCTGCTGCTGAGACTACCCAGGAGGAGCAGTTGGTGGCAGAGGGTAGTGTAGATGATGAGGTCCTTGACCCATCGTGGCGTGAGGGACAGGAAGGTGGTGGGAGCAGCTCTGAGGAAGAGATTCCCCGAATGGGCCAAAGAGGGAGAGGGAGGATGAAGACTGCAGATCCTGTAGCCTCCACTTTGGCACCCGTTAGGAGCGTGTCTCTTCCAACAGCCAAAAAGGGCGCTCCCAAGACTTGCAGTGCCTGGTCCTTTTTTGACACAGTTGGAGATGACATTTGCTATGTCAAATGCAAGGTGTGTCATCACAAAGTCAAAAGAGGTAGAAATGTCAGCAACCTCAATACCTCCAACATGTGGAAACATGTGCAGACCAGGCACGCGGCGGAGTTACAGAAACACACTGAAGAGCTAGGCCAACCAACAGCGGCAGCTACCACCTCTTCAGCTCGTGTTGCCTCTTCCTCCAGCTCACACGCAGCTGGTTCGGCTTCTTCCCAGGATCGCCATGGAAGAAACTCTGGCCCTGTTGTCCAGAGACCCACTGTAATTCCACCCGCAGCACCACGTTCCCAGTTATCCTCAAACTCCCAGGCCAGTCTACAGCCATCGGTAGTACAGGCATGGGAGAAAAGGCGGCCTTTCTCGGCAAACCACCCACGAGCACAGGCTCTGACTGCAGGCATTGCCAAACTTCTGTCACTGGAAATGCTGTCATTCAGGCTGGTGGAGACTGACAGCTTCTGTGACTTGATGTCATTGGCAGTCCCACAGTACAATGTGCCCAGCCGCTTTTATTTCAGCAGGCAAGCCGTCCCTGCCCTGCGCAAGCATGTGGAGGGACACATAAAACACGCGCTACTGAACGCCGTCAGTAGCAAGGTCCACCTCACCACCGATGCATGGACCAGTCAACATGGACAGGGGCGATACCTTTCCCTCACTGCCCATTGGGTTAATGTTGTTGAGCCGGGTACAGATCGTGCGAGTGGCGCAGGACGTGTCCTGCCCACTCCAAGGATTGCAGGAATCCAGTCTGTACGCATTGACTCCTCCTCTTACACAAGTTCCTCAGAATCGTCTCTGCAGGAGCCGTCACAGTCCACCTCCACATGGACCCGTGAACGTTTACCTGTTATGACCGACATGACCACAGCCGTGGCCAAACGTCAACAGGCCGTCTTGAAATTAATTTCTTTGGGGAATCGAAGCCACACAGCGCAGGAGCTCTGGAATGCCATCAAGCAGGAGAGCGATGTGTGGTTTGTGGCAGCGAATCTCCAGCCAGGCATGGTAGTGTGTGATAATGGCCGAAATCTGGTGGCAGCTCTGGGCCTCGGCAACCTCACTCACATCCCATGTCTGGCACATGTGCTCAATTTGGTCATGCAGAGTTTTTTGAGGGACTATCCGGATCTTGATGCACTGCTGCACAAGGCCCGCCTAGAGTGTGCTCACTTGCGGCGTTCCAGCACGGCAAAATCGCACATTGCGGCTCTGCAGCGCCGATTCCGCCTTCCGGAACATCGCATCATATGTGACCTACCTACCAGGTGGAATTCCACGTTACATATGTTGGAGCGGTTGTGTGAGCAGCAGCAAGCAGTAATGGAGTACCAGCTGCATCAGGCGCAAAGAAGTCGCACTCCGCGCCGTTCAGACTTCACAACCACAGAGTGGGCCACTATGAAGGACGTCTGCCAGGTTTTGCGTCCCTTCGATTATTCCACGCGGATGGCGAGTGCAGATGATGCACTAGTCAGCATGACTGTCCCCCTTATCTGCCTGCTTGAAAAATCACTGCAAGCGCTAAGGGATGATGTTGTGGAAGAGGTGGAGGATGAGGATTCACCATTTCCATCATATTCTGGACAGTCAGCGCCACGTGGTTCCTCACAAACGCGTAGGCAGGGGACACTTTGTGAGGAGGATGAGGAGGAGTCAATGGAGGAGGAAGACATCCGTTCAGAGGAGGGAGTTACACAATTGTCCAGTAGTCAGTGTGTACAGCGAGGGTGGGGTGATGACGAGCGGGCAGAGATCACGCCTCAAGCAGGGGACAGCGTTTCTTGGCCAGTTGGCAATCTGCAGCACATGGTGGATTACATGCTGCAGTGCCTGAGAAATGACCGCCGCATCGCCCACATTCTCAACATGTCTGATTATTGGGTGCTCACCCTCCTCGATCCTCGCTACCGGGACAACGTAGAAAGCCTCATCACACCGTTGAACCGGGAGCGAAAAATGCAGGAGTACCAAGACACCCTGGTGAATTCCATCATCTTCTCCAGTCCAACTGAGAGAAGTGCTGCTAGTGCATTACAAAGCAACTCAGTGCGTCCAGGCAGTGGAGGAGGCTCTGCACAAAGATGGAGCAGAAGCAGTGCCTCTGCCCAAGGCAAGACCAGTATGGCCCAACTGTGGCACACTTTTGTGTGCCCGCCACAAAAGTCTACACCATCACAGACGGCTCCAGGCAGCAGGAGGCAACGGTTCCGGCAGATGGTGACAGACTACATGTCTTGCCCTCTTGCTGTACTCCCAGACGGCTCTTCCCCTTTCAAGTTTTGGGTCTCAAAGCTGGATACATGGCCAGAGCTAAGCCAGTATGCATTGGAGGTGCTGGCTTGCCCTGCGGCTAGTGTATTATCGGAACGCGTCTTTAGTGCTGCAGGTGGTGTACTAACTGACCGTCGCATGCGACTATCCTCCGATAACGTTGACCGGCTTACTTTCCTGAAAATGAACCAGGCCTGGATCTCACAGGAATTTGCCACTCCTCTTCCTGATTAAATAATTAGGTGACTGTCTACAGTATCCAGGTCTCCTGTTGTGTTCATCTTTCTACCACCTGAACTTTAATTCCTGGGCTCCAACACCGCCAGTTGAGGCTCAGAAGTGCCGTCTGCACAGTCAAAACATACGACCCAGTGTTATTGGGTGTCAGTAATGTCAGCTAATCCCCAGCTGTGTAGCCGGCAATGTGTCCTGCGACCGCCACGCTGACACAACAACTGAAATGTAAGGGAACCTGTCCCCCCCCCCAAGAGTTTGTTACTGAAAGAGCCACCTTGTGCAGCAGTAATGCTGCACAAGGAAACGGTAGCTATTTTTGTTTAGCTCCTTGCACACGCAGGACTTAACACTTATAAAATGTGTCCACTGATACCGTAAAACTGTCCCGTAGGTGGGACTTTCCTTCGTAATGTGACGCAGCACAGCCATCATTCCTACCCCCTTGGCGCCGTGCGCCAGCTCCTCAGCGTTGTTTGATTCTGTCCCGAAGCCTGCGCTGTTATGTTATCCCTTGGCCAGGCACACTTAGCGCTGCCCCTCTTCTGACATCATTTGGTGTCAACCTGACTGCGCCTGTGCGTCGGCGCTGGCCGAGATCCCGCCTCGCAGTGTCTTCTGATTTAATCACACTGCGGGCCTGGGATCCATGGGCATGCGCAGTGCATATCTTCACCTCCGCCTCTCACTCATCTCCCTTCGCCTTCTTCAGACTGTGCGCCGTCAGCTGATCCCTAATAGCATGCCATGGCCGTGACACCACACAGTCTGAAGAAGCCGGAGGGAGGGGAGTGAGAGGCGAGGATATGCACTGCGCATGGCCACGGATCCCAGGCCCGCGGTGGGATTACATTAGACGACACACTGCGAGGCGGGATCTCGGCCAGCGCGGATGCACAGGCGCAGCCAGACTGACACCAAATGATGTCAGAAGATGGGCAGCGCTAAGTGTGCCTGGCCAAGGGATAACATAACAGCGCAGGCTTCGGGACAGAATCAAAGAACGCTGAGGAGCCGGGGCACGGCGCCAAGGGGGTAGGAATGACGGCTGTGCTGCGTCATATTACGAAGGAAAGTCCCACCTCCGGGACGGTCTCACGGTATCAGGGGACACATTTTATAAGTGTTTAGTTCTGTGTTCGCAAGAAGCATAATGAAAAGAGCCACCTTTTCCTTTTGCATCCTTTGTGCTGCACAAGGTGGCTCTTTCAGCTACAAACGCCTTAGGGGGGGTTAAAGGTTCCCTTTCGACTTTCTCCAATCAGGCTTCGGCCTACACTGTGTTCCTCTGCTCCTCCTGCTGTCCCTGGGCTCCAACACCGCTAGTTGTTGTCCGGAAGTGCTGTCCGCAAAGTCAACAGTCGCTCCTCTGTTATTGGGGTTCAGTAACGTCAGCTGTTCCCCAGCTGTGTGTGTGGCAATCCCTCCTCTCTCCTCCACCTCCTCCTCTTCCGTCTGTCCCTGGGCTCCAACACCGCTAGTTGTTGTCCGGAAGTGCTGTCCGCACAGTCAACAGTCGCTCCTCTGTTATTGGGGTTCAGTAACGTCAGCTGTTCCCCAGCTGTGTGTGTGGCAATCCCTCCTCTCTCCTCCACCTCCTCCTCCTTCTGTCCCTGGGCTCCAACACCGCTAGTTGTTGTCCGGAAGTGCTGTCCGCACAGTCAACAGTCGCTCCTCTGTTATTGGGGTTCAGTAACGTCAGCTGTTCCCCTGCTGTGTGTGTGTGGCAATCCCTCCTCTCTCCTCCACCTCCTCCTTCTGTCCCTGGGCTCTAACACCGCTAGTTGTTGTCCGGAAGTGCTGTCCGCACAGTCAACAGTCGCTCCTCTGTTATTGGGGTTCAGTAACGTCAGCTGTTCCCCAGCTGTGTGTGTGGCAATCCCTCCTCTCTCCTCCACCTCCTCCTTCTGTCCCTGGGCTCCAACACCGCTAGTTGTTGTCCGGAAGTGCTGTCCGCACAGTCAACAGTCGCTCCTCTGTTATTGGGGTTCAGTAACGTCAGCTGTTCCCCAGCTGTGTGTGTGGCAATCCCTCCTCTCTCCTCCACCTCCTCCTCCTTCTGTCCCTGGGCTCCAACACCGCTAGTTGTTGTCCGGAAGTGCTGTCCGCACAGTCAACAGTCGCTCCTCTGTTATTGGGGTTCAGTAACGTCAGCTGTTCCCCAGCTGTGTGTGTGGCAATCCCTCCTCTCTCCTCCACCTCCTCCTCCTTCTGTCCCTGGGCTCCAACACCGCTAGTTGTTGTCCGGAAGTGCTGTCCGCACAGTCAACAGTCGCTCCTCTGTTATTGGGGTTCAGTAACGTTAGCTGTTCCCCAGCTGTGTGTGTGGCAATCCCTCCTCTCTCCTCCACCTCCTCCTCCTTCTGTCCCTGGGCTCCAACACCGCTAGTTGTTGTCCGGAAGTGCTGTCCGCACAGTCAACAGTCGCTCCTCTGTTATTGGGGTTCAGTAACGTCAGCTGTTCCCCAGCTGTGTGTGTGGCAATCCCTCCTCTCTCCTCCACCTCCTCCTCCTGCTTCTGTCCCTGGGCTCCAACACCGCTAGTTGTTGTCCGGAAGTGCTGTCCGCACAGTCAACAGTCGCTCCTCTGTTATTGGGGTTCAGTAACGTCAGCTGTTCCCCAGCTGTGTGTGTGGCAATCCCTCCTCTCTCCTCCACCTCCTCCTCCTCCTTCTGTCCCTGGGCTCCAACACCGCTAGTTGTTGTCCGGAAGTGCTGTCCGCACAGTCAACAGTCGCTCCTCTGTTATTGGGGTTCAGTAACGTCAGCTGTTCCCCAGCTGTGTGTGTGGCAATCCCTCCTCTCTCCTCCACCTCCTCCTCCTCCTTCTGTCCCTGGGCTCCAACACCGCTAGTTGTTGTCCGGAAGTGCTGTCTGCACAGTAAACAGTCGCTCCTCTGTTATTGGGGTTCAGTAACGTCAGCTGTTCCCCAGCTGTGTGTGTGGCAATCCCTCCTCTCTCCTCCACCTCCTCCTCCTTCTGTCCCTGGGCTCCAACACCGCTAGTTGTTGTCCGGAAGTGCTGTCCGCACAGTCAACAGTCACTCCTCTGTTATTGGGGTTCAGTAACGTCAGCTGTTCCCCAGCTGTGTGTGTGGCAATCCCTCCTCTCTCCTCCACCTCCTCCTCTTTCTGCCCCTGGGCTCCAACACCGCTAGTTGTTGTCCGGAAGTGCTGTCCGCACAGTCAACAGTCGCTCCTCTGTTATTGGGGTTCAGTAACGTCAGCTGTTCCCCAGCTGTGTGTGTGGCAATCCCTCCTCTCTCTTCCACCTCCTCCTCCTTCTGTCCCTGGGCTCCAATACCGCTAGTTGTTGCCTGGAAGTGCTGTCCGCACAGAGCCAAACACCTCGCCAATGTGTTAGTGGGGTTCAGTAATGCCTGCTGCTCCCCTGCTGTGTATACGGCAACGTGTCATGCGACCGCCACGCAGGCACAACAACTTAAATTTAAGGGAACCTGTACCCCCCAGGTGTTTGTTACTGAAAGAGCCACCTTGTGCAGCAGTAATGATGCAAAAGGAAAAAGTGCCTCTTTTCGTGGTGCTCCTTGCACATGCTGAACCTAACACTTATGAAATGTGTCCCCTCACACCGTTAAACCGTCCAGTAGGTGGAACTTTCATTTGTCATGTGACGCAGCACAGCCGTCATTCTTACCCCCTTGGCGCCGTGCGCCGCCTCCTCAGCGTTGTTTGAATCTGTCCCGGAGCCTGCGCTGTTATGTTAGCCCTTGGCCAGACACACTTAGCGCTGCCCGTCTTCTGACATTATTTGGTGTCAGGCTGGCTGCGCCTGTGCGGCCGCGCTGGACGAGATCCCGCCTCGTAGTGTCTTCTGATTTAATCCCACTGCGGGCCTGTGATCCATGGACATGCGCAGGGAATATCTTAATCTCCGCCTCTCACTCACCTCCCTACGCCTTCTTCAGACTGTGCAACGTCAGCTGATCCCTAATAGCATGCCACGGCCGTGACGCCGCACAGTCTGAAGAAGCCGTAGGGAGGGGAGTGAGAGGCGAGGATATGCACTGCTCATGCCCATGGATCACAGGTCCGCAGAGTGATTACATTAGATGACACAGCGAGGTGGGATCTTGGCCAGCGCGGCCGCACAGGCGCAGCCAGCCTGACACCAAATGATGTCAGAAGACGGGCAGCGCAAAATGTGTGCATGGCCAAGGGCTAACATAACAGCGCAGGCTCCGGGACAGATTCAAACAACGCTGAGGAGGCGGCGCACGGCGCCAAGGGGGTAAGAATGACGGCTGTGCTGCGTCACATGACAAATGAAAGTTCCACCTACCGGACGGTTTTACGGTGTGAGGGGACACATTTCATAAGTGTCAAGTTCAGCGTTTGCAAGGACCATAATAAAAAGAGCTAAGTTTACCTTTTTCAGCATTAGTGCTGTACAAGATGGCTCCTTCAGCTACAAACGCATTGGGGGGGGGGGGGGTTAAAGGTTCCCTTTCAACTTGCTCCAGTGCAGGCTTCGGCCTACACTCTGCTCTTCCTGCTGACCCTGGGCTCTAACACCGCCAGTTGGCACCCGGAAGTGCTAGCTGCACAGAGCAAAACACCAGCCAATGTGTCAGTGGGGTTCAGCACCGCCAGCTGTTCCCCTGCTGTGTAGCTGGCAACGTGTCCTGCAAAAGCCACGCAGACACAAAGCTGCCTCCAGTGCAGGCTTCGGCCTCCACTCTGCTCCCTCTACTCCTCCTGCTGACCCTGGGCTCTAACACCGCCAGTTGGGGCCCAGAAGTGCTGGCTGCACAGAGCCAAACACCTCGCCAATGTGTCAGAGGGGTTCAGCAATGCCAGCTGTTCCCCTGCTGTGTAGCCGGCATCGTGTCCTGCAAAAGCCACGCAGACACAAGAACTGAAATTGAAGGGAACCTGTCCCCCCCCCCAGGCGTTTGTATGTATAACAGCCACCTTGTACAGCAGTAATGCTGCATTTGTACAAGGTGGCTCACTAAGTTATTCTCCTTGCACACGTGGAACGAAACACGTCTAAAATGTGTCCCCCAAGACCACTAAAACGTCCCTGAAGTGTAACTTTCCTTTGTAATGACACGCAGCGACCCCCTTGGTAGCGCAGCCCTTCTTCTGACATCATTGTTTGGCTGGCTGCGCCTCTGCGGCCGCCCTGCCCCACACAACGCCCCTCGGTGTCTTATTTATTTTGACTGCGAGGGTGTTATTGACGGGCATGAGCAGTGCATATCTTCGCCAGGCTGTCACTCAGCTCCTTCCGCCTTCTTCAGACTGTGCGGCTTCATGGCCGTGGCATGCAATAAGGGATCAGCTGACGCCGCACAGTCTGAAGCAGGTGTAAGGACCTGAGCGAGAGGCAAACATATGTACTGCGCCAGGCCATGAATCCCAGCCCCGCAGTGTGAAACACTGTAAAGCACTGCGGGGCTGGGATTCATGGTCATCGCGAACCGCACCGGCCGACATTAAATGATGTCAGAAGACGTGCAGCGCTAACAGCGCAAGGCCAAGGGATAACACGACAGCGCAGACTCCTGTACAGCAAATAACGACGCTCAGGAGGCTGCGCCCAGCACCAAGTTGGTATTTTTGCCAGCTGTGCTGCGTCTCATTAAGAAGGAATCTCCTGCCTCCAAGACAGTTTTGATTGTTTAAGGGGCTAAATGTCATACGTGTTTCATTCAGCGTGTGCAAGGAACAGAATTTAAAAGAGCAACCTTTGACTTGTGCAGCATTACTGCTGCCCAAGGTGTGGCTCTTCTAGTTTGTAACCCCTGAGGGGGGGTTAAAGGTTACCTTTAAAATTGGTTCAATTAGGCTTCGGCCTACACTCTGCTCCCCCTGCAGAGCCTGGGCTCTAACACCGCCAGTTGGTGCCCCGAAGTGCTGGCTGCACAGAGAAAAACACCCGCCAATGTGGCAGTGGGGTTCAGCACCGCCAGCTGTTCCCCTGCTGTGTAGCCGGCAACGTGTCCTGCAAAAGCCACGCAGACACAAGAACTGAATTTGAAGGGAACCTGTCCCCCCTCCCCCAGGTGTTTGTATGTTTTACAGCCACCTTGTACAGCAGTAATGCTGCATGTGTGCAAGGTGGCTCATAAACTTATTCTCCTTGCACACGTGGAACTGAACACGTCTACAATGTGTCCCCTGAGACCATTAAAATGTCCCTGAGGTGTGACTTTCCTTTGTAATGACACGCAACAACCCCCTTGGTAGCACAGCCCTTCTTCTGACATCATTGTTTGGCTGGCTGCGCCTCTGCGGCCGCCCTGCCCCACACAACGCCCACTCTGACTGTCTGCCGGCCGGAAAGTGAGAGCAGATCACAGCGGTGACGTCACCGCTGCGCTCTGCTCTCACTGTACGGCCGGATCTCAGTCAGAGCAGGAAGCGGACGGCAAGGGACCTGACGGACATCAGATGGTGAGCATGTACGTTTTTTTTTTTTTTACTTTTACGCTGGTAACCACGGTAAACATCGGGTTACTAAGCGCGGCCCTGCGCTTAATAACCCGATGTTTACCCTGGTTACCCGGGGACTTCGGCATCGCTCCAGCGCCGTGATTGCAACGTGTGACCGCAGTCTACGACGCTAAAGCGATAATCATACGACGCTGCGACGTCACGAATCGTGCCGTCGTAGCGATCAAAATTGCACTGTGTGACAGTACCCTTAGTGACAGGACGCTGTTTGCTGACTGAGGGCCAGCTGAGATAGCGATTTGCTTCATTGTTCTTTTCCAAGGCTAATTTAGCAACCGCTGTGTTCACCTACTAATCACCTTGCTTTTGCCTTGCAGCGCTGTTTTCACAGCGGTCTGCAAGGTCTCTGTGTGTGTGTGTGTGTGTGTGTGTGTGCAGCCCACTCTCTAGTCTGTGTGTAGCCATAGTCCATAGCTGGTTGTATTCAGTTCAGGGAGGGTGGTTCACTGCCTCATACTGTTCTATTTTTTTTTTTTTTCAAGTAGTACAGGCTGCTGCACATTTTTTCTAATAATTCCTATTAGTGTCTTTCCACCCATATCCAGCTAAATTGTGGAAAAACACTAGATAGGATAACGTAGAGGAGTGTTTTTGGGCCTTGCAGCGCCGTTTACGGCTGTCTGCACGGTCTCCGTGTGACTGCAGCTCGCCCTGTAGTCTGTGTGCAGCCATAGCCGGTTGTATCCAGCTCAGGGTAAATCACTGCGTCGTACCATGAAATCCAATTTCCTTTTTTCTAAGTAGTGCAGGTTGCTGCACATTTTTTCAAAAAATTCCTATTAGTGTCTTTCCACCCGTATCCAGCTAAATTGTGGAAAAACACTACATAGGATAACGTAGAGGAGGTTTTTGGGGCCTTGCAGCGCCGTTTACGGCTGTCTGCACGGTCTCCGTGTGACTACAGCTCGCCCTGTAGTCTGTGTGCAGCCATAGCCGGTTGTATCCAGCTCAGGGTAAATCACTGCGTCATACCGTGAAATCCAATTTCCTTTTTTCTAAGTAGTGCAGGCTGCTGCACATTTTTTCAAAAAATTCCTATTAGTGTCTTTCCACCCGTATCCAGCTAAATTGTGGAAAAACACTACATAGGATAACGTAGAGGAGGTTTTTGGGGCCTTGCAGCGCCGTTTACGGCTGTCTGCACGGTCTCCGTGTGACTGCAGCTCGCCCAGTTGTCAGTTCAGCCCCCCAAAAATAAACAAATAATAAAGTTCACCAAACACACCACTTTACAGTTGTGTAGGCCACATTAGCTGATATTAAAGTCTAGTCCACACTTTAGAAAATTATTGTTTCTTATACCTGTTAGGAGCTGTTCAGGAATAAGCACACAAAGCCGTTAGTACTTTTCTGCTTATCTTTATCAGTCAACCAAGATGAAGAAGGCAGGGAGTAAGGCACGTGGGCGTGGGTGCGGAGCAGGGAGAGGACATGGGGATTCTGTGCCTGCTGCAGGCACCGGTGACTCATCAGCACCCAGTTTCACCAGGGAACAGTCCTTCATGCGCAGCTTTGTCGGAGAGCGCCGTACACCGCTGCTGCGTGAAGAACAAATTGAAGCCGTTGTCGGATGGATGGCGCATCAACTTCAATTAGTGCCACATCCTCCCAGACACAGAGCACTGGAGAGCACCCATCTGTCTCTTCACCACCTGCCAAATTGCCCAGGCAGACAGAGAGCCCAGGACAGGAGTCGTCTCTACTTCTGTTCTCTGAATCTCTTGGCTTGGAAACAGGGGGCCAGCCAAGCAGCATTGGAGAAATGGAAGAAGAGGCAGTGTGCAGTGATGCCTAACAGCTTTTTCTCTCTGAGTCTGAAGAGGCGGGTGGACCAGTGCCTCTGGTCACCACACCGCAGAACGCATCCGCTGATGACACTCAGGTGCCACTTTCTGGTGCATGCTCTGCTGCTGAGACTACCCAGGAGGAGCAGTTGGTGGCAGAGGGTAGTGTAGATGATGAGGTCCTTGACCCATCGTGGCGTGAGGGACAGGAAGGTGGTGGGAGCAGCTCTGAGGAAGAGATTCCCCGAACGGGCCAAAGAGGGAGAGGGAGGGTGAAGACTGCGGATCCTGTAGCCTCCACTTTGGCACCCGTTAGGAGCGTGTCTCTTCCAAAAGCCAAAAAGGGCGCTCCCAAGACTTGCAGTGCCTGGTCCTTTTTTGACACAGTTGGAGATGACATTTGCTATGTCAAATGCAAGGTGTGTCATCACAAAGTCAAAAGAGGTAGAAATGTCAGCAACCTCAATACCTCCAACATGTGGAAACATGTGCGGACCAGGCACGCGGCGGAGATACAGAAACACACTGAAGAGCTAGGCCAACCAACAGCGGCAGCTACCACCTCTTCAGCTCGTGTTGCCTCTTCCTCCAGCTCACACACAATTGGTTCGGCTTCCTCCCAGGATCGCCGTGGAAGAAACTCTGGCCCTGTTGTCCAGAGACCCACTGTAATTCCACCCGCAGCACCACGTTCCCAGTTATCCTCAAACTCCCAGGCCAGTCTACAGCCATCGGTAGTACAGGCATGGGAGAAAAGGCGGCCTTTCTCGGCAAACCACCCACGAGCACAGGCTCTGACTGCAGGCATTGCCAAACTTCTGTCACTGGAAATGCTGTCATTCAGGCTGGTGGAGACTGACAGCTTCTGTGACTTGATGTCATTGGCAGTCCCACAGTACAATGTGCCCAGCCGCTTTTATTTCAGCAGGCAAGCCGTCCCTGCCCTGCACAAGCATGTGGAGGGACACATAAAACACACGCTACTGAACGCCGTCAGTAGCAAGGTCCACCTCACCACCGATGCATGGACCAGTCAACATGGACAGGGGCGATACCTTTCCCTCACTGCCCATTGGGTTAATGTTGTTGAGCCAGGTACAGATCGTGCGAGTGGCGCAGGACGTGTCCTGCCCACTCCAAGGATTGCAGGAATCCAGTCTGTACGCATTGACTCCTCCTCTTACACAAGTTCCTCAGAATCGTCTCTGCAGGAGCCGTCACAGTCCACCTCCACATGGACCCGTGAACGTTTACCTGTTACGACCGACATGAGCACAGCCGTGGCCAAACGTCAACAGGCCGTCTTGAAATTAATTTCTTTGGGGAATCGAAGCCACACAGCGCAGGAGCTCTGGAATGCCATCAAGCAGGAGAGCGATGTGTGGTTTGTGGCAGCGAATCTCCAGCCAGGCATGGTAGTGTGTGATAATGGCCGAAATCTGGTGGCAGCTCTGGGCCTCGGCAACCTCACTCACATCCCATGTCTGGCACATGTGCTCAATTTGGTCATGCAGAGTTTTTTGAGGGACTATCCGGATCTGCTGCACAAGGCCCGCCTAGAGTGTGCTCACTTGCGGCGTTCCAGCACGGCAAAATCGCACATTGCGGCTTTGCAGCGCCGATTCTGCCTTCCGGAACATCGCATCATATGTGACCTACCTACCAGGTGGAATTCCACGTTACATATGTTGGAGCGGTTGTGTGAGCAGCAGCAAGCAGTAATGGAGTACCAGCTGCATCAGGCGCAAAGAAGTCGCACTCCGCGCCGTTCAGACTTCACAACCACAGAGTGGGCCACTATGAAGGACGTCTGCCAGGTTTTGTGTCCCTTCGATTATTCCACGCGGATGGCGAGTGCAGATGATGCACTAGTCAGCATGACTGTCCCCCTTATCTGCCTGCTTGAAAAATCACTGCAAGCGCTAAGGGATGATGTTGTGGAAGAGGTGGAGGATGAGGATTCACCATTTCCATCATCTTCTGGACAGTCAGCGACACGTGGTTCCTCACAAATGCGTAGGCAGGGGACACTTTGTGAGGAGGATGAGGAGGAGTCAATGGAGGAGGAAGACATCCGTCCAGAGGAGGGAGTTACACAATTGTCCAGTAGTCAGTGTGTACAGCGAGGGTGGGGTGATGACGAGCGGGCAGAGATCACGCCTCAAGCAGGGGACAGCGTTTCTTGGCCATTTGGCAATCTGCAGCACATGGTGGATTACATGCTGCAGTGCCTGAGAAACGACCGCCGCATCGCCCACATTCTCAACATGTCTGATTATTGGGTGCTCACCCTCCTCGATCCTCGCTACCGGGACAACGTAGAAAGCCTCATCACACCGTTGAACCGGGAGCGAAAAATGCAGGAGTACCAAGACAACCTGGTGAATTCCATCATCTTCTCCAGTCCAACTGAGAGAAGTGCTGCTAGTGCATTACAAAGCAGCTCAGTGCGTCCAGGCAGTGGAGGAGGCTCTGCACAAAGAGGGAGCAGAAGCAGTGCCTCTGCCCAAGGCAAGACCAGTATGGCCCAACTGTGGCACACTTTTGTGTGCCCGCCACAAAAGTCTACACCATCACAGACGGCTCCAGGCAGCAGGAGGCAACGGTTCCGTCAGATGGTGACAGACTACATGTCTTGCCCTCTTGCTGTACTCCCAGACGGCTCTTCCCCTTTCAAGTTTTGGGTCTCAAAGCTGGATACATGGCCAGAGCTAAGCCAGTATGCATTGGAGGTGCTGGCTTGCCCTGCGGCTAGTGTATTATCTGTGCGTCGGCGCTGGCCGAGATCCCGCCTCGCAGTGTCTTCTGATTTAATCACACTGCGGGCCTGGGATCCATGGGCATGCGCAGTGCATATCTTCACCTCCGCCTCTCACTCATCTCCCTTCGCCTTCTTCAGACTGTGCGCCGTCAGCTGATCCCTAATAGCATGCCACGGCCGTGACACCACACAGTCTGAAGAAGCCGGAGGGAGGGGAGTGAGAGGCGAGGATATGCACTGCGCATGGCCACGGATCCCAGGCCCGCGGTGGGATTACATTAGACGACACACTGCGAGGCGGGATCTCGGCCAGCGCGGATGCACAGGCGCAGCCAGGCTGACATCAAATGATGTCAGAAGATGGGCAGCGCTAAGTGTGCCTGGCCAAGGGATAACATAACAGCGCAGGCTTCGGGACAGAATCAAAGAACGCTGAGGAGCCGGGGCACGGCGCCAAGGGGGTAGGAATGACGGCTGTGCTGCGTCATATTACGAAGGAAAGTCCCACCTCCGGGACGGTCTCACGGTATCAGGGGACACATTTTATAAGTGTTTAGTTCTGTGTTTGCAAGAAGCATAATGAAAAGAGCCACCTTTTCCTTTTGCATCCTTTGTGCTGCACAAGGTGGCTCTTTCAGCTACAAACGCCTTGGGGGGGGGTTAAAGGTTCCCTTTCGACTTTCTCCAATCAGGCTTCGGCCTACACTGTGTTCCTCTGCTCCTCCTGCTGTCCCTGGGCTCCAACACCGCTAGTTGTTGTCCGGAAGTGCTGTCCGCACAGTCAACAGCCGCTCCTCTGTTATTGGGGTTCAGTAACGTCAGCTGTTCCCCAGCTGTGTGTGTGGCAATCCCTCCTCTCTCCTCCACCTCCTCCTCCTCCTTCTGTCCCTGGGCTCCAACACCGCTAGTTGTTGTCCGGAAGTGCTGTCCGCACAGTCAACAGTCGCTCCTCTGTTATTGGGGTTCAGTAACGTCAGCTGTTCCCCAGCTGTGTGTGTGGCAATCCCTCCTCTCTCCTCCACCTCCTCCTCCTTCTGTCCCTGGGCTCCAACACCGCTAGTTGTTGTCCAGAAGTGCTGTCCGCACAGTCAACAGTCGCTCCTCTGTTATTGGGGTTCAGTAACGTCAGCTGTTCCCCTGCTGTGTGTGTGGCAATCCCTCCTCTCTCCTCCACCTCCTCCTTCTGTCCCTGGGCTCTAACATCGCTAGTTGTTGTCCGGAAGTGCTGTCCGCACAGTCAACAGTCGCTCCTCTGTTATTGGGGTTCAGTAACGTCAGCTGTTCCCCAGCTGTGTGTGTGGCAATCCCTCCTCTCTCCTCCACCTCCTCCTTCTGTCCCTGGGCTCCAACACCGCTAGTTGTTGTCCGGAAGTGCTGTCCGCACAGTCAACAGTCACTCCTCTGTTATTGGGGTTCAGTAACGTCAGCTGTTCCCCAGCTGTGTGTGTGGCAATCCCTCCTCTCTCCTCCACCTCCTCCTCCTTCTGTCCCTGGGCTCCAACACCGCTAGTTGTTGTCCGGAAGTGCTGTCCGCACAGTCAACAGTCGCTCCTCTGTTATTGGGGTTCAGTAACGTCAGCTGTTCCCCTGCTGTGTGTGTGGCAATCCCTCCTCTCTCCTCCACCTCCTCCTTCTGTCCCTGGGCTCTAACACCGCTAGTTGTTGTCCGGAAGTGCTGTCCGCACAGTCAACAGTCGCTCCTCTGTTATTGGGGTTCAGTAATGTCAGCTGTTCCCTAGCTGTGTGTGTCGCAATCCCTCCTCTCTCCTCCACCTCCTCCTCCTTCTGTCCCTGGGCTCCAACACCGCTAGTTGTTGTCCGGAAGTGCTGTCCGCACAGTCAACAGTCGCTCCTCTGTTATTGGGGTTCAGTAACGTCAGCTGTTCCCCAGCTGTGTGTGTGGCAATCCCTCCTCTCTCCTCCACCTCCTCCTCCTTCTGTCCCTGGGCTCCAACACCGCTAGTTGTTGTCCGGAAGTGCTGTCCGCACAGTCAACAGTCGCTCCTTTGTTATTGGGGTTCAGTAACGTCAGCTGTTCCCCAGCTGTGTGTGTGGCAATCCCTCCTCTCTCCTCCACCTCCTCCTCCTCCTTCTGTCCCTGGGCTCCAACACCGCTAGTTGTTGTCCGGAAGTGCTGTCCGCACAGTCAACAGTCGCTCCTCTGTTATTGGGGTTCAGTAACGTCAGCTGTTCCCCAGCTGTGTGTGTGGCAATCCCTCCTCTCTCCTCCACCTCCTCCTCCTCCTTCTGTCCCTGGGCTCCAACACCGCTAGTTGTTGTCTGGAAGTGCTGTCCGCATAGTCAACAGTCGCTCCTCTGTTATTGGGGTTCAGTAACGTCAGCTGTTCCCCAGCTGTGTGTGTGGCAATCCCTCCTCTCTCCTCCACCTCCTCCTCCTTCTGTCCCTGGGCTCCAACACCGCTAGTTGTTGTCCGGAAGTGCTGTCCGCACAGTCAACAGTCGCTCCTCTGTTATTGGGGTTCAGTAACGTCAGCTGTTCCCCAGCTGTGTGTGTGGCAATCCCTCCTCTCTCCTCCACCTCCTCCTCCTTCTGCCCCTGGGCTCCAACACCGCTAGTTGTTGTCCGGAAGTGCTGTCCGCACAGTCAACAGTCGCTCCTCTGTTATTGGGGTTCAGTAACGTCAGCTGTTCCCCAGCTGTGTGTGTGGCAATCCCTCCTCTCTCTTCCACCTCCTCCCCCTTCTGTCCCTGGGCTCCAACACCGCTAGTTGTTGCCTGGAAGTGCTGTCCGCACAGAGCCAAACACCTCGCCAATGTGTTAGTGGGGTTCAGTAATGCCTGCTGCTCCCCTGCTGTGTATACGGCAACGTGTCATGCGACCGCCACGCAGGCACAACAACTTAAATTTAAGGGAACCTGTACCCCCCCCCCCAGGCGTTTGTTACTGAAAGAGCCACCTTGTGCAGCAGTAATGATGCAAAAGGAAAAAGTGCCTCTTTTCGTGGTGCTCCTTGCACATGCTGAACCTAACACTTATGAAATGTGTCCCCTCACACCGTTAAACCGTCCAGTAGGTGGAACTTTCATTTGTCATGTGACGCAGCACAGCCGTCATTCTTACCCCCTTGGCGCCGTGCGCCGCCTCCTCAGCGTTGTTTGAATCTGTCCCGGAGCCTGCGCTGTTATGTTAGCCCTTGGCCAGGCACACTTAGCGCTGCCCGTCTTCTGACATTATTTGGTGTCAGGCTGGCTGCGCCTGTGCGGCCGCGCTGGACGAGATCCCGCCTCGTAGTGTCTTCTGATTTAATCCCACTGCGGGCCTGTGATCCATGGACATGCGCAGGGAATATCTTAATCTCTGCCTCTCACTCATCTCCCTACGCCTTCTTCAGACTGTGCAACGTCAGCTGATCCCTAATAGCATGCCACGGCCGTGACGCCGCACATTCTGAAGAAGCCGTAGGGAGGGGAGTGAGAGGCGAGGATATGCACTGCTCATGCCCATGGATCACAGGTCCGCAGAGTGATTACATTAGATGACACAGCGAGGCAGGATCCTGGCCAGCGCGGCCGCACAGGCGCAGCCAGCCTGACACCAAATGATGTCAGAAGACGGGCAGCGCAAAATGTGTGCATGGCCAAGGGCTAACATAACAGCGCAGGCTCCGGGACAGATTCAAACAACGCTGAGGAGGCGGCGCACGGCGCCAAGGGGGTAAGAATGACGGCTGTGCTGCATCACATGACGAATGAAAGTTCCACCTACCGGACGGTTTTACGGTGTGAGGGGACACATTTCATAAGTGTCAAGTTCAGCGTTTGCAAGGACCATAATAAAAAGAGCTAAGTTTACCTTTTTCAGCATTAGTGCTGTACAAGATGGCTCCTTCAGCTACAAATGCATTGGGGGGGGGGGGTTAAAGGTTCCCTTTCAACTTGCTCCAGTGCAGGCTTCGGTCTACACTCTGCTCTTCCTGCTGACCCTGGGCTCTAACACCGCCAGTTGGCACCCGGAAGTGCTAGCTGCACAGAGCAAAACACCAGCCAATGTGTCAGTGGGGTTCAGCACCGCCAGCTGTTCCCCTGCTGTGTAGCTGGCAACGTGTCCTGCAAAAGCCACGCAGACACAAAGCTGCCTCCAGTGCAGGCTTTGGCCTCCACTCTGCTCCCTCTACTCCTCCTGCTGACCCTGGGCTCTTACACCACCAGTTGGGGCCCAGAAGTGCTGGCTGCACAGAGCCAAACACCTCGCCAATGTGTCAGAGGGGTTCAGCAACGCCAGCTGTTCCCCTGCTGTGTAGCCGGCATCGTGTCCTGCAAAAGCCACGCAGACACAAGAACTGAAATTGAAGGGAACCTGTCCCCCCCCCAGGCGTTTGTATGTATAACAGCCACCTTGTACAGCAGTAATGCTGCATTTGTACAAGGTGGCTCACTAAGTTATTCTCCTTGCACACGTGGAACGAAACACGTCTAAAATGTGTCCCCCAAGACCACTAAAACGTCCCTGAAGTGTAACTTTCCTTTGTAATGACACGCAGCGACCCCCTTGGTAGCGCAGCCCTTCTTCTGACATCATTGTTTGGCTGGCTGCGCCTCTGCGGCCGCCCTGCCCCACACAACGCCCCTCGGTGTCTTATTTATTTTGACTGCGAGGGTGTTATTGACGGGCATGAGCAGTGCATATCTTCGCCAGGCTGTCACTCAGCTCCTTCCGCCTTCTTCAGACTGTGCGGCTTCATGGCCGTGGCATGCAATAAGGGATCAGCTGACGCCGCACAGTCTGAAGCAGGTGTAAGGACCTGAGCGAGAGGCGAACATACAGTTAGGTCCATATATATTTGGACAGACACAACATTTTTCTAATTTTGGTTATAGACATTACCACAATGAATTTTAACCAAAACAATTCAGATGCAGTTGAAGTTCAGACTTTCAGCTTTCATTTGAGGGTATCCACATTAAAATTGGATGAAGGGTTAAGGAGTTTCAGCTACTTAACATGTGCCACCCTGTTTTTAAAGGGACCAAAAGTAATTGGACAGATTCAATAATTTTAAATGAAATGTTCATTTTTAATACTTGATTGAAAACCCTTTGTTGGCAATGACTGCCTGAAGTCTTAAACTCATGGACATCACCAGACACTGTGTTTCCTCCTTTTTGATGCTCTGCCAGGCCTTCACTGCGGTGGTTTTCAGTTGCTGTTTGTTTGTGGGCCTTTCTGTCTGAAGTTTAGTCTTTAACAAGTGAAATGCATGCTCAATTGGGTTGAGATCAGGTGACTGACTTGGCCATTCAAGAATATTCCACTTCTTTGCTTTAATTAACTCCTGGGTTGCTTTGGCTTTATGTTTTGGGTCATTGTCCATCTGTAGTATGAAACGACGACCAATCAGTTTGGCTGCATTTGGCTGGATCTGAGCACACAGTATGTCTCTGAATACCTCAGAATTCATTCGGCTGCTTCTGTCCTGTGTCACATCATCAATAAACACTAGTGACCCAGTGCCACTGGCAGCCATGCATGCCCAAGCCATCACACTGCCTCCACCATGTTTTACAGATGATGTGGTATGCTTTGGATCATGAGCTGTACCACGCCTTCGCCATACTTTTCTCTTGCCATCATTCTGGTAGAGGTTGATCTTTGTTTCATCTGTCCAAAGAATGTTATTCCAGAACTGTGCTGGCTTTTTTAGATGTTTTTTAGCAAAGTCCAGTCTAGCCTTTTTATTCTTGATGCTTATGAGTGGCTTGCACCGTGCAGTGAACCCTCTGTATTTACTTTCATGCAGTCTTCTCTTTATGGTAGATTTGGATATTGATACGCCGACCTCCGGGAGAGTGTTGTTCACTTGGTTGGCTGTTGTGAAGGGGTTTCTCTTCACCATGGAGATCATTCTTCTATCCTCCACCACTGTTGTCTTCCGTGGGCGCCCAGGTCTTTTTGCATTGTTGAGTTCACCAGTGCTTTCTTTCTTTCTCAGGATGTACCAAACTGTAGATTTTGCCACTCCTAATATTGTAGCAATTTCTCGGATAGGTTTTTTCTGTTTTCGCAGCTTAAGGATGGTTTGCTTCACCTGCATGGAGAGCTCCTTTGACCGCATGTTTACTTCACAGCAAAACCTTCCAAATGCAAGCACCACACCTCAAATCAGCTCCAGGCCTTTTATCTGCTTAATTAAGAATGACATAACGAAGGGATTGCCCACACCTGTCCATGAAATAGCCTTGGAGTCAATTGTCCAATTACTTTTGGTCCCTTTAAAAACAGGGTGGCACATGTTAAGTAGCTGAAACTCCTTAACCCTTCATCCAATTTTAATGTGGATACCCTCAAATGAAAGCTGAAAGTCTGAACTTCAACTGCATCTGAATTGTTTTGTTTAAAATTCATTGTGGTAATGTCCATAACCAAAATTAGAAAAATGTTGTCTCTGTCCAAATATATATGGACCTAACTGTATGTACTGCGCCAGGCCATGAATCCCAGCCCCGCAGTGTGAAACACTGTAAAGGCACTGGGGGGCTGGGATTCATGGTCATCGCGAACCGCACCGGCTGACATTAAATGATGTCAGAAGACGGGCAGCGCTAACAGCGCAAGGCCAAGGGATAACACGACAGCGCAGACTCCTGTACAGCAAATAACGACGCTCAGGAGGCTGCGCCCAGCACCAAGTTGGTATTTTTGCCAGCTGTGCTGCGTCTCATTAAGAAGGAATCTCCCGCCTCCAAGACAGTTTTGATTGTTTAAGGGGCTAAATGTCATACGTGTTTCATTCAGCGTGTGCAAGGAACAGAATTTAAAAGAGCAACCTTTGACTTGTGCAGCATTACTGCTGCCCAAGGTGTGGCTCTTCTAGTTTGTAACCCCTGAGGGGGGGTTAAAGGTTACCTTTAAAATTGGTTCAATTAGGCTTCGGCCTACACTCTGCTCCCCCTGCAGAGCCTGGGCTCTAACACCGCCAGTTGGTGCCCCGAAGTGCTGGCTGCACAGAGAAAAACACCCGCCAATGTGTCAGTGGGGTTCAGCACCGCCAGCTGTTCCCCTGCTGTGTAGCCGGCAACGTGTCCTGCAACAGCCACGCAGACACAAAGCTGCCGCCAGTGCAGGCTTCGGCCTACACTCTGCTCCCTCTCCTTCTGCTGACCCTGGGCTCTAACACCGCCAGTTGGTGCCTGGTACTGCTAGCTGCACAGAGAAAAACACCCACCAATGTGTCAGTGGGGTTCAGCACCGCCAGCTGTTCCCCTGCTGTGTAGCCGGCATCGTGTCCTGCAAAAGCCACGCAGACACAAGAACTGAATTTGAAGGGAACCTGTCCCCCCTCCCCCAGGTGTTTGTATGTTTTACAGCCACCTTGTACAGCAGTAATGCTGCATGTGTGCAAGGTGGCTCATAAACTTATTCTCCTTGCACACGTGGAACGGAACACGTCTACAATGTGTCCCCTGAGACCATTAAAATGTCCCTGAGGTGTGACTTTCCTTTGTAATGACACGCAACAACCCCCTTGGTAGCACAGCCCTTCTTCTGACATCATTGTTTGGCTGGCTGCGCCTCTGCGGCCGCCCTGCCCCACACAACGCCCCTCGGTGTCTTATTTATTTTGACTGCGAGGGTGTGATTGACGGGCATGAGCAGTGCATATCTTCGCCAGGCTGTCACTCAGCTCCTTCCGCCTTCTTCAGACTAGCGGGTTCATGGCCGTGGCATGCGATAAGGGATCAGCTGACGCTGCACAGTCTGTAGCAGGTGTAAGGACACGAGCGAGAGGCGAACATATGTACTGCGCCAGGCCATGAATCCCAGCCCCGCAGTGTGAAACACTGTTAAGACACTGCGGGGCTGGGATTCATGGGCATCGCGAACCGCACCGGCCGACATGAAATGATGTCGGAAGACGGGCAGCGCATGGCCAAGGGATAACGCAACAACGCAGACTCCTGTACAGCAAAATGCGATGCTCAGGAGGCCGCGGCAAGCACCAAGGTGGTATTTTTGCCAGCTGTGCTGCGTCTCATTACGAAGGGAACTCCCGCCTCCAAGACAGATTGACTGTATAAGGGCCAAAATGTTGTACGTGTTTCATTCAGCTTGTGCAAGGAACAAAATTAAAAGAGCAACCTTTGACTTGTGCAGCACTACTGCTGCATAAGGCGTGGCTCTTCTAGTTTGTAACACCTGAGGGGGGGTTAAAGGTTACCTTTAAAATTGGTTCAATTAGGCTTCGGCCTACACTCTGCTCCCCCTGCAGAGCCTGGGCTCTAACACCGCCAGTTGGTGCCCCGAAGTGCTGGCTGCACAGAGAAAAACACCCGCCAATGTGTCAGTGGGGTTCAGCACCGCCAGCTGTTCCCCTGCTGTGTAGCCGGCAATGTGTCCTGCAACAGCCACGCAGACACAAAGCTGCCGCCAGTGCAGGCTTCGGCCTACACTCTGCTCCCTCTCCTCCTGCTGACCCTGGGCTCTAACACCGCCAGTTGGTGCCCGGTACTGCTAGCTGCACAGAGAAAAACACCCGCCAATGTGTCAGTGGGGTTCAGCACCGCCAGCTGTTCCCCTGCTGTGTAGCCGGCATCGTGTCCTGCAAAAGCCACGGAGACAGAAGAACTGAAATTGAAGGGAACCTGTCCCCCCTCCCCCAGGTGTTTGTATGTTTTACAGCCACCTTGTACAGCAGTAATGCTGCATGTGTGCAAGGTGGCTCATAAACTTATTCTCCTTGTACACGTGGAACGGAACACGTCTACAATGTGTCCCCTGAGACCATTAAAACGTCCCTGAGGTGTGACTTTCCTTTGTAATGACACGCAATAACCCCCTTGGTAGCACAGCCCTTCTTCTGACATCATTGTTTGGCTGGCTGCGCCTCTGCGGCCGCCCTGCCCGACACAACGCCCCTTGGTGTCTTATTTATTTTGACTGCGAGGGTGTGATTGACGGGCATGAGCAGTGCATATCTTCGCCAGGCTGTCACTCAGCTCCTTCCGCCTTCTTCAGACTGTGCGGCTTCATGGCCGTGGCATGCGATAAGGGATCAGCTGACGCTGCACAGTCTGTAGCAGGTGTAAGGACACGAGCGAGAGGCGAACATATGTACTGCGCCAGGCCATGAATCCCAGCCCCGCAGTGTGAAACACTGTAAAGACACTGCGGGGCTGGGATTCATGGGCATCGCGAACCACACCGGCAGACATGAAATGATGTCAGAAGACGGGCAGCGCATGGCCAAGGGATAACGCAACAACGCAGACTCCTGTACAGCAAAATGCGATGCTCAGGAGGCCGCGCCAAGCACCAAAGTGGTATTTTTGCCAGCTGTGCTGCGTCTCATTACGAAGGGAACTCCCGCCTCCAAGACAGATTGACTGTATAAGGGCCAAAATGTTGTACGTGTTTCATTCAGCTTGTGCAAGGAACAAAATTAAAAGAGCAACCTTTGACTTGTGCAGCACTACTGCTGCATAAGGCGTGGCTCTTCTAGTTTGTAACACCTGAGGGGGGGTTAAAGGTTACCTTTAAAATTGGTTCAATTAGGCTTCGGCCTACACTCTGCTCCCCCTGCAGAGCCTGGGCTCTAACACCGCCAGTTGGTGCCCCGAAGTGCTGGCTGCACAGAGAAAAACACACGCCAATGTGTCAGTGGGGTTCAGCACCGCCAGCTGTTCCCCTGCTGTGTAGCCGGCAACGTGTCCTGCAACAGCCACGCAGACACAACAGACCTACAAATGCCTCCAGTGCAGGCTTCGGCCTACACTCTGCTCCCCCTGCTGACCCTTTGCTCCAACACCGCTAGTTGGGGCTCTAGGAAGACAAGCTTGAATAGGTCCCCATCCTGGTTCCAGCACCGTCAGCTGGTTCCGGGCAGAGCCTTTGGCTTAGGTGCCTCCTTCTGGGTATCCGAGTTCCACCAACGTCAGGTGGTCCTTGGTAGTGCTTTCAGGCACGGGTACCTCCTGCTTAGTAACCGGGTTCCAGTAACGTCAGCTGGTCCTCGGTAGTTCCATTGGCTCTTGGACCTTCGGCTACCCATCCGGGTTCCAGTACCGTCAGCTGGTTCTCGGCAGTGTCTTTTGCTCTTGTAACTTCTGCTCCCCATCCTGGTTCCAGTACCGTCAGCTGGTTCCGGGCAGAGCCTTTGGCTTAGGTGCCTCCCTCTGGGTATCCGAGTTCCACCAACGTCAGGTGGTCCTTGGTAGTGCTTTTAGGCACGGGTACCTCCTGCTTAGTAACCGCGTTCCAGTAACGTCAGCTGGTCCTCGGTAGTTCCATTGGCTCTTGGACCTTCGGGTAGCCATCCGAGTTCCAGTTCCATCAGCTGTTTCTCGGCATTTTCTCAGCCTTCTTGTACCTTCTGCTACATTTCCAAGTTCAAGACCCTAAAGACGACGACCCGGAAGACCACCCCTAAGATGACGATGACACCAGAGACGACAACCACTGAGATGACGACGACCCTGGAGACGATGACCCTGAAGACCACCCCGATGACGACGACCCCGGAGACGACGACCCTGGAGACGACGACCCTGGAGACGATGACGACATGGGAGACCGAGAAGCAGAAGAACAAGAGGCTGCAGAACAAAGAGCAGAATAACATTAAGCATAACACTAAATATCAGAGCAAAAGATATTATCTAAATTATAAGCAGAAGAAGACTAAGCAGTGTATGGGGGTGAGTCCGTTCCTCCTCATGGTGCCCCTGGATAAAGCCTGATGCTGCAGGCCAAACTGAACGCGGACAAATGTAACTCTTTTGTGACAGGCAGAATGGAAGGTGTAATCTTCAAACTTTTATAGATAACAACTACGGGAATGCCTGTCACAAATAAGAATATGATGAAGAAGTTGAATATGAAGAAGAATAATAGTTAAATAAAAAGAATATGAACAATGTAAAAAAAGAAATTATAGGTAGAAGATGAAGAAGATGAACAAGGTGAAGAAGAAGTTGATGTCAAAGATGCTGATGATGATGAAGAAGAAAGTGTGGGAGAAGTAAAAAAGAGGGTGAAGGGCGTGGAAGTAGTGAAACATCAATATCTGACAAAATAAAAAAAATCTTAACATAGTCAATATCTTTGTAACTCCGAATGTCTTTAAAAAAAAATAAAATTCCTGCTATTCTATTTGATTGGGCTAAACCTCTATGCCTTTAATGTCTCCGCCACCTCCCCCAATACATCCTACATTATTCTTAGTTGTTTTCCTTCATGTAGAATGAACCTACAAGGAAAGAAAGGGTTTATTTTAATTCCGATATTTTCGTCCCATTGACTTGCATTGGGATCGGGTATCAGAATCGGCGAGATCCGATACTTTGACGGGATCGGCCGATACTTTCCGATACCGATACTTTCCGATATCGGAAGGTATCGCTCAACACTACTCCCAATGTGTCTGTAATGTCAGGTTTGTCTCACCCTTCCAGTGTATCTCAGCCCTCTCATGCGTCAAGTCCCATCCCCGATCTGACAGACCCCAGTAATTTAATTGCCCCTTCTCCTGCCACCCCTGCGTCGTCTACAGTGAGTCAAGCTTCACAGCTACATACCCCCAGTTTCCAGCACTCTACCCCATGCAGGCAGTTAATTTTTTTTTTTTTTTTGGTGTAAAAATAAATAATAATGTTTTTTGCCCCCCAAAATGTTTGGTTAATTGTGTATTTCGCCGCCGGCAACACACATCGTGCGCCAAATAAAACACTGCGCCGCACACTTTATTTTTTTGCCACCTCATAGCTCCAGTAGTTAGCAAGTACAACACTGCAGCTTTGTGTGTGTTTGGTATAGAGATATGAGGTGGCCAAAAAAAGATATACTTGTATTTTCTCCATAATCTCTTCCTTCTGCTTACTCTGTTATTAGTGTTGCAGACTGAAGAGAAAATGGCGGCAATACAAAGCGGAACTATACTCAACAGGTCATGTGTCCAAAAACTCATTGGTTAGGACACCTGACCTGGTGAGTAGAGAACTGCCTTGTATAACCTCCAATTTCTCTTCTGTGTACGTAATCTATTTCACACAAAGTGAAGGGACGATGGAGGTCATACAAGGCATATCTATACTCACCTGTACATGTTTCAGAAATAGTGAATTCATGAGACTGTTATATGTGCATCATGAATTCATTATTTCTGACACCTGACTTGATGAGTATATGCAGCGCCCCAGGGTCCTGGTCGTTGCAGTAATATCATTCTCCTCTAGGGGAGGGTGATGTTATGTTTGGAGGCAAAGAAAGACAACTGAATCCAGGTATCACAAACATGAAACACATTTCGCACTCCAGGCCACCAGGGGGAGCTCTGCTCCTATTTATTAGGGCACTCTTCACACTTACCGTGTTTCCCCGAATATAAGCCAGTGTCTTATATTCTTTTTACCCCCAAAAGTCCCACTATGGCTTATTTTCGGGGTATGGCTTATATTAGCCAAAAAAAAGGCGACTTTTTTTTTTTAACCAAAAAGTTAGTGCTCTGCACCATTATTGCCCCATAGCTGTGCCATACAGTGCTCTGCACCATTATTGCCCCATAGCTGTGCCATACAGTGCTCTGCACCATTATTGCCCCATAGCTGTGCCATACAGTGCTCTGCACCATTATTGCCCCATAGCTGTGCCATATAGTGCTCTGCACCGTCCATTATTGCCCCATAGCTGTGCCATACAGTGCTCTGCACCGTCCATTATTGCCCCATAGCTGTGCCATACAGTGCTCTGCACCGTCCATTATTGCCCCATAGCTGTGCCATATAGTGCTCTGCACCGTCCATTATTGCCCCATAGCTGTGTCATATAGTGCTCTGCACCATTATTGCCCCATAGCTGTGCCATATAGTGCTCTGCACCATTATTGCCCCATAGCTGTGCCATATAGTGCTCTGCACCATTATTGCCCCATAGCTGTGCCATATAGTGCTCTGCACCATTATTGCCCCATAGCTGTGCCATATAGTGCTCTGCACCGTCCATTATTGCCCCATAGCTGTGCTGCTGCAATAAAAATAATAAAACACATACTCACCTCTCTTGCTTGCAGCTCCTCGGCGCCATCTTCCCGGCGTCTCTCCGCACTGACTGATCAGGCAGAGGGCGCCGCGCACACTATATGCGTCATCGCGCCCTCTGACCTGCACAGTCAGTGAGGAGAGACGCCGGGAAGATGGCGCGACGCCCGGCGTGTGGAACGCGGACAGGTGAATATGTCATACTTACCTGCTCCCGGCGTCCCGCTCCTTCCCCCGGACAGCTGGTCTTCGGTACCGCAGCCTCTTCCTCTATCAGCGGTCACCGGCACCGCTGATTAGAGAAATGAATTATGCGGCTCCGCCCCTATGGGAGGTGGAGCAGCCTATTCATTTCTCTAATGAGCGGTCCCACGTGACCGCTCAGGGGAAGAGGCTGCGGCACCGAAGACAGTGTGACAAGCAGGGGGAGCGACAGGAACGCCGGGACTAGGTGAGTATGCCTCGGCGCCCTCTCCCCCTCACCCGCCGACCGGGGCACACAGAAAGTTAACCCTGCACTCGGGGCCATTAGAGAGAGGACTGAGGGGACCGAGGCAGTCAAAAGGTTCCATGGCTTATATTTTCCACGTGTTTCCCACTACGGCTTATTTTCGGGGTATGGCTTATATTAGCCGCCCCTTCTCTACCCCCCACTACGGCTTATTATCGGGGGTGGCTTATTTTCGGGGAAACACGGTAGGTAAAACTGGTTGCCTGGGGAGGAAGTTAGTTAGTTGCTGGCTGAGCTTCACTCAGGTAGTTGGTCCCTGGGAGGGGTGGGATCCTGTCAGAGATCGAGGAAGAAGGACACGGAGCTGTGCATGCCCTGAGAGCTGCATCTTCCAGAAAGAGACACTGAAGGAGAACTGTATTGCAGAGAGGGTGAAAGAAGTCATAGCAAAGGAGTGGATTCCAGGAGGGGAACAGCCCTACACAGGCTGCCTCATTCTGAGGCGCAGGATCCCGGTAGCCGGAACACCGAGGGAGCAACGATCCTTTATGCCTTGCTCCAGAGACCGGCAGGACAGCTAATTTCATGTTACCTGTCCACCCCTACACCCAGGAGGCAAGGTGGCACCCCCTTAGAGGCTGGGGCATGATAGAGTCCCTGTAAAACACCTCAAGCCACTGGTCATACGGGTTTGTCCTATCCATCTGGGGGACAGAGAGAGAAAGACATAACATCTATAACATCTGTGAGGACCTTATGAGAAGCTTAGCAGTAAGGGACTACAACACTGCAGCGCTAGAGGAAGGCTACTGATTTCCACCTGGACAAGGGAACTCTGGAAACCGGCCGGACGCTGTCTGCCCTGTGATCTGGTGCTCCGGACTATGGACGGTGAAGCCTTCAGTGTTATGATCCCAGTGGCTTAGGATCACAAATCTAACCAGCTAAGTCAGAGACAATAGGACGAGCTCTGGGGATGTGGTAACTGGACCTGACTGCAAAGCTGATCCTAACCAAACACACTAAAGGTAGCCGTGGAACATTTCCTGAAATCCTAGACGTCTCTTCACGGCCTGAGAAACTGACTACCCCTAGAGATAAAGTAAGACCTCACTTGCCTCAGAGAAATAACCCCAAAGAAATAGAACAGCCCCCCACAAATAATAACGGTGAGTTAAGAGGAAAAGACAAACGCAGAGATGAAACAGGTTAAGCAAATGAGGCCCGCTAACACTAGATAGCAGAAAATAGCAAGGGATCTGTGCGGTCAGTAAAAAACCCTATACAAAAATATCCACGCAGAGAATGCGAGAACCCCCACACCAACTAACGATGTGGGGGGAGCAACTCAGCACCCTAGAGCTACCAGCAAGCAGAGAAATCACATATTAGCAAGCTGGACAAAACTCAGAATATTCTAGGAACATATTGAACACAGATGAGCAAGAATAAGCAAACAGAACTTAGCTTCTCTTGAAGAGACTGGTAACGGATGTAGACAGGAGCAAACAGAATAGCACTGAATACAACGACAGCAGGCATAGACTGAGATTCCAAGTGAGCTTAAATAGAAAACCAGCCCACAGATATTGAGACAGCTGATGCCAGTCACAAACCTGCAGAAAGACAGCACTCATACAGTACCACTTGTGACCACAAGAGGGAGCCCAGAAATAGAGTTCACAACACTTCAGTAAAGGTAAAGAGACTGCAACCTTGTTTCCTCGTTCTTCACTGTGCCTCTCATCATCCACCATCTACACACTGGGAAGCTCTGGGGACATACTTCACCTGTGGTAAGGTATACCATCTAGCTGTCATAACATCACCCCAGGGGACCCTGTAAAGCAGCGTCGGTCACCCTGACCGAATACCACAGGTGGCATCGCGAACATTTCCCCTTTAGAGACCTTTCCCTTTTACATGGACGTCCCAGGGCCACGGACCGGGTCAGCCACCGTGAACCGAAGGACCCGGTTCTGAGTACCCCACGGCCCCATGGCGGCACTCCAGTTTTGGAGTCACGAACAGGATCTACTAAAGCCTGAAAAATCGGGTCACGTGTGCCTAGAGACTGTACCAGAACTGTGCCTAACCGTGATTTGTGCTAAAAGACTGTGTGACTAATGAACTGTGATTTGCCGCCAAAAAAAATCCCACCAAAACCGTCGCCATTACAGCGCCACGAGGAGCGCAGGAGAAGAAGAAGGGCGTGCCATCGTGGGCGTGAGCTAACTGAGAGAGCGAAAGATAATGGCCGCCCAGTCCAAATATTTCTGTACCTTGAGGACGTGTCCGTCAGCAGCCGAGATCCGCCTCCTGATCCTCAATGGAGGGAGGAGACAAAGAAAAAGAAACCACCCCCGGTGGAGAGAGCGGGAAAAAAACCAGGAAGGAGCCAGCCACGAGGAGGACGCCATGGCCAGCTGCCCGGAACCAGAGCTTGGGGTGGAAGCAGAGGACTCCCCCAGCCACCGGGAGAGACACCGTGGCCAGGCATCACCCGTTGGCCCTGACTTCCTGCAGACCGGTGTGGAGGAGTTAATAGACCAGCTCCTGCAGATGCGGCTGAGCGCTAAGGCAACATGTCAGACGGCGCCCGTGGAAGACCAATCAGCACCGCTCCCAGCATCGCTTCCAGCATCGCCTGCGGCACCCCCTCCAGAGCTGCTGCCAGCAACGCTGCAGACTCCGCCACCAATGGAACCGACTGGCACCGAAGACACTGATGCGGCAGGTAAGGACGCCGACCCTGTCCCGGTGACCGAGGGACTGCTGATAGGCCCCGTGGCAGCGCCACCTCCCCACAGTTCTAGCCGGCTCCAGCATCTTGAGCCCTGGGACCAGGCCACGGGAATGGAGCCATTTATGAAAGCCCCAATTCCACCCACCACCCTGCTGGGTGAGCTATATGTGGAAAGAACCGTCTACCGATGAGTCAACCCAGGGCCCGACCTCATGGGGTTCCCCGGGACCACTAGGTGGAAGAGAGAGACTGTAGAGGTCTTAAGTTGGGAGGACTACCAGTCCCAGCTTGCCCGCATGTGGGAGGAAAAAGAGGAGAGACACCAGGCCCAGCGCAGAGCCTTTGACAAGTGGGATCTGCAGGTCAAAGCCCAGGCCAGCAAGGACCGCTGTCATGATTCTCAATGGCGAGAGAACATAGCCCAGCATATATGAGAACTAGCTCTTGGAAGATGGAAACTATACTGACCATGAACTAAACCTGCCGCACAACTAGAAGTGGCCGGGTAGCATGCCTACGTTTTTTAACCCTAGATGCCCAGCGCCAGCCGGAGAACTACCTAATCCTAGCAGAGGAAAAGACAGTCCTGGCTCACCTCTAGAGAAATTTTCCCAAAAGGCAGACAGAGGCCCCCACATATATTGGCGGTGATTTTAGATGAAATGACAAACGTAGTATGAAAATAGGTTTAGCAAAATCGAGGTCCGCTTTCTAGATAGCAGGAAGACAGAAAGGACACTTTCATGGTCAGCAGAAAACCCTATCAAAACACCATCCAGAAATTCCTTTAAGACTCTAGCATTAACTCATAACACCAGAGTGGCAATTTCCGATCACAAGAGCTTTCCAGACACAGTAACGAAACAGCAGCTGTGAACAGGAACAAAATGCAAAAACACACAAGGACAAAAGTCCAACTTAGCTGGGAGTTGTCTAGTAGCAGGAACAAGCACAGAAGGCTTCTGATTACATTGTTGACCGGCAAGAAACTGACAGAGGAGCAAGGTTATATAGCGACTCCCACATCCTGATAGGAGCAGGTGAACAGAGGGGATGATGCACACAAGTTCAATTCCACAAGTGGCCACCGGGGGAGCCCAGAATCCAATTTCACAACAGTACCCCCCCCTCAAGGAGGGGGCACCGAACCCTCACCAGAACCACCAGGGCGATCAGGATGAGCCCTATGAAAGGCACGGACAAGATCGGAGGCATGAACATCAGAGGCAGTGACCCAAGAATTATCCTCCTGACCGTATCCCTTCCATTTGACCAGATACTGGAGTCTCCGTCTGGAAACACGAGAGTCTAAGATCTTTTCCACAACGTACTCCAACTCACCCTCAACCAACACCGGAGCAGGAGGCTCAACGGAAGGCACAACCGGTACCTCATACCTGCGCAACAATGACCGATGAAAAACATTATGAATCGAAAAGGATGCAGGGAGGTCCAAACGGAAGGACACAGGGTTAAGAATCTCCAATATCTTGTACGGGCCGATGAACCGAGGCTTAAACTTAGGAGAAGAAACCCTCATAGGGACAAAACGAGAAGACAACCACACCAAGTCCCCAACACAAAGCCGAGGACCAACACGACGACGGCGGTTGGCAAAAAGCTGAGTCTTCTCCTGGGACAACTTCAAATTGTCCACCACCTGCCCCCAAATCTGATGCAACCTCTCCACCACAGCATCCACTCCAGGACAATCCGAAGATTCCACTTGACCGGAGGAAAATCGAGGATGAAACCCCAAATTACAGAAAAACGGGGACACCAAGGTGGCAGAGCTGGCCCGATTATTGAGGGCGAACTCCGCCAAAGGCAAAAAAGCAACCCAATCATCCTGATCCGCAGACACAAAACACCTCAAATATGTCTCCAAGGTCTGATTAGTCCGCTCGGTCTGGCCATTAGTCTGAGGATGGAAAGCAGACGAAAAAGACAAATCTATGCCCATCCTAGCACAGAATGCCCGCCAAAATCTAGACACGAATTGGGTCCCTCTGTCAGAAACGATATTCTCAGGAATACCATGCAAACGAACAACATTTTGAAAAAACAGAGGAACCAACTCGGAAGAAGAAGGCAACTTAGGCAAGGGAACCAGATGGACCATCTTAGAGAAACGGTCACACACCACCCAGATGACAGACATCTTCTGAGAAACAGGCAGATCCGAAATAAAATCCATCGAGATGTGCGTCCAAGGCCTCTTCGGGATAGGCAAGGGCAACAACAATCCACTAGCCCGAGAACAACAAGGCTTGGCCCGAGCACAAACGTCACAAGACTGCACAAAGCCTCGCACATCTCGTGACAGGGAAGGCCACCAGAAGGACCTTGCCACCAAATCCCTGGTACCAAAGATTCCAGGATGACCTGCCAACGCAGAAGAATGAACCTCAGAGATGACTCTACTGGTCCAATCATCAGGAACAAACAGTCTACCAGGTGGGCAACGATCAGGTCTATCCGCCTGAAACTCCTGCAAGGCCCGCCGCAGGTCTGGAGAAACGGCAGACAATATCACTCCATCTTTAAGGATACCTGTGGGCTCAGAATTACCAGGGGAGTCAGGCTCAAAACTCCTAGAAAGGGCATCCGCCTTAACATTCTTAGAACCCGGTAGGTACGACACCACAAAATTAAACCGAGAGAAAAACAACGACCAGCGCGCCTGTCTAGGATTCAGGCGCCTGGCAGACTCAAGGTAAATTAAATTTTTGTGGTCCGTCAATACCACCACCTGATGTCTGGCCCCCTCAAGCCAGTGACGCCACTCCTCAAAAGCCCACTTCATGGCCAAAAGCTCCCGATTCCCAATATCATAATTCCGCTCGGCGGGCGAAAATTTACGGGAAAAAAAAGCACAAGGTCTCATCACGGAGCAGTCGGAACTTCTCTGCGACAACACCGCCCCAGCTCCGATTTCAGAAGCGTCGACCTCAACCTGAAAAGGAAGAGCAACATCAGGCTGACGCAACACTGGGGCGGAAGAAAAGCGGCGCTTGAGCTCCCGAAAGGCCTCCACAGCATCAGGGGACCAATCAGCAACATCAGCACCCTTCTTAGTCAAATCAGTCAATGGTTTTACAACATCAGAAAAACCAGCAATAAATCGACGATAAAAGTTAGCAAAGCCCAAAAATTTCTGAAGACTCTTAAGAGAAGAGGGTTGCGTCCAATCACCAACAGCCTGAACCTTGACAGGATCCATCTCGATGGAAGAGGGGGAAAAAATGTATCCCAAGAAAGAAATCTTTTGAACCCCAAAAACACACTTAGAACCCTTCACACACAAGGAATTAGACCGCAAAACCTGAAAAACCCTCCTGACCTGCTGGACATGAGAGTCCCAGTCATCCGAAAAAATCAGAATATCATCCAGATACACAATCATAAATTTATCCAAATAATCGCGGAAAATGTCATGCATAAAGGACTGGAAGACTGAAGGGGCATTTGAAAGACCAAAAGGCATCACCAAATACTCAAAATGGCCCTCGGGCGTATTAAATGCGGTTTTCCACTCATCCCCCTGCTTGATTCGCACCAAATTATACGCCCCACGGAGATCAATCTTAGAGAACCACTTGGCCCCCTTTATACGAGCAAACAAATCAGTAAGCAGTGGTAACGGATATTGATATTTAACCGTGATTTTATTCAAAAGTCGATAATCAATACACGGCCTCAAAGAGCCGTCTTTCTTAGACACAAAGAAAAAACCGGCTCCTAAGGGAGATGACGAAGGACGAATATGTCCCTTTTCCAAGGACTCCTTTATATATTCTCGCATAGCAGCGTGTTCAGGCACAGACAGATTAAATAAACGACCCTTAGGGTATTTACTACCCGGAATCAAGTCTATGGCACAATCGCACTCCCGGTGCGGAGGTAGTGAACCAACCTTGGGTTCTTCAAAAACGTCACGAAAGTCAGACAAGAATTCAGGAATCTCAGAGGGAATAGATGATGAAATGGAAACCAAAGGTACGTCCCCATGAGTTCCTTTACATCCCCAGCTTAACACAGACATAGCTCTCCAGTCGAGGACTGGGTTATGAGATTGCAGCCATGGCAATCCCAGCACCAAAACATCATGTAGATTATACAGCACCAGAAAGCGAATAACCTCCTGGTGATCCGGATTAACACGCATAGTCACTTGTGTCCAGTATTGTGGTTTATTACTAGCCAATGGGGTGGAGTCAATTCCTTTCAGAGGTATCGGAGCCTCCAGTGGCTCCAAATCATACCCACAGCGTTTGGCAAAGGACCAATCCATAAGACTCAAAGCAGCGCCAGAGTCGACATAGGCGTCCGCGGTAATAGATGACAAAGAACAAATCAGGGTCACAGATAGAATAAACTTAGACTGTAAAGTGCTAATTGAAACAGACTTGTCAGGCTTCTTAGTACGCTTAAAGCATGCTGATATAACATGAGTTGAATCACCACAATAGAAGCACAACCCATTTTTTCGTCTAAAATTCTGCCGCTCGCTTCTGGACAGAATTCTATCACATTGCATATTTTCTGGCGTTTTCTCAGTAGACACCGCCAAATGGTGCACAGGTTTGCGCTCCCGCAGACGCCTATCGATCTGAATAGCCATCGTCATGGACTCATTCAGACTCGCAGGCACAGGGAACCCCACCATAACATCCTTAATGGCATCAGAGAGACCTTCTCTGAAAATCGCCGCCAGGGCGCACTCATTCCACTGAGTAAGCACAGACCATTTGCGGAATTTTTGGCAGTATATTTCAGCTTCATCTTGCCCCTGAGACAAGGACATCAAGGCCTTTTCCGCCTGAAGCTCTAAATGAGGTTCCTCATAAAGCAACCCCAAGGCCAGAAAAAACGCATCCACATTGAGCAACGCAGGATCCCCTGGTGCCAATGCAAAAGCCCAGTCTTGAGGGTCGCCCCGGAGCAAGGAAATTACAATCCTGACCTGCTGTGCAGGGTCTCCGGCAGAGCGAGACTTCAGGGACAAAAACAATTTGCAATTATTTTTAAAATTTTGAAAGTGAGATCTATTCCCCGAGAAGAATTCAGGCAAAGGAATTCTAGGCTCAGACATAGGTGCATGAACAACAAAATCTTGCAAATTTTGTACCTTTGTGGCGAGATTATTCAAACCTGTAGCTACACTCTGAAGATCCATTTGAAACAGGTGAACACAGAGCCATTCAAGGATTAGAAGGAGAGAAAGAGAGGAAGGCTGCAGTATAGGCAGACTAGCAAGTGATTCAATTAAGAGCACACTCAGAACTAGAGGAAAAAAAAAAAAAAATTGTAGCAGACTTCTTTTTTCTCTCCTTTCTCAGCCAGTAATTTAACCCTTTTTTGGGCCGGTCAAACTGTCATGATTCTCAATGGCGAGAGAACATAGCCCAGCATATATGAGAACTAGCTCTTGGAAGATGGAAACTATACTGACCATGAACTAAACCTGCCGCACAACTAGAAGTGGCCGGGTAGCATGCCTACGTTTTTTAACCCTAGATGCCCAGCGCCAGCCGGAGAACTACCTAATCCTAGCAGAGGAAAAGACAGTCCTGGCTCACCTCTAGAGAAATTTTCCCAAAAGGCAGACAGAGGCCCCCACATATATTGGCGGTGATTTTAGATGAAATGACAAACGTAGTATGAAAATAGGTTTAGCAAAATCGAGGTCCGCTTTCTAGATAGCAGGAAGACAGAAAGGACACTTTCATGGTCAGCAGAAAACCCTATCAAAACACCATCCAGAAATTCCTTTAAGACTCTAGCATTAACTCATAACACCAGAGTGGCAATTTCCGATCACAAGAGCTTTCCAGACACAGTAACGAAACAGCAGCTGTGAACAGGAACAAAATGCAAAAACACACAAGGACAAAAGTCCAACTTAGCTGGGAGTTGTCTAGTAGCAGGAACAAGCACAGAAGGCTTCTGATTACATTGTTGACCGGCAAGAAACTGACAGAGGAGCAAGGTTATATAGCGACTCCCACATCCTGATAGGAGCAGGTGAACAGAGGGGGTGATGCACACAAGTTCAATTCCACAAGTGGCCACCGGGGGAGCCCAGAATCCAATTTCACAACAGACCGCACCGCTAACCAGGCCCCGCGTAAGCAGGGCACCGTGGTCACTTTCAAACTGCAAGGAGGTTGGGGCTTCATAAAGGAGCAGGGGTTGTACGCTGAAATATTTGTTTAACGGAGGGACGTGGAATCCCATCTCTGGGAAGGACACCCGGATAGGGACCTGTATCCAGGAGATAGTGTCACATACACCAGGCACCTTGGTGAAAAGGGTTGGTTTTCTCTGAACGTGCACAAGCGTAGAGACCCTATGACACCCAGCCCAAAAACACCGGCCGTGCCCTCTCACGTAGTACCAGCACCACCTTGTGCCAAAACAGCTACCACTACCCATACAGTCACCCCTACCTGCACTTTTACAAAGACCACCGTGTGCACTATCACCACCACAGAGACTGCGGTAACTACAGAACCGACTGTAACCTGTGCCAAGGCTATTCCGGAACAAAACTCGGTGGGCACTCAGACTCCTATATGGAGTGAGGGAGCCCCATATGTAGCACCTGGTAGCCACCAGTACACTAAAGGGCTACCTCCACCAGTGCTACCTCCAGAACTGCAATAGGACCCACCAAACTGGAACACTAATTGTATATAGTTCTTTAACTCTTTTTGCTGCTTTAACTCGTCTAGGGTTATGCCTTAAAGGGGTCCTCAGTTATAGGAGGATTCCAAGTTCTGCACCCGTTCAGGGTATTTCTTAAAGGGTCCCATGTTAATGGGATCCTGTGTTTTGCACAAGTTACTTGTTGCCTGTTGCCTTAAAAAGAACTGGGAATCATGGACTATGCAGGATCAAAAACTGTCCATTGTAAATAGTTTGCACCTTCTTATAGGTGCTTCCTACTGGTTTTACAATGGAGGCTTTTACAGAGACTGCCTCCAACAGATACTGTTACTAATCTTTATAACAGATACCGACATTGAGGACGTGATTATGGGTAATAAAATCCCTTCTACAGGACATGCCCATTGCATTCCAATGGGGACCAACAGGGGGCAAAACTCCCTTATACATATAAACCTATAAATTCCAAAGAGCATAATGCCCCATACAAAAAGATACGTAACATGATCGGTTTCAATGTAAAACCAATAAATTTTATTAAACAAATTACAAACAAGTAAAACAAACAGTTGCTGAGGATAGGGTGTATGACTAAAAAAGACACCCACACAGGAGTGCACACATAAAACAGAGTACAGGTGCACAAAACATAGTATAGGGCACGTAATTAAATAAATAAATAAACACAGGGCTAGTAAAGGTGTACAACAGTATCTGCACACATGCGGGGTAGAGGGAGAGGACACAGGTTTAAATACATACAATAATCCTATAATAGGAATAAACCCTGTCCATACTACCATCCGCCATTATTGCAACCTGCCCAACCAATGTGCTGTAATAAGACTGCAGCCCTAAACCATGCGTGATGCTTACCCATGAGCGCAGACTCCTGTGTGAAGTGGCCTAGCGATAGCCTGTTACTAATCTTGTTGTGAGAACGGCTTTGTTCTACAGAAACCTGAAGAAAAACCCATTGGTGTGGCAGCATTCCGGGTCAGGATGCATGCCTTGTAGCCCGCCCAAGACCAACGTTGGGGGTTCGTAACGGGTCCCTCGCTTCACGTCACTTATGTTGCTAAACTGACTTGAATATTGATGTGATTGATATTGCACTACCTCAATGAGTTATCTGAACCCATAAAGGGTTCAATGTTTGATTGTTGCACTTTGCCAGACAGTTAACATATTACAGGGTTAATATAGCAGATAAAGTTAAACATTCGAATCCAGATAGAATTGTGGTTTACATAGTCGATAGTATGTAGTTGAGAATATAGAGCACTTTGAATAAAATTGAGATTGAGTTAGATGATAGAAAATGTTTAATGATGCACTTTTGAATAAACTGAAGGAAAATGCAGTGAGCCCGTGGGCGTTGATAGACAGTCCTGCATGTGAAGAAAAGTAAGAGTAATAAAATGTTGGTTTGCACTTTAAGGTTTTAAGATAGTATACCTGTATGGGTAATTGCGTTTCATAGTTCGTTAATGTACTATTTTACTAAATTGTTCTATTTCCAAACGTAGGCCTACCATGTACAAATGTTTATTATGCAACGTTCAAGAGTTCTCACCTCCCATAAAGGGACGCATCAGTTATATTAACTTGTTTTACAGCATTTCAAAAATTTGTATGTCTTTTTGCTAATGTATTGTTGTTTTCTTTTCCCAGTCCGGGAGTACTGGATTTAATTGGGGGGGAGGAGTGCAGCGCCCCAGGGTCCTGGTCGTTGCAGTAATATAATTCTCCTCTAGGGGGGGTGATGTTACGTTTGGAGGCAAAGAAGGACAACTGAATCCAGGTATCACAAACATGCAACACATTTCGCACTCCAGGCCACCAGGGGGAGCTCTGCTCCTATTTATTAGGGCACTCTTCACACTTAGGTAAAACTGGTTGCCTGGGGAGGACGTTAGTTAGTTGCTGGCTGAGCTTCGCTCAGGTAGTTGGTCCCTGGCAGGGGTGGGATCCTGTCAGAGATCGAGGAAGAAGGACACGGAGCTGTGCATGCCCTGAGATCTGCAGCTTCCAGAAAGAGACACTGAAGGAGAACTGTATTGCAGAGAGGGTGAAAGAAGTCATAGCAAAGGAGTGGATTCCAGGAGGGGAACAGCCCTACACAGGCTGCCTCCTTCTGAGGTGCAGGATCCCGGTAGCCGGAACACCGAGGGAGCAACGATCCTGTATGCCTTGCTCCAGAGACCGGCAGGACAGCTAATTTCATGTTACCTGTCCACCCCTACACCCAGGAGGCAAGGTGGCACCCCTTAGAGGCTGGGGCATGATAGAGTCCCTGTAAAACGCCTCAAGCCACCGGTCATACTGGTTTGTCCTATCCATCTGGGGGACAGAGAGAAAGACATAACATCTATAACATCTGTGAGGACCTTATGAGAAGCTTAGCAGTAAGGGACTACAACACTGCAGTGCTAGAGGAAGGCTACTGATTTCCACCTGGACAAGGGAACTCTGGACTTGCCTCCAAACCAGCTGGACGCTGTCTGCCCTGTTATCTGGTGCTCCGGACTGTGGATGCTGAAGCCTTCAGTAAAGGTAAAGAGACTGCAACCTTGTGTCCTCGTTCTTCACTGCCTTGGGGACATACTTCACCTGTGGGAAGGTATACCATCTAGCTGCCATAACATCACCCCAGCGGACCCCTTAAAGCAGTGTCGGTCACCCTGACCGAATACCACAGGTGGCGTCATAAACATTTCCCCTTTAAAGACTTTTCCATTTTACATGGACGTCCCATGGCCATGGACCGGGTCAGCCACCGTGACATCCCCCCGTGAACCAAAGGACCCGGTTCCGAGTACCCCACGGCCCCATGTTGGCGCTCCATATAGATCTGTTTTGTATTAAACAGCCATCGTCTCTTCAGTCTGCGTCCAATAGATACTGCAGAACAGAATCAGGATGCAATGACGTCAACAACCTTACCACTAACAACCTAAGTGGTTTGTAGAGGAAATACATAGGAGACATGGTCAAGATAACAAAAATAAAAGTTTATTAACAACAAATATTAGTAACATTTAAAACATAACTGGTACAGACCCAAACTCAACAGGACATTTTACACAATATTGTCCTGCCATGCCATACGTCCAATATCAGAATCAAAAAAGGCAGCAAATTGGTTCCGCATGTGGCCAACTTCAGCAGTTGACCGCAGCAGGTGATGCTGGTAATCTGGCAATGGGTTTGCCACTGGTTCATCTAGTTCAATGTTGGGTCGCTTCTTAGCCATTATGTAATTGTGGAGAACCACACAGGCTTTGACCACCTCATCGACTGTCTCCATTTTTAGATTAATGGCTGTTGCAAGAATGCGCCATTTTGAGACTAGAATCCCAAAGGTACACTCTACTGTTCTTCGGGCCCTGGTCAGTCTGTAATTAAAGATCCTTTTAGTGTGGTTCAGGTCCTGACTGGAATCCTGGCTTCAGTAGGTTTTCAAACATCTGAAAGGCCTCATCCCCAACCAAAACAAATGGCATCGGTGGGCCTTCAGTGTTGGGGAGAGGTCGTGGACGTGGAAAATTACAATTTTTGCCATACACACGACAGCCCATATCCGAGTTCTTGAAAGTCTGGGAATCGTTGCCACGGCCAAAAGTTCCAATGTCCACAGCGAGGAAGCGACAGTCCGCATCTGCTATTGCCATGAGCACAACAGAAAAATATTTTTTGTAGTTGAAGTACTCCGATCCTGTTCTGGCTGGTTTGATAATGCGTGAGTGCTTTCCATCCACCGCACCCAAACAGTTGGGGAAATCACACACTCCAGAATTTCTCTGCAATTCCCATCCACATGTCCTCAGTGGGTAGGGGTATAAATTCATCCTGGAGAACGTTCCACAAAGCCCGGCAGGTGTCCGCAACTATTCCGGACAAGGTGGAAATTCCAAGCCGGTATTGGAAGTGGAGGGATGATAAGCTCTCTCCGGTTGCCAGAAATCATTAATAAAATAAATAAAAAAGAAATTACAATCAATTCTATTTATGGTGTTGTTCTGCTAAAGACATAAAGGAAAATACAAAGAATACATGTCAGACCAACAAAAATAATGACTGGCATTTGTTTAGAGTTGTTACGTACCCTAATGTAACCAGCAGACGTTCCTTTGCTGGAATCGCTCTACGGACCTGGGTGTCCTGTCTCCGGATGGCTCCTTGGACACGACCAAGCAAATCCCGAAAAGAGTCTTGCGACATCCTGGTATATTCCAGGAATTTGTCCAGGTTGGCATTAAGCTCGCCATATAGCGTGTGATAGGCTCCACGGCTCTCACGGAGTTTGATAATGGGGTGTCACCAAAAATGCCTACGCCGTGTCCTTCTCCGTCTTTCGCGATTTCTGTGTTGCTCCCAAGCAAAGGCACAGGCAAAAAACAGCTTGATGCTTAAATCCAGGTTGAAATAAAAGCTATCCATGCGAACATCCATCATGACACAGGATACAGTAGCACACTGTTAAGATTTCAGCAGTCCTAGGGTCTATATATAGATATCCCATAATACATGACCTTTGTAGTCCCATTGGCGGTGTCTGGTTATCTAGATTTTTCTCCTGTAAAATTTTCCACCATGCGCACAAAAAACGCAAACGCATGACAAAACGCATGGAAAAGCGTGAAAACTCAGCGTTTTATAAACCGCATGCGTTCCCGCCCTATATTTTGCCAGTTTTCCTCTTTGCAGGCTCTATCTCTAATTTTCAGCTATCTCCGAGCTAGAGGGTGGAGACTTGCTGCTATGATGTCTCGACTATAACGTACCTAGGGACACGACAGAGTCTTTTGTCCCTATACAGAACCTCTTCAAAAGAAGCACCATGGAAAACATCATACAATAGTAATGAGCAATTTAGCTGTGAATCCAACACTGGTAGGAGAGAAGCGTCTTGTAGACATATTACAAAGTTTCTTATATTTGTACTAGAACTATTGTACTTGTACTATTAAGTTATGCAAAGTTTATGAAAATACCAATGACAGAAATAGTTATAACTGAACATATACTTGTGTGTTAATCAGGGCCGGACTGGCCATCTGGCAATTCTGGCAAATGCCAGAAGGGCCTGTGTGATTGTGGGCCACGTTGTCTGCTAAGTTGTTAACAGAATCGGTGTTCTCAAGACACCCGTACTGTTAAGAGTTGTGATGGCGCACAAAGTTGCTGACTCCATTACTTACCCCAGCAGGCCACGAGTATCATTAGAAATATTGGTGTTGTAGTAAATCTTGCTTTTCTCCATCCAGGGTAATATTAGTAATATATCCCATCTGGTGCTTGGGGACAGTGACAACATGGGCCTGTGTGATTTCAAATGCCAGGGCTGAATTTCAGTCCCAGTCCGTACCTGGCGTTAATGGTCAGCTTCTCAGACAATAAATTTGTGCATCTAGGATGTTTATGAGAAAAGATTGCAGGTGATATCGCCGCCATGTTATGCTAGATGCCAGTGTTGTTTTGCCGGTAGACTAGTAGAAAATTACTTTGCAACATATGCATGCCTTGTAAAAAGCAAATAATTGCGAAATTCGAAAAGCAGAATTATGATAATGCTGTCATTATGCATTCATTAGCATTTTTTTGATGTATTGCTGCTCAACCACCACAGCCAAGATAAAGATCCCACTAATACAATCGCCAGCTACAAACTTTCACACGTGAGAAAGGCCTAAAACTCAAACACACGCTGAATTAAAAAATAAAGAGTTCCTAAATGTTCACTTTTTATTATGGCAATAGCCTCTCCTATTCAGAGAGTCACAGTTTTCACATTCTTTACTTCTAAAAGAGGGAATCCAATAATGAAGAGAATCAACAAGTACCAGTGAAACTTAAGGTACCGTCACGTTAAGCGACGCTGCAGCGATATCGACAACGATGCCGATCGCTGCAGCGTCGCTGTGTGGTCGCTGGAGAGCTGTCACACAGACAGCTTTCCAGCGACCAACGATGCCGAAGTCCCCGGGTAACCAGGGTAAACATCGGGTTGCTAAGCGCAGGGCCGCGCTTAGTAACCCAATGTTTACCCTGGTTACCATTGTAAAAGTAAAAAAAAACAGTACATACTCACCTTCTGATGTCCGTCAGGTCCCTGGCCGTCTGCTTCCCGCACTGACTGTGAGCGCCGGCCGGCCGTAAAGCACAGCACAGCGGTGACGTCACCGCTGTGCTCTGCTTTTACTTTACAGCCGGCGCTCACAGTCAGTGCGGGAAGCAGACGGCTAGGGACCTGACGGACATCAGAAGGTGAGTATGTATTGGGTTTTTTTTACATTTACAATGGTAACCAGGGTAAATATCGGGTTACTAAGCGCGGCCCTGCGCTTAGTAACCCGATATTTACCCTGGTTACCATTGTAAAACATTGCTGGCATCGTTGCTTTTGCTGTCAAACACGACGATACACGCCGATCTGACGACCAAATAAAGTTCTGGACTTTCAGCAACGACCAGCGATATCACAGCAGGATCCAGATCGCTGCTGCGTGTGAAACACAACGATATCGCTATCCAGGACGCTGCAACGTCACGGATCGCTATCGTTATCGTTGCAAAGTCGTTTAGTGTGAAGGTACCTTTAGTGTGTGTTTGCTATAAACAAACAAACAAGACAATTAATTTATAAAGGACACAAAAGTATTGGAAAATGTGGATATGAGGTCTGATGTTTGCTACCGAAAGAGACAAAATACGGGCACTGATTTTCCCTGCACTTGTTGTAAGAGGTAACAACATCTCTTTTCCAACTATTATTTATATGTATGAAAAGGTGGTATATCACACATTTTCAGGGGTTAAAAATATTTTGTGAAATTTTTGTTTCTCTGCAGTAAATTTTTATTTCGGCATCATGATGAAAACAAATTCTGTAGTTTGAAGTGTTCGGTCTCCTGCCCCTGCAGCCAATCAGTTACAGCAGCGGTCAGGTGACATTATCACTTGCGTTCCAGTGGAATTTGCCAACAAGTTTCCTTATGCCAGCTTGGCACTTTACAAAATGTGAGACATTACCCAAAAGAGTTCCATCGGAGGCCTCTCACTTAGCCTAATCAACTTCTTGCTTTGCACTGAGGAAGGGAAAAAATACCGAAACAGGAATCTGCAAATAGAGTGTCTAGTTTGGCTTATATTCTGTCATGTGGCAAGGCTTATTTAAGGGTTAATATTGACTTTTAGAATTGCTATTTCCAATAGGTGGCACTAGAGTTCAATTCTTCTTGCTCTCTGAAGAACAAATTTAATTTCCCAGACGAAATTGCGTAGCCTATATGTGTTCTTAACCCCTTAATGACCAGAGGTATTTTTGGTTTTTCATTTTCATTTTTTGCTCCTTTTCTTCCCAGAGCCCTAACTTTTTAAATTTTTGGTCAAAATGGCCATGTGAGGGCATGTTTTTTGCGGGACGAGTTGTACTTTTGAACAACACCATTGGTTTTAACATATTCTGTACTGGAAAATGGGGAAAAAATTCCAAATGCGGTGAAATTGAAATAAAAGTGCAATCCCACAGTTATTTATTTATTTATTTATTTTTATCATATTCACTAAATGCTAAAACTGACCTGCCATTACGATTCTCCAGGTCATTACGAGTTCACAGACACCAAACATGTATAGGTTCTTTTTTATGTAAGTTGTAAAAAAAATTCCAAGGTTTGTTATAAAAAAAAAAAAATCGCCATTTTCCGATACCCGCAGCGTCTCCATTTTTCGTGATCTCGGGTTGTGTGAGGGCTTATTTTTTGCATGCCGAGCTGATGCTTTTAATGACACCATTTTGGTGCAGATACGTTCATTTGATCACCCGTTATTGCATTTTCATACAATGTTGCGACCACCAAAAAAACGTAATACTGGCGTTTTGATCCTTTTTCTCATTACGTGATACCAAATATGTGTATGTTTGATTTTTTTATTGTTTTATTTTCAGTGGGGAGAAAAGGGTTTGATTTGAACTTTTATATATTTTTTATTTTTTCAATATTTTTAAAAACATTTTTTTTTTTTTACTTTTGGCATGATTCAATAGTCTCCATGGGAGACTAGAAGCTGCCATAATCGATTGGCTCTGCTACATACAGGCGATGATCAGATCGCCTATAGGTAGCAGAAATGCTCACTTGCTATGAGCGCCGACCACTGGGCGGCACTCATAGCAATTCGGCAGTGACAACCATAGAGGTCTGCTAGAGACCTCTGGTTGTCATGCCAACCCATCATTAACACCACATCATGGATCATGGAACACCTGGGTCAAGAGTTGAAGGGGAATAATTAATGAAGGGACTAGAGACTTCCTGTTTCTACATGGAGCAGAGGAGAGATAAGAATTAGCTAGGCAGAAGGGCAAAATGAGCTATTGTAAGTACACAGAGCTATTTAATGTTGATTGCAATACAGTATATTACAGGGAACTTGTCCCCAGAAAAAAACACTTAACCTGCAGATATGGGCTTAATCTGCAGGTCAATAGCATAACTAACTAGCCTGGCGCCTGCGCTTAGCCGAATGCTACAGGAAGAAAAGGAACTTTATTCCTCCCAACAGTGTTCAGGTTTCAGTCAAGGGGACGGCGCTTGCGCTGGTTCATTCACCACTGTGACAATACAGAGCATCCACTGTAGCCTGCTCCCAACACTGGCTGACACTGGCTCTCCATTAGGGCTGGCTGTCAGTCAGGGCCGGGGTGCGGTTACAGAGGCTGATCTGTATTCTCAGAACAGTGACTGAACCAGCGCGGTGCCACCCCCATGATTGAAACCTAATGATGGTGGGGAAAATAAAATACATTTTCTCCCCACAGCTTTCATTTTTGCTGGTGACAGGTTCCTTTTAAAAGAACAAAAACTTTGATGGGAGTGCTTCGTTAAGCTGGCTTCACACTCTCCACAGAGACGTTACCTCTTGCACATGAATCCCTGTGTCATGCCCTTAGGCTCAGGACTAAGCATGATATTGTATACATTTTCCAAGAGTTTTTCATTAAAAGGGTTTTTATCCAATCAGCTGATTAAAAGGGCCACTCAGTATCCCCTTCATTCTTTACCAGACATCGCCTGCACACTTGCCAGCAGCTGCGCCTGGTACTGCAATTCAGTCAGTCACCTACATAGAAAAAATATGCAGAAAGCTGTAATATCACACGGACCGACTACCAAATGTAGGAAGTTGTGTCTGGTAAACAATAAGGGCGAAGCTGAAATGCAGTGTACCTATAGTCAAATGTTAAGTGTAGTGCCCACTGGACTGTAAGGAGGTGGAAAGAGAAAAAAAAGAGTACAATTGAGACCTAGCTGAGTAACTGTAAGCAAACACCGCCATCTGCTGGTGAAACAGAAAAGTGAAAGTAAAGGACAAATTATAGTAGTAGGACCCCAACAGTGGAAGTACATGTTCCCGGGAAAGATATTGAACATGAAACCAGATCAGGTGACACCCGTGTCACAGTTGCTATTTATAAAAGGCCTGGCTGGGTCAAGGAGGTGAGAGTTGGTTCCAGAACCTGTATCAGGACAGGTTATATGGCTGCTTACAGCCACCATTGCCACAGAAGGGTTCCAGACTGGTCGGATGCCAGAGAAGGCCTGAGCTGTGAAGAAGATCTGTGCCCTTAACCAGTAGAAGTATATACCCAGTGTCAGTAGAAGTCCAAGACCAGCGCAAGTAGAAGACCGTAAGCAGCAACAGTAGAAGACCGTGACCAGATTCGAACCAGGCTCGGGAGATGATCCGGCTGTAGCTGAGGACTGTTCCAGCATAGACGTATAGTACAGGGTGTGGATTGGGGCCATGCTTCAGGGAACGGAGATGGCTAGGGCAACGAGCACCCCGTGACTCGCATAGGTAGGACTTGCAGCCTTGGGGAAAATACCGTTGACCCCCACTAGGGACAGGTTGATGATCGTGGGCTTGCAGAGACTATGACGGGGATGAGCCTAGTATTAAGAGTGGCTGAGACATAAAGGCATTAATAGTCTTTTAACTGCTAGATAATAATTCTGGCATTGTAGTCACATGGGGCCCAGTGTCCCTTAAGCAACGATACCTCTATCCATTTAATTCAGCCGACGTAGTGAGACTCTTAGAAACGACGTCAACATACTTTTGAGCAATGTGTGTTTTTGACTTACTAGATAGACTGCAATCTTTGACCTTTTTTACCATTATGGTTATTATACCTTATGGTAATTTATTTAATGCATGATAGTTTTTTTGGATCTGAGTTTTAGGATGAGACTCACACCAGTGTTTGGTAACTTGCTGTACTGATTTCTTCAGTAGTAGGGCATTGTATGTATCACCCTCATCACTTCACTGTCAAATAACCCTAAACGCCTCTTTGACACTTTCCAGTCCCTACTCAACCCAAGAGAGCAGGCCCCAACCACAGATCTCCGTGCTGACGATCTGGCCAATTACTTCAAAGAAAAAATTGACCACATTCGACAGGAAATCATCTCCCAATCTCTTCATACCATGCACTGTCCTCCCTCCCCCACTGCATCTAGTTCACTCTCTCACTTTGAACCAGTTACAGAAGAAGAAGTAAGCAGGCTCCTTGCATCTTCTCACCCGACCACTTGCACCAGTGACCCCATTCCGTCACATCTCCTCCAGTCCCTTTCCCCGGCTGTCACCTCTCACCTAAGAAAAATATTCAACCTTTCCCTCACTTCCGGTATTTTTCCCTCCTCATTTAAGCATGCCATCATACATCCATTACTTAAAAAACCCTCCCTCGACCAAAATTGTGCCGCTAATTATAGACCTGTCTCTAATCTTCCCTTCATCTCTAAACTCCTAGAACGCCTGGTCCATTCCCGTCTTATCTCTCAGATAACTCTCTTCTCGACCCTCTTCAATCTGGCTTCCGCTCTTTACACTCTACTGAAACTGCCCTCACTAAAGTCTCTAATGACCTACTAACAGCTAAATCTAATGGTCACTACTCCATGCTAATTCTCTTGGATCTCTCCGCAGCATTCGATACTGTGGATCATCAGCTCCTCCTCACTATGCTCCACTCCATCGGCCTCAAGGACACCGTTCTCTCTTGGTTCTCCTCCTATCTCTCTAACCGATCCTTCACTGTATGTTTTGCTGGTTCCTCCTCCTCTCACCTTCCCCTTACTGTTGGGGTTCCTCAAGGATCAGTCCTAGGCCCCCTCCTCTTCTCTTTGTATACCACCCCTATTGGTCAATCAGTAGATTTGGTTTCCAGTACCATCTCTATGCTGACGAGTGACGACACCCAATTATACACTTCTGCTCCTGTTATCACGCCGACCTTTTTAGAAAACACCAGTGATTGTCTTACCGCTGTCTCTAACATCATGTCCTCCCTCTATCTGAAACTAAACCTGTCAAAAACTGAACTCCTCGTGTTCTCTCCCTCTACTAACCTACCTTTGCCTGACTTTGCCATCTCCGTGTGCAGTTCCACCATTACTCCAAAGCAACATGCCTGCTGCCTTGGGGTAATCCTTGATTCCGAGCTTTCATTCACCCCCCACATCCGATCACTGGCTCGCTCTTCTTATCTGCATCTCAACAACATTTCTAGAATTCGCCCTTTTCTTACTTTCGACTCTGCAAAAACTCTTACTGTCTCACTTATTCATTCTCGTCTGGACTATTGTAACTCTCTACTAATCGGCCTCCCTCTTACCAAACTCTCCCCGCTCCAATCTGTCCTGAATGCTGCTGCCAGGATCATATTCCTCACCAACCGTTACACCGATGCCTCTACCTTGTGCCATTCATTACACTGGCTACCCATCCACTCCAGAATCCAGTACAAAACTACTACCCTCATCCACAAAGCACTCCATGGCTCAGCACCACCCTACATCTCCTCTTTGGTCTCAGTCTACCACCCTACCCGTGCCCTCCGCTCCGCTAATGACCTCAGGTTAGCATCCTCAATAATCAGAACCTCCCACTCCCGTCTCCAAGACTTTACATGTGCTGCGCCGATTCTTTGGAATGCACTACCTAGGTTAATACGATTAATCCCCAATCCCCACAGTTTTAAGCGTGCCCTAAAAACTCATTTGTTCAGACTGGCCTACCGCCTCAATGCATTAACCTAACTATCCCTGTGTGGCCTATTAAAAAAAAAAAAAAAAACATAATCAGGTTCCTTGCATCATGTTCTCATACACTTTATGCAGTTAATAGCACTCTGTGTCTGTACTGCTACATACTTAGGCAGTTAACTGGTTCATGCAGCTTTACATGAACACCCGAGCCTTACACTATGGCTGGTCCAAATAACTAAAGCAATTGTTACCATCCACCTCTCGTGTCTCCCCTTTTCCTCATAGTTTGTAAGCTTGCGAGCAGGGCCCTCATTCCTCCTGGTATCTATTTTGAACTGTGATTTCTGTTATGCTGTAATGTCTATTGTCTGTACAAGTCCCCTCTATAAGTTGTAAAGCGCTGCGGAATATGTTGGCACTATATAAATAAAAATTATTATTATTATTATCTGTGGTATTTCATTATATAAATTTTTTTTTGTCTTACACAGGTGCTTCTCACAAAATTAGAATATCATCCAAAAGTTAATTTATTTCAGTTCTTCAATACAAAAAGTGAACCTCATATATTATATAGAGTCATTACAAACATAGTGATCTATTTCAAGTGTTTGTTTCTGTTAATGTTGATGATTATGGCTTACAGCCAATGAAAACCCCAAAGTCATTATCTCAGTAAATTAGAATAATTAACAAAAAGCCACCTACAAAGGCTTCCTAAGTATTTTAAAAGGTTCCTTAGTCTGTTTCAGTAGGCTCCACAATCATGGGGAAGACTGCTGACTTGACAGATGTCCAGAGGGCAGTCACTGACACACTCCACAAGGAGGGTAAGCCACAAAAGGTCATTGCTAAAGAAGCTGGCTGTTCACAGAGTGCTGTAGCCAAGCATATTCATGGAAAGTTGTGTGGAAGGAAATATAGTATATGAGTTTCACTTTTTGTATTGAACAACTGAAATAAATTAACTTTTTGATGACATTCTAACTTTGTGAGAAACACTTGTATATTACAATGATTGTTAAAATTCATAAATTTGCATTTTTTTCCCTATTTTTGCCTCTCGGTTTATTCTATATAGGTTTTGTAAATTCCTTACGATGTTAAAGATAAACACTGTAAGATGAAGAAAAAATGATACATCATTTTTAGAGATCCGGGGTGCCAGTCAAGAGAAATCTAGCGTAGAAGCCATGAGTAAATCAGGCTGGAAATGCTTTGCGGGTGGGATAATGCATTTGGACTGCTTCTTTCCTTTTCATTACTCTCTGCCATGTGCCACCTTTCTTTCCCTGACTGACATTTCTGGCCTCCGTTACATCATCCCTGTAGCTTCATTTGCCCATATGCTAATCCAGGCGGTGAGGTGAGGACGCAGGAGAGAGATTTAAGCCAGTCACAATGATGATGTAACAGATGCCATAGCTGTCATTAATGGAGAGGAAGATTCTGCAGGGTAGGAGGTAATGATGAGAGAAGAAGCCCATTAACACCTCTTTAACCCCTTAATGACCACCAATGTGACTTAAAACTGACTTGCGATATAAGAGGCTAGCATCCCCCTAAAGATGATCCAGTTGCTATCAGCTGTACACTATAGCTGACAACTTGCTGCATCAGCCACGATCAGTGTTGGCACCGACCATGGCTGCTTAACCCCATAAATACTGTTGTAAATTGTGACAACAGCATCTAGGGCCCCAGTACCCCAGCTAACAGCGGCATACAAAGCGGCCGCTATTGGGATTGTGAGTCAGGGGGCCCTGTTGCAAGCACCGCCCGCACCTCCGCATCGTGCCTTCAACATATTGATGCCGATACATTTGAAAGCAATGATGGAGCTCCCATCACTCCCCTTCTGTCTTTGATGCAGAGGGCGCGCGATAACATTACTTCATCGTGCGCCATGCTGTGCCAGCAATGGAGTTCATGAGACGCACTGCAGAAGGCAGAGCAGCAGAGGAACGAGGAGGAGAGGTAAGTATTGTATTTTTTTAATACTGCAGGGCTGTGGGGTTGCATTATACTGTGTGTGTGGACTCTATATGTATGTGGGGACTCTATGGGGGCAGCATTATACTGTGTTTGTGGGGGTTGCATTATAATCTCTGTATGTATGTGGAGGGGGGCTGCATTATACTGTGTGTGTGGAGGGTTGCATTACGCTCTACGCGGTGGCTGATTTACTCTTGGAGGGGCTGCATTATACTCTATGGAGCAGCTGCATTATACTCTATCAAGGACTATGGGGAGTGCATTACACTGTATTGAGGGCTATGGGGAATGCATTATACTATGTGAAGGACTATAGAGTGCATTATACTATGATGAGTGCAATGTACTATATGAAGGACTATGGGGGTGAATTATACAATATGAAGGACTACGGGATGCATTATACTATATTGAGGACTATGAGGAGTGCATTATACTATAGGAAGGATATGGGGAGCGATTTATACTATATGGAGGACTATGGGGAGTGTATTGGACTATGGGGAGTGTATTATACTATATGGAGGACTATGGGGAGTGTATTAAAGTATATGGACGGATATGGGGCGCATTATACTATATGGAGGACCATGTGGCACATTATGCTGTATGGAGGACTATGCGGTGTGCATAATGCAATATGGAGGACTGTGGGGAGTTTATTATACTATATGGAGGACTATGTAGTATGTTATATTAAACAATCACGGTGCTGCCTACTCATCAAGTTATTCAATTGTTTATGCTGGAACAAAAATCATTGTTCTCAGCAGTACATCGTCCGGTGTAAACTGCAGTTATGCTGCTGATAACATAACTGTATGGGGACAGATTGATCTACTAGTGATCTTTCTGTGCAAGTCAATTTTTCCTCATCCACTGTAAAGAGACTGGTAAACAAGCTTCGAACGACTTCAATATTGTCAATTACGCTTGTCTAAACTCAGCATATGTAAATACAACCAAAATATTTCTGTGTGATGGGCAATATGTTAGCATTTGGGGCCCAACTTTCTCTAAAATCAGCCCTGGCAATGAAGCAAGGTTCTAGACACCACCACTCATGGGCAGGTCTGAATTTAACACCAGCCAGCACTTACAGTCATGGCCAAAAGTATTCACACCCCTGAAATTTTGTCAGATAATACTCAGTTTCTTCCTGAAAATGATTGCAAACACAAATTCTTTGGTATTATTATCTTCATTTAATTTGTCTTAAATGAAAAAACACAAAAGAGAATGAAGCAAAAAGCAACACATTGATCATTTCACACAAAACTCCAAAAATGGGCCAGACAAAAGTATTGGCACCCTCAGCCTAATACTTGGTTGCACAACCTTTAGCCAAAATAACTGCGACCAACCGCTTCCGGTAACCATCAATGAGTTTCTTACAATGCTGTGCTGGAATTTTAGACCATTCTTCTTTGGCAAACTGCTCCAGGTCCCTGATATTTGAAGGGTGCCCTCTCCAAACTGCCATTTTTAGATCTCTCCACAGGTGTTCTATGGGATTCAGGTCTGGACTCATTGCTGGCCACCTTAGAAGTCTCCAGTGCTTTCTCTCAAACCATTTTCTAGTGATTTTTGAAGTGTGTTTTGGGTCATTGTCCTGCTGGAAGACCCATGACCTCTGAGGGAGACCCAGCTTTCTCACACTAGGCCCTACATTATGCTGCAAAATTTGTTGGTAGTCTTCAGACTTCATAATGCCATGCACACAGTCAAGCAGTCCAGTGCCAGAGGCAGCAAAGCAACCCCAAAACATCACGGAACCTCCGCCATGTTTGACTGTAGGGACCGTGTTCTTTTCTTTGAATGCCTCTTTTTTTCCTCCTGTAAACTATGTTGATGCCTTTGCCCAAAAAGCTCTACTTTTGTCTCATCTCACAGAGAACATTCTTCCAAAACGTTTTAGGCTTTTTCAGGTACGTTTTGGCAAACTCCAGCCTGGCTTTTTTATGTCTCGGGGTAAGAAGTGGGGTCTTCCTGGGTCTCCTACCATACAGTCCCTTTTCATTCAGACGCCGACAGATAGTACAGGTTGACACTGTTGTACCCTCTGACTGCAGGGCAGCTTGAACTTGTTTGGATGTTAGTCGAGGTTCTTTATCCAACATCCGCACAATCTTGCGTTGAAATCTCTTGTCAATTTTTCTTTTCCGTCCACATCTAGGGAGGTTAGCCACAGTGCCATGGGCTTTAAACTTCTTGATGACACTGCGCACGGTAGACACAGGAACATTCAGGTCTCTGGAGATGGACTTGTAGCCTTGAGATTGCTCATGCTTCCTCACAATTTGGTTTCTCAAGTTCTCAGACAGTTCTTTGGTCTTCTTTCTTTTCTCCATGCTCAATGTGGTACACACAAGGACACAGGACAGAGGTTGAGTCAACTTTAATCCATGTCAACTGGCTGCAAGTGTGATTTAGTTATTGCCAACACTTGTTACGTGCCACAGGTAAGTTACAGGTGCTGTTAATTACACAAATTAGAGAAGCATCACATGATTTTTCGAACAGTGCTAATACTTTTTTATGTTTGGTGTGGAATTATATCCAATTTGGCTTTAGAACAATTCTTTTTGTGTTTTTTCATTTAAGACAAATTAAATGAAGATAATAATACCAAAGAATTTGTGTTTGCAATCATTTTCAGGAAGAAACTGAGTATTATCTGACAGAATTGCAGGGGTGTGAATACTTTTGGCCATGACTGTACCTACCTCCTACACATCCCAATCAATAAACATATTCCTGTCCCCAACAGAAAAATGTTGCATCCATTTCACTCCTTTTATGTGTGTCAGCTGAAGCACTGCCATGTAGTGTTGAGCATTCCGATACTGCAAGTATCGGGTATCGGCCGATACTTGCTGTATCGGAATTCCGATACCGAGATCCGATATTTTTGTGATATCGGGTATCGGTATCGAAACAACATTAATGTAAAAATGTGTAAAAGAGAGAATTAAAATAAAAAATATTGCTATACTCACCTCTCCGACGCAGCCTGCACCTTACCGAGGGAAGCGGCAGCGTTCTTTGTTTAAAATTCGCGCTTTTCTTTCCTTTACGTTAGTCCCGGCTTGTGATTGGTTGCGTGCCGCCCATGTGACCGGGACGCAACCAATCACAGCAAGCCGTGACGTAATTTCAGGTCCTTCAGGATTTTAAAATTACGTTCCGGCGTTGTGATTGGTTGCGTCGCAGTCACATGGGCGACGCAACCAATCACAGCAAGCCGTGACGTAATTTCAGGTCCTTAAGGATTTTAAAATTACGTCCCGGCTTTGTGATTGGTTGCGTCGCAGTCACATGGGAGACGCAACCAATCACAAGCCGTGACGTCACGGGAGGCTGGACACGCGCGCATTTTAAAATGGGCGCGTGTCCAGCCTCCCGTGACGTCCCGGCTTGTGATTGGTTGCGCCGAGATCAACCAATCACAAGCCGGGAGGCTGGACACGCGCGCATTTTAAAATTTTAAACACGCGCGCGTGTCCAGCCTCCCGGCTTGTGATTGGTTGACCGCGGCGCAACCAATCACAAGCCGGGACGTCACGGGAGGCTGGACACGCGCCCATTTTAAAATTTTAAAATGCGCGTGTCCAGCCTCCCGGCTTGTGATTGGTTGACCGCGGCGCAACCAATCACAAGCCGGGACGTCACGGGAGGCTGGACACGCGCCCATTTTAAAAAGCGCGCGTGTCCAGCCTCCCGTGACGTCACGGCTTGTGATTGGTTAATGGCGGCCATGTTGCCGGGACGCGGACCAATCACAGCAAGCCGTGACGTAATTTCGTCACGGCTTGCTGTGATTGGTCCGCGTCCCGGCAACATGGCGCCGTGACCAATCATAAGCCAGGACGTCACTGGAGGCTGGACACGCGCGCTTTTTAAAAAGCGCGCGTGTCCAGCCTCCCGTGACGTCACGGCTTGTGATTGGTTAATGGCGGCCATGTTGCCGGGACGCGGACCAATCACAGCAAGCCGTGACGTAATTTCGTCACGGCTTGCTGTGATTGGTCCGTGTCCCGGCAACATGGCCGCCCTGACCAATCACAAGCCGGGACTTCACGTAACCAAGTAAAAGCGCAAATTTTAAACAAACAACGCTGTCGGTTCCCTCGCTGAGGTCCAGGCTGCGTCGGACAGGTGAGTATAGCGATATTTTTTATTTTAATTCTTTCTTTTACACATTTATATGGATCCCAGGGCCTGAAGGAGAGTTTCCTCTCCTTCAGACCCTGGGAACCATCAGGAATACCGTCCGATACTTGAGTCCCATTGACTTGTATTGGTATCGGGTATCGGTATCGGATTGGATCCGATACTTTGCCGGTATCGGCCGATACTTTCCGATACCGATACTTTCAAGTATCGGACGGTATCGCTCAACACTACTGCCATGCTGTTTTATACACACAAGATGATGACAAGTTTCAGGAAACTCAGTCATCTCTAGTGGCTATGCAACTTTTTAATATACTTATGTGAAGAAAATGGCTAATTAAATCAATTACTAAACCTTATATAAGTCAGTTCAGATATGGTGTAGCAAGATGGTGATTGTGTCTTTGAAACTGTCTTAGGGTACCGACTCACAGGGGCACTTTGGTCGCTACGACGGCATGATCCGTGACGTTCCAGCGATATACATACGATATCGCTGTGTCTGACACTCCACTGCGATCAGGGACCCCGCTGAGAATCGTACGTCGTAGCAGATCGTCGCTGGATCACCCGCTGTCATCGCTGGATCGTCGTGTGTGACACCGATCCAGCGATGTGTTCGCTTGTAACCAGGGTAAATATCGGGTTACTAAGCGCAGGGCCGCGCTTAGTAACCCGATGTTTACCCTGGTTACCATTGTAAATGTAAAAAAAAAAAAACACTACATACTTACATTCCGGTGTCTGCCACGTCCCTTGCCGTCAGCTTCCCGCACTGACTATGAGCGCCGGCCGTAAAGTAAAAGCAGAGCACAGCGGTGACATCACCGCTGTGCTGTGCTTTACGGCCGGCACTGACACAGTCAGTGCGGGAAGCTGACGGCGAGGGACGTGGCAGACACCGGAATGTAAGTATGTAGTGGTTTTTTTTTTTAAATTTACAATGGTAACCAGGGTAAACATCGGGTTACTAAGCGCGGCCCTGCGCTTAGTAACCCGATGTTTACCCTGGTTACCCGGGGACTTCGGCATCGTTGGTCGCTGGAGAGCTGTCTGTGTGACAGCTCTCCAGCGACCACACAACGACTTACCAACGATCACGGCCAGGTCGTATCGCTGGTCGTGATCGTTGGTAAATCGTTTAGTGTAACGGTACCCTTAGAAGTCCTTGGAACTGTCCTGGAAGGAATCTTTAGAATGCAGGAGTGAAGACACTGGAATACACCAAGACACCATATTTGGAAATGAAGTTGGACATGAACCAATTACAAAGTGACTAGCTGTTCAGAAGTTGTGCGACCTCCCCATTTGCTGCTTGTAGTATCTTCCTTTGTTCAGAGAATAAAGCAGTTGTGTGTAAGCCTTTGCTGAGAGAGGAGTGTGTATCTGTCTCTGTGTATCTGATACATTCTTTGCCTCTAAGCTAGCACTCAGCTTACATTTGGTTAGGTACAAGCAATCATATAGATCTCACTTTAAGGGATCAGCCACTTACCTTATATTTGCAGCAAATAATAAAAAATCATAAAACTCACCTATTAAATCTCCCGGAACTCCAGCACTGATAGTTCTGTAGTCGCTACCAGTCTTTGTTTCATTCCAGGCACACCCCAATAACTGGCCTCAGTGGTCACTTGCTGTATTTACAGGTATCAATGCTGATCTACTGTACCTGAGGCTTGTACTCAAATTCTCAAACTCATGAGAATTGAATCTTCTTATTTACCTAGTACGTAATTGTCATAACATCCCATCCTCAGTCTGTACCCTTCCCCCACTCAGGGAAGAGGGGAGTAGTAGTGTACCGTAACACACCAACCAGACTAACAAGGTAATACAAACAGGGATAAAGGAAAATACCAGTCATGCAAATATAGTCCAACAAACAAGAGGTAAACCCCGGGTAGTGGAGGATGGGGAAAAACCAAAGTAGGAGAAGTGGATTAGCACAAAACCAAAACCTCGCAACAGTTTTAGATTAATCCACCAAACACTTTCTCAAACAACAACAACAAACCACCATCTTCTAAACCATGCAGCATGAAGCTACTCTGGCAATGAGTGATTACCAGGGTCCATAATATATAGGAAAGGGGAGTGGCTAATACTGAACAGCTGAGAGCCTTAATATAGGAAAGCTTCCAAGAGCTCTCAACTGAGCAGATTAGCCCCTGCACTGCTAAAAGGAACCTTAACTGTATAATATGAAGATGAAGTGCTTTTAATCAGTGCAGGAGTAGAAGAAATCAGAGGCTGGGGTCTTCTGGCTCCATTCTGTTGCGGTAAACCTGTAACAATAATAATAATATAGATTTGTCATTCTAGAATAGCTGAGAAAAGTGCAATAGCTGACATATTAGTTTTCACCCAGCTTTTCCAGGATGAAAATCCTCTTAAAGAATGTGATCCTATGGAAGTGGAATGTATTATTGCATAACTTAGCAGATTTGCCATTTAGCAGTCTAAAAATTCTAGTGACAAACTCTGAGAGCTGCAGTTGTGACATTGTGGCCATTCTGGCTGTCCACCAATGATCTTAAAGGGAATCTCTCACAACATTCAACCTACAGTATGTAAACTATTAATATGGGCATACAGGTTATAGAATCCTTAAAAAACTCATATCTGTATATCTCATATTAGATGACTTGTTATTGATAAATAATCTTATAACTTTATGTAAATGACCTATTCTAGGCTCTGGGGAGGACGCTGGCTGAAAGATAGCTCTGCCTCCAGAGCTTTTTTTAAATAAAGGGGGTGTTACCAGTGTGATATGTAATGGTTACCACTGTTGCCAGTGTGATGTGTAATGGCCGCTCTCTGCTCTCCTGATCTCACTGCAGAGCAGGTTCCTCTAAGTGCTTCAGCTTCCATCTCACAAGCAGACAGGGTTGCAATATTGCTGCAGTACATCAGAGCTCAGAGAGCTTCAAAAATATGTTTGCAAGAATACAAGTTCATTTCTCCTGTTTTGTGTTGGTTACTTGTCTCACACTGATAACTTCCCCTTTTATTTTTTTAAAAAAGCTCTGGAGGCAGAGTTATCTTCCAGGCACCATCCTCCCTAGAGACTGGGAGAGGTAATTTACATATAAGAAAAACGTGGATTTCTCTGGAATAAGATATTGGATCACAGATATCAAGGTATCACTTTATTCAGCTTCCTATGACCTACAGTGGGTACGGAAAGTATTCATAACCCATTTAAAATTTTCACTCTTTGTTTCATTGCAGCCATTTGGTAAATTCAAAAAAGCTCCTTTTTCCCATTAATGTACACTCTGCACCCCATCTTGACTGAAAAAAAACAAATGTAGCAATTTTCGCAAATTTATTAAAAAAGAAAAACTGAAATATCACTTGATCATAAGTATTCAGACCTTTTGCTCAGTATGGTGTAGAAGCACTCCTTTGAGCTAGTACAGCCATGAGTCTTCTTGGTAATGAGGCAAGAAGTTTTCACACCTGGATTTGGGGATCCTCTGCCATTTTTCCTTGCAGATCCTCTCCTGTTCCGTTAGCTTGGATGGTGAACGTTGGTGGACAGCCATTTTCAGGTCTCTCCAGAGATGCTCAATTCGGTTTAGGTCAGGGCTCTGGCTGGGACAGTCAAGAATGGTCACAGAGTTGTTCTGAAGCCACTCCTTTGTTATTTTAGTTGTGTGCTTAGGGTCATTGTCTTGTTGGAAGGTGAACCTTCAGCCAAGTCTGCGGTCCAGAGCACTCTGGAAGAGGTTTTCATCCAGGATATCTCTGTACTTGGCCGCATTCATGTTTCCTTCAATGACAACCAATCGTCCTGTCCCTGCAGCTGAAAAGCACCACCATAGCATGATGCTGCCACCACCATGTTTCACTGTTGGGATTGTATTGGACAGGTGATGAGCAGAGTCTGGTTTTCTCCACACATACCGCTTAGAATTATCACCAAAAAGGTCTATCTTCGTCTCATCAGACCAGAGAATCTTATTTCTCATAGTCTGAGAGTCCTTCATGTGTTTTTTAGCAAACTTTATGCGGGCTTTCATATGTCTTGCACTGAGGAGATGCATCCATTAAGCCACTCTGCCATAAAGGCCCGACTGGTGGAGGGCTGCAGTGATAGTTGACTTTGTGGAACTTTCTCCCATCTACTGCGTCTCTGGAGCTCAGCCACAGTGATCTTGGGGTTCTTCTTTACCTCTCTCCCATGATTGTTCAGTTTGGGTGGACGGCCAGGTCTAGGAAGACTTTTGGTGGTCCCAAACTTCTTCCATTTAAGGATTATGGAGGCCACTGTGCTCTTAGGAACCTTGAGTACTGCAGAAGTTCTGTTGTAACCTTGGCTAGATCTGTGCCTTGCCACAATTCTGTCTCTGAGCTCCTTGGCCAGTTCCTTTGACCTCATGATTCTCATTTGGTCTGACATGCACTGTGAGCTGTGAGGTCTTATATAGACAGGTGTGTGCCTTTCCAAATCAAGCGCTATCAGTTTAATTAAACACAGCTGGACTCCAATGAAGGAGTAGAACTATCTCAAAGAGGATCACAAGGAAATGGACAGCATGTGACTTAAATATGAGTGTCTGAGCAAAGGGTCTGAATACTTATGACCATGTGATACTTCAGTTTTTCTTTTTTATAAAATTTGCAAAAATTTCTACATTTCTGTTTTTTTTTCAGTCAGGATGGGGTGCAGAGTGTACATTAATGTGAAAAAAATGAACTTTCTTGAATTTACCAAACGGCTGCAATGAAACAAAGAATTAAAAATTTAAAGGGGTCTGAATACTTTCTGTACCCACTGTACATGCCCATATACAAAACTTAGGAGGGCTGACCCTATTGACAAATTCCCTTTAACTCCTTCATTACATGATTTACATATACATAATAAGTGAAGATCTCACAATATGCTGTTCATGTATGTCATGGTGATCACATGGGCACAGCAGCTGTGTTGGAGTGATCACCACAGGCAGTGGCGCACATAGAAATCCCAGTGCCCCACACAGAATGAGGGTACAGCAGCCCCCCACTCAGTATGGAAGCCCCCACTTAGTATGGGACCCCACAGCCACCCACTCAGTATGGGAGCCCCAAATTATTATGGGGCCCCCCACAGGCTCCTACTCAGCATGATGACCCCTACAGCTCCCCCACACAGTATAATGGCCCCCACAGCCCCTCACACAATATAATGGCCCCCACAACAACCCACTCAGTATGATGGCCCCCATAGCCCCTCATACAATATTTGGGCCACCACACTTACTGACATTAAAAAAGAAACATTACCCACCTCGCTTTGTTTCCCTGATGCACTGGTTCAGTCTATGCAGTGTGAGTAGTGAGACTCCACACTACAGGCAAGTTGTAGTGATGTGTCATGCTGTGCCGGTCTTTAGTAAGGATGAAGGGGCCTCAAAGTGTTCCTGGAGCTGGGAAACTTACTATCCTTGTCCTGGAGGTACTCTTAAAAGTAGAGAGGCCGAGTCTCCAACATTACTATGTTCCTGTAGAAACCTTAATCTGTCCCCTCCCCCACCCCATGAGGCATGGGACAAAAATGAAAGGTAAACCAGACACAAAGACAAAACAGGGATAACAGAAAAGATCTATCATCCAAAAGCACTAACCAGCAATAGGGCGGGGGATAGGCAAAGGGACTTGGATATAAACGCACAACAGTAAATTACAGAACACTACAACTCCAACTCCAAACTTCAACTACTGTATTTTTTGGACTATAAGATGCACTTTTTCCCAAAAAAAATTGGGAGGAAAATGGGGGGGGGTGTTTTACAGTCCAAACGCATGCTAACTGGCAGGTTTCAGCAGTGATGTAGCAGCGGAACCGGCGGCGGCAGAGATGTGGCAATGCTGTGGCGATTCTGAGGCTTGGCGTCGGCGGTGGGCAGTGCAGAGTGCACCTGAGCAGGGTTCCTTCCTCAGGATGCCGGCGGCAGAAATGTGGTGATACGCGGCCCGGTGTCCATGGTGAGCAGAGCTGAGTGTATAAGCCGGTTTCCCTGCAGCCATCTTTCTGAAGCTGAGGCAGCGCATGCGCAGATTGAGATCTTGGCAGCCATTTTTCTGAAGTCGAGGGCCACACCCCAGGACTGCAGCATTGCCCCACTTCTGCTGCCGCTGGCATCCTGAGGAAGGAACCCTGCTCCATGCTCTGCCTCACTGCCAACACCGGACCCACAGCATCGCACCCCAGGACTGCAACATTGCCCCACTTTTGCTGCCGCCTGCTTCCTGAGGAAGGTACCTTGCCTCCTGTGACCCCGCACTACCACCGCTGGCCCTCAGGTAAGATACCTTATATTCGGACAATAAGACGGACCCCCATCTTATAAAAATCTTTTTTCTGCTATTTTCCACCCCAAAATTTGGGGTGCTTCTTATCGTCCGGTGCGTCTTATAGCCCGAAAAATACGGTACTTAGCTTTAGCACACAGCACAGGAAGATGAATCTTTCACCGGCAGGGACTAAACGCCCAGAGTTGGTATATATAGAGGGAGTAAAGGGTACGCAGTTGCAGCTAAGAACAACCAGGCTGTATGGTCTCAGCCAGCATGGAAAGAGTCCTTAACCCTTTCAGCACTGTAAGAAAGGTAATCCATTTAAATTAGGACATGAATTACACCATCTCTAAAGAGGACTGCGATTCATTACTCGATGTGATTGTCTAACTCCAAATCTTCCACGGGGATGTGGCACCCTTGTGACATGACATCATTGCGCTGGCAGTACACAGAGTCTCAGACTCACCAGCGCAGACTGAATTGTGGATCATGGAGCCTTCGGCTCCCTGATTCACCATTTTATTCAGCAGCATTCACGTCCTGAGGATGTGAATAATGCTAAAATTGTGATGACAGGGGGAAGGGTCCCAATGCTGAGTGGCACTGGCCCTCCAAGACTTACAAGCCCTTTAGCGTTCATATGGGCTGCCGCTATGTATGGTATGCCCCTTACCACAGGAGAGACGAAGGGACTTACAGCTGGGCTCTTACTATAATAGGTAGGGTCATAGATAAAGCTGATCCAAGACCCCAATACATAACTATCCTTTAAAGGATCCTTCTACAGACAGCTATCGCTCCCATTTCCCTCATACAAAGCAATCCTTGGCTCACTCGAATGTGTTCTCTATCTGAAAGCCACTTGGCAATAGCAAATTTCCAGGGAGTACAAAAAGATTGTCCTCTAAAGTTTAGCAGGCTGGATTCTTCTCTTATCCAACATCATATAAGAGTCGGGAGGCCACCCTAACAAATTAGACTGTCATCTGATCTCGCCAATATGCGTGAAGGTGGGGAAATATGTCAGGGAGGAGAAAACAGGTATTAAGTTCTGCAAAAATCTTGTATGTAGTTTTTATGTGAAATGGGATGCGCCAAGTGACCTTGCTATGAGTTGAAGATAGTTTATAATGTAATGTCACAAAGCTAAACTCAGGCGCTGCCTTTCCTCGCAGGGACCTTAGGCCTCTTTCACACTTCCGTCTTTCAGCTTCCATCACAATCTGTCGATTTTTGAGAATGCAGGATCCAGCATTTTCTCGTAGACTTGTATTAGCGACGGATTGTGACGGATGGCCATCCATTTCATCCGTCGTGCACTGGATCCTGGGTAAAAAAAATGGTCCGTCGGGCAGAGAAAATGTTCAGAGGATCGTTTTTTCTGCATGTCGGAAAATCAGTCAGCGAAGCATCCTGCACTGCCCCTCACTGGCTACAATGGAAGCCTATGGGCGCAGGATGCGTCGCTGACTGTGAAAAGCAGGAATCCAGCGATGGGTCCCGCCTTTTCAAACTGAGCATGAGTGAAAGAAATTCCTGTCAGGGAAATTCTCTCTTGCTCGCTCTCTTTCTCTTCTTACTGTTGATGCTGCCTATGCAGCATCAATAGTAACAAGATATAATATTAAAAATAATTAAAAAAATAAAAAATCGCAATATTCTCACCTACCGGCGTTCCTACGCAGCGTCACCGATGCTCCCGGCAGCTAGTATTGCTTCCTAGTAATACATTGCGAAATCTTGCGAGACCGTGACTTTTCGCAAGATTTCGCAATGTATTACTAGGAACGCTAGCTGCTGGGAGCATCGCTGCGCTGGAACGCCGGTAGGTGAGAATACTGCGATTTTTTATTTTTTTTTAACCTGGTTTGTGTTGTGTATGCGTTTTTGCAGCGGAAAACCACTGTGAAGACACATACACAACAGGTGCACATAGCCGCGACGGGTCCGTCAGAAAGACGGGCCCAGTGCACACGTTTTCCACAATCTGCACAGGATCCGTCATTTCAACGTCTTGACAGATCATGTGCAGATTTGGAAGACGGAAGTTTGAAAGAAGCCTTACTTGAAAGGTATTAGTCATTTGTGCTTTCTAGCCATGTAATAGGTTAGACAAGAAGATCAGGGTTGCATCATTTCAGCTCACACACTGAGAAACCTGCTCTAAACTATTTTGGGCGTGTTCTTTTTCTGCTGTGTTGCTGCTTGCTTGTGATTGGTCACCATCATACTGGGAGATTAAGCACACTCCCCCAGTGAAAACCATTTGGGAACATCCACTTGGATTTAACAAAAGTTAACTCATTAGGTGGCAAATATTTTCAATGCTAATATCTCTGTAACATAGAGACAAAATAAAAAAATATAATAAATAATGTTTTATTCAGTTCTGCAGTCAATTTTTACTGTACATTGTGTGTACAATTCAACATGAAAAAATTAGTGAAAGGTCCTCTTTAAATGTATACATAAATATATATACACTGCTCTAAAAATATAGGGAATACTTAAACAACACAATGTAGCTCCAAGTCAATCACACTTCTGTGAAAACAACCTGTCCAGTTATGAAGCAACACTGAATGTGAATCAATTTCTCCTGCTGTTGAGCAAATGGAACAGACAACAGGTAGAAATGATAGGCAATTAGCAAGACAACCCCTATAAAGGAGTGGTTCTGCAGGGGGTGTCCACAGACCATTTCTCTGTTCTCATCCTTTTTGGCTGTTGTTTTGGTCACTTTTGCATTTTTTTTATTGCTCTCACCTCTAGAGGTACAGTAGCATGAGGCGGTGCCTACAACCCACAGAAGTTTTTCAGGTATTGCAGCTCATCCAGGATGGCACATCAAAGCTATCTGTGGCAAGAAGGGCAGCTTTGTCTGACAGCACAGTGTCCACAACATGGGGCATATACCAGGAGACAGACCAGTACACCAGGAGACACAGTGTAATAATTATAGGGGATAACTCAGGAGACTCTTTGTGTGGAACAAGACAACTACAGGACACAGTTTTATAAGTGGTAAAGTCTATATTATCACACGGTGATTCAAACAGGTGCAGAGAGAAACTCAAGTCCACAACACTTGGTGCAAATATCAAATGCAGCTCAGCAGTCTATAGGAAACTTCAGAGGAAAATGCAATCATGCAGAAAGTCTATGAAGCACAATTATTCTTGAGGATACTTGACACGAATAAGTCCTTGCTTAGTCCAAAACACAGATAGATATGCTTATAAGGCAGTTCAAATAATATCTTAGCTCAACCAGGGAGGTCTGGGTAATAGTCTCAGGTTCTTGCAGAGCAGAAACAGCTTACATGTCCAGCAAATGCAGATGGAAGCAAACACGAGCAGCAGATGAAGGAGGATTACTGGAACTGGTGTATGCAGCAGGAACTCAGAGCAGAGTAGCAGGATAACCCCACAGGTTCACAGGAGCAGGTATATAGCCAGGGAGTCACCAGAGGTCAGGAGCTGGATGCAAGGCAGATTACTCTAGCACAGACTGAAGGCTGGGGTGGAGTTTTATAGCAGGAAGACACAGTGCACATGAGACCAAAGACGCCATCTTGGAAAAGGGTAGTAATGCACAAAAAGGTAATAAAAAATGTTCAGAGTCCTGACACATAGAGGGCGCCGTAAGAGGGCAACAACCCAGCAGCATGACCGCTACCTCCTCCTTTGTGCAAGAATGAACAGGAGGAGCAGTGCCATAGCCCTGCAAAATGACCTCCAGTAGGCCACTAACATCCATGTGTCTCTTCAAACTGTCAGAAACAGACTCCATGAAGGTGGTATGAGCATGTGACCTCCACAACTGGATGATGTGCTTACAGCCCAACATCGTGCACAGTGATTGGCATTTGCAATTGACAGAGAACACCAATATTGGCAGATTCAACATTGGTGCCCTGTGCTCTTCATGGATGAGAGCAGGTTCGCACTGAGCACATGTGACAGGCGTAACAGATTCTGGAGACGCCGTGGAGAACGTTCTGCTGCCTGCAACATCTTCCAGCAGGACCGGTTTGGCAGTGGGTCAGTTATGGTGTGGGATGGCATTTCTCTGGAGGGCAGCACAGCCCTTCATGTGCTAGCCAGAGGTACACTGACTGCCATTTGGTACCGGGATGAGATCCTCAGTCCTATTGTGAGATCATATGTAGGCACACTGGGCCATGGGTTCATTCTGATGCAGGACAATGCTAGGTCTCAGATGGATGAAGTGTGTCAGCAGTTCCTGCATGATGAAGGCATTGATGATGCTATGGACTGGCACGCCTGTTCCCCAGACCTGAATCCAATCGAGCACATCTGGGACATTATGTCTCGCTCCATCCACCAATGTCACATTGCACGACAGACTGTCCAGGAGTTGGCGGATGCTTTAGTCCATGACTGGGAGGAGATCCCTCAGGAGACCATCCACTGCCTCATCAGGAGCATGCTCAGGCATTGTAGTGAGGTCATACAGGCACGTGGAGGCCACACACACTACTGAGCATCATTTCCTTGTCGTTAGGTATTTCCACTGAAGTTGGATCAGCCTGCAATTTGATTTTCCACTTTAATTTTGAGTATCATTCAAAATCTAGACATCCATGGGATATTAATTTTGATTTACATTGATCGTTTTTTATGTTATTGTTCTCAACGCATTCCACTATATAACTGATAAAGATTTGCAACTTGAATATTTCATCCAGTGATATCTAGGATGTGGTATTTTACTGCATGCTGTGTTTTTTTGAGCAGTGGGGTTTCTTTGGAATCTGAAAAAAGAACGGTATTTCAGCTCACCCTTAGTTCAGACGAGATGGTAGAAGTCAGTCCGAGCACGGATACAGAGTGTTGCTGCCACAACACTGATTGGTATGTAGAAAGAAACGGTGTGGATCCAGCTCCGGGATAAAAATGCAAAATTTTATTTAAACATTTAAAACGCTGCTAGAACATGACCAGCATGAAGGTGACGGAGAGCAACCAGCACCTGGACGCGTTTCGGGCAACAAAGATGCCCTTAGTCCTCAGTACTTATGTTTAAATAAAATTTTCTTTGGAATCTACCTTCTTTTTGTTTCAGGAAGCAACACATGGACATTAGACACAATGAACAGACTCTGACCTGATCTTTTGTACTGAAGCATCGAATGAATGTGTGCAATGGTCACAATATAAGGAGGGGATCAGGGTCGGCTGTGACATCACAGTGTTATCCTGTGTTATCCACTGACTATATAGGTCTTACCAACCATTGCAGTCCTGACTCTGCCGATAGGGAGCCTTGCTAACATTCTTCTTGAAAGAACAGGACACATGACAGTGCTGCTCTAAGATAAGTGGGGAGGAGCAAAAGGGATAGAGGGATAGGTCGTTATGGCAGCTGGTACCCCAAAAATTGCTACCAGATCTACCATCTTATAATATCTACTAACAAGTGTAGCAGTGATAAATAATTTAATAAAATACTGGTCACATGAACGAAAAAAAATAAATAAGAAAAAGGTTAAAATTATAAGAAAAAGTAAAAAAAATAAAGTAAACATAATTTGCATCACCATGTGAGCAAGAAAAAATTGAAAACTGTTATGGGTTTTATAAAAGCTTTTCTTAAAAACAGGATTTTTAGTTTTCCAAACGCAGAAAAATATAATAAAACTTATACTGTATACGGTATAAACGAGCGTAAATTCTCTCACGGGAATCGTATCAATTATATTAATGACAATCCAATCAAACTCTGATCTGGGTTTTAGAGTTTCAGCATAGTGATTAGATTCACTAGGATGAGCCAATCGTAGCACAAGTGAGGAGAAGATGGAGAACAAAATGTTTCCACCTTCTCCATTGTGTGAGTCTGCGTAAATCGGACTGCACTTGGATGTCATCTGAGTGCAGTCCGATTATTTCCACTCAGCCACATACTTGAATTTTCAAAATCAGTATGAGAAAAAAAATCGCAGTTCTGCACTACCCCATAGAATAACATTGGTCCGAGTGCTATCCGACATAACATTGGATGGCACGTGTCCATGTATACCCTCGCGTGAATAAGTCCTTCATTGCAGTGATCTCCGGAATTAACTGTAGTTAAAAATTGAAAAAACATCTGATCAAACTGTTTTATATACCGAATGATATCAATGAGAACTACAGCCCTTGTACAACCACATCAGTAAGAAAAATAGAGAAATCTCTCTCAGAATATGGTGACACATAACATAATAATAATATTCTTATTATTTAAAATAGCTTTTTTTTTAACCCCTGACCCCCCAAACAAAAGAATACGTTATATATATGATATACATGATACTAATAATAAAAAAATTGTCATTCTGATAAAAACAAAAAGACTAAAACAATCAAGCAATGAGATGGCTTACATTAACAATAAACTATTTATAAAAGAAACTAACAGGTAAACTGCCTGCAGGTAAGTGGCAGGGGTGAGACACGGGCCACAAGAGGGGGCGTGCGGTGACTTCGGCCCATGGATGATCGGGAGGGAGCCGGGCACGGGCTGGAGGCGGGCCCCGGGGTGGGACAGTGCCCGGTCCTGCTCCCTATATCAGGCAGGCGATGGCCGGGGGCAGGCAGAGAGCAGAGCCGGCCTGCTGTGCTGAGGACAGGGCAGACAGGGGGCAGGCGTGTGCCCATGCTGGAGGTGGCAGGTGGCCACTCACCTCTCTGGGGGAGTCTGTAACCTGACATCACTGACGCTGGCATTGCAGTCATTCTGCCATCAGGGCAGTGAGCCACATGTGCCCCCTGGTTACCTAGGACTGTGCCCCGGGCAGTGATGAGCTGCAGTCCTCCTCGCCCGATGTGGGCATTAGCAGCCAGGCTCACCTGCTCCATGCCCGACTGATCACACTGCAGAGCTGTGCCATGGCTGGGCTGCCCACCATGCCGCTGTGATCGAGGAGATGCCATCAGCCCGGGGGTTGGTCCTGGTTGCCTGCTTCTGGCTCCTTCTGGTCCCGGTGAGGTGCTGTGGTCCTGGCCGGGGTCCAGTGGGCCGGCGCCGGTATCTACGGAAGCTGGTTCCCCTCCGCTATAAACAGTTCGTGCCCAACGTGCCAGAGAAGACCCTGGGGGCCAGCGGGAAGACGGAGGGCAAAATCCGCCGAGATTCCGAGCGGTTCCGGGAGCTGGTTCTGAACTACAACCCAGACATCATCTTCAAGGATGAGGAGAACACGCGAGCAGACCGAGTGATGAGTGAGGTGTGTACCCGGCAGGTGCCAGGGCTGCCCGCAGAGCCACGCTGCTCCGCGCACATACGATCGTTACTGTTCTTCCTGTGAGACGATTTTCTATTATTGTTGATGTCATTCTTTCTTCCTTTTCTCTGCTCCGTGGGATCGTTCTCCATAACGGCTGCCAGGCTCCTCTCAGCATGTGTTGTGACAGCATTATTACTGACTCCTGCCATTAACCCTTTCAGGACACGACTAGTTCTGTAGATGGAGATGATTATATTATAATGTGTGGCAGCAGATACTGTATGTAGCTGGATAGGGGCTACAAGGTTTATCATTGCCATACACTGGCTCAAACACTTTGGCCCCAAATCATGAGGGTAGTTCTGGGGAAAAACACCTTCAGATATTTGCACAAGTCAAAGTTGTGCAAAAAATCTTGTAGTTTTGCTGGTGGCGAGATCGGGCAGGAAAAAGCACAAATCTGATCCACCAATAGTGATGCCTCCGTAGTGGCATAATAAATATCGCCTAGAAATATATTCATGCCCATTGCTGGAGTAACATCTCTGGCAGAGGCATAATTGTCAGGGTAATGCTCATGCGCTCCATTTTTTCATAGGTTTTTTTTTTCTGCAACAAAACCTGATCTCTTGGCAGGAAAGAAGCTGCAGAAAAAAATCATGTTTTCCTTATTTTTTTCTTACATTTTTGATGCGTGTTCTGTGCAGTTTTGGCATGCTAGATTTGTCTCTTGTGCATGCTGATAAAGTTTAGTATTGAAAAAAAAGTTCTATTCCAAAGAATGAAGTTTTGGCACAAAAACGCTGCAAGACATGATACCTGCGTTTTTGGTGCGTTTTTTTCACCACTCATTCAAGTCAACGGGTGAAAAACGCTGAAAAAAGTGACATGCTCTATTGTCCAAAATACATGCAAAGCTCAAAATACTGATGTGACCTTAGCCTAAGGTGTGTTTATGTCATTAAGTGCCGCCTCCTAGGGTAAGCGCTGCGGGTTGGACACTGTGTACTTCCGCAGTGTCCAACCCGCAGCGGCCAGATGTTACAGCATAGTGGATGAGATTTCAAGAAATACCATCTCTACTATGTGTCCAGGGACGCCCGCGGATCACCCACGGAGACGGACATGCGTCGCGTCTTTCCAGACTGCAGCATGTCAATTTATCTTGCGGATATGCGAGCCTCCACAAGATAAATCTTACCCATATTGATTCCACACGGTACAATGAACACATGTGGAATCACCTGCGTTCAATAGCCGTCCGCACGGACATGTGCTGCATCCAAAGCTTACTGACCATGGGCACATATCCCACAGAGTAACCATCAACTTAATTTTTATTAATAAATAGAAAACATAAAAATAAACAACATTGTAATATATGTTATCAGAGAAATCTGATTCTTTCTGGGACAGAATTGCTCAGTCTTTATCAAAATTCTCAATTCTGAGATAAAATCTGTATTCAGTGAAGACAGATTGTTACATTAGTGAGATAGGAGGTGGCAGCTGCTACTGATAAGATTCTATGTGAACTGCAGGGGGAGGAGGAGGAGGAGGAGTTCTGCCTCTATCCACTCTCTCTTCCCCTCCTTTCCTCTACATAGAATCTAATCAGCACCAACCGCCATCTCTTATCTCAATAATGTAACATTCTGTCTTCAATGAATAGAGATTTTACCCCAAAATTGAGAATTTTGAAACTGAATGATCAGTCCTGTCCGAGATAAGGGCAAATTTCTGTGATAAAATATACTACAAAGTTGTTTATTTTCATCTGTACTATTGATTTATGAAATAAAAATTAAAACGACAGTTACTCTTTCATGAATTGGTCGCACCTCCTGACGGGGTACCATGCACAACACAAGTCTTCATGCATCATTCCCTTTGGGCATAGTTGAGATTTTGCTCTCTACTTGTCCATGTTTTTACTCAATGTTTGTGAGGACAAGAGCAGAGCTGTAGTGGGTGCAGAGGTTGCATTTGCACCCAGGAGGCCCAAAAGATCCCTTTGACCATACTGTTAAAGAACCTTGATAGTTGGGGGCTTTGTTGGAGATTATGAATTGGGCACACAAGCTGCAAGTCACATCACAGTGTTAAATGACCACTATGGGTTTTTCTTTTATTTCACCACCAGATAGGTATGAGTAATGTATATTCCCTGTGGTTAGAAAAGTAGTTACCACTCGCCATCTTCTGTTGTTCACAGCGCCTCTTCTGCACTACGTTGACTGGAGTTGTGACTAGCCGGATCACTCCAGTGTTTGCTGGGTGGACCGGAAGTCACTTCTCAATGTGACTAAGAACGAGGCTCTCATAGAACCATGTTCTCCACATTGGAGAAAGACGGTCCGATTATCCTGATCAGGCTGAAGTCACACACAACGTATAAAAAAATCGGTCCGTTTTTCACGGACGAGAATCGTACAAATGTTTCATGAACAGTGATCCGTATGTCATCCATGTGCAGTGCAAGGATGCGATTTACCCGCATCAAAGTATCCATATGTCATCCGTATGGCGAGATTTTCTCGCCGCCATGTAAAATGGACATATAATGGATCCATTGCCTCAAATATTCATGAAAATATATATACAGTCTATATATATATATATATATATATATATATATATGTCAGTGAGACACACACATATATATATATATATACAGTATATATATATATACAGTATATATATATATATATATATATATATATATATATATATATATCTTTATATTTCATAGAGAGTTAGCAGAATAGCCGATAATCCTCTCCATTATTAATCCAATAGTATGAATGGGTTAAAAAAATACACACACACATTAAGAATAAAGTCTTTTAATGAAATAATTAAGCACACAGGTTTAACATCTTTATTACACTCTCAATCTAAGCGAAGCCCTTGTTCATCTGTAAAAAAATCCAAAATAAAAGAGCAACAATCTCCCATACCTGTCCACTGTACGGTCAAGTCCCACGCTGCAATCCATCTAAAGGGGTTAAATAGTTTACAACCGGGAGCACTGCTAATGCTACCGGCCGGGCTGTAAACCACTGTGTGTAATGAATGAAAAGCTGCCTGCGCAGCCTCCCCACCTGACTGGACATAAACTTATTAGCGTGGGAAAGTTTCTGAACATTTTCCCACGCTGTCAAGTTCACCTCAGGTCAGGCGGGGCCGACTACCGCTGATGTCACTGAGCAGAATTAATAGAATACACCGCACTCTCTGATGATTTATGTTGCAATGATAGTGAAAATTTATTAATAGGACATTAAACATAGGATTCCACAATGTAGAAAGCGACCAGAAACTGAACTGATGTTTCGACTCCTCCCAAGTCTTAATCATATAGTCGCTTCATAAAGGATAAATCGGACATGCAGGGAGTTCGCTTGAGGTTTGTGAGTGCACTCTTCCACAGCGTTGTTGTGGTGTATCTATGGTGTATCTATGCACTGAATGTGAGTCTGAGCATGTGCAGACTCAGAGCCTGACCTGAGGTGAACTTGACAGAGTGGGAAAATGTTCAGAAACTTTTTTCTCGCATAGCACTCGTCCGTATTCCTCTCTAGTGTGACTCCGGCCTCAGACTTTGATCAGAATGGTTTCAGGTGGAGAGTCCATGAAAATCAGACCGCACTCAGATGTCATGTCCATTTTTTCACGGACATATAGACTTGCATTGCCGATTTTGATCAGATGCTTAGATCAAAGTTGGAAATGTCTCCAAATTTTGTTGTGGACCATTCAGTTTGGGGAAAAAATTGTACTTGTGCTCAGCCCCATAGAATATCACAGGTATGAGTGCATTACGCAAAAAACCATTGTGCGAGAACATCACTCATGTGCACAGGGCCTTAGGCCTGTTTCACACATCAGTGGCTCCAGGACGTGTGGTGACAGTTTCCTCACGTACCAGAGACACTGACTCACGTAGACACATTAAAATAAATGTGTCTCTGCACATGTCAGCGTGTTTTCACGGACCGTGTGTCCGTTTGAAAAACACGGAGACATGTCAGTGTTCGTGGGAGCGCACGTATCACACGGACCCATTAAAGTCAATGGGTCCGTGTAAACACGTACCGCACACGGATGCTGTCCGTGTGCTGTCCGTGTGCCGACTAAGTACCACACGGACTGTGCAGGAGACAGCGCTACAGTAAGCGCTGTCCCCTGCTTTGGGTGCTGAAACCGGAATTCATTCCTTTTTCCCAGCAGCGTTCGCTGGAGAGAAGGAATGAAAAATTGTTTTTTTATTTTTTGTGTGGTTAAAATCAAGTTCCCGCCCGCCGACATTAAAATACTCACCCAGCTCCCTTGATGCTTCCTCTCAGCGCCGCAGCATGTCCTGTATGAGTGGTCACGTGGTGCCGCTCATTACAGTGATGAATATGCGGCTCCACCTCCCATAGTGCGATTTTTACATGGGTCCATACACTTGCAATGATGAAATTGATCAGAGACTAGGATCAAAATAAGACATGTCTCTGTGATTGTGTGTGGACTACTCAGCCAGCCAAAAATCATGGACATGTTAATAGTCCCATATGCTATAATACGTGCAAGGTCTATAAATGAAGAACACATATAGAACTCATACTAGAAAAACTGAACAAGCCCTTAGTTAAAGGGGTTGTCCAGTCCAGATTGATAAGTCTGTAGTCACTCTGTGGGACTGCAGACATATTAATCCCCCCCAGGGAAGATTCGCCAGTCTCTGACCTGGGACCGTGGATTATGTATGAGATATACATACTCCCGGCCAGTGGACGCAGCCTCACTCCATACACTTGTATGGGCCGCCCTGCCCACTGATCAGGAGTTTGTATAAGGCCGGTTTCACACATCAGTGGCTCCGGTACGTGAGGTGACAGTTTCCTCACGTACCGGAGACACTGACACACGTAGACCCATAAAAATCAATGCATCTGTTCAGATGTCATTGATTTTTTGCGGACCGTGTCTCCGTGTGCCAAACACGGAGACATGTCAGTGTTCGTGGGAGCGCACGTATTACACGGACCCAATAGAGTCAATGGGTCCGTGTAAAACACGGACCTCACATGGACATTCTCCGTCTGGGGTCCGTGTGCGTGCAGGAGACAGCGCTACAGTAAGCGCTGTCCCCCCCACATGGTGCTGAAGCCGGTATTCATATCTTCCCTGCAGCAGCGTTTGCTGTAGAGAAAATATGAAGAATAGTGTTAAAAATAAAGATTTAGGTGTCCGCCGCCCCCCCACCCCCTGTGCGCCCCCCCGCTGGTCAGAAAATACTTACCCGCTCCCTCGCTCCTTCCTGGTCTGGCCGCGCCTGCTACTGTATGCGGTCACGTGGGGCCGATCATTTACAATCATGAATAGTCGGCTCCGCCCCTATGGGAGGTGGAGCCACATATTCATGACTGTAAATGATCGGCCCCACGTGACTGCATGCAGGAGAAGCCGCGGCCAGACCAGGAAGCAGCGAGGGAGCGGGTAAGTATTTTCTGACCAGCGGGGGGGCGCACAGGGGGTGGGGGGGCGGCGGACACATAGATCTTTATTTTAAACACTATTCTTCATATTTTCTCTGCAGCAAACGCTGCTGCAGGGAAGATATGAATCGCAGCTTCAGCACCATGCAGAGTGGGTACCACACGCTCCGTGTGGTACCCACTCGCCATACGGGCGGCACACGTGTGCCGCACGTATGGCCTCCGTGAGTTCCCAGGCACACGGACACGGATAACTCCGGTACCGATTTATTCTGGTACCGGAATTATCTGGACGTGTGGGACAGCCCTAACGCATACATAATCCCCGCAGTGCACAGTGCTTGCCCTGGGGGGATTCATAAGTCTGCAGTCACACAGAGTGACTACAGACTTATCGATTGAAACCGGACAACATCTTTAATAGGTTTTCATATCAAAATTTAATCAGAATACTGGCAACAAAAAAGGTTTGACTTTTGATACAAAAGTTCACCTTCATATATCATTTTAGTATATATTAAAATATAGACTATATAAAAAGTTTATAGCTTTGTAAATTCAATCCTTTATTTATCTTATACTAAAACTATGTTACAATTATGGTACCTGGAATATAATTCAATGTATTTACAAAGTTACCTAACTTTTTTTATACACGTTATCTGTGTGTGAAGTGTATAGTGTGTTCAAAGGTGAACATGTGCTTAAAGAGGACATGTTACCAGGTCAAAAGTGGCCAGCCTTTGCTGTTATTCTGTGTTGCTACTCTCTGAGTATGCCGTTTTTTAATTGTTTTTTTCTTCAATCCACCATACAGTTTGAGAAAACCCAAACGGTAAAGCTCAGGGTTCGTACCGGGCATGTAGTGTCCAGTGCTGAACCTCCAAACACGGACTTCTAAACAGAAGTCTGTGATACTGTATGGGTTCGTCAGACGAATAAAGCCTATTGACAACGTGACCCGGGCTGTATAACCATGTTAAAGAAATAAATGAATAATTAAAAAAAAAAAAACATTGTCCCCTACTTTTTATAATCAGCTAAGGGAAAACAAATAGCTGTGAGCTGATCTTATTATGCTTGGAAATGGCCAATATTCCTGGACCTTCCCAGTCTATTCATATCAGCTCACAGATGTCTGCTTTGCCTTTGCTGGTTACAAAAAATAGGGGGACCTATCCCCCCTATTTTTAATAACCAGCAAAGGCTAAGCAGACAGATGCAGGCTGATGTTAAGAGGCTGGAAAGGTCTTTGGATATAGGCCCCTTCTAAGCTAACACCACCCCTCAGCCACCCCAGAAATGGCGACCCAATTGCACCAATTCTGCCTATTAGCCTCTGCTCTTTCCGATTTTTCTGGTGCTTTGGCAATCAGGGTGATGGTTTTGGAGTTGATGTCAGCAACTGGCGCTGACATCAAGCCCAGGCGTTAGTAATGGAGAGGCGTCTGTGAGACCCCCCATTACTAACTCTATAGTAAAAATAAATAAGCACACAAAAGTCCTTTATTTAAAAAAAAAAAAAAAAAATTCCCTCTTTCTCCCATCTGTAAAAAAAAAAAACCTCACTCTGGTTTTTAATAGGTTAAACAAGGCTAAAAATACCCTTTAGTGCTGTAGTGTGAAAGACACTACAGGGTGCTATTTTATTATATGTAGGGGGCTGATGACAACGATAATTTCCCAATCCACATGTGTTTGCAGGGCAATTGTCCGGCTCACCAAAGTTTGGGTTCCCATTGGTTTCTATGAGGTTTGGAGTCAAGATCGGGTCAAGTTTGGGTACCCGAACCAAACTTTGGACTAAAGTCCGGCCAAACCTGTTGAATCCGAACTTCCACGGGTCCGCTTATCCCTAAGTAGGAGCAAAAAGTGCCCACTTGTGACCAGCTGACATGCCCTCTTTAAAAAACAGGCTGTCATAAAACTAAAAAAGCAAACTGACTCTATTGGATCCTATCCATTAAAGTGTTTATTCCAGAGTTATGATGTGAGCAAACATATTGCTCCATTTGGCGTTTACGCAGCAGTCTAGGCCAGCTATGCCAATAGGAAGTGGCATGGGCGGACATGGACGAGATAGGGGGTGGCTACGCCTGCCCATCACATTTATGAATAGCTGCGTCCCTTTAGTGGTCTCACTGCTGTCTGTTAAGGACTTTTAAATGTGTTCAAAATAAATTCTCAAGGTTTTTTTTTAACCCTTTAACTACAATGGTGCTAGATGGCCCTTTTTTCTTTTATTGCTTCTTGCTCCTGACAGTTGAGCAGTATTTTTTTATGGCAGGACTACACAGCGACTTTGGCCTCGACAAAGGTTGCGCAAACAAAATCGTGATGTGCTACTGCATTGCTTTCCCGAGGGTACTGCAACAAGCAAGTTCTAAAGAATCCAACTGGGTCAAACTTTTTGTGACTTGTTTGTCACGGTCCCATTCACCTGAATTATGCTGTGATATAGCAGGGGCGTATAGCAATCTTTGGCCACATGACCAGTCTTGGTGCCAATGTCTAACCCCAGGTGCCTGGTTCCCCTTTAATCATCGCAATTACTTTTGGCAACTTATACAATAATTGTTGAATAAAGTGACAATTAAGGGACCTCTACCGCCTGGTGTTAAAGGAACATGAACCTAAGGCAATCTGTCAGTGGACTGAATTAGAGCGGCATCAGCAGTGCGATCTTGTGAGATTCAGGCCTCATTCATAACTCCGAATTTCACGTACGAGTGCTATCTCAATTTTCACAGCTAGCACTCGTACCCATGATATTCTATGAGACTGTACACATGCCCAATTTTTTTTTTCCTTGGATCGAGTGGTCCACGGAACATATCAGAGACATGTACAATTTTTGGCAGGAGTCACATGAGGGTTTGTTGCTTCGTTCGACAACATTGGGGCCAATTATGAAAATCGCACTTGGCTCAAAGTCTGTCAGAGATTGAGCCAAGTGTCAGTGCTCTGTGCTCTGATTTTCTCACATGAGAGAATCGGAGCACAGGTGCAGAGGAGACCGAGAAAGTAATTTCTCCATCTCCTGAATTGCCGGCATCCGCAGTAATCAGACTGCACTGGGATGACAGTCCAATTCACACACACCCATTGACTTGTATGGGTGAGTGCGATCAGATTCTTGGATGCACTCATAGCATGCTGCGATTGTTTTCTCATGCCGAATCAACATGAGAAAATAATCGCAGATCTGAGATGAAGCAGAATAACACTGGGTACTATGTTTATATGTTTTATCGCATAGCACTCGTCTGTGTTATACGCTCGTGTGAGCGAGCCCTTAAAGGGGTTGTCCACTACTTTCAATTATCCCCCCAATTTATCCCCCCGGGGCCCCTGACGAATTTTGTAAATACCTTGCGTTGCCTTTTTCGCCTGTGAGCGGCGCTATGCTGGTGGCTGAGTCCGGGTCACGTGACCCCGAGGCTGCAGCCACCGCTAATTTCCGCCGACGTCACGTCAATTTCCAGACTCTGGAAATTGACGTGACGTCAGTAACAGGCGTGTCCCAGCCGCACAGTCAGCAGTCACTCAAGAGTGACTGGGCTGTGGGCTGCCTGTGCTGTGCTGGGGGCGGGCGGGGCTTTGCTGGGGGCGGGCGGGGCTGTGCACTGCAGGTGTCTGGTGCTGGGATCTGCTTGCCGAGATGTGCGGCGGCTGGTCCCTTGGCGGCGGCGGCCGGTGTACTGCACTGTACCGGCGGCGGCCGGTGCGTGGGCGGCCGGTCCCACGGCGGCGGCCGATGCCGTGGTGGCGGCGGCCGGTGCCGTGGCAGCCGGTGCGACGGCGGGGGTCTGCGTGGTGCTGAAGGTGGCTGTGCGGTGGTGGTGGCGGGGGCATTGTCACTGTGTGCAGGCATGTCCGATGGGACTACAAGTCCCATCGGGCTCTGCCTGCTACAGTGACAGTGAGTGACACATTAGCCAATGATGGGACAGTAGTAGTCCCATCATCCGGCTAATGTGTTGAATGTAAAAAAAAAACACATGTACAGTACATACATACATAGAACACATACAGAACATGCGACATGCAGCATGCGACGACATGCGCCATGCGACGGCATGCGCCATGCGACGACATGCGGCGGCATGCGTCGACATGCGCCGACATGCGCCATGCGACGACATGTGGCGCCATGCGACGACATGCGCCATGCGTCGACATGCGCCATGCATCGGCATGCAGCATGCGACGACATGCAGCATGCGACGACATGCGCCATGCGACGACATGCGCCATGCGACAACATGCGACGACATGCTGCATGCGACGACATGCTGCATGCGACGACATGCGGCATGCGACGACATGCGCCATGCGACAACATGCGGCATGCCGCATACAGTACATACATACAGTACATACATACAGTACATGCAGACATACAGTACATATAACAGAGTATATACTCACCATCACTTGTCACTTTGATCCCCGAAGCCATTGTCATCTGTAAAAAATATTAAAATAATAAACAAACACTATACTCCCTGATCCGCAGAAATCCAATTAAATCGAGTGTCCCTCGACGATCTCCCGTGGAGAGCTGGAGAATCTGCTGATGCAACCACTCTCCAGGGGCTCCAGGAACACAATGAGGGGAGGAAGGTATCCTTCCACAATGTATTCCCCACAATGTATTCCTACGCCCCTGTGAGAAAATAGTCCCTAGTCTCACTTTATGGCATTGCTGTGTGAGGAAGTTCCCACGCAGCTTTTTGCCATAAAGTGAGACCAGTGAACTTTAGTAACCTCAGTGATGCACTGCAGGAGCCATTGTCTCCTGTCAGTGTGTCACTTAGGGTCCTATAGAGCAGTGACATCACCCGATGTCACTGTTCTATAGGGGGGATCGTCGTGGGACCCTCGTTATTAATTTGACTACGGCGGACAGGTAGTATACGGTTTATTATTTTACGTTTTTTGCAGGCGCTGAAGTATGGTAAGTATGGTTAAATGAAGAATATTAAAATACTTTTTCCTAATGTGTGCGTGTTTTATTAACCCTTTTTTAGTATTGGATTAATAACGGATAGGCGTCTTATTGACGCATCTCCGTTATTAACCCGGCTTAATGTCACCTTACAATAGCAAGGTGACATTAACCCCTTATTACTCCATATCCCACCGCTACACGGGAGTGGGAAGAGAGGGGCTAAGTGCCCCATTTCTGGGGCGGCTGCGGACTGGTATTTGTAGCGGGGGGGGGACCAATATCCATGGCCCCTCTCTAGGCTATGAATATCAGCCCGCAGCTGTCTGCGTAGCCTTTCTGGCTATAAAATATAGGGGGACTCCACGTCATTTTTTTTGGGGGGGTCCCCCTATTTTAATAGCCAGTAAAGGCTACGCAGACAGCTGCGGGCTGATATTCATAGCAGGCTACAAATATTGGCCCCGGCCGTCGGCTTTCCCTCTCTGGCGCAGAAAATTGCGCGGGAGCCTACGCCGTTTTTTTCCGTTTTTTTATTAAATTAAATGCTCATTAAGGCCTCTTTCACCCTTGCGTCGGTACGGGTCCATCGCTATGCGTCGGGCCGACGTACCGACGCACGTTGTGAAATTTGTGCACGTCGTGGGCAGCGGATGCAGTTTTTCAACGCATCCGCTGCCCATTCTGAAGTCCGGGGAGGAGGGGGCGGAGCTTTTGGCCGCGCATGCGCGGTAGAAAATGGCAGACGCGACGGCCGTGCCAACGGTCCGCCAAAACACGACGCATCCGTTGCACGACGGACGCGACGTGTGGCCATCCGTCGCAATCCTTCACTAATACAAGTCTATGGGTAAAAAACGCATCCTGCGAGCACATTTGCAGGATCCGTTTTTTTCCCAAAAAGACGGATTGCTAAAAACGCAAGTGTGAAAGTAGCCTTAGGCTGCTTTCACACTAGCATCGGTAAGGGTCCGTCGCGCTGCGTCGCTAATAAAAGTCTATGGAGAAAAAACGCATCCTGCAGACAACTTTGCAGGACGAGTTTTTTCTCCACAACGACGCATTGCGACGTGCAGTGCACGACACTAGTGTGAAAGAGGCCTTAGAAACATAGGCCTTTCTATTATATATCTATGGATATATCTATCCATAGATATATTTATAGATAGATATATCTATAGATACATAGATGTATCTATCCATATATTTGGCTGCTTTCACACATCAGGTTTTTGCCGTGAGGCACAATCCGGCGAGTTTTGAAAAAAACGGATCCATTTTTTTCCGCCGGATCCGTTTTTTTCTCATAGAGTTGTATTAACGCCGGATTGCGCCTGATGGCCACACGTTTCATCGTTGGTCACACGTTGGTCACACGTTTTTGCCGGATCCGTCAAAAAAGCTGTTTCCGCCGGATGGAAAATACATACAGAGGAACCGTTTTTTCTGTCCGGCGAAAAAACGCACAGCGACGGATCCGGCAAAAAAACGTATGAAACTGAGCTGTGAAATGATGAATCCGGCCTTGGAATCCGTTTTTTCAGGCATGTTTCCATTCAAATCATGCACATTTTCCGTTTATTTACTTATTTCCAAAAACGGCATTAAAACCGCGCATAAACCGCACCAAAAAAAGCAGCAAAACTGCACCAAAAACTGCATCAAAACTGCACCAAAAACTGCATCAAAACCTGGTGCAGTTTTGGTGCGGTTTTGATGCAGTTTTTGGTGCGGTTTTGATGCAGTTCTTGGTGTGGTTTTGGTGCGGCTTTTTCCGCAGCATGTGCACAACAAGTCTGCGGCTCCCATAGACTTACATTGGTTGTGCACTACACTGCGGATTTGATGCAATTCAGTGCGGCAAAAAAACGCTGCGGATCTGCAATCAGATCCGCAACGTGTGAACACAGCCTTAGCATTTAGGGAACCTAGCAAAAAAGCCAAGCAAAAAACAAGTGTGGGATTGCACTTTTTTTGCCATTTCATTGCACTTTGAATTTTTTTCACATTTTCTGTTACACGACATGGTAAAACCAAAGATGTCATTCAAAAGTAGAACTTGTCCCGCAAAAGATAAGCCCTCACATGGCCATATTGACGGAAAAATTATAGCTCTGGAAAGAAGGGGAGCGATAAACGAAAACGAAAACAAAAAAGCTCCAGGGGTGAAGGGGTTTAGAAACATGGATATGGACATATCTATGGAAATAGACATAGATATATCTGTATCTATCTATCTATCTATCTATCTATCTATCTATCTATCTATCTATCTATCTATCTATCTATCTATCTATCTATCTGTCTATCCCATATCTATCTATCTATCTATCTATCTATCTATCTATCTATCTATCTATCTATCTATCTATCTATCCATCTATCTGTGGTGTGTAATGGAGTGTGGGTTGGACAAATATAAAAGAGGAGGTTGGACAGAAATGACATCACAAATCTTTTTGAAGCTAGAGGGGAGAGAGGAGGGAGGGGTTGGGGTGTGTTTTGGAGTGGGTGTGCTAGGTTCAGGCTTAGTAGCAGTGCAATGCATCATGGAACTTGTAGTATTAGAGCACAATGACTCAGGAGAAAGGAAGTTGTCGATTAACCCCATGAGAGCTGAATCCAGCACTAAAGATGTGCTGCTACAGCATGATAAAAGGTAATATTGCTAAAATAAACACAGTAGATGTTTTCAGTGGCACATAATAGCAAGATTTATGAAAAAAAAAAAAAAGGTTATAGTAGTGGACAACTTCTTTAATCTGAGAGTCGGATCAAAATCGGTGATGCGTGTGAATGGGTCCATTAAAAAAATCAAACCACATTTGGATGACATCCAAGTTCTGTTCGTTTTTCACGGACTGTCAGAATGGAGAAGGTGGAGAATTTTTTTTTTATTTCTCCATGAGAAAAATGGATGACCCTCAGACCACATTCTGATCAAACTGACCAAAGTCTGATCACAATAATGGGTCCGTTTTTCTCATACGTTGAAAAATTGTAGGTGTGAATGAGGCCAGGGCCGGCTCCAGGTTTTCGACGGCCCCTTTAACACATTCCACAATTCATGATGCACCAATACGGCAGAGAAATTTAGGTATAGTACATTGCCAAAGATTTAATTTCTTCCATTTCATGAGTGGTATTGATTGTAAATTCTACAATAGCTCAGAAACCATACAGTATAGTCCTCCATGCAGTATTATGGGCACCTCATAGTGCTCCACAAAGAATAATGAGCCCCATTTATTGCTCCAAACAGAATAATGAGACTCATATATTGCTGCATACATAATAATGGAGCCTATGTAATGTTCCATACAGTATAATGAGCCCCATGTAATGCTCCATACAGTATAATGGGCCCCATATAATGCTCCATAAAGAATAATGAGCCCAATATATTGCTCCATACATAATGGGTCCCTTATAATGTTCATTACAGTATATGATGGCCCCATATAATGATCCATACAGAATGGGCTCCACATAATGCTCCATACAGAATACGATGGGCCCCATACAGTATAATGACCCCCATATATTGCTTCATACAGTATAATGAGTCCCACATAATGCTCCATACAGTATATGATGGGCCCCATATATTGCCCCATACCTAATGGCCCCCATATAATGCTCCATACAGAATAGGCCCTATATGATGCTCCATATATAATGGTTACCATATGATGCTTCATATATATTGGGCCCTATATGATACTCCATATATAATGGGCCCCAAATGATGCTCCAGTATATGATAGGCCCCATATATGATGCTCTAGTGTATGATGGGCCCATATAATGCTCCATAAATAATGAGCCCCATATTTGATGCTCCAGTGTATGATGGGCCCATATGATGCTCTATATATAATGGGCCCCATATGATGCTTCATATGTAATGGACCCCATATGATGCTACATATATAATGCTCCATATATGATGCTCCAGTATATAATGGGCGCCTCATATTTGATGCTTCAGTGTATGTTGGGCACCAAATATAATAATTCAGTATATAATGCTCCCCATATATTGCTTCAAACATAAAAAAAAATGAAATACTCACTTCTCCTTGCTGGCCGCTGATCTGCTCTGGACTCCTCAGCGTAGGCATCTTACGGCTCTCTGCACTGACTGTTCAGGCAGAGGGTGCACACTAGTGACATCATTGCACCCTCTGATCTGAAAGTCACAGTCAGGAAACGCGGAATGCGCCTCAGTGGTGGAGCGGGGAGAGGTAAGTGTTATGATCCTAGTGGTAGAGGATCTCAGAAGTTCCAGCTAAGTCCGCAAACACAAAAACCAGCTCATAGGGAGGTGGTAACTTGGCTGACCGTATATCTAATCCTAGCACAACAACTAGAAGTAGCCGGGGAGCGTACCTACGTTGATTCTAGACGTCTCGCACCAGCCGGAGAACTAACTACCCCTTTCAGAGAAAATAAGACCTCACTTGCCTCAAGAGAAAGGACCCCAAAGTTATAATACAAGCCCCCAACAAATAATAACGGTGAGGTAAGAAGAAAAGACAAACGTAAGAATGAACTAGATTTAGCAAAGAGAGGCCCACTAATTAATAGCAGAAAATAGGAAGCGGACTTATACGGTCAGCAAAAACCCTACAAAAATATCCACGCTGAATATCCAAGAACCCCCGCACCGACTAACGGTGTGGGGGGAGAATATCAGCCCCCTAGAGCTTCCAGCAAAAATCAGGAATCACATTATGAACAAGCTGGAACAAAATAGAAGCAAAGCGAATAAACAAAAATAAGAAAGCAGGACTTAGCTTATCTTGCAAAGAACAGGAGACCAGGAGTCAGGAGCAAACAGACATAGACTGACTACATCGATTCCAGGCACTAGACTGAGTTTCCAGGAAGTCTAAATAGGAACACCCAAGGCCTAACGAACCAGGTGGGTACCAACCTGGAGAAAGATGATCCAAGTGTAATACCGCTAGTGACCACAAGAGGGAGCCAAGAAATATAGTTCACAACAGTACCCCCCCTTTAAGGAGGGGTCACCGAACCCTCACCAAGACCACCAGGGCGATCAGGATGAGCAGCGTGAAAGGCACGAACCAAATCGGCCGCATGAACATCAGAGGCGACCACCCAGGAATTATCCTCCTGACCATAGCCCTTCCATTTGACCAGATACTGAAGCCTCCGTCTAGAGAGACGAGAATCCAAGATCTTCTCCACCACGTACTCCAACTCGCCCTCAACCAAGACCGGAGCAGGAGGGTCAACAGCAGGAACCACAGGCACAACGTACCGCCGCAACAAAGACCCATGGAACACATTGTGAATGGCAAACGACACCGGAAGATCCAAACGAAAAGACACCGGATTAAGGACTTCCAAAATTTTATAAGGACCAATAAAGCGAGGCTTAAACTTAGGAGAGGAAACCTTCAGAGGGACATACCGAGAAGACAACCAAACCAAATCCCCAACACGAAGTCGGGGACCCACACCGCGGCGGCGGTTGGCAAAACGCTGAGCCTTCTCCTGTGACAACTTCAAGTTGTCCACCACATGATTCCAAATCCGCTGCAATCTATCCACCACAGAATCCACCCCAGGACAGTCAGAAGATTCAACATGACCCGAGGAAAAACGAGGATGAAAACCAGAGTTGCAGAAAAATGGCGAAACCAAAGTAGCGGAACTAGCCCGATTATTGAGGGCAAACTCAGCCAATGGCAAGAAGGTCACCCAATCATCCTGATCCGCAGAAGCAAAACATCTCAAATAAGCTTCCAGCGTCTGATTAGTTCGCTCCGTTTGGCCATTAGTCTGAGGATGAAAGGCAGATGAAAACGACAAATCAATGCCCATCTTAGCACAAAAAGATTGCCAGAACCTGGACACAAACTGGGATCCTCTGTCAGACACGATATTCTCAGGAATGCCATGCAAACGAACCACATTCTGAAAGAACAAAGGAACCAGATCGGAAGAGGAAGGCAACTTAGGCAAGGGCACCAAATGGACCATCTTGGAAAAGCGATCACACACCACCCAGATGACAGACATTCCTTGAGACACCGGAAGATCTGAAATGAAATCCATGGAAATGTGTGTCCAGGGCCTCTTCGGGACGGGCAAGGGCAAAAGCAACCCGCTGGCACGAGAACAGCAAGGCTTAGCCCGAGCACAAATCCCACAGGACTGCACAAAAGAACGCACCTCCCGCGACAAGGAAGGCCACCAAAAGGACCTAGCTACCAAATCTCTGGTACCAAAAATCCCAGGATGCCCTGCCAACACTGAGGAATGAACCTCGGAGATAACTCTGCTGGTCCATTTATCAGGAACAAACAGTCTATCAGGTGGGCAAGGGTCAGGTCTACCAGCCTGAAATCTCTGCAACACACGTCGCAAATCAGGAGAAATGGCCGACAAGATTACTCCCTCTTTAAGAATACCAGCTGGCTCTGAGACTCCCGGAGAGTCAGGCACAAAGCTCCTAGAAAGAGCATCAGCCTTCACATTCTTCGAACCAGGCAGGTATGAGACCACAAAGTCAAAACGGGAGAAAAACAACGACCAACGAGCCTGTCTAGGATTCAGGCGCTTAGCAGACTCGAGATACATCAAATTTTTGTGATCAGTCAAGACCACCACACGATGCTTAGCTCCCTCGAGCCAATGAAGCCACTCCTCAAATGCCCACTTCATGGCCAACAACTCCCGATTACCAACATCATAGTTCCGCTCCGCAGGCGAAAATTTCCTAGAAAAAAAAGCACAAGGTCTCATCACAGAGCAACCAGAGCCTTTCTGCGACAAAACAGCCCCTGCACCGATCTCAGAAGCGTCCACTTCAACCTGAAAGGGAAGTGAGACATCAGGCTGGCACAAAACAGGCGCCGAAGTAAACCGGCGCTTCAGCTCCCGGAAAGCCTCCACGGCTGCCGGAGCCCAATTAGCCACATCAGAACCTTTCTTGGTCATATCCGTCAAAGGTTTAACAACGCTAGAGAAATTAGCAATAAAACGACGGTAGAAATTAGCAAAACCCAAGAACTTCTGAAGACTCTTAACAGACGTGGGTTGAGTCCAATCATGAATAGCTCGGACCTTAACTGGGTCCATCTCCACTGTAGAAGGGGAGAAAATGAAACCCAGAAAGGAAACCTTCTGCACTCCAAAGAGACACTTTGAGCCCTTCACAAACAAAGCATTATCACGCAAAACCTGAAACACCATCCTGACCTGCTTTACATGAGAATCCCAATCATCAGAAAAAGCCAGAATATCATCCAGATAAACAATCATAAACTTATCTAGATACTTCCGGAAGATGTCATGCATAAAGGACTGAAACACTGAAGGAGCATTAGAGAGCCCAAAAGGCATCACCAAGTACTCAAAATGACCTTCGGGCGTATTAAACGCAGTTTTCCATTCATCTCCCTGCTTAATGCGCACAAGGTTGTACGCACCACGAAGATCTATCTTGGTGAACCACTTGGCACCCTTAATCCGAGCAAACAAGTCCGACAATAGTGGCAAAGGATACTGAAATTTGACCGTGATTTTATTCAGAAGCCGATAGTCTATACAAGGTCTCAAATACCCGTCTTTCTTGGCTACAAAAAAGAATCCCGCACCAAGAGGGGAAGAGGATGGACGAATATGTCCCTTCTCCAAAGACTCCTTTATATAAGAACGCATTGCGGCATGCTCAGGTACAGATAGATTAAATAATCGTCCCTTAGGAAATTTACTACCAGGAATCAAATCTATAGCGCAGTCACAATCCCTATGAGGAGGAAGGGCACTGGACCTGGACTCACTGAATACATCCTGATAGTCCAACAAATACTCTGGAACTTCAGAAGGAGTAGAAGAAGCAATAGACACCGACAGGGAATCACAATGAATTCCCTGACAACCCCAACTTGACACAGACATTGCCTTCCAATCCAAAACTGGATTATGGGTCTGTAACCATGGCAGACCTAAAACGACCAAATCATGCATTTTATGCAGAACAAGAAAACGAATCACCTCCCGATGTTCAGGAGTCATGCACATGGTCACTTGTGTCCAATACTGCGGTTTATTCTCCGCCAATGGCGTAGCATCAATTCCTCTAAGAGGAATAGGATTTTTTAAAGGCTCCAGGACAAAACCACAGCGCTTGGCAAACGACAAGTCCATAAGACTCAGGGCAGCACCTGAATCCACAAATGTCATAACAGGGTAGGAAGACAATGAGCAAATTAGAGTTACAGACAAAATAAACTTAGGATGCAAATTACCAATGGCGACAGGACTAACCATCTTTGTTAGGCGTTTAGAGCATGCTGAGATAACATGTGTAGAATCACCACAGTAAAAACACAACCCATTCTGACGTCTATGATTTTGTCATTCAGTTCTAGTCTGAATTCTATCACATAGCATTGAGTCAGGTGTCCGTTCAGACAACACTACCAGAGGATTAGCAGATTTGCGCTCCCGCAAACGCCGATCTATCTGAATGGCCAGAGCCATAGAATCACTCAGACTTGTAGGAATGGGAAAACCCACCATCACATTCTTAATGGCTTCAGAAAGGCCATTTCTGAAATTTGCGGCCAGAGCACACTCATTCCATTGAGTAAGCACGGACCATTTCCGAAATTTTTGGCAATACACTTCAGCCTCATCCTGGTCCTGAGAGATAGCCAGCAACGCTTTTTCTGCCTGAATTTCAAGATTGGGCTCCTCATAAAGCAATCCGAGCGCCAGAAAAAACGCATCAATATTTGCCAATGCCGGATCTCCTGGCGCCAATGAAAAAGCCCAATCCTGAGGGTCGCCACGCAAGAAAGAGATAACAATTTTAACTTGCTGAGCTGAGTCTCCAGACGAACGCGGTCTCAAAGATAGAAACAATTTACAATTATTCCTAAAATTCCCAAATTTAAATCGATCACCAGAGAAAAGCTCAGGAATAGGTATCTTAGGCTCTGACATAGGACTACTAATAACAAAATCCTGAATGCCCTGCACTCGTGCAGCAAGCTGATCCACACTAGTAATCAGAGTCTGAACATTCATGTCTGCAGCAGAGCTTCAAGCCACTCAGAGGAAAAAGGGGAAGAAGAAAAAAAAAAAAACTCAGAACTTCTTTTCTTTTAATCCCGCTTCTGCAATGCAATAAATATTCACTTTTTGGCCCGGAATACTGTTATGATCCTAGTGGTAGAGGATCTCAGAAGTTCCAGCTAAGTCCGCAAACACAAAAACCAGCTCATAGGGAGGTGGTAACTTGGCTGACCGTATATCTAATCCTAGCACAACAACTAGAAGTAGCCGGGGAACGTACCTACGTTGATTCTAGACGTCTCGCACCAGCCGGAGAACTAACTACCCCTTTCAGAGAAAATAAGACCTCACTTGCCTCAAGAGAAAGGACCCCAAAGTTATAATACAAGCCCCCAACAAATAATAACGGTGAGGTAAGAAGAAAACACAAACGTAAGAATGAACTAGATTTAGCAAAGAGAGGCCCACTAATTAATAGCAGAAAATAGGAAGCGGACTTATACGGTCAGCAAAAACCCTACAAAAATATCCACGCTGAATATCCAAGAACCCCCGCACCGACTAACGGTGTGGGGGGAGAATATCAGCCCCCTAGAGCTTCCAGCAAAAATCAGGAATCACATTATGAACAAGCTGGAACAAAATAGAAGCAAAGCGAATAAACAAAAATAAGAAAGCAGGACTTAGCTTATCTTGCAAAGAACAGGAGACCAGGAGTCAGGAGCAAACAGACATAGACTGACTACATCGATTCCAGGCACTAGACTGAGTTTCCAGGAAGTCTAAATAGGAACACCCAAGGCCTAACGAACCAGGTGGGTACCAACCTGGAGAAAGATGATCCAAGTGTAATACTGCTAGTGACCACAAGAGGGAGCCAAGAAATATAGTTCACAACAGGTAAGTATCATTAGTACCGGGGCACTGAGCAAGCGGGAGGCCCACTCGTGGGCGCCGGCACAGGCACTGGGCCCCCATAGCACAATGGTGTCCCCGAGGGCAAGTGGACCTCCTGCCTGCTCAGGGCCCCGACGCTTGCCCGGGAGCGGCAAGGGCTGACGTCGGCCCTGAATGAGGCCTTAGGTATCCACCATGAGTATTTTGTGCATTTCCGCCCCAATTACCTACATGAAATTACTCCCAATTATTTTAACCAAATTTTCCAGTGCATTTTTTACACTACAGATTTTTTCTGTTTTCGCAGTGTCATGTATTAAATACATCTAAAAAGTTTTGGAAACTTCTTTTTTTGCTCAGTAACCTTGCTTTGATAAAACTTGTCATGTGCAAATTAAATGTGTTTTATTTAATTTCAACTACAAAAATGCAATAAAAACGCTCTTGCATTTTATCTGCAGATTTTCCACATTTCATTCAAGGCTATGGGGAAAATATGCATTGACACGAAAAAATTATGAATTGAGCCTCTCATGTTCATCCTTTTATATGCAATCATTATATGTAATTTGAAGATATAATGAAACAAAAAACTGTTGGAAATGAAAAGTAGAAAAATTGTCCTCAGTAAGGCCCGGTTCACATTTGCATATCTGTGCGCAGCATACGATCCACATCGATCCGCATGTGTCATGAGCACATATGTTTAACATGGTGTACGCAGGGACATGCTTTTGCTTACACATGCGTCGTTTCACGGTGTCCGGCGAACGCAACATGTTGCATTTTTTGAGGCATCAAATATTGGATGATTGCGTCCAAAAAACGCATTACTGTCTATGGGATCGCATTGGTACGCAAGGTACTTTAGACTGCGCATGTCCAGAAAATGATGTCACCACCTCCACCGTGCGCATAAAAAACTCAAACTCATTTCAAAACGCATTTAAACGTATGCATACGTTGCGTCATGCGCAAGATGATGCACAGGCATAAGCATGCTTTTGCATGCGTTTTGGCATGCGTTTGTGCATGCAGACGATACGCTGCGGACACATACGAAAATGTGAACTTAGCCTAAGAAATCAGGCAGCAGCTGTCACGCCTGCAGGTGGCACATGTGGTTATGAACCCACTGTGCCATAGAGCCTGAACTACCTAGGAAGGGGCATAGCTAAGCGGCTACCTGGTGTTTGCTGGAGCTCCTGATAGTGGATACAGACTGGGCTGCAGGTAGCCCCCAGGTACCACTCGTAGGCAGGCGGTGGTACTGCAGCTGCCGATCCCAGGGATCGAGTTTGCTGACACAGGGAGACGTAACCAAGGTCACTGATAAGCCGGTAACAGAGACTGATGGACCATACGGACTACTTAGATGTTGAAGATAGGTTCTTGTTCACACACCTAGCTATCAGGAAACAGTTCTGGAGCTGGGCACATCGGGACCAGGAGAACGGGTATAGGTACCGCAGGCGCAGTTTCAGGATTAGGATACAGGCATACAGACAAACTATACTAGGCCAACGGGAACACAGGATACCGGAATAACTTTATCAGACTAAGGATGGGGGACCTGGCAACATACAGTTGCACACACCAACACCACCAATACTAAACTATAGGGGTTGCTCAGGCACCTCCCTTTTGGGGAGGGAGCCTTTTTGTACAATATGCCTCCAAGCTATTGGCTAGGAAACACCTTGCATGGGATCACATTAACAAAAATGCCTGCCATCTTTTAGCTGGGGGTATTTTATCATGTGCGCGCTGCACCTTTAAGAGCAGGAGACCACGCACATGCACAGAGAAGGAGGAGGCAGCTCCGGAGGATGCTGTTGCGGCCACAGGCAATGAGTAAGTCGGCGTCGCCGCATGGTGGGAAGAGGGGAACTGTGCGGAGGTGTCAGCACACGTTACAGCAGCTTTCAGAATCTGAATGCTATGATATATTTTCCCACATTTGACAATGAAAATATAGATTGTGGTAATGTGCACACCTCAAACAGTTATGTGTTTATGAGCCAAATTATTATTATCACAACCACCTACATGTAATAAAAATTGTGTGTTTATGCCATGTGGGGTATATATTGTGTCCATGCTGTATTTGAATGAGTAAATAGAAAATATCCTAAAATGTTGTATCTTGTCCACTGCCATGATGGATTGATTGCAGTATTTGTGGATATATGTTAATAAGGTATCTTTCAATCTGAAGAATTCAGTTTGCAGGGTGTTGGTATTTTTTATTATTTAGTACGGTATCATGATTAGTCTGGCTGATAAATGGATGATGACCTGTTGAACTTGATCATTATGGAGAAGTTGGGATCAGAAGATTGATATCATTATCAATTTATGTGCATTATGTTCTTAATCCTTTTATAAAGAGCCTTTTATACAGGGTGATGGTAGGGAGAATATTATCACACGGAGCCAACATTCCTGTTTTCCTTTGTAAATATGTACGTGATTGAATAATCAGTAATAATTTGCTAGTTTGCTGCCTTTATATAGAACTAACAAGCTATCTCACAAGTGATGACAATCATGAAAAAGCGCACTATAGATGTAAAGTATAAATTTGTGTTTAGCTAAGGGCTCATTCCCTCTTGCGATTAAATCAGACGAAAGCAATCCAATAAAAAATCGGATTGCATTCTGGTCAATGTTATTCTATAATTGTGTCTTCATTTGTGTTTTTTTTTCCAGCTCGGATCAGATCACGATTGCACTGGAAAAAAAATCGCACCATGCTGCGCCTGTAATTGGAAATCGGATTGCATCCTGCAATAGAAGTCAATGGGTGCGAGAAAAAAATCACACAGCACTCAGACCATGCGAGTGCAGTCCGATTTTTACACACCGATCTCCTTTGAAAAGCCGGCAATTCATGTGCCGCATACAGTATAACCACAGCGTGACAGGTTAGAATTGAATAGATAGAATAGATATACAGATGTCTGTGAGAAATAGTACAATGAAATTAATAATTGAAAGAATGACACAGACTCCTTTAATAATCTTCATTAAATCATACTTACAACCTCACCCATTCCCCCAATGCCCTCGTCATCTGCACAAGAGTTAAAAAAAACAAAACAATATTCCTCACCTTTCCGCAGAGATGCTGCTAATCCATTTGTCCCACGACGGGTCTAGCTCTGCTACATCTAGATGGCAGGCTGCATGGTTGCATGATGCTACCATGCAGCCTGTCATCCAGCAGACACTGAGCACCGTGTGCTGTGTCTCTCTGTGAACTCCTATTACCTATGCGAGGGCACTGCGAGAGTGAGAAAGTTCTCCTGATCGTGGTGTCGTCATACAGGTCCTGCAAGGTCACAGCCAATTAATTCACTTCACCTTTCTGATGTCAATGCGAGCGCCATGTGAAAATATTTTCAGAAAAATAATCTTTTATTAATTAAATACATGTACTGTAATTTGCACACACACTGTTCTAATTGGATGTGTCACTGACATCTATATACAGTATCTACCTATTCTATTTGTTTTTACTGTGTGTAATCCATCTCTTCTATCCTGTCGGCTCCTGCAGTGATTTTACACTATGCTTCTGAATTGCCAGCTTTTATTCTATCTGTTTATCTATTATATATATTATATTATATAAGTTTTGAAGACTATTTCCTTTGAAAACGATGTGTAAATGACATAGAGAATTGCTGTATGTAAAACCTCATGTTAACAATCTCATTGCTGTCGGATAGCAGTCACACTGCATTTGGATGTAAATCAGATGCTAGGTGTGAAAAATCATTTTGTACTCGCATAAAAAACGCATGACACTCGCGCTACACTTGTATTGCACTCGTCCAGCTCTCCTGCATCAAATTGGACCGATTTTAAAATTGCTAGTGTGATTCCAGCCAAAAGGTTGCTTTCACACATCAGGTTTTTGCCATCAGGCACAATCCGGCGAATTTTGAAAAACACGGATCCAGCAAAAGTTGCCACCGGATCCGTTTTTTTCTTATAGACTTGTATTAACGCCGGATGGACTCACGTTTTATCCGTTTTTTGCCGGATCCATCCAAAATTAGTTTTCCGGCGGCCGGAGAAAACGTACAGAGGAACATTTTTTCTGTCCGACGGATCCAGCCCAAAACGGATGAAATGTGAGGTGAAATGATGGAATCCGGCGAACGAATTCATTTTTTTCTTAAATCATGCATTTTCCATTCTGGAAAATCTCTCTCTCTCTCTTTCTGGAGCAGGAAGTCCAAACTCTATCCCCAGGTAAAAAAAAAAAAAGTTGAATCCAGCGGAAAAATTTTGCTGGATTGTGCCTGACGGCTAAAAACTGATGTGTGAAAGGGGCCTAAGGCTATGTCTCCACGTTCAGGATGGCCGGCGGTATCGCCGCTCGGCGCTAAGCCCCGCCCCCTTTCTGGGACGCGATCATGCCGGATGTGTTAACTCTTCACATCCGGGATGATCGCTCTGTCCCATAGGGCCCTGTGATATGCCCTGCGGGGACGCTGCGTCCCCGCAAGGTGTACGGACATGCTGCGATCTGAAAAGACGCGCAGCATGTCCAGAGTCGCAGGGCCGCCGCGTGCGGGTTTCCACGCATAGTGGAGACGGGATTTCATAAAATCCCCTCCACTATGCTGGAACATCTGAAAATTTGATGAAAAGTTTTGTGGATGAATCTTGGATGATCTCTCACACACGTGTCTGTAGGAGCCCTAAGATGACCATTCATACCAACAAGATTTTTCTGGTCTGTTTTATATCAGTGTTTTTTTATCAGATTTTCATCAGAATTTGGTCAGTTTTAGTTTCTCTCTTATGAAAACAAATGGAGATTTCTCAAGATTTGCCCATCGAACAGTGAAAAACAGACAGCACACGCACAGCATCCAAGTTCCATTGGCAAGTTTGATCGAAGACTCCGATCAAAATTGGAGATGTCTCCATGATTTTGTGCAGACCACTCAGGTCACAAAAATACATGGACATGTGAACATCCCCTTAGACTATAACAGATATGAGTTCTAGCCATGAAAAACATGGATAGAACTTGTACGAGAAAAACTAAACGAGCCCTCAGCCAAATTCTCCAGTTCAGCAATTGGGCCATGGTCTTCAAGCTGATTTGAATAATAATAACTTATATTCTGATTTTCACATCTACCATAGATATTACAATAATCTTGAATATAAGCCTAAAATAAGACTAAAAAAATTAAACTCCTTCATACCAGTTAGTAAGTCAGTACATCAGTACTCTTCCCATAGTGGGCAGTAGAGAAGTATATTTACAGTCTTATTTATCCATTATTTGCTCCCATATTACAGCTAGCAATTTGCAACCAATATGGACACCAATTGCCTGCACAATGCCCTATTGTGAAGCTGGGTGGATAAATAAATAGGATTCAGTTAGCCGACCTTTTGGATAATTTTCCATGTCTGTGAAGTGGTCTAAAGAGCTTTTCATGCTATGCTTCAAATATCTACCTATTTTTATATCTAAGCTTATATCTATTCTCCAGTACTCAGACCTCAAAATACATTTACATCTCTATGTGTGAATTACAGGTGCTTCTTACAAAATTGGAATATCATCAAAAAGTTAATTTATTTCAATTCTTCAATACAAAAAGTGAAACTCATATATTATATAGAGTCATTACAAACATAGTGATCTATTTCAAGTGTTTATTTCTGTTAATGTTGATGATTATGGCTTACAGCCAATGAAAACTCAAAAGCCATTATCTCAATAAGTTAGAATACTTTATAACACCAGCTTGAAAAATGATTTTAAAATCCAAAACGTTTGCCTACGGAAATGTATGTTCGGTAAATGCACTCAATACTTGGTTGGGGCTCTATTTGCATATACCTCTGCATCAATGCTGCGTGGCATGGAGGCGATCAGCCTGTGGCACTGCTGAGGTGTTATGGAAGACCAGGTTGCTTTGATAGCAGCCTTCAGCTCATCTGCATTGTTTGGTCTGGTGTCTCTCATCTTCCTATTGACAATACCCCATAGATTCTGTATGGGCTTAAGGTCAGGCGAGTTTGCTGGCCAATCAAGCACAGTGATACTGTTATTTTTTTAACCAGGTATTGGTACTTTTGGCAGGATGGACAGGTGGCAAGTCCTGTTGGAGAATGAAATTTCCATCTCCGAAAAGCTTGTCGGCAGAGGGAAGCATGAAGTGCTCTAAAATTTACTGGTAGACGGCTGTGCTGACTTTGGTCTTGATAAAACACAGTGGACCTACACCACCAGATGACATGGCTCCCAAACCATCACTGATTGTGGAAACTTCACATTAGACCTCAAGCAGCTTGGATTGTGTGCCTTTCCACTTTTCCTTCAGACTCTGGGACATTGATTTCCGAATGAAATGCAAGATTTACTTTCATCTGAAAACAACACCTTGGACCACTAAGCAATAGTCCAGTTTTTTTCTTCTTGGTCTAGTTAAGACGCTTCTGGCGTTGTCTATGGGTCATGAGAGGCTTGACACAAGGAATGCGACACTTGTTGCCCATGTCCTGGATACTTCGGTGTGTGGTGGCTCTTGAAGCAATGACCCCAGCAGCAGTCCACTCCTTGTGAATCTCCTGCAAATTTTTGAATGGCCTTTTCTTAACAATCCTTTCAAGGCTGTGGTTATCCTGGTTGCTTGTGCACCTTTTGCTACCACAGTTTTTCTTTCCACTCAGCTTACCATTAATATGCTTGGATACAGTACTCTGTGAACAGCCAGCTTCTTTAGCAGTGACCTTTTGTGGCTTACCCTCCTTGTGGATTGTGTCAATGACTGCCTTCTGGACATCTGTCAAGTCAGCAGTCTTCCCCATGATTGTGGAGCCTACTGAAATAGACCAAGGGACCTTTTTAAACGCTTAGGAAGCCTTTGCAGGTGTTCTTTGTTAATTATTCTAATTTACTGAGATAATGACTTTTGGGTTTTCATTGGCTGTAAGCCATAATAATCAACATTAACAGAAATAAACACTTGAAATAGATCACTCTGTTTGTAATTACTCTATATAATATAAGTTTCACTTTTTGTATTGAAGAACTGAAATAAATTAACTTTTTGATGATATTCTAATTTTGTGAGAAGCACCTGTATATTATTGGCTGTTTTATGAGCTGTAAGAGATGTTCACACAATGCGTTTGTGATGTGTTTTCTGCTGTGTTTTAAAAAACCCCGCTTTATTGTATTTCTGGAAATTTGCTGTAAAAGCGCATCAGGAATGCATTGTGTGAACATGGCCTCGCTATTAGAAGCTCAGTCTCTTAGGTGTAGTGCTCCTTCAGTGGCTTATTTTGGAGAAGTGCATTTCCATGAGTCATGATAGTGCATTTTTATGTCGGCTTCCTTATAGTTCAGCTTGAAATCTTTTAAGATGGGTCATTTACATACCTGCATTTTAGCCTTCCCTTCTGGTGTCCATGTCTTGCTGCCCCCTTACTTTTCCTCACTTTCCTGTGCAGGTTCCCTATTTGCAGCGGTATCATTTTATAGCATATGGCCTTTTATTTACACCCATTATACCCTACTTAACATGTTTGTCACGAGCGCGCCAGGAGTGCATCACAAACCCTGCTCGGCGCACAAAACATAAGCCCTTATCCAGCACCAGATTACGAAAACTGGAGACACTACGGGACTCTGAAAATGTCACCATTTTGGATTTTTTTTCACCACTTAAATAAAAAAAAGAACCTATACATGTTTGGTATCTGTGTACTCATACTGACCTGTAGAATTATAACGGCAGGTGAGTTTTAGAATTTAATGAACATGGTAAGTAAAATATCTAAAAAATTATTGTGGAACTGCACTTTTTTGCAATTTCACCTCATTTGGAATGTTTTTCCTTTCTACCGAGGGATATTGCTCTTAAGGTACCGTCACACTAGGCGACGCTGCAGCGATACAGACAACGATGCCGATCGCTGCAGCGTCGCTGTTTGGTCGCTGGAGAGCTGTCACACAGACCGCTCTCCAGCAACCAACGATGCCGAGGTCCCTGGGTAACCAGGGTAAACATCGGGTTGCTAAGCGCAGGGCCGCGCTTAGTAACCCGATGTTTACCCTGGTTACCAGTGTAAAATGTAAAAAAACAAACACTGCATACTCACCTTCGCGTCCCCCGGCGTCCGCTTCCTGCACTGACTGAGTGCCGGCCCTAACAGCAGAGCGGTGACGTCACCGCTGTGCTGTGCTTTCACTTTACGGCCAGCGCTCAGTCAGTGCAGGAAGCGGACGGCGGGGGACGCGAAGGTGAGTATGTACTGTTTGTTTTTTTACATTTTACACTGGTAACCAGGGTAAACATCGGGTTACTAAGCGCGGCCCTGCGCTTAGTAACCCGATATTTACCCTGGTTACCATTGTAAAACATCGCTGGTATCGTTGCTTTTGCTGTCAAACACAACGATACATGGCGATCTGACGACCAAATAAAGTTCTGAACTTTAATCAATGACCAGCGATATCACAGCAGGATCCTGATCACTGCTGCGTGTCAAACACAACGATATCGCTATCCCGGATGCTGCAACGTCACGGATCGCTAGCGATATCGTTTAGTGTGACGGTACCTTTAGCCGTACTTCCAGGGACAGCGCTCTTAGCCCTACTATCCAGGGACAGCTTTCTTAGCTTTACTACTCAGAGACAGCTCGATTAGCCCTACTACCCAGGGACAGCTCTCTTAGCCGTACTACCCAGGGACAGCTCTCTTAGCCCTACTACCAATGGACAGCTCTATTAGCCCTGCTACCCATTGATGGCTGTCTTATATTCCTACTACCCAGGGATAGCTCTCTTTTAGCCCCACTACCCATTGACAGATGTCTTATAACCCTACTACCCAGGGACAGCTCTCTTATAGCACTACTATCCAGAGACAGCTCTCTTATACTCAGCCAGCACAAAAGGTGAACGCAGTGTCAGCCAGCACAAAAAGTGAACGTAGTGCACGCAGTCAGTCAGCACTTTTATATGGTTCAATTTTTTAATCAGAGCATACTCACCTAGTACTTAGCATAGGGAGCAGTCCATCTTGGATTCTTGGAGATCTGACACATCCCTCTTAGCCCTACTACCCATGGGTAGTTCTCTTATCTCTACTACCCAGGGACAGTGCTTTTAGCCCTACTACCAGGGACAGTGCTCTTAACCCTACTACCCAGGGACAGTGCTATTAGCCTTACTACCAGCGACCACGCTCTTAGCCCTACTACCAGGGACAGCGATATTAACCCTACTACCCAGGGACAGCGCTCTTTGCCCTCCTATCCAGGGACAGCTCTCTTAGCCCTACTACTGAAGGACAGCGCTCTTAGCCCTACCACCCATGGACAACTCTCTCAGTCCTACTACCCAATGACAGCTCTCTCAGTCCTACTACACATGGATAGCTCTCTTAGCCCTACTACCCAGGGATAGCTCTCTTAGCCCTACTACCCAGGGACAGCTCTATTAGCCCTGCTACACAGCCAAAGCTCTTAGCCCTACTTCCTAGGAAAAGCTCTTTTAGCTCTAATGCCCAAGGACAGCGCTCTTAGCCCTACTACCCAGGGACAGCTTTCTTAGCCCTACTACCCATGGATGGCTGTCTTATAGCCCTACTACCCAGGGACAGCTCTCTTTTAGCCCCACTACCCATTGACAGCTGTCTTATAACCCTACTACCCAGGGACAGCTCTCTTACAGCACTACTACCCTGAGACCGCTCTCTTATAGCCCTTGCCTTGTGCGTGCATTGCAGTTTGGGCTCGAACCTTGTTACACGGATGTTTGCATGAGCCCTTATAATTACAAGCGGCCCTTGTAAGTCAACCATAATGCCGATGTGGCCCTTAGTGAAAATTAATTTGACACCCCTGCCCTATGTCATTGGCCTTGTTCATTTTGCTGTTTCTGTTATTCTACAGTATGAAAACACTATTAAATACATCTAAGATCTTATTCCAGTTTCTCTTTTTTAAAATAGATGAAATTTGGCAATTTTAAAAAGAGCTTCCAGGTTTCATATAGATAAACACTTGCACACAAGACCCTATTTGACTTCTTAATATGTATTATTAGGACACGCTCTCCCTTTGTCACATCACCCTTTCCCCACCACCTCCTCTAAACTGTACTCCAAGCTTCTGGTTTAAATAGGATCAGCTCTGTTCATGATCCTTTCGGGAATGTGTCACGTCACTAGAGATCGGTGCTGGGTGCCGTATGTAATCCTCAGCCCCACCATGACCAGGAAATCCGCTCAGGGTATGAGGCATCAGGGTTTTATTCTACTGGTATAAGGCAGTAACGTGCACTTATGTTAAACCTCTGTTATGCTGTGAAGAAGGCGGCGTCTTAACCCACAATCTTCCGTAAAAATCTCCTACCCATCAACATCAGAATTAATTCGTACTCTTGGAAATGCATATTCACTGATGGGTTATATGTCCATTCACCTTCATATCACATACAGCTGTAGACAGACGCACAGACATTCATGGCTAAGTAACCAACATATCATCCAGTAGCTGGAAGCCTCTTTATCCTCTGTACTCCTGGATGATAGAAATTGTACTTCTTATAATTTAGGAATAAACTCAGCATTTGTGTTGTTAGACTAAATCTAAAGCCAAACAATCCTAGAAAGACACATCTATTGTTGTGCGATTTCATGCACGTGTCCGAAATTGGGAAGCCCAGAAACTGCAAATTTGGTTACTTACAGCACTCTCCCTACAATGACAATGGAACTCAGTGTGGACCAACTAGGTTCCACTTACAACAAAAGGAGCTGACATAAATGGGTATTTCCATCTTAAACATTTATGGCATATCTACAGGATATCCATCACAGGACCCTCACTTATTTTCAAAATGGGGTCTTCCAGTGCCTGTCTCACCTGGTGAATCATAATAGGAAATACTCTTCTGTAATCCTATAAAATGTCATGGAATCTCCCACTTTTTTTAACCAGCAGAGGGAAAGCGGATAGCTGGGGGCAGATGTTTATAGCCATGGAAGAGGGTAGTACCCATGGAGCTTCCCAGGCTATTAATATCAGCTCACAGCTGTATACTTAGCCTTTCCTGGTTATTAAAATGGAGGACCCCCCAAAAAAATGATGTAGGGTCCCTCTATAATTAATAACCAGCAAAAGCTAGGCAGAGAGCTGCATGCTGATTTTAGTAGCCTAGGAGTCCCGCTGTGATGGTCTTCGGTAAGGAAGTGGAACCTCAAACTGTCCCTGGAACTGGGACCCTATCTATCCCTTCCCCGGGGTACTCTTGATGGTAGAAAAGCCCAAGTCGCTGACCTTACTATTCTTTTGTTATACCCTGATCTGTCCCCTTCCCCAGGAGGCCTGGGACAGATATGTTATTGTATAAACACGTAAGACAAACAGGGATAACAAAATTACATACAAAAAAACCTCACCAAGTGTAGGGAGGTATATAGGGAAAAATAGGCAGATACTAACCAAATGGGAAAAATAATTAAGGGGAAAGCATTCTGCATGCAGATATCTCTAGTAGCAACAACGACCTCCAATTCAGCACAGCGTCTTGAAGGAGCTAGGAAGCAAAGCTTTCACTGGCAATGACCCTATCAGAAACAGCTGAAAGTGGAGCTGCAAGTTTCTGACCAGCATAGAAACCTCTTCAGCACTAAAGGAATCCAAATTAATTTAATATGGGACCCACACACACAAGCTTAATGGAAGACCTGCGATTCACAATACGCAGTGATCTTCTACCCCCAGGTTTATGTGACACACTCGTGACACTAGAAAGGGGCCATGGATATTGGCCCCCTCCAAGATTAATAGCATCAGCTCTCAGCCGCTCCAGAAAAGGCGAATCCATAAGAAGCACCAATTCTGGCACTTAGACTCGCTCTTGCCACATGCCCTCATGCGGTGGCAAGTGGGGTGATAGTTGCGGGGGTTGTGTTGTATTTGTATTGTTAGGTGACATTAAGTCCACAGGTTAGTAATGGGAGTGTCTTATAGACACCCAATCCACTGAAGCCATTGTCTCCTGTAACAGAATTAAAATAATAACCATATTCCTCACCTGTCGACAGAAGAGATAATAATCCATTTGTCCCACGACATGTCTATCTCTGCTATATCTAGATGGCAGGCTGCATTGTTGCATGATGTGACTATACAGCCTGCCATCCAGCAGAGATGCTTAGCTGTGCATGCTTGCTCAGCGCCTCACAGTGAACTTTCACCTCATTGATGTCACCATGGGAAAAGTTCTAACGGTGTGAAAAATTTCTCACAATTGCAGTGATGTCAGTGAGGTGAAACTAATTCACTGTGAAGCACTGAGCTGAGCAAGCATGCACTGCTCAGTGTCTCTGCTGGATGTAGGCTATATAGTCACATCATGCAGCAATTCAGCCTGCCATCTAGATGCAGCAGCGCTAGACGCGTACCGGGACAATTGGATTATTATCTTCTTATTGGACATGTGAGGAATATGGTTGTTTATTTTTTTAAACTCCTTTACAGGGGACATGGGCTTCAATGGATTGGGCGTAAAGGTGAGTATTTAAGTTTTTTTTAGTAAATTTAGATTCAATAAAGGAGTCTCTGTCACTAATTCAAATAAAGAACTTTATTCTGGGAGTTATTTTTTTTTCTATTTGACTATGGAATTAGTAATGGGGGCATCTTATAGACGCCTTTCCATTACTAATCTTTGGGCTTGATGTCAGCTGCCAATACAATGCTGACACCAACTCCAATATATCACTCCACTACACCAGGGCAAGTGGGAAGAGCGTGGCTAAGTGCCAGATAGGGCGCATCTAATGGACTCGCCACTTCTGGGGTGGATGAGAGCTGATGTTTTTAGTCTGGGAGGGGTGCAATATTCATGTCCCCTTCCTATCCTATTAATATCAACCTGCTGCTGTCTGCCCAGCCTTTGCTAGTTATTAATTATAGGGGGACAGCACATCATTTTAATAACCAGTAAAGGCTAAGTATACAGCTGTGAGCTGATATTAATAGGCTTGGAAGCTCCATGGGTATTAACCCATTCCTAAGCTATAAACATCTGCCCCTAGCTGTCCACTTCCTTCTGCTGGTTAATAACATTTCAAGGGATCCCACATCATTTTTTACAGAAAATTATTCATTTATTAATTAAAAACATGTACAGTAAGCTACACAAGCGCTGTGCTAATTATATATGTCACTGACATATTCATATCTATCTATTCTATGTAGATATATCTATTCTATCTATTCTATTTTGTGTGGTCACACAGCGATTTTACTGTACGCTTCTGATGAAATGTCGGATTTTCAAGGAGATGGGTGTGTTAAAATTAGACGGCACTCACATGGTCCAGGTGTCGTGTGATGTTTTCATCGCATCCGTTGACTTGCATTGGCAAGTGTCATCCGAGATATGAGAACAATCTCAGCATGCTGTGATTTTTTTCTCAATCCGATCTGAGCTGAGAAAAAAATCGCAGATGAGCAAGGACTCATAGATTAACATTGGTCAGAGTGCACTCGTCCGTGTTTTTAGCAAATGAGTATGAGCTCTAATGCTATGGATCATGTAATAATTACAAGTTGGAAAAGCAAAATTTAACACATGCACATATTACAGTAGCAATGTTGTGAAAACTTCTGTAAGGGTATGTTTCCACCTTCAGGATGGCCGGAGGTTTGGACGGAGCGGCAAACCCGCTCCGCCCTAAGCCCCGCCCCCTTCTGTGACGCGATGATGCCTGATGTGTTCATTGCACACATCCGACATCATCGCACCCCACACATATGGCCCTGTGATATACCTTGCGGCGGCGCAGCGTCGCCGCAAGGTACACAGACATGCTGCGATCTTAAAAGACGCGCAGCATGTCTGGAATCGCAGGGCCGCCGGGTGCGTGTTACCACGCATAGTGGAGACGGGATTTGATAAAATCCCCTCCACTATGCTGTAACATCTGGACGCTGCGTGTTTGACGCTGCGGCTCTGCGCAGCATCAAACACGCAGCGTTTCCTGCACATGGACACATACCCTTAGTGTGCACAAAGCCTAAAGATCCATTTACACTGCGCAATTATCGTCCCATGAACACTCATTTATGATAAAAATCCAGTCTTAACCGATTGCCAATCACCCAACGAACGTGCAAAATGTTTGCTTATTGGGCAAAATGAGCTTTCGAATTGTACGAACCCATAACATCGTTCTGTGTAAGTAGGAACTTCGTCGCCAAGAACAATGGCAGTCTATGCACACTAAACATTCTATTACAGATCATTCAGTGTGCAACTGAAGTGCTGTCTGTCTGTCTAACAGGGCTTTTAAATAACCGCAGATTGGTACATACAGTAGTTACCAATATTGTCATTTAAGAGTAGCTGGTGATAGGTTAATCTGAGATTAAGTGGACTTTACGAGATACTGGGCAGTGACTACCTGGCCCTTCAGATTACCAAGAGATCTTCAAATTTGTTACAAAGTGCCAAATATGCTTTTATTTTTGGGATTTATTCATCTGCAGTGTATCCATATATAAATTTACATATTTTATATAGCAGTGACTAGCAGCTACTGTAACAATCACCTACTGGAAGGTAAAGTTCATCTGAGAATGGAGCTGAGTGCTGAGGTTGTGGAAGTGCTCCATCCAACCCAGAACACTTGCAACCTTATTTGCATATCCCTCTGAAAGTGGACTGTTCTGTAACAGAGCAGTGTTTTTGTTTCATGAAGGTATGGCTTTAATTGTGTTCTTATAATCTACATGTAATTGCTTTCTGCGTAAAATTCCCCTTAAAGGGGTCATCCAAAATGCAAATTAATTTTCATCCTAAATCTCTATTTATTTAATGCCATAATCTAAACTATTTTCTAATATTCTTGAATTTAAAAAGCTGTATCCTTCCCTAACTACGGTACATTATTTAACTGTTTTTCTTTTTTTCTACTTCATTTTTGATGACGCTTTGTTTGAATATCCCAGTGCATGCTGGGATGCTCAAATTAAGCATCATCAGAGGGCAGAGGCTGGAATCACTGCCGCAACCCTTGCCCCATCCTTGAAACAAAGTGTCATGATTAACCTTTATTTCAGGAGCTAGGCTAGTTCCTGTATGGTGTGCACTGTGTGATGTGCACAATGAGAGCATGCTCTCTTGCTGGCTCAGATCAGCTGTAGCAAGCTAGCAACAGAGCGCACTGTCAGTGCACATTGTCAGAATTCCTGATGTACAGAGACCAGTACTCTCCTACTCTCCCCACAATTGAAATACCATTTCAATCATCGCCACATTACTGATCCCTGTCTGTCAATCAGAACCATGTAGTGACACTTGCGGGGCAATGCTGGTGTCTGCACGCAGGGTTTTGAATCAATGTGTACTGACATTGTGCTCTGTTGCCGGCTCGTTACTGCAGATCTGAGCCAGAGAGAGAGTGTGCTGTCGCTGTGCACATTGCACAGTGCACATCGTCCATGGCCCCTGAAACAAACGTCGCTGATGCTTCGTTTCAAGGAGGCGGCAGGGGCTGTGGCAGTGATCATGCACTGGGATTCTGAAACGAAGCATCATCAAGAAGGAAGTAGGAAAAAAAACAGATTGCATAATTAGAGAAGGATAGGTAATTTTTAATTTAAAGTATATTAGAGCATAGTTTAGATCAGTGTTCCCCAAGTCCGGTCCTCAAGAGCCACCAACAGGTCATGTTTTGAGGATTTCCTTAGTATTGCACAGGTGATAATTGCATCACCTGACAGGCAAGCATTCAATCACCTGTGCAATACTAAGGAAATCCTCAAAACATGACCTGTTGGTGGCTCTTGAGGACCGGACTTGGGGAACACTGGTTTAGATTATTGCATTAAATAGACAGGGATTAGGATGAAAATTATTGTATTTTGGATCACCCCTTTAAGTTATTTTGCCACTGGATTGGAAATATATTTATGGTCATTGGCCTAGTTGAGCCCAAAATTTAAGTTCTTGGCTGATGTCTTGAAATATTGCTTCTCTATCTCAATATTATTTTATTTTTTCCTATTGCCATCTATTTGGTAAAGTCCAAAGTGCACCAACCCCTACTGCAGCAACCCCTCCCCCCCCCCCCCCCCCACATGATGCTGCCTGCCTCATACTTAGTGGTTGGCATGTTGTTCTTCAGCTTGCAGTCTTCCAAATTATTCTCTATAAATAACAATGGGCTTTAGGACTGAACAGTTCCAGTTTTGTTTCATTATACCAGGGGACATTTCTCCCGAAAGTAAGATCTGTGTGTCCATGTCCAGTTTCAGATTGTTACCTTGCTTTTCTATGGGGGTTTAGCAGCAGTGGCTTCTTACTGAGTCGCTTATCAGGTTATGTCAACATAGGACACGTTTTATTGTCTTTGTCAATACTTTTCTACCTGTTTCCTCCAGAATCTTCACAATGTTATTTGCACTTTTTTTTGATCAGCTTGTCACATTCACGAACATCCCAAGGGACAGAACATGTCTCCTCCATGATGTCTGCATGTTCCCATGAGGTTGAAACCTCCAGATTATGTATTGAACAGATAAACGTGATGTTTTCAGGTGTTTGGATATTGCTCCCAAGGATGCACCAATTTGTGAATATCCAGGTTTTTTCCATTTTTTGGTTTGTTTTTTTCATTTTGCGGCTTTGTTTTGATTTTGACATCAAGCAAAGAGACAAGTGGTCCTTATAATTCAGCCACATGAACACACCCCTTAACTCACATGATGTCGATTAACCTAATCAATATCTCCTAAAGCCATGACATCATTTTCTGGAACATATCAGGGTTTGTGTTGTGGCTCACTGAATTTTCTGGGGGCATGTTTATAGGCTGATTTTCAAATATACCCTTTGGAAAGACCAAAAATATCACCACTAAATAAAAAAGGCCCATATCTTTGGAATCGTATTTCAGATTTACAAAAAAAAGCAAAAGGCAGATTATTTAGGGAATGAAATAGGAACAAAAACTATCCACTTTTGACCAGGTGACAGGTGCCCTCTAAAAACAAAGTCAACTTGGTGGGTGTAAACTTTCTACCCCTTGAAATTTATTGTAGTGACCATTTAACAAAAACTAGGCCAAAATTCATAAGCACTATAAAAAAAATGTACACCCTTACTGCATCCATAGGAATTACGAGACTAAGTTGCAGCTAGGTGCTGCTAATCAAATGCCCTTGTTCATCAGAAAATGTGACCACCCCTATAAAAGCTGAAGTTTTGTCAGTTTGTTGCTCTGACACATTTATGCTTGTATTAACACAATGCCAAGGAGGAGAAACCTCAGCAATAATCTTAGAAAAGCAGTTGTTGCTGCTCAATCTCTAAAAGGGTTATAAAGCCATTTTCACACTATTTGAAGTTCATCATTTTACAGTGAGAAAGATTATTTAGAAGTGGAAACTATTCAAGACAGTTGTCAATTTTCCCATGTGTGGATATCCCTATAAATTCACCCCACGGTCAGGCTGTGCAATGCTCAGAGAAACTCCAAAAAAACGAAGAGCTACAGCTCGGAGTCAAAAGGACTCCGCATATAAACTGTTTAAATTCATAACAGTACAATTAGAAAAACACTGAACAAGTATGCCTTGTTTGTAAGGGCTGCCAGGAGAAAGCCTCTTATTTCTTATCCTTTGAAGATTGTGAGCCCTCGCGGGCAGGGTCCTCTCTCCTTCTATACCAGTTGTGACTTGTATTGTTTAAGATTACTGTACTTGTTTTTTATTATAAAAACAAACACTATAACCAAGACCTGGAACGCCAAAAGGAGTGAATCCACACAGAAGATAAATGTTAAATAGCCTTTATTATAGTGAGATGGCAACAAGGTTATACATAAAAATGTTAAAAAAATAAATAAAAGAACAAGTACGCGGTTTTATAACAGGACAATTTACCAAAAATATATAATTTTAATAATAAATATATATGGTGACCTCCAGTACTGGTTAATACAGACAGGACGCTAAAAAATGTATAAAAAGTGAAGATATAAAAACTAAAGAGATCCCAAAGGGCTGTTAGTAATAATATCAATTTATAGAAATAAAGTGTGTAAAATGAAAAAAATAATATTTAAGATAAACCACAAAGATTATATTGTTTATCCAAAAAAAATTCCGTTTGTGAAATACAATCTACACTGTGTAACAATATATGTGTACCATAAATGCGAGTCTATTTTTGACTCAAAAGGCACTGGATAAAGTGCATATGTGCAAACAAAAAAATAATATATAAAATGCAAAAGGTGAACTAAATATCCACACGGAAAATGTAGCAGCACACAAACAATATACTAAAATATAGTGCAAAGAAAAAAATATATCTATCCACGTGCCACATGTGTTAGTGTGCAACTATATGATAAACACACAGCTATAATATATAGTGTGCCATAAGTATTTCCTCAATAGATGCAGAGCCACAGTGAAGGTAGTACACGGCTGAAAGCAAAGTGAGCACACCAGCAAAGTGCAAGGTGCAAGGTAAAAATAAAAAAATCAAATCACTGTCTGTAAATTACCTCTCGGGAGAATCACCAGGTCCTGACACCGCGCACCCCGACGCGCGTTTCGGAAATCGCTTTCCTTCGTCAGGACGAAGGAAAGCGATTTCCGAAACGCGCGTCGGGGTGCGCGGTGTCAGGACCTGGTGATTCTCCCGAGAGGTAATTTACAGACAGTGATTTGATTTTTTTATTTTTACCTTGCACCTTGCACTTTGCTGGTGTGCTCACTTTGCTTTCAGCCGTGTACTACCTTCTCTGTGGCTCTGCATCTATTGAGGAAATACTTATGGCACACTATATATTATAGCTGTGTGTTTATCATATAGTTGCACACTAACACATGTGGCACGTGGATAGATATATTTTTTTCTTTGCACTATATTTTAGTATATTGTTTGTGTGCTGCTACATTTTCCGTGTGGATATTTAGTTCACCTTTTGCATTTTATATATTATTTTTTTGTTTGCACATATGCACTTTATCCAGTGCCTTTTGAGTCAAAAATAGACTCGCATTTATGGTACACATATATTGTTACACAGTGTAGATTGTATTTCACAAACGGAATTTTTTTTGGATAAACAATATAATCTTTGTGGTTTATCTTAAATATTATTTTTTTCATTTTACACACTTTATTTCTATAAATTGATATTATTACTAACAGCCCTTTGGGATCTCTTTAGTTTTTATATCTTCACTTTTTATACATTTTTTAGCGTCCTGTCTGTATTAACCAGTACTGGAGGTCACCATATATATTTATTATTAAAATTATATATTTTTGGTAAATTGTCCTGTTATAAAACCGCGTACTTGTTCTTTTATTTATTTTTTTAACATTTTTATGTATAACCTTGTTGCCATCTCACTATAATAAAGGCTATTTAACATTTATCTTCTGTGTGGATTCACTCCTTTTGGCGTTCCAGGTCTTGGTTATAGTGTTTGTTTTCTTACTTTAGTGTTCACTCACTATTTCTTCACAGAGCACCGATATTATTGATCTTAGATTTATATTACTATTTATTTATATATTATTTTACCTTTTATTGGTGTGTCCGTCTGTGTACTTTTTAACATATTGTTTTTTATTATGTATACCCCTCCTCACACGTAAAGTGCCATGGAATAAATGGCGCGATAATAAATAATAATAATTTCTTAAAAGAACATGGCAACACGACTAAAGCCTGCAAAGTTGCATCCGAAAAAAACACAAGACTTCTGGAATAATGTTTTTTAAGAGAGACTGAAAAGGCATACAGAAAAAAAACTTCAAGTTGTTGCTGCTAAATTGCTGCTTAGTTTAGTCACACACAGCTTCTGCATTTTGGCCTAGTTTTTAAATAAATAAATGATGACACAATGTAAATTGTCATGTGTTGTTGTTTGTCATAGAGAAAAGTTGTAAAATCCATAAAGAGTGACATCATCCTCACATTGAACATATGGGAATTATTATAACTGGGGAAGTGAGAGGGAGCTGACACTTCCACATTGAAGTAGGACCTCCTTCTGTGAGCAGGTAATTACAGCAGAGATCTGCTGAGAACCAGCCAACAAGTCTAAGATTCATATATTCAGAGGGGGAGAATTACATACATGGGTTTTCTATGTTCAAAGTCAAAGCAATTATCTCAGACTCTCTGGAGCCAGTGGTCAGTGATGAATATTGGGGTTTGCATCGATCTGATATTTATAGGAGATATATTTTCAGCTTCGTACAAACATAACGCATTCACTCACATCACTGTAAGGCCAGCTGAACACCTCCAACTTAATCTGTCACCTCCTGGGACATATATGATCTATTAATATGGGCATATAGGCTATAGAAATGTTAAGCTAGTCCTACAGTGATACCTCATATTAATTGTCATGTTGCTGAGAAATCTTTATGTTAATGATTTCTTCCAGGCTCCGGGGCATGTGGTGCCTGGAGGAAATCCCTGCCTCCTATCTCCATTGTAATACTTACCCCCTCCCATCAGCGCCGTGCAGTCACTCAGAAATACATACCTCATTCTCCCTTCTGTGGGCACTCCATCTTCGGCGGTTAATTTTCTAAAATCTAGGTAAGCTTTCGTAAAAGTGGGCTATAAGACGCACAACCATTTTATTAAAAAAAAATTTTTTTTCCTCCCCCAAATTTGGGGCACGTTTTATAATCCGGTGCGAGTTATTATCCGTAATCTGCAAAATCTGGTATATACATATGCTCACTGTGAGTTCCCCAATAACTGGCCTAATAGTGGAAACAGCCGAAGCCTTGTTCATGACTTGCGTTTCGTCCCCCTGACAAATTGTGTCAGCGGTGGGAACTGCTCCATTCCCCCTGCTTTTATCCCTGACATTGTTGTTAATCTGATTGTGTTTACTTGATTTTAGGACCTTCTAAGGACAGTCATAGTGGGGTTTTTTAGCTATATATATCTTCCCACCAACAACATTTAGTAGTTTTTACAACACTACTAATATATCTATCTATAGGTGTAGACTTAAATATACAATGGGTACGGAAAGTATTCCGATCTCTTTAAATTTTTCACTCTTTGTTTCATTGTAGCCATTTGGTAAATTCAAAAAAGATAATTTTTTCCCATTAATGTACACTCTGCACCCCATCTTGACTGAAAAAAAAAACAGAAATGTAGAAATTTTTACAAATTTATTGAAAAAGAAAAACAGAAATATCACATAAGCATTCAGACCCTTTGCTCAGTATTGAGTAGAAGCACTCCTTTGAGCTAGTACAGCCGTGAGTCTTCTTGGGAATGATGCAACAAGTTTTTCACACCCGGATTTGGGGATCCTCTGCCATTCTTCCTTGCAGATCCTCTCCAGTTCCGTCAGCTTGGATGGTGAACGTTGATGGACAGCCATTTTCAGGTCTCTCCAGAGATGCTCAATTGGGTTTAGGTCTGGACTCTGGCTGGGCCAGTCAAGAATGGTCACAGAGTTGTTCTGAAGCCACTCCTTTGTTATTATAGCTGTGTGCTTAGGGTCATTGTCTTGTTGGAAGGTGAACCTTCGGCCAAGTCTGAGGTCAAGAGCACTCTGGAAGAGGTTATCATCCAGCATATCTCTGTACTTGGCCACATTCATGTTTCCTTCAATGGCAACCCGTCATCCTGTCCCTGCAGCTGAAAAACACCCCCATAGAATTATGCTACCACCACCATGTATCACTGTTGGGATTGTATTGGACAAGTGATGAGCAGAGCCTGGTTTTCTCCACACATACTGCTTAGAATTATCACCAAAAAGGTCTATCTTTGTCTCATCAGACCAGAGAATGTTATTTTTCATAGTCTGGGAGTCCTTTATGTGTTTTTTAGCAAACTCTATGCGGGCTTTCATGTATCTTTCAATGAGGAGAGGCTTCCGTCGGGCCACTCTGCCAAAAAAGCCTGACTGGTGGAGGGCTGCAGTGATAGTTGACTTTTGTTGAACTTTCTCTCATCTCCCTACTGCATCTCTGGAGCTCAGCCACAGTGATCTTGGGGTTCCTCACCTCTCTCACCAAGGCTCTTCTCCCAAATTGCTCAGTTTGGCTGGACGGCCAGGTCTAGGAAGACTTCTGGTGGTCTCAAACTTCTTCAATTTAAGGATTATGACGGCCACTGTGCCCTTAGTAACCTTGAGTACTGCAGAAATTCTGTTGTAACCTTGGCCAGATTTGTGCCTTGCCACAGTTCTGTCTCTGAGCTCCTTGGCCAGTTCCTTTGACCTCATGATTCTCATTTGGTCTGACATGCACTGTGAGCTGTGATATTTCAGTTTTTCTTTTTTAATAAATATGCAAAAATTTCTACATTTCTGATTTTTTTTTCAGTCAAGATGGGGTGCTGAGTGTACATTAATGAGAAAAAAAATGAATTTTTTTGAATTTACGAAATGGCTGCAATGAAACAAAGAGTGAAAAATTTTAAGGGATCTGAATACTTTCCGTACCCAGTTTGTATGTATGTATATATATATATATATATATATATATATATATACAGTACAGACCAAAAGTTTGGACACACCTTCTCATTTAAAGATTTTTCTGTATTTTCATGACTATGAAAATTGTAAATTCACACTGAAGGCATCAGAACTATGAATTAACACATGTGGAATTATATACTTAAAAAAAAAAGTGTGAAACAACTGAAATTATGTCTTATATTCTAGGTTCTTCAAAGTAGCCACCTTTTGCTTTGATGACTGCTTTGCACACTCTTGGCATTCTCTTGATAAGCTTCAAGAGGTAGTCACCGGGAATGGTTTTCACTTCACAGGTGTTCCCTGTCAGGTTTAATAAGTGAGATTTCTTGCCTTATAAATGGGGTTGGGACCATCAGTTGTGTTGTGCAGAAGTCTGGTGGATACACAGCTGATAGTCCTACTGAATAGACTGTTTGAATTTGTATTATGGCAAGAAAAAAGCAGGTAAGTAAAGAAAAATGAGTGGCCATCATTACTTTAAAAAATGAAGGTCAGTCAGTCTGAAAAATTGGGCAAACTTTGAAAGTGTCCCCAAGTGCAGTGGCAAAAACCATCAAGCGCTACAAAGAAACTGGCTCACATGAGGACCGCCCCAGGAAAGGAAGACCAAGAGTCATCTCTGCTTCTGAGGATAAGTTTATCCGAGTCACCAGCCTCAGAAATCGCAGGTTAACAGCAGCTCAGATTAGAGACCAGGTCAATGCCACAGCATAGAGTTCTAGCAGAAGACACATGTCTACAACAACTGTTAAGAGGAGACTTTGTGCAGCAGGCCTTCATGGTAAAATGGCTGCTAGGAAACCACTGCTAAGGACAGGCAACAAGCAGAAGAGACTTGTTTGGACTAAAGAACACAAGGAATGGACATTAGACCAGTGGAAATCTGTGCTTTGGTCTGATAAGTCCAAATTTGAGATATTTGGTTCCAACCACCGTGTCTTTGTGCGATGCAGAAAAGGTGAGCGGATGGACTCTACATGCCTGGTTCCCACCATGAAGCATGGAGGAGGTGTGATGGTGTGGGGGTGCTTTGCTGGTGACACTGTTGGGGATTTATTCAAAATTGAAGGCATACTGAACCAGCAAAGCTACCACAGCATCTTTCAGCGGCATGCTATTCCATCTGGTTTGCGTTTAGTTGGACCATCATTTATTTTTCAACAGGACAATGACCCGAAACACCTCCAGGCTGTGTAAGGGCTATTTGACCAAGAAGGAGAGTGATGGGGTGCTACACCAGATGACCTGGCTTCCACAGTCACCAGACCTGAACCCAGTTGAGATGGTTTGGGATGAGCTGGACCGCTGAGTGAAGGCAAAAGGGCCAACAAGTGCTAAACATCTCTGGGAACTCCTTTAAGATTGTTGGAAGACCATTCCCGGTGACTACCTCTTGAAGCTCGTCAAGAGAATGCCAAGAGTGTGCAAAGCAGTAATCAAAGCAAAAGGTGGCTACTTTGAAGAACCTAGAATATAAGACATAATTTCAGTTGTTTCACACTCTTTTGTTAAGTACATAATTCCACATGTGTTAATTCATAGTTTTGATGCCTTCAGTGTGAATGTACAATTTTCATAGTCATGAAAATACAGAAAAATCTTTAAATGAGAAGGTGTGTCCAAACCTTTGGTCTTTACTATATATATATATATATATATATATATATATATATATATATATATATATATACATATATATGTGTATATATATATATATATATATATACTGTTTATAAAACATAGAATTAATAAAGTTTTTTGTAGCTATATACAGTACAGACCAAAAGTTTGGACGCACCTTCTCATTTAAAGATTTTTCTGTATCTTCATGACTATAAAAACTGTACATTCACACCGAAGGCATCAAAACTATGAATTAACACATGTGGAATTATATACTTAACAAAAAAGTGTGAAACTGGCTCACATGAGGACCGCCCCAGGAAAGGAAGACCAAGAGTCACCTCTGCTTCTGAGGATAAGTTTATCCAAGTCACCAGCCTCAGAAATCGCAGGTTAACAGCAGCTCAGATTAGAGACCAGGTCAATGCCACACAGAGTTCTAGCAGCTGACACATCTCTCCAACAACTGTTAAGAGGAGACTTTGTGCAGCAGGCCTTCATGGTAAAATAGTTGCTAGGAAACCACTGCTAAGGACAGGCAACAAGCAGAAGAGACTTTTTTGGGCTAAAGAACACAAGGAATGGACATTAGACCAGTGGAAATCTGTGCTTTGGTCTGATGAGTCCAAATTTGAGATCTTTGGTTCCAAACACCGTGTCTTTGTGTGACGCAGAATAGGTGAACAGATGGCAGATGGTCTCTACATGCCTGGTTCCCACCATGAAGCATGGAGGAGGTGTGATGGTGTGGGGGTGCTTTGCTGGTGACACTGTTTTATTCAAAATTGAAGGCATACTGAACCAACATGGCTACCACAGCATCTTGCAGCGGCATGCTATTCCATCCGGTTTGCGTTTAGTTGGACCATCATTTATTTTTCAACAGGACAATGACCCCAAACACACCTCCAGGCTGTGTAAGGGATATTTGACCAAGAAGAAGAGTGATGGCGCGCTACGCCAGATGACCTGGTCTCCACAGTCACCAGACCTGAACCCAATCGAGATGGTTTGGGGTGAGCTGGACCACACAGTGAAGGCAAAAAGTATATAATTCCACATGTGTTAATTCATAGTTTTGATGCCTTCAGTGTGAATGCACAATTTTCATAGTCATGAAAATACAGAAAAATCTTTAAATGAGAAGGTGTGTCCAAACTTTTGGTCTGTACTGTATGTATATATATATATATATATATATATATATATATATATATATATATATATATATATAAAAATACTGTTTATATGTATCCTACAGCCTAAATGCAAAGGAAATGTGTCATATTTAACTTTAGGCCTTTCAGAGATCATTTCTCCTTCTCTCTTTCCACTTGTTTTACTTTTCACAATAACAGTAATTTTGACCAGGGGTGCACAAACTTTTACATGTCACTGTATATTTATTTATATCCACACCTATAGAAATAATAAGTGGTAATGTTGTAAAAACTAGTAAATATTGTAGGTGGGAAGGTATTTGGACATATGTAGCATTGTTTTATCACACTATATTTATATTGTAACGTTTAGTGAGCACTGAGCATATATCTGCATCACAGATTAGATAAGCAGATTGCCACCACCCCAAAATGCGTCCCTCTCTCTCTGAGATGTGTCTGACATTCTTCCCTGCCCACTGGAATGGCAGTAATTTCAAGGATTTTGAAGTGTTATTTATTTTTTTCTTTTTATGGGTGATAAACTTTTGCTGACCCTGCAGCACTCCTTGAACTCACAAAGCACCACCCCCTTTAGACAACAAAGTCCCCCCATCCTTCGAATTTCCTTCTGCTGCACACCTTGATCTCTGTCCACCTTACACTGATACCTGCACTGACCTGGCTGCTGCTGAGGTGGTGATGGGGGCAGGGGTTTTCTCTTTGCTTCAGGTCCATATGTGTATTACAAAGGATGACTGGCAGCATTTTCTTCACTTTATTACTATAATGACTGCATTCTCATGATCATTGATGTTAAGCTCCTTACTATGCACTATAGTGCGGTGTAGTGGTATGATACTATGCAGTCATGGCCAAAAGTGTTGGCATCCTTGAAATTGTTCCTGAAAATGAAGTATTTCTCCAAGAAAGTTATTGCAAATACGGTACATGTTTTCTTATACACGTTTATTTCCTTTGTGTATTGGGACAACACATTAAATAGATAAAAAGAGGCACATGGGACGTAATTTCACACAAAACCCCCAAAATGGTCTGGAAACAATTGTTGACACCATCAACATAATATGTGGTTGCTAACCCTTTGGAATAAATAACTGCAATCAATCGCTTCCAACAACCACCAACAAGCCTCTTGCACCTCTCATCTGGAATGTTGGACCACTCTTCTTTTGCAAACTGCTCCAGGTCTCTCGTATTTGAATGGTGCCTTCTCCCAGCAACAATTTTAAGATCTCTCCATGGGTGTTCAATGGGATTGAGATCGGAACTCATTGCTAGCCACTTCAGAACTCTCCAGTGCTTTGTTTCCATCCATTTCTGGCTGCTTCTTCAAATATATGGGGTCATTGTCCTGCTGGAAAACCCATGACCTAGGATGCAAACCAGCTTTCTGACACTGGGCATTACATTGTGACCAAAAATCCTTTGGCAATCTGATGTTATAATGCCTTGAACACAGTCAAGGCACCCAGTGTCAGAGGCAGCAAAACAACCCCAAACATCTTTGAACCTCCACCATATTTGACTATAGGTAGTGTGTTCTTTTCTTTGTAGGCCTCATTCCATTTTCAGTAAACGGTAGAATGATGTGCTTTACCAAAAAGCTCTATCTTGGTCTCACTGTCCACAATATGTTTTCCCAGAAGGATTTTGGCTTACTCACATAGATTTTAGCAAACTGCAGTCTAGCTTTTTTATGTCTCTGTGTCAGCTGTGGGTTTATCCTGAGTCTCCTTCCATAGCGTTTCATTTTATTCAAATGACAACTTATAATTTGCCCTGAAGCTGATGTACCCTGAGCATGGAGGACAGCTTGAATTTCTTTGGAACTTGATTGGTGTTGTTTATCCGCCATCAAGACTATTCTGCATTGCAACCTTTCATCAATTTTTATCTGCAATTCATGTCCATGGAGATTAGCTACAGTTCCACGGGTTGTAAACTTTTTGATTATGTTGCACACCGTACACAAAGGAACATCAAGATCTCTGGAGATGGACATATAATCTTGAGACTATTGATATTGTTCAACAATTTTGGTTCTCAAGTCCTCAGACGATTCTTTTCTCTTTCGGTTTTCCATGCTTAATGTGGCACACACTGCACAGATTTCGTCACGTTCTTCCCTTTTTTCTGGTTTCAGGTATTATTTTTATATTGCCCAACTTGTTACTGGCCACAGGTGAGTTTTAACGAGCATCACATGCTGGAAACAAAGTTGTCTACCCACAATTTTGGCAAATTGCCACAATTTTTGTCTGACCCATTTTTGGTATTTTGTATGAAATTATGTCCAATTTGCCTTTTTTTCCCTATATTTTGTGGTGTTCCAATACTTAAAAAGGAAATAAGTTTGTGTATAACAAAACATGTGTAATTAAATATTTATCCAGGAGAAATACTGCATTTTTCTGGAACAATTTCAAAGGTACCAACACTTTTGGCCATCATGTTTCTTCTTCTTCCTCATAGATGTTGTTTAACTCCACCAATTGTGATGAGATCCCCCTAGAGCGTCTTTAGGATTATAACAAAGAATAAGAATGTCATTGTCACACCGATGCCTTGTACACCTTCTCAGCATCTCCCTACTCAATGCGTCTACCACTCTGCTTCCCCAGTGTCTGACCATCTCAATGAGCTGCCTTGTGCTCACTCCCAGCTCTGCTCCTAGAGAATCTCCACCTGGCGATAGGGAGGTGAGACCAGATCTTGCAGTAATTTAACTCTGCTGTGTCTAGCAGGGTTTACCTTCAATAGCCTATCCCTAGGCAGCAGGAGGTTTATTAGGCAGCTCCTCCCACAACTCCTTGCTCGATCTTTGGTTTTCAGTTGCTTGTCTCTGGTTCACGTGGGTGTTGTGAATTTGGATTCTGGGCTCCCCCGGTGGCCGCTTGTGGAATTGGACTTGTCATCCTCTTTCCTGTTTCACCTGGTTCCATCAGTAGTGGGTGTCGCTATTTAAGCTCATTTCTCTGGTGGTTTCTGGCCGGTCAACAATGTTATCTGATGCCTCTCAGTGCTTGTTCCTGCTTCTAGACAACTACTAGATAAGTTGGACTTTTGTCCATGTTTGGTTTTGCCTATTTGTTCCAGTTCACAGCTGAAGTTTTGTTACTGTGTCTGGAAAGCTCTCGTTGATCAGGGATTGCTACTCTGGCGTTATGAGTTAATGCCAGAGTTTAAGGTAATCTCTGGATGGTGTTTTGTTAGTGTTTTTCTGCTGACCATGAAAGTATACTATCTGTCTTCTGCTATCTAGTAAGCGGACCTCAAATTTGCTAAGACTATTTTCCTGCTGCGTTTGTTGTTTCATCTGAACTCACCGTCATTATATGTGGGGGGCTACTGTCTTCTTTGGAATATTTCTCTAGAGGTGAGCCAGGTCTTATATTTCCCTCTGCTAGCTATTTAGGTCTTAGGCCAGAGCTGGGCATCTAGCGATAAATAGGAAATGCTACCTGGCTATTTCTAGTTGCGCGGCAGGCTTAGTTCATGGTCAGTATAGTTCCATCTTCCGAGAGCTTGTCCCTCTATAGGCTTGCTATGATCTCTGCCTGCAGAGATCATGACAGTTTGACCGGCCCATAAAGTGTTAAAGACCCAGGTTGAGAAAGGAGAGTTATAAGAAGTCTGCTGGAATTTTTTTTTTTTTTTTTTCCTCCAGTCTGCCTTGCTGCAGTCTTTTTTCTCTCTCTCCTCCTAATCTCTGCATGCTCTGTGTGCACCTGACAATAATGGATCTCCAGAGTGTAACTGCGGGTTTGAATAATCTCATCACGAAAGTACAAAATTTACAAGATTTTGTGGTACATGCTCCGGTATCTGAGCCGAGAATTCCTTTGCCGGAGTTCTTCACAGGGAATAGAGCTAGCTTCCAGAATTTCCGAAATAATTGTAAGCTTTATTTGTCCCTGAAGTCTCGTTCAGCTGGAGACCCTGCTCAGCAGGTTAGGATTGTGATTTCCTTGCTCAGGGGTGACCCTCAAGATTGGGCCTTCTCATTGCCAGCAGGGGATCCTGCGTTACGCGATGTGGATGCGTTTTTTCTGGCCTTGGGCTTGCTTTATGAGGAACCTCATTTGGAACTTCAGGCAGAAAAAACTTTGATGGCACTATCTCAGGGGCAAGACGAAGCTGAAGTTTTCTGCCAAAAATTCCGTAAATGGTCTGTGCTTACTCAGTGGAATGAGTGCGCCTTGGCGGCAACTTTCAGAGAAGGTCTCTCTGATGCCGTTAAGGATGTTATGGTGGGGTTCCCTTTGCCTGCAGGTCTGAATGAGTCCATGACAATGGCTATTCAGATTGATAGGCGTCTGCGGGAGCGCAAACCGGTGCACCATCTGGCGGTGTCTATGGAAAAGACGCCAGAAAGTATGCAGTGTGATAGAATTCTGTCCAGGAGCGAGCGACAGAATTTTAGACGGAAGAATGGATTGTGTTTCTATTGTGGGGATTCTACTCATGTTATATCAGCATGCTCTAGGCGTACAAAGAAGCTTGATAAGTCTGTTTCCATTGGCACCATTCAGTCTAAGTTTATTTTGTCTGTAACCCTGATTTGTTCTTTGTCATCCATTGCCACGGACGCCTATGTTGACTCTGGCGCCGCTCTGAGTCTTATGGATTGGTCCTTTGCCAATCGTTGTGGTTTTGATTTAGAGCCTTTGGAGACTCTTATTCCTCTGAAGGGGATTGACTCCACCCCATTGGCTAATAATAAACCACAATACTGGACACAAGTAACCATGCGTATCGATCCGGATCACCAGGAGATTATTCGTTTCCTGGTGCTGTATAATTTACATGACGATTTGGTACTGGGATTGCCATGGTTGCAGTCTCACAACCCAGTCTTGGACTGGAGAGCAATGTCTGTGTTGAGCTGGGGATGTAAGGGTATTCATGGGGACGTACCTTTGGTTTCTATTTCGTCGTCCATTCCCTCTGAAGTCCCTGAGTTCCTCTCTGATTATCAAGACGTCTTTGACGAACCCAAGCTTGGGTCGTTACCTCCGCACCGTGAGTGCGATTGTGCCATAGATTTGATACCGGGTTGTAAATATCCAAAGGGTCGTTTGTTTAATTTGTCTGTGCCGGAACATGCTGCTATGCGGGAATATATAAAGGAGTCTTTGGAAAAGGGACATATTCGTCCATCTTCTTCTCCCTTGGGAGCTGGGTTTTTCTTTGTCTCAAAAAAAGACGGCTCTTTGAGACCATGTATTGATTATCGGCTTCTGAATAAGATCACTGTTAAGTATCAATACCCATTGCCATTGCTTACTGATTTGTTTGCTCGTATAGAGGGTGCTAAGTGGTTCTCTAAAATTGATCTTCGTGGGGCGTATAATTTGGTGCGGATCAGGCAGGGGGATGAGTGGAAGACCGCATTTAATACGCCCGAGGGCCACTTTGAGTATTTGGTCATGCCTTTTGGTCTTTCTAATGCCCCTTCAGTTTTCCAGTCTTTTATGCATGATATTTTCCGCGATTTTCTGGATAAATTTATGATAATATATCTGGATGATATTCTGATTTTTTCTGATGACTGGGACTCTCATGTCCAGCAGGTCAGGAGAGTTTTTCAGGTTCTGCGGTCTAATTCTTTATGTGTGAAGGGGTCTAAGTGCGTTTTTGGGGTCCAGAAAATTTCCTTTTTGGGGTATATTTTTTCTCCCTCTTCCATTGAGATGGATCCCGTCAAGGTGCAAGCTATTTGTGACTGGACTCAGCCCTCCTCTCTTAAGAGTCTTCAGAGATTTTTGGGCTTTGCCAACTTTTACCGCCGATTTATTGCTGGTTTTTCGGATGTCGTTAAACCACTGACTGATTTGACCAGACAAGGCGCTGATGTTGCTAATTGGTCCCCTCATGCTGTAGAGGCCTTTCAGGAGCTTAAGCGCCGTTTTGCCTCTGCCCCTGTGTTGCGTCAGCCTGATGTGAATCTGCCTTTTCAGGTTGAGGTTGACGCTTCGGAGATCGGAGCTGGGGCAGTGTTGTCGCAGAAAGGTTCCGACTGCTCCGTCATTAGGCCTTGTGCCTTCTTTTCTCGCAAATTTTCGCCCGCAGAGCGGAATTATGATGTTGGGAATCGGGAGCTTTTGGCCATGAAGTGGGCTTTTGAGGAGTGGCGCCATTGGCTCGAGGGGGCTAGGCATCAGGTGGTGGTATTGACTGACCACAAAAATTTGATTTATCTTGAGACTGCCAGACGCCTGAATCCTAGACAGGCGCGCTGGTCTTTATTTTTTTCTCGCTTTAATTTTGTGGTGTCATACCTACCGGGTTCTAAGAATGTTAAGGCAGATGCCCTTTCTAGGAGTTTTGACCCGGACTCTCCTGGTAATTCTGAACCCACAGGTATCCTTAGGGAGGGAGTAATTTTGTCGGCCGTTTCTCCTGATCTGCGGCGGTCCTTGCAAGAGTTTCAGGCGGATAGACCGGATCGTTGTCCGCCTGATAGACTGTTTGTTCCGGATGATTGGACCAGCAGAGTCATCTCTGAGGTACATTCTTCTGCATTGGCAGGTCATCCCGGAATTTTTGGTACCAGGGATTTGGTGGCAAGATCCTTCTGGTGGCCTTCCCTGTCACGAGATGTGCGAGTCTTTGTGCAGTCATGTGACGTTTGTGCTCGGGCCAAGTCTTGTAGTTCTCGGGCTAGCGGACTGCTGTTGCCCTTGCCTATTCCTAAGAGGCCTTGGACACACATCTCGATGGATTTTATTTCAGATCTGCCTGTTTCCCAGAAGATGTCTGTCATCTGGGTGGTCTGTGACCGTTTCTCTAAAATGGTCCATTTGGTTCCTCTGCCCAAGTTGCCTTCTTCTTCTGAGTTGGTTCCTCTGTTTTTTCAGAATGTTGTCCGATTGCACGGTATTCCTGAGAATATTGTTTCTGACAGAGGTACCCAATTTGTGTCTAGATTTTGGCGGGCATTCTGTGCTAGGATGGGCATAGATTTGTCTTTTTCATCTGCTTTTCACCCTCAGACTAATGGCCAGACCGAGCGGACTAATCAGACCCTTGAGACATATCTGAGGTGTTTTGTCTCTGCTGACCAGGATGATTGGGTTGCTTTTTTGCCATTGGCAGAGTTCGCCCTCAATAATCGGGCCAGTTCTTCCACCTTGGTGTCCCCGTTTTTCTGTAATTCGGGGTTTCACCCTCGATTTTCCTCCGGTCAGGTGGAATCCTCGGATTGTCCTGGAGTGGATGCGGTGGTGGAGAGATTGCATCACATCTGGGGGCAGGTTATGGACAATTTGAAGTTGTCCCAGGAGAAGACTCAGCGTTTTGCCAACCGTCATCGTCGTGTTGGTTCTCGGCTTTGTGTTGGAGATTTGGTGTGGTTGTCTTCTCGTTTTGTCCCTATGAGGGTCTCTTCTCCTAAGTTTAAACCTCGGTTCATCGGCCCTTATAGAATATTGGAGATTCTTAATCCTGTTTCTTTCCGTTTGGACCTCCCTGCGTCCTTTTCCATTCATAACGTTTTTCATCGGTCGTTATTGCGCAGGTATGAGGTACCTGTTGTACCTTCAGTTGAGCCTCCTGCTCCGGTGTTGGTTGAGGGTGAGTTGGAGTACGTTGTGGAGAAAATTTTGGACTCTCGTGTTTCCAGACGGAAACTCCAGTATCTGGTCAAATGGAAGGGTTACGGCCAGGAGGATAATTCTTGGGTCAATGCATCTGATGTTCATGCTTCTGATCTTGTTCGTGCCTTCCATAGGGCTCATCCTGGTCGCCCTGGTGGATCTGGTGAGGGTTCGGTGCCCCCTCCTTGAGGGGGGGGTACTGTTGTGAATTTGGATTCTGGGCTCCCCCGGTGGCCGCTTGTGGAATTGGACTTGTCATCCTCTTTCCTGTTTCACCTGGTTCCATCAGTAGTGGGTGTCGCTATTTAAGCTCATTTCTCTGGTGGTTTCTGGCCGGTCAACAATGTTATCTGATGCCTCTCAGTGCTTGTTCCTGCTTCTAGACAACTACTAGATAAGTTGGACTTTTGTCCATGTTTGGTTTTGCCTATTTGTTCCAGTTCACAGCTGAAGTTTTGTTACTGTGTCTGGAAAGCTCTCGTTGATCAGGGATTGCTACTCTGGCGTTATGAGTTAATGCCAGAGTTTAAGGTAATCTCTGGATGGTGTTTTGTTAGTGTTTTTCTGCTGACCATGAAAGTATACTATCTGTCTTCTGCTATCTAGTAAGCGGACCTCAAATTTGCTAAGACTATTTTCCTGCTGCGTTTGTTGTTTCATCTGAACTCACCGTCATTATATGTGGGGGGCTACTGTCTTCTTTGGAATATTTCTCTAGAGGTGAGCCAGGTCTTATATTTCCCTCTGCTAGCTATTTAGGTCTTAGGCCAGAGCTGGGCATCTAGCGATAAATAGGAAATGCTACCTGGCTATTTCTAGTTGCGCGGCAGGCTTAGTTCATGGTCAGTATAGTTCCATCTTCCGAGAGCTTGTCCCTCTATAGGCTTGCTATGATCTCTGCCTGCAGAGATCATGACACGTGGGTGTCTCTCCTGTTATTGACCCGGCTTGTTTACCATTTTTCCTGATCTCGCTGCTTCTGACTTCGGCTTTGTATACTGAACTTGTGCTGCCTGCCCTGACCCTGGATTATCTGACCACATCTTTACCTTTGTCTTCCTGTACCTCGTACCCATGCCTCTGGTCAGCTGCTGCAGACCCAGGGAATGCCCTGGAGTGGTACCTGGTGACTACATGCGGCCACCTATCCTCACCATCAGAAGCTCTGGTGAAAACCAGGTTGTCATTAAGTTACTCCCTTCTAGGGTAAGCCTGGCCCGTGGCGCAGTGGTTCCACACCCACTAGTGTTACAGTTATTTTACTAACTGATATATAATATTAGAATGTACACTTATTATTTACTGTGCCACTCACATGATCATGACTTCTATGCATATGCATGTTAATATCAGATAATTTTGTATTTTACTTCAAACAGAATTTTTTTCCTGCTGTAGATTGTGATACACTATGTTACATATTGCATCACTACACACTGTGTACACAAGCACATAATCTTTTAACCCCTTCATGACGGAGGTATTTTCGTTTTTGCGTTTTCGATTTTTGCTCCCCTTCTCTCCAGAGCCATAACTTTTTTATTTTTTGGTCAATATGGCCATGTGAGGGCTTTTTTTGTGGAACGAGTTGTACTTTTGAGCGGCACTATTGGTTTTAACATATCCTGTACTGAAAAATAGAAACAAATTCCAAGTGCGGTAAAAGTGCAATCCCACTGTTTTTAATGATTCCATTTTGGTGTGGATCCGATCTTTTGATCGCCCGTTATTGCATTTTAATGCAATGTCGCGGCGACCAAAAAGACGTAATTCTGTCGTTTTGACTTTTTTTTCACTACGCCGTTTAGCGATCAGGTTAATCCTTTTGTTTTATCGATAGATCGGTCAATTCTTACTGCTGCGATACCAAATATGTGTATGTTTGTTTTTTTTATTGTTTTATTTTGAAAGGGGTGACAAGGGGGGCGATTTGAACTATTTTTTATATTTTTTTTATATTTTTAAAAACATTTTTTTTTTTACTTTTGGCATGTTTCAATAGTCTCCATGGGAGACTAGAAGCTGCCATAACCCAATCGGCTCTGCTACATACAGGCAATGACCAGATCGCCTGTATATAGCAGAATTCCTCACTTACCACCGGGCGGTGCACATAGCAATCCGGCAGTGACAACCATAGTGATCTGCAGGAGACCTCTGGTTGTCATCTCAACCCATTGGTGACCCACAATCACCATCGTGATCATCGATGGGTCACCAAGCGCGTGTTATATACCGTTGTCCGAGTTTGACAGTGGTTAACGGGTTAACAGCCGCGGGAGGATCACAATTCCTCCCGTGGCTGTTAGCGGAACCTGTCAGCTGTTCAAAACAGCTGACGTGCCGGAAAAGATATGGGCTCACCGCCGGAGCCCACATCAAAGGGATGGTGTCCGACACTGGTGTATTATTACGCCAGGTGTCAGAAAGGGGTTAAACAATGAACGATGTGATCGTAACTCACAATTAGCATCGTCAGACAAATGGTTACATAGGATGAGAATCATGAGTGAAATGGTTGAATAGTGATGGCTACATCGTAACATACAACATTGTGCACTGTGATCACACAGACAGATATCTGATATGTATTTGTGTTCTGTATTTAAATCCCATAAGTGATAGTATTATTTCTAGTACAGTGCATATTATATATACATTTCCAATGATATTTTACAAAGAAAATTTAATTATTGATAAAATGTTCCATAATCAATTTCATGGTTTTACAGTGATGAGCAAAAGGCTAACATTGTTATTAACTTTTGACTTTCAGGCTCCATATCTCGCCATCCACTACTGCTTCGAACGTGAGACTGCCATCATTTTATAGACAACCATCTTGGATATCTCATACATAAATTTGACTTTCAACTATTTAGCATATGATTAGTTATGCAGATTCTTGTCATGTCACTGCATTGTTACTGTTTTGCTCCTGATGGTGAAAAATATTTTTCTTCCTGGAATTTAAAACCATTTTTTCAAGCTGGTGTTATAAAGTATTCTAATTTACTGAGATAATGACTTTTGGGATTTCATTGGCTGTAAGCCATAATCATCAACATTAACAGAAATAAACACTTGGAATAGATCACTTTGTAATGACTCTATAATATATGAGTTTCACTTTTTGTATTGAAGAACTGAAATAAATTAACTTTTTGATGATATTCTAATTTTGAGAGAAGCACCTGTTTCTCCAATGAGAACTGGAGATTAAGAATATGGAAAGCCATCATGCCTAATCTTTCTTATTGGGACCCTCCCTATTTATTAGATGGTCAATCATTCCTACCTTAAAGACTAACTAAACTTTTAACAATTATTTATTTAATTTATTTATTAAGGAATTTTTCTTTATTACTACAAAAGATTGCATGTAAGTGGCTTCAAAATCTTTGCTTTTCCTTAATTTCTTGCCATTGGTATCAGACCATACTCACTTAAGGCCCCGTCTCACTAAGCGATTTACCAACGATCACGACCAGCGATACGACCTGGCCGTGATCGTTAGTAAGTCGCTGTGTGGTCGCTGGGGAGCTGTCACACAGACAGCATTCTCCAGCGACCAACGATCAGGGGAACGACTTCGGCATCGTTGAAACTGTCTTCAACGATGCCGAAGTCCCCCTGCAGCACCCGGGTAACCAGGGTAAACATCGGGTTACTAAGCGCAGGGCCGCGCTTAGTAACCCGATGTTTACCCTGGTTACCAAAAAAAACAAACACTACATACTCGCCTTTCGGTGTCCAGGTCCCTTGCCGTCTGCTTCCTGCTCTGACTGAGATCCGGCCGTACAGTGAGAGCAGAGCGCAGCGGTGACGTCACTGCTGTGCTCTCACTTCTCACTGTACGGCGGCACTCAGTGAGAGCAGGAAGCGGACGGCAAGGGACCTGGACACCGAAAGGCGAGTATGTAGTGTTTGTTTTTTTTGGTAACCAGGGTAAACATCGGGTTACTAAGCGCGGCCCTGCGCTTAGTAACCCGATGTTTACCCTGGTTACCAGTGAAGACATCGCTGGATCGGTGTCACACACACCGATTCAGCGATGTCAGCGGGGCCTCAACGACCAAAAAAAGGTCCAGGCCATTCCGACACGACCAGCGATCTCGCAGCAGGGGCCTGATCGCTGGTACGTGTCACACATAGCGAGATCGCTATGGAGGTCGCTGTTGCGTCACAAAACTTGTGACTCAGCAGCGATCTCGCTAGCGATCTCGCTATGTGAGACGGGGCCTTTAGACTACAGATGTTGACAGTGAAAGGGTCAGTTTAGCATCTATGTTTCACTAAAGGCTTGCTCACACTAGTGTATAACATGGCCGAGTTCTATCCGATGTGTTATCAGATAGCATTCAGCAGAATGTTATACTATGGGGCAGTGTAGATCAGCGATTTTTTTCTCATGCTGATTTACCATGAGTATGCTGTGAGTGGCTTCGCAAATCGGGCCATGCGTACCCATACAAGTCTATGGGTGCATGTGAAACATCGTACTGCACTCAGATGTCATTTGAATGCAGTCTGACCTCCGTGGACACAGAAAATGGAGAAGATAAAGAAATTAAGTTCTAGGTCTTCTCCACTCTCATGCAAGAGAATCTGATCACAGTAAGGTGACACTTGAATCAAACACTGACAGAGTTTGAGCCGGGAGTCATTAGCATAATTAGCCCAATTCTCTCACATGGCTTAAAGGCCCCATCTCACATAGCGAGATCGCTAGCGAGATCGCTGCTGAGTCACAAGTTTTGTGACACAACAGCGACCTCCATAGCGATCTCGCTATGTGTGACACGTACCAGCGATCAGGCCCCTGCTGTGAGATCGCTGGTCGTGTCGGAATGGCCTGGACCTTTTTTTGGTCGTTGAGGCCCCGCTGACATCGCTGAATCGGTGTGTGTGACACCGATCCAGCGATGTCTTCACTGGTAACCAGGGTAAACATCGGGTTACTAAGCGCAGGGCCGCGCTTAGTAACCCGATGTTTACCCTGGTTACCAAAAAAAACAAACAGTACATACTCGCCTTTCGGTGTCCAGGTCCCTTGCCGTCTGCTTCCTGCTCTCACTGACTGCCGGCCGTACAGTGAGAAGTGAGAGCACAGCAGTGACGTCACCGCTGCGCTCTGCTCTCACTGTACGGCCGGATCTCAGTCAGAGCAGGAAGCAGACGGCAAGGGACCTGGACACCGAAAGGCGAGTATGTAGTGTTTGTTTTTTTTGGTAACCAGGGTAAACATCGGGTTACTAAGCGCGGCCCTGCGCTTAGTAACCCGATGTTTACCCTGGTTACCCGGGTGCTGCAGGGGGACTTCGGCATCGTTGAAGACAGTTTCAATGATGCCGAAGTCGTTCCCCTGATCGTTGGTCGCTGGAGAGAGCTGTCTGTGTGACAGCTCCCCAGCGACCACACAGCGACTTACCAACGATCACGGCCAGGTCGTATCGCTGGTCGTGATCGTTGGTAAATCGCTATGTGAGACGGGGCCTTAACTCTGGAACAAATTTTATAAATATCTCAACTGTAGCGTAGACCCGACGGTGAGGGGAAATGCATTCTGTAGACGTCGCTTTGGGCACCAAGAGAACTATTACTTCTACTGGAAGACGTATTGTTTGCATGTTAGCTGTGGACAAAATTTGTTGAATATTTCTAATCAAGACTATTTGCAAAGTCCTCCATTTTTCTTTTACACAAATAAAATTAATAGGATAGGTGTAAGGTGTAGATTTACCCATTAAATGGAATGTAATTCAAAAACCTTTTCTGTACCGAAAGCCTGGGGTCTTGTAATACACTCCTCAACATTGAACTTGCAACATCTAGAAGGAAAAGTCATGCATTTATGGAAATGACAGGATGGGATTGACATGTTAATAATATACAAATAATACACAAATGATAAAAAAAATGGAAACAAAATTTTCAAATCATCTTGATTTATTCAGTATTGAGTATGATCTATGAAATACATGTTCTTGCACGCCTATCAATGAGGTAATTAATGATTGACTGAGTAATGTGTCGCAGCTCTGAATGTACTTGTGCAAATCATCAAAATCCTCTGCTGGGATTTCCCTTTGCAATTGCTGACCAATGATGTCCAAGATGAGCTTGATGGGAGACAAGTCTGGAGACGCTGCAGGCCATGATAGCCATTCAGATTACTCACAATAGCAAAACTGCTTCTGAGACACTTGAAAGAAATGGCCATACCACTGTTTTCACAACCAAATCAATGTAACCCCCAGCTGTTAATGTATCTGTAATGAAGACAAAGGGGTTTCCGGCTACCAAACATTATGCCACCCCACACCATAATCCTGGAAATAGAACCAGTGTGACTTTCCCTCGTAAAGACCTCTTCATGACGTTGTCTATGGATCTGCAGATGGAGACCGGAGGCCGAAATGGAACATGAAAACTGGAATGGAGATCTAGCTTCTTTAGCAATGAGTCCTGCTTTTATCTTGAATGCAGCGATTGGTTTGTAGAGTATTTGGGCAATGCCATGAAGAGGCCTTCAGAATGAAACATCACACCATTCCTACTTCAGGGATTATGGTGTGGGGTGCTGTTGTGAACTCTGTTTTCAGGCTCCCTCTTGTGGTCACTGGTGGTATGGTGTGACTTTTGCTTTGGGCTCCCCCTGGTGGCTTTGTTTGTTATCCTGCTGGTCTCTGGCTATCAGCTGGTTCGTTATCCTCTGGGAGGTTCCTATATAGCTCTGTTTTACTTTCACTTGTTGCCGGCTGTCGATGTAATCAGTGCTACTCAGATTCCTTCTGACTACCTTGCTCCCAGTCCATCCAGGATAAGCTAAGTTTTGTTTGCTCATTTTTTGATCAGCAGTGTTTATCATGTTTTCTGTTCCAGCTTGCTAAAATGTGATTCCCTCGCTTGCTGGATGCTCTAGTGGGCTGAGTTTCTCCCCACACACCGTTAGTTGGTGTGTGGGTTCTTGAAATCTCAGGATGGATATTTTGTAAGGGTTTTTTATTGATCGCATAGACCCCTGCTCTATTTTCTGCTTTCTAGTACTAGTGGGCCTCTTTTGCTGAATCTGATTTCATCCCTACGTATGTGCCTTCTTCTTACTTCACCGTTAATATTTGTTGGGGGCTTCTATATCTTTGGGGATTATTTCTCTGGAGGCAAGCAAGGTCTTTCTTTCTCTTTAGGGGTAGCTAGTTCCTCAGGCTGGCTCGAGACGTCTAGGAATTATTTAGGCACGTTCACCGGCTACCTCTAGTTGTGTTGGATAGGTTCAGATTTGCGATCAGTCCAGTTACCATCTCCCTAGAGCTTGTCCTTAGTTTATTCACTTGCTGGTCTATTCGTGATCCTCAGCCACTAAGGATCATAACAGTACAGCCGGCCAGTAAAGGGTTACTTGCATGGCAGAAGCAGGAGAAAAGAAGCCTTGAGAAATTTTTTTTTTTGTTGCCGTGTGTCTAGCTGCTGTGGCTAGCTTCTCTCCTCCTCTTAATCTTGGTGTGGCTCTGAGTTCAGCTGCTGACATGGATGTCCAGAGCTTGGCTTCCAGTCTGGATCATCTTGCTGCTAGGGTTCAAAGTATTCAGGATTTTGTTGTTCACAGTCCTATGTCAGAGCCTAGAATACCTATTCCGGAGTTGTTTTCTGGAGATAGATCTAGGTTCCTGAATTTTAGGAACAATTGTAAGTTGTTTCTTTCTTTGAAACCTCGTTCCTCTGGTGATGCCGTTCAGCAAGTTAAGATTATCATTTCCTTTTTGCGTGGTGACCCCCAAGATTGGGCCTTCGCATTGGCGCCAGGGGATCCTGCATTGCTTAGTGTAGATGCGTTTTTTCTAGCCCTTGGATTGCTCTATGAAGAACCTAATCTTGAGAACCAGGCTGAAAAAATGTTATTGGCCCTCTCGCAGGGGCAAGATGAAGCAGAGGTGTACTGCCAGAAATTTCAGAAATGGTCGGTGCTTACTCAGTGGAATGAGTGTGCCCTGGCTGCAAATTTCAGAGAAGGTCTTTCTGAAGCCATTAAGAATGTCATGGTGGGGTTCCCTACGCCTGCAGGTCTGAATGAGTCAATGACTCTGGCCATTCAGATTGATCGGCGTTTGCGGGAGCGCAAACCTGTGCACCATTTGGCGGTGTCTTCTGAACAGACACCTGAATCTATGCAATGTGACAGAATTCTGACCAGAAGTGAACGGCAAAATTATAGACGGCAAAATGGGTTGTGCTTTTACTGTGGTGACTCAGCTCATGTTATCTCAGCATGCTCTAAGCGCAAAAAAAAGGTTGATAAATCTGTCACCATTGGTACTTTACAGCCTAAGTTCATTTTGTCTGTTACCCTGATTTGTTCCCTGTCATCTTACCCTGTCATCTTGTTCCCTGTCATCTAATGCTTTTGTAGATTCAGGTGCCGCCCTGAGTCTGATGGATTGGTCATTTGCCAGGCGCTGTGGTTTTGATTTGGAGCCTTTAAAATTCCCTATTCCACTAAGGGGAATTGATTCTACACCATTGGCTACGAATAGACCTCAGTACTGGACACAAGTGACCATGTGCATGACTCCTGTTCATCAGGAGGTGATTCGCTTTCTTGTACTGCATAATTTGCATGATGTCGTCGTGTTGGGTCTACCATGGTTGCAGACTCATAATCCAGTCCTGGATTGGAAAGCTATGTCGGTGTCAAGTTGGGGTTGTCAGGGAATTCATGGTGACGCTCCTGTGGTATCAATTGCTTCGTCCACTCCTTCTGAAGTCCCTACGTTTTTGTCAGACTACCAGGATGTATTTGAGGAGCCCAAACTCAATTCTCTACCTCCTCATAGGGACTGTGATTGTGCTATAAATTTGATTCCTGGTAGTAAGTTTCCTAAGGGACGACTTTTCAATTTATCTGTGCCGAAGCATGCTGCCATGCGGAGTTATATAAAGGAGTCTTTAGAGAAGGGACATATTCGCCCGTCCTCATCCCCTCTTGGTGCAGGATTCTTTTTTGTGGCTAAAAAGGATGGTTCCCTGAGACCCTGTATTGATTATCGCCTTTTGAATAAAATCACGGTCAAATTTCAGTATCCTTTGCCATTGTTAACTGATTTGTTTGCTCGCATTAGGGGGTCTAGTTGGTTCACCAAGATAGATCTTCGTATAACCTTGTGCGTATAAAACAGGGTGATGAATGGAAAACTGCATTTAATACGCCTGAAGGCCATTTTGAGTACTTGGTGATGCCTTTTGGACTTTCTAATGCTCCTTCAGTCTTTCAGTCCTTTATGCATGACATCTTCCGTGAATATCTGGATACGTTTATGATTGTGTATCTGGATGATATTCTGTTTTTTTCGGATGATTGGGAGTCTCATGTTAAGCAGGTCAGGATGGTCTTTCAGGTCCTGCGTGACAATGCTTTATTTGTGAAGGGCTCAAAATGTCTTTTTGGAGTCCAGAAGATTTCTTTTTTGGGTTTCATTTTTTCTCCTTCTACTATTGAGATGGACCCAGTCAAGGTTCAGGCTATTCATGACTGGACGCAGCCTACGTCTGTTAAGAGTCTTCAGAAGTTCTTGGGTTTTGCTAATTTCTACCGTCGCTTCATAGCTAATTTTTCTGGCGTTGTTAAGCCTTTGACGGATTTGACCAAGAAGGGTTCTGATGTGACTAATTGGTCTTCTGCGGCTGTGGAGGCCTTTCGGGAGCTGAAGCGTCGGTTTTCTTCGGCTTCGGTCTTATGTCAGCCAGATGTCTCACTTCCCTTCCAGGTGGAGGTTGATGCTTCCGAGATTGGAGCGGGGGCTGTTTTGTCACAGAGAAGCCCCGATGGCTCTGTGATGAAGCCATGTGCTTTCTTTTCAAGAAAGTTTTCGCCTGCCGAGCGGAATTATGATGTCGGTAATCGGGAGCTGTTGGCTATGAAGTGGGCATTTGAGGAGTGGCGACATTGGCTCGAGGGAGCTAAACATCGTGTGGTGGTCTTGACTGATCACAAGAATTTGATTTATCTCGAGTCGGCCAAGCGGCTGAATCCCAGACAGGCTCGTTGGTCGTTGTTTTTCTCTCGTTTTGATTTCATGGTCTCGTACCTGCCGGGTTCGAAGAATGTGAAGGCTGATGCTCTTTCTAGGAGTTTTGTGCCTGACTCTCCTGGAGATTCAGAGCCAGCTGGTATCCTTAGAGAAGGGGTGATTTTGTCTGCCATCTCCCCAGATTTGCGATGTGTGCTGCAAGAATTTCAGGCGGATAGACCTGACCGCTGTCCACCGGAGAGACTGTTTGTCCCGGATAGATGGACCAACAGAGTCATCTCCGAGGTTAATTCTTCGGTGTTGGCGGGCCATCCTGGAATATTTGGTACCAGAGACTTGGTGGCCAGGTCTTTTTGGTGGCCTTCCTTGTCGCGGGATGTGCGTTCTTTTGTGCAGTCTTGTGGAATTTGTGCTCGGGCGAAGCCTTGCTGTTCTCGTGCCAGTGGTTTGCTGTTACCTTTGCCTGTCCCGAAGAGGCCTTGGACGCACATTTCCATGGATTTTATTTCAGATCTCCCTGTCTCTCAGAGAATGTCTGTCATCTGGGTGGTGTGTGATCGTTTTTCTAAGATGGTCCATTTGGTGCCCTTGCCTAAGTTGCCTTCCTCCTCCGAGTTGGTTCCACTGTTTTTTCAAAATGTGGTTCGTTTGCACGGGATTCCTGAGAACATTGTTTCTGACAGAGGATCCCAGTTTGTGTCTAGATTTTGGCGGACCTTTTGTGCTAAGTTGGGCATTGAATTGTCTTTTTCGTTGGCCTTCCATCCTCAGACGAATGGCCAAACCGAGCGAACTAATCAGACCTTGGAGACTTATTTAAGATGTTTTGTTTCTGCTGACCAGGACGACTGGGTTACTTTTTTGCCGTTGGCCGAGTTTGCCCTTAATAATCGGGCTAGTTCTGCTACTTTGGTTTCTCCTTGTTTTTGTAATTCGGGGTTTCATCCTCGTTTTTCCTCGGGTCAAGTGGAGCCTTCTGACTGTCCTGGAGTGGATGTTGTGGTGGATAGGTTGCATCAGATTTGGAATCATGTGGTGGACAATTTGAAGTTGTCACAAGAGAAGGCTCAGCTCTTTGCCAACCGCCGTCGCTGTGTGGGTCCCCGACTTCGCGTTGGGGACTTGGTGTGGTTGTCTTCTCGCTTCGTTCCTATGAAGGTCTCCTCTCCTAAGTTCAAGCCTCGGTTTATCGGTCCTTATAAGATTCTGGAAGTATTTGGCCCTGTGTCATTCCGTCTGGACCTCCCGGCATCATTTGCTATTCATAATGTGTTCCATCGCTCGTTGTTGCGGAGGTATGTGGTACCTGTGGTTCCTCCGGTTGAGCCTCCTGCCCCGGTGCTGGTTGAGGGAGAATTGGAATACGTGGTGGAGAAGATCTTGGATTCTCGTGTTTCTAGACGGAGGCTCCAGTATTTGGTCAAGTGGAAGGGCTATGGTCAGGAGGATAATTCTTGGGTTGTCGCCTCTGATGTTCATGCGGCCGATTTGGTTCGTGCCTTCCATGTGGCTCATCCTGATCACCCTGGGGGTTTTCATGAGGGTTCGGTGACCCCTCCTTAAGGGGGGGGTACTGTTGTGAACTCTGTTTTCAGGCTCCCTCTTGTGGTCACTGGTGGTATGGTGTGACTTTTGCTTTGGGCTCCCCCTGGTGGCTTTGTTTGTTATCCTGCTGGTCTCTGGCTATCAGCTGGTTCGTTATCCTCTGGGAGGTTCCTATATAGCTCTGTTTTACTTTCACTTGTTGCCGGCTGTCGATGTAATCAGTGCTACTCAGATTCCTTCTGACTACCTTGCTCCCAGTCCATCCAGGATAAGCTAAGTTTTGTTTGCTCATTTTTTGATCAGCAGTGTTTATCATGTTTTCTGTTCCAGCTTGCTAAAATGTGATTCCCTCGCTTGCTGGATGCTCTAGTGGGCTGAGTTTCTCCCCACACACCGTTAGTTGGTGTGTGGGTTCTTGAAATCTCAGGATGGATATTTTGTAAGGGTTTTTTATTGATCGCATAGACCCCTGCTCTATTTTCTGCTTTCTAGTACTAGTGGGCCTCTTTTGCTGAATCTGATTTCATCCCTACGTATGTGCCTTCTTCTTACTTCACCGTTAATATTTGTTGGGGGCTTCTATATCTTTGGGGATTATTTCTCTGGAGGCAAGCGAGGTCTTTCTTTCTCTTTAGGGGTAGCTAGTTCCTCAGGCTGGCTCGAGACGTCTAGGAATTATTTAGGCACGTTCACCGGCTACCTCTAGTTGTGTTGGATAGGTTCAGATTTGCGATCAGTCCAGTTACCATCTCCCTAGAGCTTGTCCTTAGTTTATTCACTTGCTGGTCTATTCGTGATCCTCAGCCACTAAGGATCATAACAGTACAGCCGGCCAGTAAAGGGTTACTTGCATGGCAGAAGCAGGAGAAAAGAAGCCTTGAGAAATTTTTTTTTTTTTTTTTTTGCCGTGTGTCTAGCTGCTGTGGCTAGCTTCTCTCCTCCTCTTAATCTTGGTGTGGCTCTGAGTTCAGCTGCTGACATGGATGTCCAGAGCTTGGCTTCCAGTCTGGATCATCTTGCTGCTAGGGTTCAAAGTATTCAGGATTTTGTTGTTCACAGTCCTATGTCAGAGCCTAGAATACCTATTCCGGAGTTGTTTTCTGGAGATAGATCTAGGTTCCTGAATTTTAGGAACAATTGTAAGTTGTTTCTTTCTTTGAAACCTCGTTCCTCTGGTGATGCCGTTCAGCAAGTTAAGATTATCATTTCCTTTTTGCGTGGTGACCCCCAAGATTGGGCCTTCGCATTGGCGCCAGGGATCCTGCATTGCTTAGTGTAGATGCGTTTTTTCTAGCCCTTGGATTGCTCTATGAGGAACCTAATCTTGAGAACCAGGCTGAAAAAATGTTATTGGCCCTCTCGCAGGGGCAACATGAAGCAGAGGTGTACTGCCAGAAATTTCGGAAATGGTCGGTGCTTACTCAGTGGAATGAGTGTGCCCTGGCTGCAAATTTCAGAGAAGGCCTTTCTGAAGCCATTAAGAATGTCATGGTGGGGTTCCCTACGCCTGCAGGTCTGAATGAGTCAATGACTCTGGCCATTCAGATTGATCGGCGTTTGCGGGAGCGCAAACCTGTGCACCATTTGGCGGTGTCTTCTGAACAGACACCTGAATCTATGCAATGTGACAGAATTCTGACCAGAAGTGAACGGCAAAATTATAGACGGCAAAATGGGTTGTGCTTTTACTGTGGTGACTCAGCTCATGTTATCTCAGCATGCTCTAAGCGCAAAAAAAAGGTTGATAAATCTGTCACCATTGGTACTTTACAGCCTAAGTTCATTTTGTCTGTTACCCTGATTTGTTCCCTGTCATCTTACCCGGTTAATGCTTTTGTAGATTCAGGTGCCGCCCTGAGTCTGATGGATTGGTCATTTGCCAGGCGCTGTGGTTTTGATTTGGAGCCTTTAAAATTCCCTATTCCACTAAGGGGAATTGATTCTACACCATTGGCTACGAATAGACCTTAGTACTGGACACAAGTGACCATGTGCATGACTCCTGTTCATCAGGAGGTGATTCGCTTTCTTGTACTGCATAATTTGCATGATGTCGTCATGTTGGGTCTACCATGGTTGCAGACTCATAATCCAGTCCTGGATTGGAAAGCTATGTCGGTGTCAAGTTGGGGTTGTCAGGGAATTCATGGTGACGCTCCTGTGGTATCAATTGCTTCGTCCACTCCTTCTGAAGTCCCTACGTTTTTGTCAGACTACCAGGATGTATTTGAGGAGCCCAAACTCAATTCTCTACCTCCTCATAGGGACTGTGATTGTGCTATAAATTTGATTCCTGGTAGTAAGTTTCCTAAGGGACGACTTTTCAATTTATCTGTGCCGAAGCATGCTGCCATGCGGAGTTATATAAAGGAGTCTTTAGAGAAGGGACATATTCGCCCGTCTCATCCCCTCTTGGTGCAGGATTCTTTTTTGTGGCTAAAAAGGATGGTTCCCTGAGACCCTGTATTGATTATCGCCTTTTGAATAAAATCACGGTCAAATTTCAGTATCCTTTGCCATTGTTAACTGATTTGTTTGCTCGCATTAGGGGGTCTAGTTGGTTCACCAAGATAGATCTTCGTATAACCTTGTGCGTATAAAACAGGGTGATGAATGGAAAACTGCATTTAATACGCCTGAAGGCCATTTTGAGTACTTGGTGATGCCTTTTGGACTTTCTAATGCTCCTTCAGTCTTTCAGTCCTTTATGCATGACATCTTCCGTGAATATCTGGATACGTTTATGATTGTGTATCTGGATGATATTCTGGTTTTTTCGGATGATTGGGAGTCTCATGTTAAGCAGGTCAGGATGGTCTTTCAGGTCCTGCGTGACAATGCTTTATTTGTGAAGGGCTCAAAATGTCTTTTTGGAGTCCAGAAGATTTCTTTTTTGGGTTTCATTTTTTCTCCTTCTACTATTGAGATGGACCCAGTCAAGGTTCAGGCTATTCATGACTGGACGCAGCCTACGTCTGTTAAGAGTCTTCAGAAGTTCTTGGGTTTTGCTAATTTCTACCGTCGCTTCATAGCTAATTTTTCTGGCGTTGTTAAGCCTTTGACGGATTTGACCAAGAAGGGTTCTGATGTGACTAATTGGTCTTCTGCGGCTGTGGAGGCCTTTCGGGAGCTGAAGCGTCGGTTTTCTTCGGCTTCGGTCTTATGTCAGCCAGATGTCTCACTTCCCTTCCAGGTGGAGGTTGATGCTTCCGAGATTGGAGCGGGGGCTGTTTTGTCGCAGAGAAGCCCCGATGGCTCTGTGATGAAGCCATGTGCTTTCTTTTCAAGAAAGTTTTCGCCTGCCGAGCGGAATTATGATGTCGGTAATCGGGAGCTGTTGGCTATGAAGTGGGCATTTGAGGAGTGGCGACATTGGCTCGAGGGAGCTAAACATCGTGTGGTGGTCTTGACTGATCACAAGAATTTGATTTATCTCGAGTCGGCCAAGCGGCTGAATCCCAGACAGGCTCGTTGGTCGTTGTTTTTCTCTCGTTTTGATTTCATGGTCTCGTACCTGCCGGGTTCGAAGAATGTGAAGGCTGATGCTCTTTCTAGGAGTTTTGTGCCTGACTCTCCTGGAGATTCAGAGCCAGCTGGTATCCTTAGAGAAGGGGTGATTTTGTCTGCCATCTCCCCAGATTTGCGATGTGTGCTGCAAGAATTTCAGGCGGATAGACCTGACCGCTGTCCACCGGAGAGACTGTTTGTCCCGGATAGATGGACCAACAGAGTCATCTCCGAGGTTAATTCTTCGGTGTTGGCGGGCCATCCTGGAATATTTGGTACCAGAGACTTGGTGGCCAGGTCTTTTTGGTGACCTTCCTTGTCGCGGGATGTGCGTTCCTTTGTGCAGTCTTGTGGAATTTGTGCTCGGGCGAAGCCTTGCTGTTCTCGTGCCAGTGGTTTGCTGTTACCTTTGCCTGTCCCGAAGAGGCCTTGGACGCACATTTCCATGGATTTTATTTCAGATCTCCCTGTCTCTCAGAGAATGTCTGTCATCTGGGTAGTGTGTGATCGTTTTTCTAAGATGGTCCATTTGGTGCCCTTGCCTAAGTTGCCTTCCTCCTCCGAGTTGGTTCCACTGTTTTTTCAAAATGTGGTTCGTTTGCACGGGATTCCTGAGAACATTGTTTCTGACAGAGGATCCCAGTTTGTGTCTAGATTTTGGCTGACCTTTTGTGCTAAGTTGGGCATTGAATTGTCTTTTTCGTCGGCCTTCCATCCTCAGACGAATGGCCAAACCGAGCGAACTAATCAGACCTTGGAGACTTATTTAAGATGTTTTGTTTCTGCTGACCAGGACGACTGGGTTACTTTTTTGCCGTTGGCCGAGTTTGCCCTTAATAATCGGGCTAGTTCTGCTACTTTGGTTTCTCCTTTTTTTTGTAATTCGGGGTTTCATCCTCGTTTTTCCTCGGGTCAAGTGGAGCCTTCTGACTGTCCTGGAGTGGATGTTGTGGTGGATAGGTTGCATCAGATTTGGAATCATGTGGTGGACAATTTGAAGTTGTCACAAGAGAAGGCTCAGCTCTTTGCCAACCGCCGTCGCTGTGTGGGTCCCCGACTTCGCGTTGGGGACTTGGTGTGGTTGTCTTCTCGCTTCGTTCCTATGAAGGTCTCCTCTCCTAAGTTCAAGCCTCGGTTTATCGGTCCTTATAAGATTCTGGAAGTATTTGGCCCTGTGTCATTCCGTCTGGACCTCCCGGCATCATTTGCTATTCATAATGTGTTCCATCGCTCGTTGTTGCGGAGGTATGTGGTACCTGTGGTTCCTCCGGTTGAGCCTCCTGCCCCGGTGCTGGTTGAGGGAGAATTGGAATACGTGGTGGAGAAGATCTTGGATTCTCGTGTTTCTAGACGGAGGCTCCAGTATTTGGTCAAGTGGAAGGGCTATGGTCAGGAGGATAATTCTTGGGTTGTCGCCTCTGATGTTCATGCGGCCGATTTGGTTCGTGCCTTCCATGTGGCTCATCCTGATCGCCCTGGGGGTTTTCATGAGGGTTCGGTGACCCCTCCTTAAGGGGGGGGTACTGTTGTGAACTCTGTTTTCAGGCTCCCTCTTGTGGTCACTGGTGGTATGGTGTGACTTTTGCTTTGGGCTCCCCCTGGTGGCTTTGTTTGTTATCCTGCTGGTCTCTGGCTATCAGCTGGTTCGTTATCCTCTGGGAGGTTCCTATATAGCTCTGTTTTACTTTCACTTGTTGCCGGCTGTCGATGTAATCAGTGCTACTCAGATTCCTTCTGACTACCTTGCTCCCAGTCCATCCAGGATAAGCTAAGTTTTGTTTGCTCATTTTTTGATCAGCAGTGTTTATCATGTTTTCTGTTCCAGCTTGCTAAAATGTGATTCCCTCGCTTGCTGGATGCTCTAGTGGGCTGAGTTTCTCCCCACACACCGTTAGTTGGTGTGTGGGTTCTTGAAATCTCAGGATGGATATTTTGTAAGGGTTTTTTATTGATCGCATAGACCCCTGCTCTATTTTCTGCTTTCTAGTACTAGTGGGCCTCTTTTGCTGAATCTGATTTCATCCCTACGTATGTGCCTTCTTCTTACTTCACCGTTAATATTTGTTGGGGGCTTCTATATCTTTGGGGATTATTTCTCTGGAGGCAAGCGAGGTCTTTCTTTCTCTTTAGGGGTAGCTAGTTCCTCAGGCTGGCTCGAGACGTCTAGGAATTATTTTGGCACGTTCACCGGCTACCTCTAGTTGTGTTGGATAGGTTCAGATTTGCGATCAGTCCAGTTACCATCTCCCTAGAGCTTGTCCTTAGTTTATTCACTTGCTGGTCTATTCGTGATCCTCAGCCACTAAGGATCATAACAGGGTGCCATAACATATGGTAGCCAGACCCCTCTAGTCTGCATTTGAGATATACCAACAGCTCAGAGTTACATTGATTTAGTGGTGGAACCAGTGGTGCTGCCATTTTTCAAAAGTCTCCCAAGAGCCGTTTTTCAACATGACAATGCCAGGCCGCAAGTTGTATGTGCTACTGTGAGGAGCCTATGAGACTTAAATGTGCTACCATTGCATGCAGCATCTCTGGACTTTTCTCCCATCGAGCACATATGGAACGTCATTAATCGTCAACTGCAAAGAGAGCTGCCAGCAGTTGATCTTGATGATTTGCTGCCCCAAGTGCATTCAGCTTGCCAGAACATTCCTCAAGCGGCCATTAAAGCACACCTTAGCATTCTGTCAGTGAGGATAAGTGCATGCATTTCTGTGTGTGGCATTGATACTCAATACTGAATAAATTGAGATGTTTTTAACATTTTGTTTAATTTTTTCATCATTTGCATATGATTAACATGTCTATTGATACTGTGATTTCCAGAGTTTCAGGACTTTTCATCCTTGGTGATGCAACTTCAAAATTTAGGAATGTACTGTATATTCTTAATCCAATGACTAATTTTTGTGCCTTTTTAATGATTGAAGTCTTAAGAATTGAGGAGTTTTACCCACAAGGGTAGAATTGTTAGAAATTCCCATACACTGATTTCGGCTGGACCAGCTGAACATTTATGTGCATGGGGATGTCCTGTTTATATCCCAATGGCAGATGTGTTCGATATGTTGGATTTCAGTGTGCCTAATCTTAATCTTTTTAGAAATAAATTATTTTGAGATCATGTGACAGTGCAAATAGTCACCGTAAAATAAAACAAATTGTGTCCAAAATGTGGATAAATATTAGAAAATATTAGAATTTATAGGAATGTTCAGAACAATACAGTAGTATGAGTGTACATTTTAATAATAGATTTCATGTCAAATATTTCCACACTTTTCCTGACAAGTCATCCAGAGCAGTTACTGCTGAAATGTTATCAGGAACCAAACCTCTAGCCAGACTTTTCTGGATTAGGTTATATATATAAGTTATGTAGTTCTCTTCCATCCTGTTAGGTTACAGTAAGAAGGCCCGAACGTCTTGTGCCACTCAGATTACTGTGAAACTGTTGAGTGCCACTTTATAGCACTTTGTGTAACTCCAGTGGAATTCATAATATGGCATGTGAATACCAGGATTTCAATTTGTTTTTTTCTCTTTTCTTGGCTCTTTTTTGTTACACACAAATCATTAAGGCTGACAGTGATGTGCAGCAGGTCTCAGTTCTAGATGTCAAGAAATACTGTAGAAAGGAAAAATCCTAAGGCCACGTTCACACGTTCAGTATTTGGTCAGTATTTTACCTCAGTATTTGTAAGCCAAAACCAGGAGTTCAACAATCAGAGGAAAAGTGTAATAGAAACATATGCACCACTTCTGTATTTATCACCCACTCCTGGTTTTGGCTTACAAATTCTGATGTAAAAATACTGACCAAATACTGAACATGTGAACGTGGACTAAAAGTTTTCTAACAGGTGTAGTCAGTGCCCATCCAGTCACCTCGTTGTCCATTAATCAATGACAGATCACATGCATTGTGTGTTTTTGAACCCAGGGTTAGTGACCTACAACTTAAAGAAAATTATTTTTATCAACAAATTCAAAAGGGGGTTGGGCGCGGGTTGAATCCCAGCCTTCATTATTACCCATAATAATAATGCAGATATTTAATCGACCTAATTGAAAGTTTGCCAACAAAAAGAAACGTGCCCATCCATGCGTGTTCTGTGCCATGTTAGCAGCCTGTTATATGAGACATGCCATGTGCCCTGGCTTTTCAGACTTCTCCATCAGCTGCTCCTTCTCCTCTCTCACAGCATGCAGTCTCACATGCACAATGAGGGAGAGGGACTGAAGCAGCATCTCCCCATCCCGGTCCAGTATTTGCTTTTACTCAAAGAAGTTTTTATGGTGAGAAAAGAGGTTTCTGAAGATTTAAGGCCCCATATACATTAGACTAATATCTGCTGAACCCACAAATATGAGCTGAGTTCTCTAACAGTCTTATGTGTATGAGGGGCTCCTAGCTCTCCATGAACAGAAGGTGATGTTGGGGAAGAAGCACATCGGATTTCCGACAACCGATTTTTGGGTTCTCTGTGAGATAAGCCACTGATGGAGGAGTCTGTCTGGCAGCAGGACACAGGAGCTAAGCATTCCCCTGTATGAGGAATTTAGGAGTGATAGCTGTGAGCCATCGGCAATGTATTGGGTATGGTAGGAGTTTCAGGCAGAGAAGAGGAGCCACTGCTGCTAGCAGGTAAGGACCATGTGAGAAAAATATTAATTTAAAGTGTCTGTTGTGAAAAAACTCTGGAGCTATGAGCGGCAAAAACATATTTGTTTCTTCGCTCATGATATGTTAATTATATAAAACTGCTCCAGCGGGGTGTCTATTCCCCCAAACCAGTCCAAGCTACTGGTGAGGTAATAATGCCCACTAAGCTTCAATAATATCTTCACCCCAGCCATAGTTTTAGTGTAGGAGCTCTTCCGTAGGTGCACAACATCCTGCGCTGACTGGGCACAGCGAAGAGGTCAATCATGCCAAGTGGGCATGACTACAGTATCTAAGGCCAGGCTGGAGCCGGACAGACATTTTGATGCAAATTCTCCTGAAATAATAGTTACAGTTCTCCATAGACCTTTAAGTTCTCCATAGACCTTTTTGAGCGCCAATTGTCATATCCAATCTTCTCAGTAATGGAAAAGTCTGCATTCACTGAAGACAACTTTTATCTGTGAATTGAGAATTTGAATGAATAATCTGGAAGAGAAAGAAGCAGATTTCTTTGATAAGATACATTAAAAACTTTTTTATTTGTATGTATATTATTGATTTATAAAAAATAAATAACTAAAATGGTTACTCTTTCAGACACTAAGAAATCAAACAATTTACATCCAAATAATCATGAAGACAAGAGAAGCGGCACTCACCTATGTCGGTCATAGGGATGCAGACACAGACATCAGTGAAATGAGCAACAGCTGTTTCGCATGAGTATACGCTTCTTCTCAAGAAGTGTGTATTTACGCAAAACAGCTGTTGCTCATTTCACGGATGTCTGTGTTGTTGTTTTTTTAAATTCCTGTGACCGAAATAAAGTACATTTTACAGAAAGTGCCAGTGGTGAGTGCCACTCTGCTTGCTTTCCGTTGAATTTTCATGATCATTTACAAGTTTCAAGCTGAGCACCGCAAGACATGACTGTTATGTGGATATATTTAGTTTGATCCTATTTTTCTTTGCAACTGGGTGTGATGGTAGTGCCAGCAATTTTTCCTTCGGTCCTTTTACATCCAAGCGAATTGAGTGGATATCAATACTATGAAAACTTCTCTATATATTATATATACTGCAGTGTCAATAACACCCTAATAGCACACTATCCCTAATAATGTGCCGCATTCATGAGTATATGGCACAGGCGATACAGCAGACATGATGATACTGCAATTCACATTGTGAAGGAGTTCAGGTTGACATGGGAGAGGTGTCTACAACGATTCATTTGTGCCTGCTAGAGGGGAAGGACGCACACAGGGCACAGTGATCTCTCTTTAGTCCCACGTTGCCCTTTTCTCCGTTTGCCCCGCTTCCTGACAGCAGTGACGTCTCTGAAAAGCTCTTTTGTGGGCAGGCTGCGGAGCTAGCTGGTATGTTGCTTCTGAACTCTGTGCTGGCAAATTCTCACCCTGTTAAGTCATTTGGAGAATGGAAATGGCTATTGTTTGGGCTTGGCAAGGAGTCCAAGTACCATTCCACATGCAGACCTTTCTTCCTAGGTCAATGTGCTTAAAGGTGCAGTCACACTAACTAATGTGTGGATTCTTTAATTAACTCTTCATTGGCTGTAATATTCTACTCTGGATCACATTCCTTATATTTTGAAATTTAAATCAGAATTTGTTCTCTACATTGGACTTTTCATGTCTAAGATTCTGTTATATTTTTCTGCCTGTACAATGGAAAGCAGAAGGTCACTGTCCTCATCTCTGCATCTCCTGTCTGTGGGAGGATAACAAGAGGATGTGTGAAATGCAGTTCAGAAACCGAAGGACAAAACCTGCGGCTTGCTCAGAAAGTCACACAGAACAAACGCCATTGTTCCGGCACAGAATAACTCTGAACTATCAAAAAATCAACATCCATCAACATTCCGCCCGTTCTGGCCGCATGTACTGGAAGGGACTACACAGAAAGATATGTGGCAGACAGACACTGAACGGGCTGACTGTAGGAGGAGGTGATGCCAGTTTACAATAGGATAACAAGACAACATAAGGCTTATTCAATGGACTGCAGCTGCATCATGTACAGTAACCCACTCTACACCACACCATGTATTCCCACATTAACAAAATACTCTGGGTTTGCTAGAATAGAAACATTTATTACAATGCATGGTGGTATATAGAACTCTTTTTATTGCCTTTCAACGTGGTAGATTTTTTTGGAAAGTTCTGCAAGAAAACCAGAGTTAGCAGAGTAACTGAACTTTCCCAATTTTTTTTTTAGCATTGAGCGTCATTTAACTTTGTAAATCACTTTAATAAGCAATTTTGCTTAAGTCCTGTAGAAAACATACATCTAAGTGACCTCGAAATAAATGAGAATGAACCTTGCAGCTGATACATGTGGCCAATTCGACAGGTACTGGCTGTATGATCCCAGTCAGGTATGTTTGATTCTGAGACGCTGCAGTGTTTTCACAGAAAAACATACTTTAAAAGCCACCGGGGACTGAATCGCCCTTGGGACTAGTCAGATAGGCAGGCCTCCGGCAGCTTCTCCCCGGCCACTGCACTGCACTGGTCTCTGTCTTGAAGACCTGTCAATCCAGAGCAGTGAGCACGGAGAAGCTGCCAGGAACCTGCCTGTCCAACTGGTCTTCAGCGCGGCTCAGTCCACAGCGACTTTTAAAGTATGTTTTTCTCTGAAAAGTCGTAGTGTTCCAGACTCAAACATACCTGGCTGAAATCATACAACCAGTGTCTGATACATGATGCCCGTGGTTTGTGCAGCATTATCAGCTGTCAGGTCCACTTTAATCCTTAATCTACTTGTCTGGCTTTTCTGTACGCAGTTACTATGCACTGGGAGTGCAAACTCTGGCAGTGGAAGAAAAGCAGGTATCCTCACAGCACTCAGAAGGATTATGTTGCCACCTGCATAAGCTCTACTCACTGTGTGTCTACTGCACTGTGCCATCAGCAATAACTCCTCCAGCCTGGTTTTACCAATGCTAATGAAATTAGGCAGCGCTCACATGCCGGCTTTAAAACAAAACTGTCAGCAGCATTTTGCTAAGTAAACAACATACATTGTCAGTTTGGCAGTGTTAAACTGATTAAAACGATACCTGGAATTAAGAAATCCGTCTTGTGGTTCTTGTGTAATCAGTGTTAGAAGTTTTCAGTTAATGATGTGCCTGTGCTCCACTGCAGGACTGTAGGCAGAGTCTTATCTTCGTGCTCTAAGCCAGAGATACCAAGGAAAGACCTGCCCACAAGTTTCTTCGAATCTGACATATTTAAAATTGTCTAGTTTATAGCCTTCCATATACATTAGAGCAATGTCGGCCGCACCCACCGATATCATCAGGTTCTGAAGACACTCTTAATGTGTATTGCGGCACTGGTCAAATGATTATTGGGGGAGAACTTGCTCAGGCATGTTAGAATTTGGACTGGCAATCACGTTGTTCTCCCAGAGATAAGCTGCCGCAGAGATTTATGTTGACATCTTTCTCATTGAGAACACAGGAGCGCTGGACCGAATGAGCTCTCCTGTGCATTGGAGGCTGCGGCCAAACGATCAATTGAAGCATTGTTCAGCCTACAGCCATCTATATATGGGGGCATTAAGTTTGCACTGCCTAAGAATTTGACAATATTGATAAAAATGCCCTCATTTCTTCCAATTCATGGTCCAATTTTTAGACAAATGGCTAGAATGGGCCAAAATATTAGTTGATATTGTTTAGTCACTTTATATATCTGGTCACTGGCAAACATTCAAGAATAAACGGCAAAAGGAACTTCATTCATACAAACTTTTCAACAAGAGGGCACGTAGGGACAGCTAAGTGAGGAAATGTGCAACTGACTTTGAGGGAAATAGGGAGAAATGGAGGGGAGAGAGTCTATAGACAGATGGGCACAGATCAGTAATGAATGTGAACTATTAATATACAGTATTTATGGCTAGTTTAGAGCTATGGCGTCCAAAGGAATTCAAGTGCAAAGATCTTATTTTGACTCTTGCAATAGATAACATCTGTTACTTCCATAAAATTGATAGTAATTATCCAAAATATGGGATCTAAAGATGAGAAGCAGATGGGTCAGATTTTTTAGGGTCATAACCACAGATATCATTGAAATAAATTTGTTTTATAAGTCCCTATATGTATATTATCTTTTGTGGTTGAACATACTCCAAAACCACAATGTAAGGACCTGTAACCACCCCCGACAGGTCTCTTCTAAATGTTTTCCCTCATAATCCAAAGCCACAATGTAAAAACCTGTAACCAACCCCAACAGGTCTCTTCTAAATGTTTTCCTTCATTAATATAATTTTCTCTTGTTTAATGTCTCATTTGATTGTTACTTCTGATGGGAATTACCATTTATCCTGTCAAATGGGCGTGTTTTTATACAGTCTGGTACTGTCAGGTCAGTATCAGAATATGTCAGGACACACCTCGAATTAGTAACATCCTGTTAATTAATTCCTACATTTCCTGGACATATATACATATTGCCTTTGTGAATGCCATACACAATGACTTTGTGAAGGCCAAAGTTTGTTAATGATGATGGGAGGAAGGAAGATATACAGAAGTAAAAGGAAGCTTCTGTCATTCTTCTGTTGCAGTTTGGAGAGAGTAAGAAGAAAGTTGTAGTCACCACTGCTTGAGTTCAGTCTGCACTCTTTTGGCAGGATGGCAGGAGCACCCAATGCCTCCGCTTCCTTTGTTGTAGATTGGGTATCAAACAAGAAGACACAACAGCCAATCACACTGTGAAAAACACAGGCACATGGATCTTTGAAATATATCAACAAAGAGGTTTTATTGAGAAGGAAATGGAGTGTTGATCTTACACACAGGATACTCCTCTGTAAAACCATTCTAAAATAAGATTACATGATTATACATTAGTTTCTTCTCCAGTAGCATGAGATCACAGAACGAGCTACTATATATAGTAATGACAGTGCATGGGGCTAAAGGCCTGATCTCAGACATATTATATCCATCACTTAAAATTCAAGGTTTGCCATAGTAGATACACTAAAGGCTAGGTCAATGGTTTTGTTCAGTTCCACCCAAACTTTTAGGATCCTGGGTATCCGAGTTTTATCAGAATCAAATGACAAAAAGTTACACATGCCAAAAAGATACAGAAAACAAAGATTTTCCCAAACGTTTTATTTTTTACGATGGTGATGGTGATTTACAGTATAAGACTTATAGGACTAGTAATCCGATTCTAGGTGTATACAACTATATATATATATATATATATATATATATATATATATATACAGCGCTGGCAAAAATTAAGAGACCACTGCGCAGTTTTATAAAAATCAGCTTCTCTACATGTCTGACAGCCATTCTATTCCAGTGGTCAGTTGAATTCCAACCAGAGGACACCTCATTCTACTTAATGTGCTTCTGATCAGGTGATCACCTGAACCAAATCTTATTTAATGAAGGAAAGTATAAAAAACCCTGCTGTGATGTTCACAATCCTCTTGCAATAGGACAAGCTGGATGGCAAAACAAGTGCTAGTAATATCCCAAAAGTAATAGGAATGAAAAAATAACTTTTAACCATGCCAAAGGAGTTGAAAAGAAAAGTCTTGAGTGAGAAAAAGAAGGGCTCAATTCTGGCTTTACAAGCAGAGGGATACAGTGAGCATCATATTGCCTCCATCCATAAAATTTTTAAGACGGCAGTCCATTACAACAATGTCAAGCAGCAGACATTGGGGACAACAAAGCTACAGACCGGCAGAGAGCGAAAACGACTCTCCACTGACCAGGATGACCGTCATCTTATTCAAATGTCACTCGGCAACTACAGGATGACATCAAGTGACCTACAAAAGGAATGGCAAATGGCAGCTTGGCTGGAGTGCACGGCAAGAATAGTTTGTGACAGGCTCCTAGAGGTAGGGCTCATGTCATGTAAAGCTAGAAAAAAGCCTTTCATCAATGAGAAGCAGGAGAGCCACGCTGAAGTTTACCCAAGACCATAAGGATTGGACAATAGAGGACTGGAGTAAGGTAATCTTCTCTGATGAGTCTAATTTTCAGCTTTGCCCAACACCTGGTCATCTAATGGTTAGTAGACGGAGACCTTGAGAGGCATACAAACCACAATGTCTTGCACCCACTGCGAAATTTGATGAAGGATCGGTGATGACCTGGGGATGCTTCAACAAGGCTGGACTTGGGCAGGTTAATCTTTGTAAAGGATGTATGAATGAAGCCGCATACAAGGTTATCCTGGAAAAACAGTTGATTCCTTCTGCTAAGGCAATATTCCCCAACTCTGAGGACTGTTTTTTCCAGCAGGACAATGCGCCATGCCACACACCTAGGTCAATCAAGGTGTGGATGAAGGACCACCACATCAAATCCCTGTCATGGCCAGCCCAATCTCCAGACCTGAACCCATTGAAAACCTCTGGAATGTAATCAAGAGGAAGATGGATAGTTACAAGCCATCAAACAAAGAACTGCTTAAATTTTTTACCAGGAGTGGCATAAGGTCACCCAAAAGCAGTGTGAAAGACTGGTGGAAAGCATGCCAAGACGCATGAAAGCTGTGATTAAAAATCATGGTTATTCCACAAATATTGATTTCGGAACTCTTCCTGAGTTAAAACATTAGTATTGGTATTTCTAAATGATTATGAACTTGTTTTCTTAGCATTATTTGAGGCCTGCAAGCACTTGCATTTTTTTTGTTATTTTGAACATTTCTCATTTTCTGAAAATAAATACAAAATTTAGTGCTGGGAACTTCGGAGACATGTTGTCAGTAGTCTATAGAATAAAAGAGCAATTTACAGTACATTTTACTCAAAAATATACCTATAAAGAGAAAATTCAGACAAACTGAAAATTTTGAAGTGGTCTCTTAATTTTTGCCAGAGCTGTTTATAGACTCACATAATGTTCAGCAAGGAGTGTGGAGTTCATTACATTTCCCTTATTAAAAGAACATGGTTTCTAGGGTGTGTTCCATGGTTCACAAACTTTGTGTCCATAAACCATGACAATGGTCAGAGAATGTGATATTATTAGAGAAATGTCCTTCAAGAAAAGAAAAAAAGAAAGAGCAGCAAAAAAAAACAGCACTATTTAAGTGCATTACCTATATGAAGCCAACATTCAAGAATAGAGTGTTAAACTCCGAAACTATTTTGGCTGCGCAACAACAGGGCACAACTCCTTGATACATGCAAAAAAAAGCACCGTAAGTAGGGTTGAGCGAAACGGATCGGACAAATTCAAAAATCGCCGACTTTCGGCAAAGTCGGGTTTCATGAAACCCGACCCAATCCTAGTGTGGGATCGGCCATGAGGTCGGCGATCATCGCGCCAAAGTCGTGTTTCGTATGACGTGTTCAGCGCCATTTCTCAGCCAATGAAGGAGGACGCAGAGTGTGGGCAGCGTGATGACATAGGTCTCGGTCCCCACCATCTTAGAGAAGGTCATGACAGTGATTGGCTTGCTTTCTGCGGCATCACAGGGGCTATAAAGGGGCGTGCACGCCGACCGCCATCTTACTTCTGCCGATCTTAGCATAGGGAGAGGTTGCTGCAGCTTCGTCAGAAGAAGGGACATAGGGAGGGAATATTAACCCCCAAACCGCTTGTGCTGTAGCGATTTCCACTGTCCAACACCACCTTTGTTTTGCAGGGACAGTGGAGGCTATATCTTTGTGCATCAGCTCTGTAGCTTATTAGGCTGCCTTATAAGGCTCCCTGATAGCTGCATTGCTGTTTGCACCGCTGCTGTGCAAACCAACTGCTTTTTTAAAAGCAAAAATCCTGTTGCTCCTTTCTGCACAGTTATCTTGTTTATTTGTCCACACTTTTGTGTGCAGCAGTCCTTTTTATTGCTGCCATATTTGTCCTGAGATCATTGTAGGGAGATTGAAATTGTACTACAGTCCTTGTATTTTTTCATATATCTTCCAGCCGCTTGCTGCCACTCACATTGCGTTGTTTTATACACTGTGCCTGAGTTTGGGTTCAGTCTCCCCCCAAAAAAAGTGAGATTCAAATTCTCACAAAGTGGATATACCTCAGTCCTCTTAGTTTGTCGTATATCAGCCAGCCACTTGCTGCCACTCACATTGCGTTGTAAAATACACTGGGCCTGAGTTTGGGTTCAGTCTCCCCCCCAAAAAAGTGAGATTCAAATTCTTACAAAGTGGATATACCTCAGTCCTCTTAGTTTGTCGTATATCAGCCAGCCACTTGCTGCCACTCACATTGCGTTGTAAAATTCACTGGGCCTGAGATGTGGTTCAGTCTCCCCAAACTAAAAAAGGAGATTTAAATTCTCAACAAGTTTATATACACCTTCTACCTTGTTTTACTGTACCATATATCGGTTGTTATTTTGGTTACATTTTCCCAAAAATGAGGAAGTCTGGTGGAAGAGGCCATGGGCGGTCGTTGCCAGCTGGTACTGATGGTGGTGGTGGTGGTGGAGCATCTGGTGGTAGTGGGAAAAGCAAAATGGCACCTAAGGCTGGAGGTGTTGAGCCAGCGTCATCGTCTGGCTACACAAGGCCTCGAAGGCTCCCTTATCTGGGAGTAGGAAAACAGCTTTTAAAGCCGGAGCAGCAGGAAAAAGTTTTGGCTTTCCTTGCTGACTCAGCCTCTAGCTCTTTCGCCTCCTCTTCAGAAAGTTCCAAATATAAAAGCAGCGAGTCGTCAGTGGATGCTCCTGGTCAGGAACAAGACGTTTCCTTGTGTCCTTCACCCAAACCAAAAGTGAAGGATGTGTCAGGCGACACTACAGGTTACTCCATGGAGCTCTTTACACATACCGTGCCTGGGTTAGAAAGTGAAATTGGATTTCAAATTATTTTGCCCCACCTTCCCCTGCTGACACGTAGCTTGCCTGAAAAATGTCTTGCTTTTGGCCTCCTCTTACTGACTTCTCCAATTCCTCCATTTGCAGCTGCTGAATATCCACCATAGGCCATTTTTATACCTCCCTAAATGGGCTGACTCCCCCCACAGGGCCGTTGTCACCACCTGGCGCAAGCACCCGTGTGAGTGCCATTTGCCTGGACAGGTAGGTGTGCCCACTCTTGGGCGACGGCACTGGCACATGGTCCCTCATAGTACAGTGAACTGTCTCTGACGGTGGTGGTGCACAACCAACGTCCGACACACCGTCGTAATATGTGGGGCCCTGTGCCAGTACCGCCGCCCACGAGAGAGTGTTCCCCCAAGCTCGAACAGTGCTCTACCACTTGCAATACTTACCTCTCCCTGCTCCACCACTGTGTAGTCTGTGCTGTTAAATCCCCTTCAATGGCACTGCCAATACAAATTTGTTGAAATGATAGATGATAGTTAAAATATACAGGGGCCCTGGCCTCCATTTAGACCAGTTAATACGTTGCGAAAGAGCCAGAGTATATATTCTATATGTGGAGATATTTGCGCTGCGGGTACATTCAGAATTCCCCCTAGAGTTCCAAATAATAACAACAACAGTAATTCAGGATAGCACAAAGATTTGTACCAAGAGGTACCTCATACTAATCCTTACACACACTTTTACCTTTCTTTAGTGTGGTGATTGTAATTTTCATATAGCGTTGTCGAAGGTCCTTGTCGTCTTCAAGTGGCTATGTTAAAATGTCCAAACTTTGCCTAAATGGATCCGCAGACCTTCCAGAATGTAGATAGTGAGGTGTGCACCTGTCCCGGCCGGTGACAGGCACCTCTGTTCTATTGTAAATAATTACCCGCTCACTAAACAGTGATGCGCGCTTCCAGTAGCAACTTGCCGGTGAGGTGCAGTGAAGCTGCAGGACCTCGCGTGACGTCACAAGCACGTGAGGCCTCACGTGATCGGCTGGAGGGTGAATACAGACCGCACCATAGACCAAAATTCATCCGACGCGTTTCGGAGTCAGCAGACTGAGGAAGGAGTCTGCTGACTCCGAAACGCGTCGGATGAATTTTGGTCTATGGTGCGGTCTGTATTCACCCTCCAGCCGATCACGTGAGGCCTCACGTGCTTGTGACGTCACGCGAGGTCCTGCAGCTTCACTGCACCTCGCCGGCAAGTTGCTACTGGAAGCGCGCATCACTGTTTAGTGAGCGGGTAATTATTTACAATAGAACAGAGGTGCCTGTCACCGGCCGGGACAGGTGCACACCTCACTATCTATATTCTGGAAGGTCTGCGGATCCATTTAGGCAAAGTTTGGACATTTTAACATAGCCACTTGAAGACGACAAGGACCTTTGACAACGCTATATGAAAATTACAATCACCACACTAAAGAAAGGTAAAAGTGTGTGTAAGGATTAGTATGAGGTACCTCTTGGTACAAATCTTTGTGCTATCCTGAATTACTGTTGTTGTTATTATTTGGAACTCTAGGGGGAATTCTGAATGTACCCGCAGCGCAAATATCTCCACATATAGAATATATACTCTGGCTCTTTTGCCTAATACTGGACTATTTGGTAGTTGGGTCCTAATATTTGCTGCAGCAGGTCTAGTCAGTATATTGGTTGTGCAGCGCCCTTAATTTTTGTTTAATTCCCAGTTAATACGTTGCGCCTAACACCACTGTCTGCTACTCAGCAGAGGAGCCCACCCCTGTACCTAGCTATGCCACCTGGTTATTTCTGAAAAAAATTTTGGCAGACCTTTAGCCTGCTTTATTAGTAGGGCCTACTCACTGTGTCAGCCACTCCTTACAATTGTCCTCCGCTGAACAAAGCAACGCTGCCTGTTTAGTCCTGTTACCAATTTTGAACTGCATTTAGCCCACTTACTTATTTGGGCCTACTCACTGTGTCAGCCGCTCCTTACAATTGTCCTCCGCTGAACCAAGCAATGCCGCCTGGTTATTCCTGTTACCAATTTTGAACTGCATTTAGCCCACTTACTTATTTGGGCCTACTCACTGTGTCAGCTACTCCTTACAATTGTCCTCCGCTGAACAAAGCAATGCCGCCTGGTTATTCCTGTTACCAATTTTGAACTGCATTTAGCCCACTTACTTATTTGGGCCTACTCACTGTGTCAGCCACTCCTTACAATTGTCCTCCGCTGAACCAAGCAATGCCACCTGGTTATTCCTGTTACCAATTTTGAACTGCATTTAGCCCACTTACTTATTTGGGCCTACTCACTGTGTCAGCCACTCCTTACAATTGTCCTCCGCTGAACAAAGCAATGCCGCCTGGTTATTCCTGTTACCAATTTTGAACTGCATTTAGCCCACTGTATTGTTTGGGCCTGCTAACTGTGTCTGCCGCTCAATACAGTTGTCCTCCAATGAACAAAGCAATGCCGCCTGTTTAATCCTGTTACCAATTTTGAACTGCATTTAACCCTCTTTATTATTTGGGCCTATATCTGTGTTTCCTCCTCATCCTGCCCATTGCCCAGCCACTGCTAGATGAGTCTGCTGGTACATTGACCCAGACCACTACATTCCCCTTGCACTCTACACAGCCAGAATCTGACCCTGCTGAAAGTCAGGTTCCCCTTCCCGCATACTATACCGCCTTACATGGGGACAAAGAGGAAGGTACAGATGAAAGTGCAGGTTCCTTCATCAGGTGGGGGGCATACTCATTGGCGACGTCACTAGCACTGGCACATGGCCCCTCATAGTACGCAAAAGTGTCTCTGCCGGTGGGAAGCGCCACCCGCCATCAAACACACCGCCGTACTATGAGGGGCCCTGTGCCAGTGCCAACGAGTGGGCCCCCCCGCTTGCTCAGGATCACAGCACTTCCAAAGTTGAAATACTTACCTCTCCCTGCTCCACCGCCGTGACGTAGTCCGCGTTTCCTGAGCCCACGAAAATCTTGAGCCAGCCCTACCCCCCCACAACTTTGGCCAAATGACCCCCAGTTTTCAATGCCTAACTATTATTATAAAGTAAATAAAGATTGACAAGCTTCAGTAATAAGAAGTGATGTTTTTGGCATTAAAATGGGCACTGTAGGTGTTTTCCTGTCCTCCACTCAATGTCGACTTTGATTCCCCATTGACTTGAATTGGGTTTCGTGTTTCAGTCGGCCCCCGACTTTTCGTAATAATCGCGAAACCCGACTCAATCCCCAAAAAAGTAAAAGTCGCTCAACTCTAACCGTAAGTATTCAAAAGTATCATGTCCATCCCACCCAGTTGGCTTCTAGTTTCTTCTTCAGACAAGATCCAAGGAATAGAAATATGGTGGATAACTGAAAAGTCAAATGGGGAAATGTGGCACTCCCTGAAGTGTCTGTTATTTCTATTTCTATATGTTTTATCAGTTATTTTTTATAACAAAGGTGTACCATTCCTTCTGGTGGTAACATCGACCCTTTGATTAGGATATCTATATTTGCCAATGTAGTTTGATATTCTTGTGTATACATTCTGAACGGCTGCCATAGCCGAAAAGCGCTGTATTTTAATTTGCAAAATAGTCAGTGTTCAAGACCACAAGGTAGTGGATTTTATCTTTTATCACAGTCCATAGGGAGCACCCTATTTTCCCAGGGACATTTGAGCTGTCTGCTGTAATGGTCAGAAAATGTACATCTCTTTTTGACCGCGTGTAATAGTGGACCTACAGTGGGGACTAGTACTCACTAGTGATGATGAGTGAATGTGCTCGGTTAACGTGTTATTGGAACATGCTCGGGTGTTGCCCAAGTATCTTGGGTGTGCTCGGATAATACATTCAAGATCCTGCGACTGCATGTTTGGCTGTGGAAGACAGCCACAACACATGTGGGGATTGCCTGATTGTTTGTATATCCAGGGCAAAAATGGGATAACAGAATTAATTTAAAGAGGTTGTCCACTACTTTATCATCGATGACCTATCCTTAGGGTAGGTCATCAATGTCTGAGCGGTCGGGGTACGACATCGGGCATTACTGCCGATTAGCTCATCCAGATGTGCGATCAAAGTAAGATAATTCACCGCACACACTTGGCTTAGGTGATGCAAAATGTATGAGTTATCCGTGAAAGCAGGCAATTGGAAATGTACGACAAGATAAACATTTCGACCCCACCAGGGTCTGTATCATAATGTCGCTGAAAAAGAAAGGACAATATATGAGAATCGTTCATTGAAAACAATTACAGATGATTAGATTTGAACATGAAAAATAAAATATACTGTATAAATATATATCCCAGGTGTTACGGTACATACATTAATAACATAGTGTAGCAGCAGAACAAATAATATTTATAAATGTATGTGCAAATATATATCAAGCAAGAAGATCTATGGGTCATGGTGTCTGATGGCACATAATGTAAGCATGTTGACCTATGATAGTTATAACCCCAAGGGTATGTGTATAAGGGGGCATAGGGCTGCTAGAGGGCCCCTCTCGGGGGATAGCTTGTATTGCATTATTCATGGAACAAAACAAACATTCATAACTTACTTGATAGTTGCAGGATAGGATTACACATGTAATATAGGAAAAAGGTCCCGATTTTCAGAATAAGGCTTCTTTTACACTTGCCATGGTTTTGCGGCCCAATAGATTTCTATGGGGCCGCAAAAATGGGCTGCGAAAAATCGTAGGAGCACCATATGCCGTACGGCCGTGAGGGCTGTATTTATGGCCGTGAAAAAAAATCAAGCTTGCTCGATATTTTTCAGGGCTTACGGACACAGCCCCAGCCGTTTTTTCCCCAAAACTTTTGCTTAAGTATTGGGAACCTGAAAAATGGTGATCCGCAAGTTTTTGCTGTCCGATATTGCGGCAGACCTTGAAAATTGGTGTGATACGGCCTGCAAAAAAGGCGAGCAATAATGGGCCGCAAAAAACACGGTAAGTGTAAAAGAATCTTTTGTGTAAAAGATACTGTAAAGGAAAGACATGTATTTAGCAGGCACATGTAAAAATGGTCATAAGGTTAGAGATACCCATTTTGGGTGGAATACTTGTGCTGTCGCTGGCTCGGTAACTTATGGAAGGTGCTGTGAGAAAGGAGCAATGTTAGAAAGAGTGTATAAAGGTCCTGGAATGTACAGCTCTGGCAAAAATTAAGAGACCACTGCAAAATGTTCAGTTTGTCTGATTTTTCTCTTTATAGGTATATTTTTGAGTAAAATGTAAATTGTTCTTTTAGTCTTTAAACTTCTGACAACATGTTTCCGGAGTTCCAAGCAATACATTTTTTATTTTTTTTCTGACAAATAAAAATGGTCAAAATAAAAAAACAAACAAACAGTGCTTTCAGACCTCAAATAATGCAAAGAAAACAAGTTCATAATCCTTTAGAAACAACAATACTAATGTTTTAACTCAGGAAGAGTTCAGAAATCAATGTTTTGTGGAATAACCATGATTTTTAATCACAGCTTTCATGCGTCTTGGCATGCTTTCCACCAGTCTTTCACATTGCTTCTGGCACAAAAATGTAAGCAGTTCTTCCTTGTTTGATGGCTTGTGACTATTCATCTTCTTCTTGATTAGATTCTAGAGGTTATCAATGGGGTTCAGATCTGGAGTTTGGGCTGCCCATGACAGGGTTATGATGTGGTGGTCTCTTAATTTTTGCCAGAGCTGTATACATGGTTAGACCATGCCAGTACTTGTAAATATTATCATCTATAAATATTTTTTGTTTTTTTTCTCCTGTTACTACACTATGTCATTACTGTATATAACACCTGGGATATATCTATCTATGTATCTATCTATAGATTTTTTTTCATGTTCAAATGTAATCATCTGTTTTCAGTGAAAGATTCTCATATATTGTCCTTTCTTTTTCAGCGACATGATGATAAAGACCCTGATAGAGTCGAAACGTTATGTTATCTTGTCGCACATTTCCCAGCACCTTTGTGTTAATGCCTGCTTTCACGGATAATTCACACATTTTGCATCATCTAATCCAGGAGTGTGCGGTGGATTCTCTTACTTTGTATTAGGGGTCACACATCCCATTCCACCAGCACCTCGCCTTATGACCGGGTGCACGTCAAAGTTTCCAATACCTGGTGTACGACCAGACATTGATGACCTATCCTAACGATAGGTCCTCATCAACGATAAAGTAGTGGACAACCTCTTTAATGGACTTGTTTTTTTAATAAACTATATGAACTAATACTTTGTTAGTAAAAATATCAAAATGCTAATTATATTGTGCCAAAACATGGCCTGCTTTGTGAGGCAGTAATTACCAGTGCCCGGGTGTTTTTATTACCCTGACATATAATTTAATGTATATGTTTAAATATTAGTGCATGATATATTTGTGTAGTACTACATATTAACCCATAGGCTGGAGGTGCAGCTTGGGGATCACAAGACAGGGGGTGGGGTAAATGCATATAAGTGGGCATCTAAACTAGTAACTTAGCTGAGTTTATAACCACAGAGATGCACAATAACTTTAGTTGGCATTAGTTGGCACTTCAGCAGATGACAGCAGCTGTTGCTCAAAAAACACAGTGCAAAGAACAAGACATATATTATTGCAATACAGTGACTATATAGTGGCAGATACCAGTTCTGCAGAACATATAAGAGATTACAGCACAGATAGGTATAGTAAAATACAACTGACATTCTTTCTCATGGAATCGTTCACTTTTCCTGTTTTTTCCATCTGGCCCAGACCGACATGACAACTTCTTCTAGCTACAACTAGTCTGCAGACTTTACAAAAAAGACACAATTCACTTCTCACATTTCCAGTACATTTTCCTCTGTATTCAAAACCTACTATACACAAACTCTCCATTATGCTGATACCCCTGCTCCTGATGTGAGTAGCAGTGCTCTTCTTAGTACCCCACATATAATGTCCACAACTATGCCCCTTACATATTAATAATATCCCTCTAGTATGCTTTAGACAGTAAAATTGCCTCTTAAAAATATTAATGCCCCCTGAGAGGACCATACAAAGTATCCTCTTTTGCCCTCTTAAAAGTAATGATACCCTGTGGGCTCTTTAATGGGTATAGTACCTTGAGTGCCCCATGTAAAGTAATAATGCCCCTTAACCCCTTTACCCCCAAGGGTGGTTTGCACGTTAATGACCGGGCCAATTTTTACAATTCTGACCACTGTCCCTTTGTGAGGTTATAACTCTGGAACGCTTCAACGGATCTCGGTGCTTCTGACATTGTTTTCTCGTGACATATTGTACTTCATGATAGTGGTAAAATTTCTTTGATATTATATTTGTGAAAAAAATGGAAATTTGGTGAAAATTTTGAAAATTTCACAGTTTGAATTTTTATGCAATTAAATCACAGAGATACGTCACGCAAAATACTTAATAAGTAACATTTCCCACATGTTTTCTTTACATCAGCACAATTTTGGAACCAAAATTTTTTTTTGTTAGGGAGTTATAAGGGTTAAAATTTGACCAGCAATTTCTCATTTTTACAACACCATTTTGTTTTAGGGACCACATCTCATTTGAAGTCATTTTGAGGGGTCTGTATGATAGAAAATAACCAAGTGTGACACCATTCTAAAAACTGCACCCCTCAAGGTGCTCAAAACCACATTAAAGAAGTTTATTAACCCTTCAGGTGTTTCACAGGAATTTTTGGAATGTTTAAATAAAAATGAACACTTAACTTTTTTTCACAAAAAATTTACATCAGCTCCAATTTGTTTTATTTTATCAAGGGTAACAGGAGAAAATGGACCCCAAATATTGTTGTACAATTTGTCCTGAGTATGCCGATACCCCATATGTGGGGGTAAACCACTGTTTGGGCGCATGGCAGAGCTCGGAAGCGAAGGAGCGCCATTTGACTTTTCAATGCAAAATTGACTGGAATTGAGATGGGACGCCATGTTGCGTTTGGAGAGCCCCTGATGTGCCTAAACATGGAAACCCCCCACAAGTGACACCATTTTGGAAAGTAGACCCCCTAAGGAACTTATCTAGATGTGTGGTGAGCACTTTGACCCATTAAGTGATTCACAGAAGTTTATAATGCAGAGCCGTAAAAATAATATCATATTTTTTCACAAAAATGATCTTTTCGCCCCCAATTTTTTATTTTCCCAAGGGTAAGAGAAGAAATTGGACCCCAAAAGTTGTTGTTCAATTTGTCCTGAGTATGCTGATACCTCATATGTGGGGGTAAACCGCTGTTTGGGCGCACGCAAGAGCTCGGAAGGGAAGGAGCACTGTTTTACTTTTTCTACGCAGAATTGGCTGGAATTGAGATCGGACGCCATGTCGCGTTTGGATAGCCCCTGATGTGCTTAAACAGTGGAAACCCCCAATTATAACTGAAACCCTAATCTAAACACATCCCTAACCCTAATCCCAACGGTAACCCTAACCCCAACCCTATTCCCAATCGTAAATGTAATCCAAACCCTAACCCTAACTTTAGCCCCAACCCTAACTGTAGCCTTAACCCTAGCTCCAACCCTAACCCTAGCCCTAACCCTAGCCCTAACCCTATCCCTAACCCTAACCCTAATGGGAAAATGGAAATAAAGACGTTTTTTTAATTTCTTAATCTTTCCCTAACTAAGGGGGTGATGAAGGGGGGTTTGATTTACTTTTATAGCGGGTTTTTTAGCGGATTTTTATGATTGGCAGCCGTCACAAACTGAAAGACGCTTTTTATTGCAAAAAATATTTTTTGCATTACCACATTTTGAGACCTATAATTTTTCCATATTTTGGTCCACAGAGTCATGTGAGGTCTTGTTTTTTGCAGGACGAGATGACATTTTTATTGGTACCATTTTTGGGCAAGTGACATTTTTGATCGCTTTTTATTCTGATTTTTGTGAGGCAGAATTACCAAAAACCAGCTATTCATGAATTTCTTTTATTCTTCGGGTCAGTACGATTACAGTGATACCTCATTTATTTTTTTTATGTTTTAGCGCTTTTATATGATAAAAACTATTTTATAGAAAAAATAATTATTTTTGCATCGCTTTATTCTGAGGACTATAACTTTTTTATCTTTTCGCTGATAATGCTGTATGGTGGCTCGTTTTTTGCAGGACTATCATGTTATAGTGTAAGATCACTGATCTGACACTTTGCTGTGCACTGTGTCAGATCAGCGATCTGACGTGCACTCCTGGAGGCTTCCCGGTCGCCTGCTCTGAGCAGGCGCTGTGAAGCCACCTCCCTGCAGGACCCGGATGCAGCCCCGCGGCCATTTTGGATCCGGGCCTGCTGCAGGGAGGAGGAGGTAAGGGACCTTGGAGCAATGCGATCACATCGCGTTTCTCCGGGGGTCTCAGGGAAGCCCGCAGGGAGCCCCCTCCCTGCGCGATGCTTCCCGATACCGCCGGAACACTGCGCTCATGTTTGATCGCAGTGGGCTGGGGTTTAATGTGCCGGGGCGGTCCGTGAGTGCTCCTGGCAAACAGTGTCGGATGTCAGCTGCTATAATCAGCTGACACCCGGCCGCGATCGGCCGCGCTCCCCCCGTGAGCATGGCCAATCGCATATGACGTACTATCCCGTCGGTGGTCATACGGGCCCACCACACCTCGACGGGATAGTGCGTCTAATGTCAGAAAGGGGTTAAGTGCCGACATAAAAATGTAAATTGTCCTGAATGCCTCTAAAATATTAATGCCCTTAAGTGTCCCCTTAACAATTAATAATTTCCCAAGTGCCCATAAGGAATAAGAAGGACCCTCAGTGCCCCACAAATAGTAATAAAGTTCCCTGAGCTTTACTTTACAATAATGCCCCAAACGCTAAACCAAAAGTAATGTGGCACTGAGTCCACTCAAAGTTAGTGTTAATTCTCGAAAGAGTAGTGATGCCCCATTAGTCCCCCACAAAGTACTAATGCCTTTGTGATCCACCTTTACAATTAATAATTCCCTGAGTACCCCAACAAAAAAAATATTACTCCTTGTTTTAAGAGTGGTAAAGCAAAGGAGTACATAGCTCCCTGCTCTACTTCAAGGTTTAATTGTATCGTTTTCTATGCACAATGATAAAGTTAAGCCTACTTTCACACTAGCGTCGTTTGCAATACGTCGCAATGCGTCGTTTAGGAGAAAAAACGCATCCTGCAAAGTTGTCTGCAGGATGCGTTTTTTCCCCATAAACTTACATTAGCGACGCATTGCGATGTATGGCCACACGTCGCAACCATCGTGCGACGGTTGCGTCGTGTTTTGGCGGACCGTCGGCACAAAAAAGTTACATGTAACGTTTTTTTGCGCGTCGTGTCCGCCATTTTCGACCGCGCATGCGAAACTTCGCCCCCTCCTCCCCGGACCTTACAATGAGGCAACAGAAGTGTCGTAAGACTGCTTCCGCTGCCCACATCGGGCATTATTTTCACAACGCGCGTCGGCACGTCGGGCCGACGCATAGCGATGGCCCCGTGCCGACGCTAGTGTGAAAGCAGCCTAAGAGTGGAGGTTTCTCCATTTGGGCCTCACTATGTAAGTGGGCCCCTGCCAATCCTCACTAGTAGCTACATTACTGCTCACAAGTTCTCATGCATTCATTTCGTGTAATACCAGTAAAATAGCAATTTTCTAAATTAGTTAAGCTTGATGCACCATTTGTGAAAAGAGTAATATGTATGAAATAAGTTGCATTATAAGGTGCAAATAAGATTCATGCGTTAAAACAACCCCCCACCCACTTCCACCCCCATTATACTATGAACTTTAACATATTGTTGGGCTGGAATGGCTTAGAACTGCCCTTTGTTCCTCTACAAAGCTAGATAAACCTGGTGTCAACAAACAGTTAACCAACACCCATCTCACCTTTTTACCGCCCTGTTCAGAGGCCTCTTACAGAAAATAAGAAATTGTTAATTTTCAAATAAAGGGAGACATGTTATTGTGCGGCAATATTTGTCCAAGGTAGGTAATGCCATTGTTCCGAATTGTTTGCATTCACAAAGTCACATTGTTGTTAACACTATGCATGCTTTAGAAAAGTTACTTATGATTCATTTTCTATTTTTCCATAAACTCTCAAAATTATTCAGTTATCAGCACCCAGTGCCAGGACACTATGGGTGCTTTTCAAAAAGTTATTTTGATGAATATTTTTGAGGACTTTTTGAATTCTACTACTTGTTTGATTTGTAAAACTTCATGAAAACAATACACGTAAAAGTACCCTAAATTCTCCATGCAGATTTGATAGAGACCAGCCAGCCAAACATCTGTTGTGTACTGAAATTAAATTATTTTATCATTTTGCTCTCTTAGGTGATAAACTGCTGGTTATTTCTCTTTCACTATTGAAAACATACTAACACTTAGTTGATTTAAAGGTCCATTTACATTGCAAGATTATCATGAACAATTTTACATCACAAAATTGTCTAGTCTTACCAGACCTTTACCTTGTGTATGGGAAAGCGGGAAGAGATAGCTTTTAGAATTAATGTTCAACTGGAAGCTAACGTGTTGATATGTTACATTTTTGGCGGTTAAAAAAGCAGAATAATATTTATTCGCTGAGAAAATCTATCTCAGCTTTGTGATCTCTGTGAACCAAAGGCAATCATTTTTTTCTGGCCTTCTGTACGTTACAAGTTTACATCTTTCATTGCATTAGTCAATTGTATTATAGTAAATTTTCAATCAAAAGTGGAATTAAATTTTGGTTTCGGCTACAGTTTGTTTAGGTACTTGGTTTGATATCTCACCCTGGGGCAAAGTCTAAATGTCTTGTAAAGAGGGTTTCCACACATCATGTAAGGGTGGCAATATATTAGTAACTCAGAAGTTAAAGCAGCAGCCAAAGTTTAATATCTATGTTTTGATTACTTATTATTATTTTAACTGCCTTTGGCTCAATCTTGAGCCATGGCGACTTGATAGATGAACGATCTGTCGGAAGATCGATCTTGTGCAAGTCTAGATGGATCCACCTGGGCATTCTTTTCTCTTATTTTGATGGTATCAAGCAAATGGGTTTCTGGTCTACTTTGTCTTGTTCCTTCTATTCTTCTGACCATGATGTTCTTCTCTATCGATTTCTCTTTTCGTATGTGTCCATAGTAGGCAAGTTGTAGCTTGGTAATCCTTACTTCAAGTGACATGTTTGGCTTGATTTGTTCCAAGATTTATTTGTTTGTTCTTCTTGCCATCCATGGTATTGATAATATTCTTCTCCAGCACCACATTTCGAAGATGTCAATTCTTCTTCCTCTGTCTTGTTTCTTTATTGTCCAGGTTTCACATCCATATGTTACTTCAGAAAAGAACTGACTATGTACGAGCCATGTCTTCATCACCAACTACATGTTCCTTGATTTATAACCACAAAAACCTCTCTGACATATCTAAGTCAGAAACAAAAGGCTATAATTAGCCCATACAACAAAAGAAAAAGATATACCTACTCAGAACAGTATACTGAAGCTGGAGAACAAAGAGTCATACTAGGTATAGATAAGGTAGCGCAAATTTCAAATTTATTAAAGATTCACACATCATAAACTACACATTGTAAATAGATAAAAAGTGGTACTTGTGCAAAGACAACATACTGGGGTAACCATGAACCTCCCACAGCCTTAGTCCCTTAGCGCCCATCAATAAATACATAAAGTGCATGTGCATGGTACTGAGGCACAGGGGGATAAGTGTGCTGCCATAATGGAAGGACCTATCTAATACCGCAGTGGGAAGATAGACACAAAGTACAAAGTCGGCAGCCACTTACCACTAACAAAGGTTGAAGGGTCCTGGGATGGTTATAGAAAAAGAAGCCCCCCGACGCGCGTTTCGCGTCACTAATCGACCGCTTTATCAAGGGAATATGAGTTCCAGGTACCTAGTATGACTCTTTGTTCTCCAGCTTCAGTATGTTCCTTGATTTGAAGACCTTGTCCAGTGACTTCATTGTTCATTTGCACACAGCTATTCTGCTATAGACTTTTGATGTTGTCGCAGTATCTTGAGTGATAGTTGATCAGAGCAGGTTGAAGTCTTTTGCAACCTCCTGTTCGTCACTGTCCATCTCAAATGTATAGCGGTCGTACCTGACAGTAGTCAATATCTTTGCTTTTTTTGTGTTGAGTAGCAGTCCCATGTTCGAAGTTTTCATCTTGACACGCCATAATAAATCTACCATTCTAGCTTCACTTGTTGCTATCAGTGTTGTATCGTGTTTTTTTTACTTTCTTTTACTTACAACACCAAAATATACATATTTCCATATATCGATCCTTGTTTATAAACTTATAACAAGGAGTGTAAACTCAACTTTGATATAACTTTTTAGAAACCGAAGATCAACTGCCATTTTATCAGCCTATCAATAACCAGTGATAATTTACAAAACATCTAATTAGGACAACTACTGCAAAGCAACAAAAAAAATGATATTTTTGTAAATAATAGAAAATATGGCTATTTATTTAAAGTGGTATGCCCATTGTACAAAATATTGGCATTGTGAGAATGAAGGGGAGTTAATGCTCATATATTGCTGCATCCCCTTCTGGTTTCATATGCTGTTATTTCCCAGTTATTTGGGCCATGCTGCAGTTTCTGCATAGTTGGGCGACCAATAGACATGCTATACTGGGAAACTATGGTTTGTCTTCATGAAGCAAAGAAATTATGCATCTTTGTAAGATTTTTCACATTTTAAGAAAATGATTGATTCGTAGTAAATACCTCCACTGAGCAATTTCACGAACATTTAAAATTTTATCGTGAATTTTGGCATTATAGAAAGCGTATATATAGTATCCCTGAAATTATAGAACACCATTGACATTTTACATTGGCAATTACAAAGGAAAAACACAATCCTTATTTATACCAGTCTGTGATATCCACTACACCTTGTATTTTATTACATGTATCTTACTCTTCTGAAGATTTTCATCAAATCTATAAACACATTTATTGATGGCAGGGAGTGCATGTCTCATTTTCAACATCGACCTTTGAGCTGTGCTAATTACTTGAGGATGTAAATTGTTTTTTGGTAGTCAAGCCACAGAAATCAATTTGTGTGTCTCAGCTTGATAAGCTTGAGGTATGTACATTAGAGAAAATAAGTATTTGATACGCTGCCAATTTTGCAAGTTTTCCCACCTACAAAGAATGGAGAGGTCTGTAATTTTTATCGTAGGTACACTTCAAGTGTAAGAAACAGAATCTAAACATAAAAACCAGAACATCACATTGTATGATTTTGAAATAATTAAATTGCATTTTATTGCATGAAATAAGTATTTGATACACTAGAAGCACAGAACTAGCAATCACAGAGGTCAGACGTTTCCTATAGTTCTTGTCCAAGTTTTCACACACACTGCAGTAGGGATTTTGGCCTAATTCTCCATACAGATCTTCTCCAGATTTTTCAGGTTTCGGGGCTCTCGCTGCGCAACATTGAGTTTCAGATCTCTACAAAGATTTTCTATTGGTTCAGGTCTGGAGATTGGCTAGGCCACTTCAGAACCTTGAAATGCTTCTTACAGAGTCACTCCTTAGTTGCCCTAGCTGTGTGTTGTGGGTCATTGTCATGCTGGAAGACCCAGCTACGACCTATCTCAAATGCTCTTACTGAGGGTAGGCGGTTGTTGGCCAAAATCTTGCGATACATGACCTCATCCACCCTCCCTTCAATATGGTGCAGTCATCTTGTCCCCTTTGCAGAAAAGCAGCCCCAAAGTATGATTCTTACCCCTCCATGCTTCAAGGGTGGGACGGTGTTCTTGGGGATGTACTCATCTTCTTCCAAACATGGCGAGTGCATTTGGTACCAAAAAGTTTTATATTGGTGTCATCTGACCACATGATCTTCTCCCATGCCTCCTCTAGATTATCCAGATGGTCATTGGCGCACTTCAAACAAGTCTGGACATGTGCTGGCATGAGCAGGGGGACCTTGCATGCCCTGAAGGATTTTAATCCATGATGGCGTAGTGTGTTTCTAACGGTAATCTTTTAGCCTGTGGCCCCAGCTCTCTTAAGGTCATTGACCAGGTCCTCCTGTATAGTTCTGGGCTGATTCCTGATCTTTTTCAAAATCATCCTTACACCTTGAGGCGAGATTTTGCATGGAGCCCCAGACCGACGAAGATTGACAGTCATCTTGTGTTTCTTCCATCTTCTAATAATTGCGCCAACAGTTGTTGCTTCTCACCAAACCTCTTGCCTATGTCTTGTAGCCCATTCCAGTCTTGTGCAGGTCTAGAATTTTGTTCTTGGTGCCCCTGTATTCTAGGGCTTCAGCAGTTAAAGGCACTTTGCACTCTTCTCTGTACAAATATATGTACATTTATATTAACCATAGCCAATAACCAATAGCATACGTGTGCCCTTATTACAATTGTGTGAGCAGTACAGTCTAGTCATTACCTTTATCATGGGTTTGGTTGAATGTTTCTTTTGGCTGTCTTGCGAATACTATAAAGTATTGGTGCCAGCTGTTTTGAGGTAAAAGACTAAAGTTCCAGAGGAAGCCCAAAATACCTGAAAGAGTACGAGCCCAGCCATGGGTAATCATGGTATTTTGGCCCCTTTAAGTTTAGAAATCTAGGCATCTAAAGAAGCATTACATGACTGCTCTGGAATTTCTTAGTGCCCCTCTGAAAATGGGGAACACAAGTTCTTTGGCTAATTGTAGACTTATTTCCATAATATTAGATTACTAGTATTAATAGTACTCTGAGCCAGTCATCTGCTTCCCCTGTTGGCCAAGAATTTCCAGTCTTCCAAAGCCAAACCACCTTTGTTTTTCCAGTGAAAGGATGCTGAAGTTTCAGCAAAAAAGTATAGTGAAAAGTTGTAAAATTGTTCTGTATAGTGGTTTTCAAGATCTTGGCTTGCAGTCCTTCAATAGGGACCTTCATTGTTGGCTCCTCTCGTCTTGGCTCTAGATATTCTGAGATAAGTGGCACAAAAGGACTAGCTTTTAAAAATAAAGTAAATAAAATACATTGTATTACTCTGAGCTTTATTTATGCTAAATGCGTCTCTGTGAGAATTATCAAATTTGTATTGTGACTTAATGGCATCCTAGCAAACTTTGCGTAAAGTGTGGACAGATCTGTACTTTCTGTGTGTAAATATCTGTACAGTCATGGCGCAGAGATGCATGGTTACAGTTATCAGTGCTGTGTCTGCTAACAATTATTTCATAGCCAGAGACCAAACATATAATATCAGCTTCAAGGTTTATTTAACTTATTTTAAGGTATTTTTAATTTGGTTGTACATTGGATATTTATTAAGCGGTTGTGTTCTCTTGAATCTCATAGCATATTAAAGGCATAAGTTGTCATATGTTTGTCCTTTAGGAGTAAAGCACTATTTTTGGCCATTATATGACTTTTACCTGGTATTTTTAACCATTTTTCAGATGACTCTAAGCTATTATGTTGAGGTTAGCAGCTATGATATCTTCCATACATTGCACACACAGGGATTCTGGATTCTTCGTCTACTGTCTCTATGTAGCACACATTCAGAAGCAGCAGCATTATGGGGACATTATATGGCAGTAGTGAGCAGTTTAGCTGTGAATCCAGCTTTGGAGCGAGATAAACATTTACTTTAAAGAAGCATCACAGTACGTCTCATCTTTACCCATTCCTCCCTCCCCCCAACCCCCAACCTTATCCATAAATTTCAAAAGGCTGTTTTAATATGATCCGACAGTGAGTTGGAAGTCTTTATTGTCTAAAACAAGATTAATTTGAGCTGTTATTTGGAGTAGCTGGTGATCTTAGGAAGCAGGGGATGGAAGAAAACAGCTCATAAGTGAAGAAAGAAGCATATTTCTCTGATAAGATATATTACAAAGTTTAATATATTTTATTTAAAATTGTTTTATGTAAAGTTTGTTGAAATTAAATTTAAAGAGAACCCATTATGAGGACAAGCGTGGGCAGTTTTTGCTCTTATTTCAGCCCTCATTGCCTGCCTGAGTATGCTTTTTTTTTCTTTCACATTTTCAAATAAATTTTACAGTTCTAGAGATTGGCCTTTTTATTTATGTCACGCAATATGCAAAATTTCATGGTCAGAACCAAGGTAGGGTTGTTCATAGGGTAATTATGCAGAACAACCTACGAATACGCCCCCAGAGGATCCTGTGAGCAACACCTCTTTGGTAAAGATAATAAATGTTAGCGTACTGGTCTAGCTACATAATAAAGCCAAAATCTCTGAAACTATGCCGGATTTTAAGAGGGAAAAAAACACTCAGGAGCTACAGAAATCAAATAAGAGCAACAACTGTCCACTTGTGACCTGGTGATAGGTCCCCTTTAAGTGTATCTCCTTTATATGAAAAAATGACTCTAGTTGTGCCACCTAGGCTCTTGTCATATTGTATAGAAGCTAGTGCTGTAGAATGTGCGGTGAATATAAGTCGCTGGGTCCCATGCTGGCTACAGATTAATAGGAGGCTCGTCCTCTAATGCACAGTTAATCACCACCCGCAGCATGGACGACATCAGCCTGTTGTCTTCTGCTTAGAAGCAGAATCTGTTATGTAAATGCTTTTTAACCATTTTTCTATATACCGGTACTTAGAGGTATTTATGAACATACACATCTAAATTGTAAAGATAATGATTAGTGATGAGTGAACGTGCTCAGATAAGGTCTCATCCGACCATGCTCGGGTGCTAACCAAGTGACTTCAGCGTGCTTGAAAAATATGTTATAGTTCCCGCGGCTGCATGTCTCACGGCTGTTCGACAGCCACAACACATAGCCTTAAAATTCTCAGTGAAGGTTTTTTCTTGTATAAGATGTTCAGCAATATCACATCTGTTGGGGTCTGCGGCTTGACATCCCCATCAATCAGCTGTTACCAACTCCAATAGCGGCCAAGTGAAAGCAGTGAAAAGAGCCGGAATAGCACAGTTCTATACACTGATATGTCCATTATCATAAACTGCAACTCATCTCCTATTGAAGTGACTAGGAGCTGACCTACAGCAGCACCTGGGAACAGCCACCAGTTAGTGAGTAGAGCTGTGCTGTCCTGCTCCGTTCACTGTTTAAATTTGGCAGCACCAGAGTGAAAAACAGTTGATCAGTGTGAGTGCCAGACGTTGGGCCTTCACTGATCTGTTATTGATGACTTATCCTAAGAAATAAACCTGGAAAATCCATTTAAATAATTTTAATTTTAATATTAGTTTTCTATTAAGCATCATGTTTATACACTTCACAAAGTTGGTATGTGCCAGAAACCTACAATTCCAAAAGTCTCGAATACTTTCTAAATTGTTAAACGTAAACCTGTCTTTGTTGCACTAACAACCAATCACAGAGCAGCTTACATTTTGTATTCTGCTCTTGAAAAAAGAAAGCTCCTCTGTGATTGGTTGCTATGGGCCACAAAGGTTTTTTTTATTTAGACATATCACTACTATAGCCTTTGTTTGACACACAGCTTTTATAATTAAAGGGGTATTCCCATCTCAAAGATCCTATCCCAATATGTAGAAGGTGTACTAATAATAATATTAGCAAATACCTCCCAATTAGTAATGTAGTTTAGTTCTTCGGATTAGTTACGTCGCTTAGCCCATGTGCAGGGCATTGCAGTAACTTAGGTATCCATGGTTGTGACCACTCATATAGTGATAGTTGTTTGCTAGTGGTCATAACCATGGAAACCTAAGTTACTGCAATGCCCTGCACATGGGGTAAGCAACAAAGCGAAACACTGCTCCAAAATATTCTGAATAGAGAGAAGGACGTGAAACACTAATGGCCATCACCACAACTCTTCCTCTTTCAGAATACAGGTATAGGAAGCATTAATCTAATGTGTATGGCCACCTTTGGCCAAAAGGAAGAAGAATAACAGTTTGGGATTGTTGAACTCACCATGGAGCCTGCACTCCTCGATGTACATCACGCTTATATGACAAATTTATATATGGCTTCTCTTCACCAAAATCTGCAAAAGAGAGTTTTATTCCAATGGCAAATGAAGCACCTCACCACAACTATGACCTGGTTTTGCGGTAAATTTTCTGTGGAGCATAAACATTGTATGTTTCGTGTAGGGTGTCTCATGAAGAATGTCATTAGTGGGAGTGTTGCAAGAAGCACAATTTCAAAGTTTTTAGATTTTCAACATTCCAAATCAGAAATTTGCATGGAAACAAGTTAATTAATGACCAGCTATTAATGTGGAGTCATTGAGCCATAGTGTGTGAGCACTGGGAGTGATGGGAGAGGGAGCTTGGCTCCATTCAGGCTATCATGGCCACATTATTTTATGAACTAAAGGCTTCAGCGGCTCATAAAATGAGGGCCCCTCTTTGTTATACAAAGTGATCAAAAGTCAAATAAACAGCTTTACCTAATGAGGGCATGTACACACTAATATAGTCCAAAGATATTATATATGAGGTACAACTTTCTAGCAGTGGGTTGAATGGTTTTTGCCCTGAATTATTTATGGCACGGATTCAGCAAGGTCTTGGAAACATTCCTGAGAGGTTCTGATCCATGTTCACATAATTCATGTTGCTGCACATTCATGCACTTCACTTTCAAGTTGTGAATCTCATTTTCAGCTAAATGTTCCAGAAGTGTTGTATTTTGATCAGATTTGGGGACTGTGGTTAGAGCTCCATACAGATTAAGTTATTCATGCTTGGACTGGCCGATCATCTAATGTGTTCCTCAGGGTCTTCCAAGGCTCCCAGACAGATGTCAGTGGAAAGAAGGATGGGTATGTTGAATTTCGGTGCCTGATCCTTTGGTTCCCACAGGAGATTAGTTGCTACTAGAGAAACCTGGCATCAGCTTGGATCTCTGTTCCCATTGAAAAGACATGTCAAAATGAGCGTGCACATGTATGTGATGGCCGGAAGAGAGCTATCTAAGGTGCTAAGGTGTATGGGTACCTCAAGTCATTAGAGTGTTCTAAACTCATTGTGTTGAGAATTCATGTGTATGGAATGGCTGGGAGAGAGATCTATCATAGGTGTATGGCACCTCAAGTTATCAGAGTGCACTCAATTCATTGTGCTATGGCATGTTTTTCTCCTGAAATCCCTTAGAAGGCTACTTAGAAGCCACACAGGGTAGAAAATACTCTGTGCATCTCCACCAAAATCAGCCTGAACTATTGAAAAGCATAATCAAAGGTCCTGGACCCCAATCCATTTTTTTCATCTATAAAAGGACCCCACCTACCATCAGTAATTGTAATTATAGTGTCTTGTTATGTGATAAGGTACACCTATTCCATCAGGTCCTGTCCTGGGTTCAGCTGCTACCTTTGTACTTCTTAGGTTATGTGCACACGTTGCGGATTTTGCTGCGGATCCGCAACGGATTGGCCACTGCGGATTCACAGCAGTTTTCCCTGAGTTTACAGTACCATGTAAACATATGGAAAACAAAATCCGCAGTGCACATGCCACGGAAATAAATGCGTGGAAGCGCAGCCGTCTTTTTTCCGCAGCCTGTCAATTCTTTGTGCGGATTCCGCAGCGGTTTACACCTGCTCGATAATAGGAATCCACAGGTGTAAAGCCGCATGTGGAATCCGCACAAAAATCGCTGTAAATCCGCAGGAAATCCGCAGTGCGGATTTACCAAAATCAGTCCGGAAAAGTCCGCACCACTTTCCGCAACGTGTGCACGTGGCTTTATAGCTCCACATCTGACATTGAACAATGCTAGATTTATGAATAAATATAGTCATATGGTTTACACCATATCTTGATCATACCATCTGCATAATCCATGTTAAACTGAGATTTATCGCATCAGGCAAACTTTAGCCAATTTTCCACAGTTTTGATAGCTCATTTTTAGCTTGTGAATTTCATTAGGCTATAAGAGGTTGTGTTGACCCATGTAATTTCTTAAAGTGAAAACTAAGAATAAAACAGCAATTTCATAACAAGAAAAAAAAAATTGCCAAAGTTCATTTACAATGTAGAGTGGCATTGAAATTAACAACCCGTGAAGAGCCCAGCTCTACAAAGCAGGCCATAATGCCAAATGCAAAAATGTCTACTATATTATCCAGGTCTAAAAGTTTAGTGCCAGAGATTGAAAGATTCTTGAATTATGCTAATACCCCTTGGTATCACAATACAGATGCCCTCTGCTAGGAAGCTAATTGGACAACTCTGCCATAGGTTATCATCATCTTAAAGATTCAAAGTGCTTTCAGTTCATTCATGTTCTTCTCATGGCTGTTGATGGGTTGTTTCAGCTTCCTGACATCCAGTCTTGCTATTTGTAACCCTAACTAGATACAATAATGAAATACATGGAGAAAATAGTAAAGAACAAAATGTAATACACTCACCATTAGTACATTGAATACATTTCATGTGTGTACAGATCTAGTAGAGCTGACATGACAAATTTTATGTGCCAGTTATCGTCTCAAAACACAAGATTGTCCCTGGGTACTGGCTGCAGAGCAAGCATACCAGAGATAACTGGCTGTGCCCGTGGGTGACTCGTGGAGGATGGGCAATTGCTTGGGCACAACATTTTGCTACAGAGTTCATAAATGAAACCATTTATTAATCTGTAGTTAAAAATGTACATATTTTTCATGGATGACAACTGGAAAATAATGAAGTAAAAAATAAAGCGAAAGCAGGATTACTAGGCAAAAAAATGACTGATGAATGGATTTAGAGTTTCCTTTCAGAGGAATGAAACTGTATTAAAAAGTGCAGTTGACAAATTACTATGAGTATTTCACTGTATCCATAACTCACTATTTGTATTCTGGTTTAGTTATATGTAAAAAAAAAAATCTGACCAGCACTAGTGATGAGCGAGTATACTCGTTGCTTGGGTTTTCCTGAGCACGCTCGGGTGATCTCCGAGTATTTGTTAGTGTTCGGAGATTTAGTTTTCATCCCCTAAGCTGAATGATTTATGGCTACTAGCCAGGCTGAGTACATGTGGGGGTTGCCTGGTTGCTAAGGAATCCCTACATGTATTCAAACTGGCAAGTAGCCATAAATCATTCAGCTGAGGTGATGAAAACTAAATCTCCGAGCAGTCATAAATACTCAGAGACCACCCGAGCGTGCTCGGGAAAACCCGAGCAACGAGTATACTCGCTCATCACTAACCAGCACCTCCTGAGAGATTAAGCAAATGTGCAGGATGCAAGCTGCATTCACTGCAATATACACAAACCAAAGCATACAGCAATGCTCTGTGTGTGCCAGGATAGATACCAACATAGAATATACGAGATATTACTACCATATGGACTATACTTATGAAATTGAGTACACAAATTGGCCTATTAATATGTACCAACCAACTACAAGGCGTATCATTTTTAGGTGAACCTGCTCTACTAGACTTGCCTTTCCAGGGTCAAGCCCTGTAGATTCCAGCTCTAATTAAAAACAACCTTACACTATATTTCATATGGATGACATATGATATGTTTAAACTAAAAATTAGAAAATGTAAGTTGCATAAAGAATTAATAAGCATTTGTTGACCTGTTATGTTTGTTCTTTACTTTCAGCGCTGCAAGGACAGAGTGAATGCATTGGCTATCTCTGTGATGAACATGTGGCCAGGCGTGAGGTTGCGGGTTACCGAAGGATGGGATGAGGATGGCCACCATTCCCACGATTCTCTTCACTATGAAGGACGTGCACTTGACATTACAACCTCAGACCGAGATAAAAGCAAATACGGCATGTTGGCCCGCCTTGCAGTTGAAGCTGGCTTTGACTGGGTGTACTACGAGTCAAAAGCACACATTCATGTCTCTGTGAAAGCAGGTATCCTTTCATAAGATATAAAACCTGGAAACTATGAATTCTGTGTATCTAAAATTATATTTTTGAAAGTTCATTGTAAAATGTAATATATATAAGTATTTGAGGACCCAGGAGTTAGACCTCTATGATCAAACCAAGTTATAGTGCTGGAAACTTCTTTAAAGGGAACATGTCAGATTTGGATTCCCTATGTAAGTAAAAGCAGAAGAAGAAAATGTCCAGCTTCACCGAATCTGTGAAAAAAAGGTTTCTTCACAAACTTGTAACATAGAGGATACAAACTTCAGCACAAACCATATGGGTGTGAATCTCAATGCGTTTCTGCAGAATAAGCTCCCTTAATCATGACATGATTTCAGGATGCACAAAACCCAGCATCCTGACTTAACTATTTCTGACACCTGGCCTGGTGAGTATAGATACAGTATGCCTTGTATTACCTCCATCGACTCTTCATTCTGCGTCCAATAGATACTGTAGACTTAAGAGACGCTGGATCGAATCAAAAGTCACCTATCATAGTGGAGCGCCCCCACACCGCCGCAGGGCCGAGGGGTACCCGGAGCCGGGCCTCTGGGTCTCTGCTCTGGGGTTGTCACGGTGGCTAGACCCGGTCCGTGGCCCTGTCTGTCAGTGGGGGACGTCCGGTGCAATAAGTGGTGTTGTAACGGTGCAGTTGTGGGGTGCAGGTCGCGGTAAATAACGAGGACACCAGGTTGCAGTCTCTTTACCTCTTTACTGGAGATCTCTGAGTCCTCAGTCCAGAATACGGTTCACCAGGCTGCGCAAGTCCGGCCGGTCCAATGGCACCTCCAGAGTTCACTTCACAGGTGGAAATCGGTGCCTTCCTTCTTAGCGCTATGTGTTGTAGTCCTTCCCTGCTGTGCTTACGGAAAGTACCCCACAACCGTTGTGTCTGTTTCTTAAGTTCCCTCACAACTCGATTAAATGATGTTCTTCTAATCTTCCGTCCCTTCCTGATGTTACAGTTAGAACGGCACCCGTTTGTCGGATAGGCCTGGAGTTCTTCCGGGACCCTAGAGACGCCCCTCTCCCGCAATTGCCTCCCAAGACTTCATAGGTGATATGTGTTAGACAGCCCGCCTTAAACTGACTGTCCTGCCGCTGTTTAGAGTATTGCTTGAAGCTGAATGTTATAATACTCCCTCGGCGTTCCGGCCACCGGTAGTGCGCCTCAGTAGGGTGTTGCTCCGGTCTTACAGCACGACCCCTACTGGAATTCTCCTATTGCTTGATCTCGTTTCTCACTCAGCACAATCTATCTCGCTTCTAGTCCTTTCTTGGGTCCCGCCGCTTCCCGGAGCTGGCGCGGACCCGTTACGTTCTTTTCAATGCCAAGCCTCTGTCAGGATCCCACCCCTGACAGAGACCCTACTGTCTCTTCCTCCACAACACCCTCTGCCACTAGGTGTTGCTTCGTCCAATCCAGTCAGCTTTCTGATCTAACTTCCTGCCTGACCCCCAGTTTACCCACTATGGTGGGGAGTGGCCTAATGAATAGAACCCTTAGCTCCCCCCGGAGGCCCGGCTGTGAAATGTATTGGTGTCTGTGATACCTGATCAGATGAACTCCTTCAGTGCCATCGGACGCACCATGGCTCCCCATAGTGGCGGAGCCACAGTACTGCAATGACCAGGACTCTGGGGCGCTGCAATAGCACTGACATAAGTGGATTTGAGTTGATTAAAGACAGAGGGCACTCGGTACAGGTTTCAAAACAGGTTTTTTTGTTACACAAAACATTACCAGAAAATGTTAACATTACAGGTACATACACAAACACAACAGAACATTTTATTAAAACCATTCCATCTTGCCATGCCACACATCCGATATCAGAAACCAAGTAGTCAGCAAATTGGTCCCTCATTTGGGCAACTTCTACTTTTGACCGCAGAGGGTGATGCTGTTAATCTGGCAAGGGGTTTGAAACTGGTTAATCAAGTTTAATGTTGGGTCGCTCTTTAGCCATTATGTAGTTATGCAGAACCACACAGGCTTTGACATTTGTCCGCAACTATTCCAGACAAGGTGGAAATTCCTAGCCGGTACTGAAAATGGAGCGATGATAAGCTCTCTCCGGTAGCCAGGAATCTGCCAACAAAAGAAATTAAAAAATTATGAACAATAATATTTATGATGGGGTTTTGCAATACACATAAAGGAAAAAACAAATAATACATGGCAGAACAATAATAATTATGACAGGCGTTTGTTTAGAAATATTACGTATCTTAATGTGACTAGGAGACGTTCCAAAAGCAGGAATCGCTCTACGGAGCTGGGTGTCCTGTCTCCTGATAGATCCTTGGACACGACCAAACAAATCCCGGAAGGTCTCTTGAGGCATCATTGTATATTCCTCAAATTTCTCCGGGTTGACATGGAGCTTGCTGTATAGGGTGTGGTAGGCTCCATGGCTCTCCCGGACTTCGATAATGGGGTGTCTCCGAAAACTCAGATGCCGTGTTCTTTTCTGTCTTTCTCTGTTTCTTTGTTGCTCACAAGCAAACGCAAAGGCAAGAAACAGCTTTAGATCCAAATCCAGGTTGAAATAAAAGCTCTCCATGTGAAGATACATCGTGAAGCAGGATACAGGAGCAAAATCTGAATATTTCAGCTGTACAAAGTGTTACAAAATTGCAGCGGAGAACTAGGAGAGATGCAGAGCTGACCCTGCACTAAGACTTGGCTGAAACCCTACAATGGAGTGGGCGACCCATTCCTTGCGAATAGACCCACCAATGATCCTAGTCTAAACTCAGCGAAGGCCTGTAGATAAGGAGAAGGAGGTCCCTAAAAGACCTAAGGACTGGGTACAAAAAAAGGTCACCTCCTAATAGGAAACACAGAGAAGGCTGCAGAAACAAACTGAAAACAGAAACAAAAGGTAGCAGAACCAGAGATCCCAGACCTGCAAAATATCAAACACAGAAGGCTGTCTAAGCACCTAGCCAGAACTCTAGTGGATTAACACTGTTGTCCAGCAAGGAATGGGAGGCAGGTGCTGGGTAATAAAGGGTGATACAATCACCTGACCAAGGCAACCCAGCACCAGGGGAAAAGACCAGCAGCCAGAAAACTACAACAAGATGGCGGATGGTCAAAACAAAACAGATTCTAACACAAAGTGTCTATATAAAGAAATCCCATCAGACACGCCCATTGATGTCCCATTGGTGGTGTGTTTATCTACATTTTTCTCCATAACAACTCATGCGCATAAAAAGCGCAAATGCATGCAAAACGCATGATAATGTATGCAAAAGTTGTGTTTTTTTGACCGCATGCAGAAGCTGATGTTTGTGGCTGAAACGCTGCGGACACAACTGCAAATGTGAAACCAGCCTTAGTGCTCTGGGCATGACAAACCACCTTGTACCAAGCAAGGAAATCAGAGAGGCTTGGGAAGCGCTCTGTCACACCCCCAGTGCACTTAATGTCTCATTTGCATATAGATTAAAATAATGATTTATTGGGAATTCTGTAACAAATAGATGATATAAAGATATTGTTTGATTTATCTTTCAAAGACCTTCAAGCCTACATGTGCAGTTTGGTGGGTTGATCTTTAAAAGTAATCTGTCATTTGATTTATGTTGCCTAAACCAAGGGCAGTATGAATCAGATGCTAGCTGCATTATTGTAGCCATGTATGTTTTACTCTGGAATTCTGCAACATTAAAGAAAGCATAGTTTGACAATACGGCCGAGAACTATGTGTCGTGGCTTCTCCCCATATCTTTGAGTGACAGGTCTCTCCCTATACACACACACATATTGAGAGACCTGTCAGTGTAGAGGAGCATGGTGGAGAGGAGAAGTTGACAAGGACCTGTCTTAGATTAGTCATCCAAGAGGCGTAGACACTGGCCCGCTTTTCAAAGTATGATTTCACTGAAACACTGCATTGTCTCAGAGATGCATAGCTTTTCAAAGCTGAAAGTAGACTCAGCTGCATCGAGTTCAACCTACAGCCTAAACATACACGACTGCAGTATCCCAGATATCTTTTGATTCATGTTGCACATGGTTTGGATAGCATGAATATAATTTCAGGTTCTTGATAACATGTAATTATTGTTACAGTATTTTCTAAAGGAAATGGTCAGCTGAGGTCTTTAGAAACATGTGGAAGAACAGGGACTCGTATTGGAAAAATAAAAATAAATAACAAAAGTACTTGCCAAGTATAACAGTAAAACACTCGAATTTACACTGATGGATTCCTAGAAATAAAATGTAGCAGTAGGTGGATGTAGTTGTATTTATTACTTGTTCCAGTCCAGTGGATAAAGGGAGGATTTACCTTCACGAGGTTGTATCTCTTCATTATACAACAATGAAACCTTATTAATACTACATTGTGTGTACTGAGTGTAATGAGACTATTTGGCTTTATTCTGTGTAGACACATCTTCACACGTTACCGCCATTTTGTCACCCTACTTCTTCTCTTTTCTTCTTAATCCCACATGTTACATTGTGTCTTCTTATTTCTCACAATTGTGTTCACCTAATTACCTCTCAGATTCTCTTTTTACGCTCACCTGTTGAAATTAAGACATAAAAAGCAAAGACAATGGCGAGTCATTTACTTAGAAGTTAATTTTATTGTAATGTCAGTGTTGTTAAAATTCATAGTAGCAGGTGAAGGACAGTAGATACAAATGTAAAAAAAACCTTTGTCACTTATTTCCTGCCATACATCATTCACATCACCACTGCCACTTATAACTGGCTTCAGTGGTGATACTGGCAAGTATGGCACCGGATCTATGAGGCCAGTGATTAACATATAGGTTAATTCCTCATGAAAGTGAATGATAACTTTGCACATCACTTTCCATTGATTTTGTGATAGAATATTGGTATACAATGCAATGACATTACATGTAAGTACAGATAACAGGTACTGAGTAGAGATGATCAAATCTTTTGAAATTTAAATTTACCAGCTTCATATAAATTTTCAAAACAATTAAATTTCTAGCTATTTAATTGGCCACAAATCGCAAGTAATGTAAGGCCTTTAAGCTGTATAAAAGTCCTAGAACTACATTAAACCCCTATTGACTCCTTTAACATAAACACAGCCTTAGAGATGGATAAAATGATAATAACTGTTGATAACCAACAGCCTGTTTAATAGCCGACTACACTAAAAAACGTTTCAAGCTTTTTTGGTTAGAAAACTGTTAACAAAATAATCCATTTTGGGGGGAAGATATGTACTAATTATACACAGGCGTTGTACACAGAAGAAGCTATGGCTTTTTGACACAAAAATGTGTGTCCAAAAATTATCCCTGTTTGGGTAGTAGCAAGAGATTTGCTGTTTGTTAAATGAAGAAGCTGTAGCTTTTTTTTTACAAGAATTCCCAAAATTATTGTTTTTGGTGTCAACAAAGAGAAAAAAAAGCAATGCCTTTTTCATAAGCTGAGCAAAAATTATCCCTATTTTGAGATTAGAAACAGTTTTCCTGTATGCAAAATTAACAAAACAATGTGTTTTAAATTAAGATGTGCAAAAATGATTCAGTTATTAATGGATAAAGAACAGGTTTGGTGTTTTGAAAGTAAAGAATCTATGGTTTCTCAACAAAGCTATGCATAAATTATCTCTGTAAATTATTTCTGTTTTGGGAGCAGGCACAAGTTCACTGTTTGGAAAGAGAAGAAACAATGGCTTCTCAACCGAACATGCGAAAATTAACCCCTTTGTGGTAGCAGGTTCATGTTTATTTACCCTGAAGAGTTCCCAGTAGCAGTACAATATAGCTATAGAATACGATGGGCAAGCAGGGGGTGTGCCTGTCAACTGTGGCAATGGATATGGCAGTGACAGCAAGCATATAGTATAGAATATGATGGGGGAGGGAAGGAGATGTCTGGCAGTGTAGGGCGAGCACTTGCAGCCCCGTCACCAGATGTACAATATAGTTATAGAACACAGTGGGCAGCCAGGAGATGTGGGGTTGTTGTGGCTGTCTAACTGCATAATAGGACAGTATAGAATAGGATGGGCCAGGCAAGGTGATGTTTGGCACTGAATGTACGGCACTGGCAACCCTAGCGGTAGCAGTACAGTACAGCTATAAAACACAATAGAAAGGATGTGTGGCTGTCGCTGTCATAACTGTATAGTGGCAGTGGCAGCTTCAGAAGCCTCACAGTATAGAATTGGATGAGGCAGGCAAGGAAATGTCCAGGTGTTTGGCCAACATTGGCAGCAGAAGTACAGTATATATCAGAACAGGCAGGAGATTTCTGAATGGGCGGGGCCACCGGGACCATCAACCTTAACACTAACAAAACAGTGTAAAAGAAAATGGACAGGCAGGTATATGCTATGGCTGATCTAATCATTATTATCTGCCGTAGTTAAAAGAAAATTGGAACTGATTTATGCTTGATTCATTTTAACAAATGTGAGGTTTTCCACGCTTCTGGAGACAATTTGGTCTGCTTGGGCTTACCTTTACACAAATGAAAATACTGAGGACTGTGTTGGCGTCATATCTATGACCCCAACAATGAGGAAGAGGTGTAGAGGGAGATATACAATTGCCACCTGGAGGTTGGAATAGATGGAGCGTCCAACAGTGAAGGTTTTACTATGTGTCCTGGTTGTGGTGGTGCTTTGCTGCTGCTCAAAATATTCACCCAGTGGATTGTGAAAGACATGTATTGACTCTGTCCATAGTTGCTGCACCACATGTTTTTGGTGCAGTGCACTTTCTAGCTCAAAGATAAATCAAGAGAGTGAACTTCCAAAATTATCCTGCATGTGAAAGCACAACGCATCCACCCCTTTCTACATGAAATAATGGCAAGTGAGCATCTTTCAGTGAGGCTGACAGCACATCATTATTTCTCAAAAGACAGTGGACTTCACTAAGTGGTATTTCAGTGATTGCAACAACAGAAACTTGAACAGATAGGCATTGAGTTGGCACACAAATGGATGACTGAAAGTGTATGTCTGTTTTCTCGACACATAATCGGGAATAGATATCTTGCAGTGTGATAGAGACGGAGTAGTGGCAGTATGAAAAGCAGTAGCTATGGCTGACGATGTTGGTGATCATGACATTGTCCAGGTACTATTTTAGGTACCAGAAAGATGAGTGTGAGTAGGGGTAAAACTTGAGCCTTTGTCAGATAATATCAGGTAGTATCACTTCATGTAATGATGGAGACACATAACTCTTCGTCTATTTGAACCTAGACGTCGACAACTTATTTCCTCCTGCAAAGCCTGCAGACTAACAAAGATTAATCTGTCAGCAATGTGGAAAAGAATTCTCTCATCCGAGATACCTGCATGTAGCAGGTGCTTTCAGGTACTGTTGAGCCTCCTCCACAAACAGCATCATCATCTCAAACTGATGGTGTCACTGTCAGAGGTAATATCATCCTGCTGTGACTTTGATAACTGATGGGACATATATTCCATTAAGTCTTCCACTTCTTTCCCACTAATACACTTGCCAGAAGCAAAGAAAACCAAGTGTGAGCTGCGTTTCATAGTGCACTTGCCCGTGGGACTGGTGCCACTGGTGGTGCTGCTTTTAGTGGCTTCCACATTATTAGCTGTGATATGTTTTTTTCACACTACCCCGTTCATTGCCATTTCCTCTTATTTTTTTCATAGGTTTTGTACATAAGTCTAAATAACATCTCCAAAATTTTTCAAACACAGTCATTCAAGCCTTGACAAAAATGACTGTATAAATAATGCTAGGTAGGTACATGTGATGGTCCAAAAGCCTAATGGAACAACAGCCCTGTGTTGTGTGGTATGTATGGGTCACAAAATTTGAACAGGTAAAAAGGTGTTCAAAAATAGACCTCCACATTTAAATATGTATAATTTTATTTTGATAAATTTTTTGTCAGTTAAGAAAAATATATCCCCATTCCAAAAAAATAATTTAATAAAAAATGTCTAATAGATACAGCCCATGTCCAGAAAGCAAAATGCAGCAAAAAGTCACAGTATTGTTGTGATGTGTACAATTCTCAAGCGGGACTATCCAAACAGGTATGCAAAAAGTGTACAGATTTTTTAAAATATTTCTATTTTTGAAATACTACACCCCTCCTTGACAATAAGGATATAATAAAAAATGCTACCTTCATCAGTACATGCCCAGAAAACAAAATGCGCCAACAATCCACGCTATTGTTGTGGGGTGTACAGTTGGCTAATTGGACTGATGAAAGAAGTATGCAAAAAGTTAAACGTATTGATTTTTACATTTTTCTTTCCTACTTTTTTAACAATTCAATTCCTTTTCTCAAAAAGGAACGCACAACATCCCAAAAGCCAGCACCTGCAACTGGTCACTGTATTGGTGTAGAGTGTACTGCTGTACACTTTGACCAGTAAAACAAGTGTGCAAAAATAAGAACATTAAAATTTGTAATACACACTTGAAACAAAAATATGTAAATCACAGGCAGCAGGGCAATGTGCCAGTCCTCCTTTAGTATATCACTAATTAATCACTCTAAGTTTTCTGCTGTTGGCTTTTCTCTTAACTCTCTTTCCCCCTATCAATTAAATCTATATATTATTCACAGACTACACTCTGAAGGAGTTGTCCAATGTTTAAACAAATTTGTATTCCTATTTCTAATGCACTGTAAGGTCCACTCTATAGCCTTTAACTGTCTAAAATAGTTGTTGCATACTCCGCCTCAGCTTTTATAGTGGCTCTGATAGTCCCCCCTTATTGACTGCGCTATGTGATGCGATTGTTGTAAAGAAAACCCATGCTACTGTACCTAAGATCATGTGAGCTCTCTCTGACTGATGCACTCTTTGGAATTGTGTAAAAAGGTGCTGAGCATTTTTGGGGGCGATTCTCGTAAATCGAATTGCAAATTATTCAAGTTCAACAGTAACTGTGAAATTATTATTATTTATTTATATAGCACCATCGATTCCATGGTGCTGTACATGAGAAGGGGTTACATACAAATTACAGATATCACTTACAGTAAGCAAACTAACAATTACAGACTGATAAAGATGGGCGAGGACCCTGCCCTTGTGGGCTTATGACACGCCCACAGGGCAGTGGGATACTCGGTACCAGGTCCGGTCGCAAAGGGGGATGTCACGGTGGCTGCGACCCGGTCTGTGGCCCTGGGCATCAACGTTAAAGGGGTTAAATGTTCAAAGTTTGTTGTGACGCCACCTGTGGAGTTCGGTCAATAGGGGGACAGACGCTGCATTAGAGGGGTCCCCTGGGGGATGTTGCAGCAGCCCAGATGTTACACTTCCCACAGGTGAAGCGGGGTCCCCAGGGGTCCTATGGTGTGTGGCATAGATGGTAAGGCCGGTTAATAAATGGAGGAGACAGGTTGTAAGTCTTTACCTGGTTTACTTGTGGGTGACAGGCCACAGTCCAGGGCACCAGCAACAGGTGAATTAGAAGTCCGGGTAGTCCAGAGACAAGTGGAATCCCCTTGGCAGGTTAGGTAGGAGCCTTCCACTATGCGCTTACTGTCTCTGAGGTCCCTGCTGCCACTAAGTATCCTAAGCAATTCCTTATTCGTTCTCCTGACCAGGGACAGGTACCTGTATGGCAGGCAGCTTGAGCCGTGCCTACTGGGGTCCTTTCACAGTGACTCCAGGCTCCAAGGTGCTGCTGTGCCACAGGTAGATATGTGCAAAGTCCATGTAATTCAATGCCCTCCGGTTCTGCTCTGTGTTTTATAGTCCACAAAAGCCTCGGGTTCCCGGTACCTGACTACTGCGCACTGACTCCGTGGAGGCCTTCTCGTAGCCTCCTGGAGTCCTGTATCTCCTCTCTGCTCCCTTCCTGTCTGTCCTCTCTCACAAACTCTCTGTACAGACTCACCTGACTCCGCCTCCAAACCAGGATCTTTATCTAGGGAAGCTGCCCTAAAACAGGGTTTTGAGCTCCCCTCCTGGCCTGGATTTGGAAGGTGTTGTGTGTGTGTGATAACCTGCCAAAGGGAATCTCACTTGTCTCCAGGCATAGCACTACCCTCCCCGAGAGGAAGGCAGCACTACTGTGGTACCCAAACTCCTGGGGTGCCACACTTACATTCTACAGGATGGTGGGGAAGTAGACAATAGGTTGGGGGGTTGCAGGAGCTCTGGTGTTGGTGAGGCGGGAGCTCCGGTAGTGGTGGTGAGGAGGCAGCGGGGTCAGTGCAGGCTGTAGGCTTTCCTGAAGAGGTGGGTTTTCAGGTTCCGTCTGAAGGATCCAAATGTGGTTGATAGTCGAACGTGTTGGGGCAAAGAATTCCAGAGGATGGGGAATATTCGAGAGAAATCTTAAAGGCGGTTGGGTAAGGAGCGAATAAGTGTGGAGGAGAGAGGGAGGTCTTGGGAGGACCAGAGATTGCGTGAGGGAAGATATCGGGAGATTAGTTCAGAGATATATGGAGGAGACAGGTTATGGATGGCTTTGTAGGTCAGTATTAGTAATTTGAACTGGATACGCTGAGGGAATGGAAGCCAGTGAATAGATTTGCAGAGGGGGAAGCGGAGGAGTAGCGAGGAGAGAGATGAATTAGTCAGGCAGCAGAGTTAAGGATAGACTGGAGAGGCGCAAGGGTGTTAGCAGGGAGGCCACAGAAAAGGATGTTGCAGTAGTCAATTTAATGAAATTCAACACAAAGTCAATTCACATCGAATCGATTTGCTCATCTCTAGTACTGACACATTCTTACACAAATAATACTTTATGTTGCAAACAGTAAAATAAATGAGAATACAAATGTGCTGAGAGGACATCTGGGGTGTAACTACACAGGATGTAAAGCGGAGTCTCTATACTGTAATAGATGACATGACTGTTCTGTTTTAGCATTTGATCGCAATATTTGTGTCAGGTTTCTGCTTTTCTCATCATTTTCATATATTTTTTTTATAAGTTGTACCTTCCAAATATGTTCTGATATCTACTCTATGTTCTCTTACAGACAATTCCTTAGCAGTCCGTTCTGGTGGCTGTTTTCCTGGCACTGCCATGGTTACCCTAGCTGGCGGTCAAAGAAAATCTCTTTCGGAGATTCAGCTTGGTGATAAAATCCTTACTACAGATGAGACAGGACAAGTGACAACAACAGAAGTCTTGTTATATTTGCACAAAGACCAAGAAAAACTGGCTACCTTTGTTGTTATAGAAGCTGAAGGACATCCCTATAGGCTACGGTTAACACCACACCATCTACTTTTTGTGAGCAAAAACCCACCTGCAGATTTTATGCCTGTTTATGCCCATCGTGTTCAGGTGGGAGAATATGTTCAAATTTATGTCAATGGCACTCAGCTTGTACCATCTAAAGTGGTGAATGTGTCTGTACAAGAAGAAATTGGAGTTTTTGCTCCACTGACTACCCATGGTACATTACTGGTAGATGGCATTCTAACATCCTGCTATGCAATTATTGAGTGGCATGAATTAGCACATAGCTCATTCGCTCCTTTGAGATTCCTACACAACATGTTCTCAATATTTCCCGAATTTGTAGACAATGATGGAATTCATTGGTACTGTTACTTTCTCTATGTCCTGGCCAAGAAAATTCTTTGGTGGGAGATGCCATGAAGTGGCATATATTAGGTTGGTTAATTTAGAAATGCTGCTTCAGAGGGGTCTCATAGACCTACAGGGACTCTTTTTCCCATGCCTTCTGTATGCTGCCGAAGCATAAAATTCAACACATGCTCCATGGCTTGAAGGACTTCAGTTTCAGAAGTTTCTATGTCATAAAACTGCTAAATAATGACCACCTTGTTCAGACAGACAAGCAGCATCTCAAAGACTTTATGAAAATTGCTTATCAAGCCTGCCACATTACCTTTATGGATACCGTATAATGGTCATGCAAAAAAGGAGCTCTCTGAGGATGTCAAAAAGTCGAAGTTTGATCAGTAATAGAGGAGAATGTGTCTTATTTTGCTATTACAGTCAAATGTATTGCTATACAATTTGCTGCAGATCACATTAATATTTCAAAGTATGGAATATGCAACTAGCACTGATTTGAAATTAGGTCTAAAAACTTGACTTTATATAATTTCACTGGCTGTAGACTGCACTACTAAGGAGATGATCGTCTATTTATATGTATGTCTTCCCTCTTTGACTGGCTTGGCATAACTTCATGCATTTAGCTTTTTATTTCACCAGAGATGCAAAATGTGTTCAACCACAAGCCTAAATCTATGAAGCTAGAAGCATAATAGTCCCCCATACACATTAGACAAGTCAGTCGAATCTGCCATCTAATGTGAATGGAAGCCCTTGAGTTTGAAGGATTGGGTGCTTTTGAATTTATTCACCTTATCCTTTTGCTTTGCACGCAGATAAGCTACTGCCATGTGAGTCTGGCAGTGACTTACTTCGCTCTACTCATAGAGAACACATGAATGCTCAACCGAGCTGAGCATTCATATAGTTGGAGAAGTCAGGATATATAGCTGTTGGCCAGACAAGGTGAATGAACACCTTAGCAAAGGTCATTGTGCACTGATTATTTATTACTTTGATTTCAGTAACTGCTATGATCTTCTTGTACATTTACTAATCAATTGAAGATTTTCATAGAACTTGTGTAATGCAGGATTCTAAGGGGTGCTATAGGGCAATAAAACTCAATGCCTTTACTTAAACGCTGTCTACAGACCGGTTGTATATATAGTTATTGTGATTCAATCAAAATTGTTATAAGGGAACAACACCCATACATTTTCATGGTTTCTAGTGATGAGTGAATATACTCTGTCCTCGAGATTTCCCGAACACGCTCGGGTGTCCTCCGAGTATTTGTAAGTACTCGGAGATTTAGTTTTCAGCGTGGCAGCTGAATGATTTACATCGGTTAGCCAGCTTGATTTCATGTGGGGATTCCCTAGCAACTAGGCAACCCCAACATGTACTTATGATGGATAACAGATGTAAATCATTCAGCTGCGGCGATGAAAACTAAATCTCCGAGTACTTACAAATACTCGGAGGACACCCGAGCGTGCTCGGGAAATCTTGAGTACCGAGTATATTCGCTCATCACTAATGGTTTCAATTAATATTCCTAACCTAAAGGGGTTGCATCAATTTGAAGGTTGGGTTCAGCTGTCTTTGGCAATCCCATAAATAATGAATGGAGTGGTGGTGTGCATCAATGCCCCATTTTTGGGAGCAGTAGCAGTCCCAGTAATCAGACCAGCAGTGATAACAAGTAGTGTCCTATTCTGTGGATAGATGATAACTTGTCATATTGGGACAACCCATTTAAATAAGATCATTCAAAAAAAATTTCATGTTGAACTGGACACACAATGTAATAGTAACTGTAGAGGGGAATAAAGTTTTTTTGTTTTGTTTTTAACTTCGCCTCTCCATTGCGCATATATTAGAATTAAATCAAAATATTTGGCACCTAATAATTTAACATTTGTTAAGTCTAAGTGGGTGTTATGAGATAGCAACTCATACCAGGAGAAGTAAAGAAATACACACCCATAGTGAAAAGGGTCTAATAACACCTAGTTGACTTTAAGGGACCTGTCACCAGGTTTGGCCGATATGATATAAGACCACCAACTTTCAGCCCTGATATACAGCATTATAATATGCTACATATAAGCCTCCAACCAGACCTGTAAGACACGAAAAAGACCTTTTATTATACTTTCCTGCGGGGTGGTTACTGTGGGGTGTCGCAGGTCTTGGTTTAGCAGCCCCCTTCTTCTTGCAATGCCGTCCTTCTTCTTGCTTTTATGTGAATGACGTGTACCTATGTCATTCACAGTTTCCCTGGTATCATGCTCCTGTGCAGGCGTAAAGTACTGTAGTGAGCATGCGCCGGGGCTCTTTGACCTTTTCTGGCGCCTGCGCACTGCAGAGAAGTACGCATGCGCAGAAGTGTGATGCTGGGATACTGTGGATGATGTAGGGATGCGTTATCCACGTGAAGCAACAAGGCGGACAGCATCACAAGAAGAACGCAGGCGCCGGACCAAGACCAGCGACAACCCTCAAAAGTCTTTTTCTTGTCTTGCAGGTCGGGTTGGGCTCTTAAATACAGCATTTTAGAATGCTGTGTATCAGGCCTGAAAGGTGGTGGTCTTATCTCAAATCAGTCAAACCTGGTGACAGGTTCCCTTTAACTAAAGTTAACTCATCAGGTGCCAAATATTTTGATTGCTCATATCTCCACAAAGTAGAGGCAAAATGAAAAAAAAAATAAAACAGAAACATTTTATTTCATTTCCCAGCCACTATTATATTGTGTGTCCAGTTCATCATGAAAAATTTGGTGAAAGAAAAAAATTGATTTTTGCTTCAATCATACCACGGTAAAGAGCAGATTTAAAAATCCTTCTACCCCAAGTGGCTAATTCTGGTGGGCTTTTTCTGTATATTGCCAATAGGAGTGGCATAAGGGAAATCACAACTGTGTTGAGCACATTTCTTACTCATTAAAGTGATTGACTGATTAAATAGACAATGGCCACGTTTGGGCACTACTTTTGGCATACATGTTGAGTAGCACCACCCTACATGTCCAGGATCATGTTTTTTGCAGAATCTGTTTGTATTGAAAAGGGTAGTTGAAATTAAAAAAAGAAAGGTAGCTGACGTATCATATATGTTTGACACATGATAGTCTATGCCCATACAAATATACATCCTAAGTTGGATATGAACATTTTTTGTCCAGCTGGCAATGTCTTTCAGTGGCTTAGGGGTGCTGACAATCACACATTGAATTTAAAAGTGTATTACCGTTTCAGCAAATGGAGCTTATTCTGTGTTTAATAAAAAGTTATACAATTTTCCAAAATACATTCTGTATTAAAGGGCTTTTAGAATATCTGAATGGGCACAGGGTGGGGTAGTAAGAAAATGCTATATTTACATCTCAGACCAGAGCCACTGCTCCACGCTCACTGGTTGTTGACGCCAGCAGATCGAAATTAGTGTAAAGTTGATCAAAATTTTCATCAGGAAAAAGTTACAAGTGAAAGTATCAACCAATGTCAGACTGTCATCATCTGGAAATAAAGTAGTCTGTTTTAACAATTTTTCATTCGGTTGTAGCTAATCAATGAAAGATTAAAAAAAATATTCTCAAAATTCCTTCTAAATGTTTCAAGAATGAACAATCATCCTTTGCCCAGTGTCATTGAATCTGAATGGCTAGTCTGAACGACAGTAAAAGCCAATATAGACTAAAATGTGTATGGCTGGGTCTGTGTAATGATAATGTACCAGATGATTGTTTCGTCAACATTTAGTCATCTATCAACCTGATTCTGTCAAATGTGTATGGCTACCTTATGGCCTTAAATAGTTAAATATTCATGACCACTTACTCTTTTTATGCCATTCAGGCATCAGCAGTCGTGACTCTGCACTATGCTCGGTATCATCCATGCCATCATATTAGCATGCACACATACAGTGACATGGATAGAGACAGATTACTAGTGCTAAAACAGTAAAGAAAAATATATTGGAAAAACTATTGTTTTACTATTTTAGGATTAAAAAAACCTTTGCCCAGAATTGGAATTGTGCATTATGATGAGCTATGGGAAAGGTCCATATGTTGTTCTTGCACATGGGTTTCTTCTGTTGGTGTCCGCTCCTTCTCTGACTTTTTTCCTGCTGACAATATACACAATCTGTTTTTACATATATGGGTGGAGTTCCCTTATAACATATTTTTAGTTAATATTCCCCTTGGTTGAGAGTTGAATTTAGAAAATACCGCAGATCTCACTCAAGCAACGCGCTATTACTAAAAATACATAAGGTGGGAGGTGTAGTTTTCCAGGGAGTTGTCAATTCCCTGAATAAAAGTATATTTTTTTAGATCATGTCTTATTGTAACATTCCAAAGGAAATCTGCTTTAACACGGCTGCTGCACAATCATTCTTAGAGTATATTTTTCTACTTATAAATTGTAATTTAATTTGGTCATTGTAAAGCTCCAGCTTCCTGTAGATGTGAGACGTTGAATGTTCAAACAGAATGTAATATCTTTTTAACAATCTTATTTAATGTGTTTACTACTGTTAATAAACCAAGTTATAATTTATCAGTACTGGTCATTTTCACTCAGTAAATGTATAGATTCTGTATAAACGTCTACATAAAAAATATCCATCGAAAGCATGAACTATAAAATTGGCAGCCCAAAAAGTATGGTTCATTGTCTTGGGGAGTCCATGTTCTATTCATTGTGCACTTGTAAGATTAGTCTTATTTTCCACAGACCTTGCTGCTTCCCTGCTTTTTAGTTTAGCTCCATTGGTGGATATCTGTGACTACAGTTTAGCTACATTGCCTACAGGGACTCTGTGGTAGTCTGAGACACACCCCCTGTCTTATCATTGGTTCAGACGGCTCCTCTCTTCTCCCCACTGCAGTCCTTCCTCCGCAGATTAGCTGCTGGGCATCAACGTAGAATAACACATAAGTCAGTTCATGGAGAGCTGATTTTAGAGAATAGCTGTCACTTCAAAAAACTTGTAATATGTCAAAAGTTTTTATCAGCAGGGTTCTAGGTGGTAAGACCCCAATTGATTACTGAAATGAAGGGGCCAAAGTGCTCAGTATCAACGGAGAGCAGTGCTTGGCTGACAAAAATAACTGAACCTGTCCTCAGCTAACTCGACTTAGAGCTTCTGACCCTTCATTCCAGCAATCAGTGAGGGTCTCTACTCCCTGGGCCCCACTGATAGAAACTTTGATATGTAACTAAGTCAAATATGTTTTTTTTAAATGTACAACAAGGATTTATTATCAGAAAGTACAGACTGCTAAGCCACCAAGAAAAAGGAAAGAAGATTATCTGGCAAGTGCTATGGTGGAACTGTAGTAATCATTAGGTCGGGGTCACACTATCAGTATTTGGTCAGTATTTGGTCAGTATTTTACATCAGTATTTGTAGCCAAAACCAGGAGTAGAACAATCAGAGGAAAAGTATAATAGAAACACGTCACCACTTCTTGATTTATTACCCACTCCTGGTTCTAGCTACAAATACTGATGTAAAATACTGACCAAATACTGATAGTGTGACCCCAGCCTTATAGTGTTAGCTCATGAACTTCTTCTGCTTCCATACATTTTTGTGTCTGTTCAATCCATTCTCAGTGCAACAAAACTCACAATAAAATATTGAATGTAGATGTTTAAAAAATGCTAAAAGATTTATGAAAATGGTTCATCAAATGTGTGCAATTTATTCGTATAGATGAATCCTGTATAATGGGCATGTCATATCAGAGAGAAATACATAAAAGTATTTTTAAAAATGGCTGGATACCATGCATAATACACATTCCTAGACTTTCTCACAAATGTTTGTGAAGAGCTTTTACAAATAGGTGTATTGTGTCAGTATTCACAAGATCTATTGGGCCCGAGGAGACTGGGGTATTTACTTTGAAAATCCATGTTAGAATAACTGTATTTGTCCTTAAATTAAAATATTAATGTAATTATATATTTTAATACAATTTTAAAATAGTTACACTCATAAAATGCTCAGTGTTATATTAGATGAGGAACACTTTCACACTGGATAATATAGTCATTCTGGAAAAGATTTTAAAATGAAGCACACAAGACTCATCAGATCTAAGATATATTAAATTTTAAGGAGTTTTCTGGCTTTGGGGTACAAGTTTGCAGTCACTCTATGTGCAGGATAGAAGATTCTCCGTTGCTGGTGCCAGTAGTGGAGGTCACGTGACCACAAGTATGCAATTTGCATACATGCGGTCACGTGATAACTAGACGTGCGCGGCCTCACTCAATGCAAGTGTATTGAGCGACGCTGAACACGTCTAGTCTGAATGTGACTGGAAGTATGCAAATCGACCAGCCCTGGCTCCGGAGAATCCTCACAGAACACAGTGAGGATTCACAAGACTACAGTCTCATGGAGTGACTCCAGATTTGTACTCACAAGGCCTGTCAACCCCTTTAAGTAAATCATTTAATACATAGAGTTTGCATCATGAAATTTGATTAAAGATCTGCTTCAAAGTGTTCATATTACAAGCTAATCATTCTGTCCCTAATGTGGACTCAATGTTCATCACCAATAAGTTCAATATTGATGAAAGATGGCTCACTATATCCTTGGACATCTGGGCAATATGTGGCATAAGTAAACTTCCTGAATGATTTCTTATTAAAAAGGGAAGACCAGAATAACTTTAGTTAAAGTTACCAAAGACTTGTAGACAAATCAAATAATAAACTGAGCTGTTACACACCCTCCCCGGGTCCAGTGTTGTCTCTCAGCCATTGCTCCTGTCATTGTTGATAAGCTGCAGTGGTGCCGTCATGTCATCTGTGCTCAGCAGCTCATACCATCTACATGGGCAGAGCTGTTGAGCCCAGGGCTTGGCTGCAGCGATCACATGCGGTGTTGATGTGATGTTACCGCTGCAGACTATCAACAGTCACCTGAAGACCATCAGAGAGGCAATGCTGGTGAGAATGAGAAACCATTCTGTTTATTATTTTATACATCTACAAGCCTTTGGTTAACTAAAAGTTTATCCCAGACAACCCTTTTAAGCTCTTTATTTGCCCTTATGTTGATACTTTTTATAAATGGTAAAATATGGACGCATGGGAATAATGAGAGTTTTATGGGCCTTTTAGCAAATTTTGGAGCCATCACATCTTGCTGTCTGCTCTAAGGCTTCAAGGCCATAGACACTTTACAAAAAAACTAGGTAGTCATAAATCAGATATAGTAGTGCGGCTGATATACACAGTATAGGAACCTACACCAGAAGAGTACATGGATTGGATTTTGGGGGTTTGTTCTGTCTGTAGATAAGTGATGGAAATAGCAATACTTATAGTTACATTTCAAATAATGACAATATGTTACAATTCTTGTATAGAAGACATTAAGATACCATGGGAAATTGGTACCATGGATAGGAAATGAAGCAGGCAGAAAAGTAACAATGAAACTGATAAATCAACAATCATTGAGACCCAGAACAAGATCATGATACATTATACCTTGTGACAAAGTTAAACCAACATTACGTGAGCTGACTCCGCATCTCTCAATGCACTTCCTACCTCCTCACTGAGCACTCAGATGCAAATGGAAAAGAACATGTAAAACAAGACTTGCATTGAGGACTCTGCGGTCACCCCCAGTAAATATTGTGTAAGCCCTGAAAGAATGTGTTTATCTGGGGGAGCGGAGGGGATTACCATGGTAAGCAGGGAAGCTGACGGTGGGTCTAATGAGTCTAATCTCAGCGTGATTAGCAGGCTCAATTCAAGGGCAGCAGCACTGGGTGCCGGGAGGGGCTTTCCTCTGCGGAACCCCTACAGCCGCACCCCCCCCCCCCCATTTATAATTTCAAGCTACCCAAATTCTGTACAAATATTAGAAAAGCTGGTCTTGCAGCTAGTATGGCATGATTAGAGGAGGCAATCCATGCACGGGCAGTAAGATGAGGTCTAGTAAGTCCATGAAGCCACCTATAAACACACATAAATGGCATTTGTTACTGGATGAATATTTCAGTGAATTAATTTGGCTTTATTTAGATGGCAATGCTTATTTTGCAAATTATACTATAATTTAATGAAGTTTAGTGAGGAGAAAACTCTTCCCATTGTCCATTATATGGTCTATTACACTAAAGTAGAGAATCGTTTGTGATTTGGCACTGTGATACCACAGTATCATAATGTCACTAATATATTGCCAATAATTTTGTCACTATCCTTTGGATAGACTTAAATAACAGATTGGTTGAGGTTTGACATTCGGCACACCGGCTAATCGGGAGCTAGCTGCGCCATACATTGTTTAGTGGCTTGTCTCAGTACTGCGAATAGGAGATAAAATGCAGGACCAGGGAGAGGCCATTAAACAATGTACGAAGCTCTGCTGTTTTGGCTTTGTCCATTGATTACATCAGGAGCAGCTTAAAACTGATTGGTGGGAGTTCTGGGTGTTGGACCCCTACCAAGTTGATATTGATGGCAGGTGTCGGACCCCAACCCATCTGATATTGTCCTGGATCACAGTTACAATTTGACAGTCAGGGCATGTAAATATACATTTTTCTATAACTAAGGATGGCCGTGTAAATTGAATAGCGGTCAATCGAACTGACAAATATTTCTTCAGACTCCACTATATACAGAAAGGCTTGGTTTGGCCGTAAATTCCTGTGTTCTATGTGAACAAATCTGTACAGTGATTTCATTTCAACCGCCTGATCAGTATTTTTGATCAGTATTTGTATGCCAAAACCAGGAGTGTCCCCAAAATACAGAACAGGCGGCAATTAGTGTTGAGCGATACCGTCCGATACTTGAAAGTATCGGTATCGGAAAGTATCGGCCGATACCGGCAAAGTATCGGATCTAATCCGATACCGATACCCGATACCAATACAAGTCAATGGGACTCAAGTATTGGACGGTATCCCTGATGGTTCCCAGGGTCTGAAGGAGAGGAAACTCTCCTTCAGGCCCTGGGAACCATATTAATGTGTAAAATAAAGAGTTAAAATAAAAAATATTGCTATACTCACCTCTCCGACGCAGCCTGGACCTCACCGAGGGAACCGGCAGCGTTCTTTGCTTAAAATGCGCGCTTTTCCTTCCTTCCGTGACGTCACGGCTTCTGATTGGTCGCGTGCCGCCCATGTGGCCGCGACGCGACCAATCACAGCAAGCCGTGACGTAATTTTCAGGTCCTTCTAGGCATTCAGTATTTTAAAATTACGTTCCGGCTTTGTGATTGGTCGCGTCGCGGTCACATGGGCGACGCGACCAATCACAAGCCGTGACGTCACGGGAGGCAGGAGACGCGCGCATTTTTTAAATTACGTCACGGCTTGTGATTGGTTGCGTGCCGCCCATGTGACCGCGACGCGACCAATCACAGCAAGCCGTGACGTAATTTCAGGTCCTGAACGCCTATTTCTGCATTCAGGACCTGAAATTACGTCACGGCTTGCTGTGATTGGTCGCGTCGCGGTCACATGGGCGGCACGCAACCAATCACAAGCCGTGACGTAATTTTAAAAATGCGCGCGTTTCCTGCCTCCTGTGACGTCACGGCTTGTGATTGATCGCGTCGCCCATGTGACCGCGATGCGACCAATCACAAAGCCGGAACGTAATTTCAAAATACTGAATGCCTAGAAGGACCTGAAAATTACGTCACGGCTTGCTGTGATTGGTTGCGTCGCGGCCACATGGGCGGCACGCGACCAATCAGAAGCCGTGACGTCACGGAAGGAAGGAAAAGCGCGCATTTTAAGCAAAGAACGCTGCCGGTTCCCTCGGTGAGGTCCAGGCTGCGTCGGAGAGGTGAGTATAGCAATATTTTTTATTTTAATTCTTTATTTTACACATTAATGTTGTTTCGATACCGATACCCGATACCACAAAAGTATCGGATCTCGGTATCGGAATTCCGATACCCGCAAGTATCGGCCGATACCCGATACTTGCGGTATCGGAATGCTCAACACTAGCGGCAATCTGTCAATTATAGTTTTTCTCTGTTAGGCCATGTGCACACGTTCAGTATTTTTCGCGTTTTTTTCGCGTTTTTTCGCAATAAAAACGCAAAAAAAATGCTTACATATGCCTCCCGTTATTTTAAGTGTATTCCTCATTTCTTGTGCAAATGTTGCATTTTTTTCCACGAAAAAATCGCATCGCGGAAAAAAAAGCAACATGTTCATTAAATTTGCGGAATTGCGGGGATTCCGCACACCTAGGAATGCATTGATCTGCTTACTTTCCGCATGTGGCTGTGCCCACCATGCGGGAAGTAAGCAGATCATGTGCGGTTGGTACCCAGGGTGGAGGAGAGGAGACTCTCCTCCACGGACTGGGCACCGTATAATTGGTAAAAAAAAAAGAATTAAAATAAAAAATAGTCATATACTCACCTTCGATGGCCCCCGGAGTCTTCCCCCCTCTCAGCGGTGCATGCTGCCGCTTCCGTTCCTATAGATGGTGTGGTGAAGGACCTGCGATGACGTTGCGGTCACATGACCGTGATGACGTTGCGGTCACGTGACCGCGACGTCATCGAAGGTCCTGCACCACACCATCTATTGGAACGGACGCCGCTGAGGAGATCGGCTGTCTGCAGAGGGTGAGTATAACCATTTTTTTATTTTTTTATTATTTTTAACATGATATCTTTTTACTATTGATGCTGCATAAGCAGCATCTCTAGTAAAAAGTTAGTCACACTTGTCAAACAGTATGTTTGACAAGTGTGACCAACCTGTCAGTCAGTTTAGCATTAGCTAATTTCGCTTGCAAAATGCTAAAAAAACCACGAAAAAAACGGGAAAAAAACGCAAAAAAAAAAAAAGTGGATTTCTTGCAGAAAATTTCCGGTTTTCTTCAGGAAATTTCTGCAAGAAATCCTGACGTGTGCACATACCCTTAGCGCTATTCCTGGCTTTGGCACACAAACACTGATGAAAAATACTGATGTGTGAATGAGGCCTAAAACAGTAAAGGTACCTTCACAATAAGCGACTTTGCAGCGAGAACGACGACGATCCGTGACGTTGCAGCGTCCTGGATAGCGATCTCGTTGTGTTTGACACGCAGCAGCGATCTGGATCCTGCTGTGATATCGCTGGTCGGAGCTAGAAGTCCAGAACTTTATTTCGTCGCTGATCACCCGCTGTCATCGCTGGATCGGCGTGTGTGACGCCGATCCAGCGATGTGTTCACTTGTAACCAGGGTAAATATCGGGTTACTAAGCGCAGGGCCGCGCTTAGTAACCCGATATTTACCCTGGTTACCATTGTAAAAGTAAAAAAAAAAAACAGTACATACTCACATTCTGATGTCTGTCACGTCCCCCGGCGTCCACAGGGTTGACTGTGTCAGCGCCGGCCGTAAAGCAGAGCACAGCGGTGACGTTACCGCTGTGCTCTGCTTTACTGCCGGCGCTGACACATTCAGTGCAGGAAGCTCTGAGCAGCAGCGCGTAACCCTGTGGACGCCGGGGGACGTGACAGACATCAGAATGTGAGTATGTACTGTTTTTTTTTTTTACTTTTACAATGGTAACCAGGGTAAATATCGGGTTACTAAGCGCGGCCCTGCACTTAGTAACCCGATGTTTACCCTGGTTACCCGGGGACTTCGGCATCGTTGAAGACAGTTTCAACGATGCCGAAGTCGTTCCCCTGATCGTTGGTCGCTGGAGAGAGCTGTCTGTGTGACAGCTCCCCAGCGACCACACAACGACTTACCAACGATCACGGTCAGGTCGTATCACTGGTCGTGATCGTTGGTAAGTCGTTTAGTGTAATGGTACCTTAACATTATGGGTGTTAAACCCTTTGTCAGGAATCATGAATTAGGCCACATTCACACATTCAGTATTTGGTCAGTAATTTACCTCAGTATTTGTAAGCCAAAACCAGGAGTGGGTGATAAATACAGAAGTGGTGACGTGTTTCTATTATACTTTTCCTCTGATTGTTTCACTCCTGATTTTGGTTTAGAAATACTGAGGTAAAAAACTGGCCAAATATTGAGGTAAAAACTAAAAAAAATAGTGAACATGTGAATGAGGCCTTATATTTAGTTACATAGAGAGCAACACTTTTTGTGGAAAACTATCTTTTTCTGATCGTATGGCAAATAATGGTCTGACAGTTCCATACAGTAACTATAAGGCCGGAGTCACACTACAGTGAGATACGGCCGAGTCTCGCAAGTTAAAAACAAGCTCTGGCACTGGCACTCTGGAGCGGAGCGTGCAGCTCCATGTATTGCTATGCGGCCGCATGCTCCGCTCTGGAGTGACGGCACCAGAGCTTGGTTTTAACCTGCGAGACTCAGCCGTATCTCGCTGTGTGTGATCCCGGCCTTAACCCCTTCATGACCCAGCCTATTTTGGCCTTAATGACCTTGCCATTTTTTGCAATTCTGACCAGTGTCCCTTTATGAGGTAATAACTCAGGAACGCTTCAACGGATCCTTGCGGTTCTGAGATTGTTTTTTCGTGACATATTGGGCTTCGTGTTAGTGGTAAATTTAGGTCGATAATTTCTGAGTTTATTTGTGAAAAAAACGGAAATTTGGTGAAAATTTTGAAAATTTTGCAATTTTCACATTTTGAATTTTTATTCTGTTAAACCAGAGAGTTATGTGACACAAAATAGTTAATAAATAACATTTCCCACATGTCTACTTTACATCAGCACAATTTTGGAAACAAATTTTTTTTTTGCTAGGAAGTTATAAGGGTTAAAATTTGACCAGTGATTTCTCATTTTTACAACAAAATTTACAAAACCATTTTTTTTAGGGACCACCTCACATTTGAAGTCAGTTTGAGGGGTCTATATGGCTGAAAATACCCAAAAGTGACACCATTCTAAAAACTGCACCCCGCAAGGTGCTCAAAACCACATTCAAGAAGTTTATTAACCCTTCAGGTGTTTCAGAGCAGCAGAAGCAACAAATAGGGGAAAAATTAACATTTAACTTTTTAGTCACAAAAATGATCTTTTCGCAACAATTTTTTTATTTTCCCAAGGGTAAAAGGAGAAACTGGACCACGGATGTTGTTGTCCAATTTGTCCTGAGTACGCTGATGCCTCATATGTGGGGGTAAACCACTGTTTGGGCGCACGGCAGGGCTCGGAAGGGAAGGAGCGCCATTTGACTTTTTGAATTAAAAATTGGCTCCAATCTTTAGCGGACACCATGTCGCGTTTGGAGAGCCCCCGTGTGCCTAAACATTGGAGCTCCCCCACAAGTGACCCCATTTTGGAAACTAGACCCCCCAAGGAACGTATCTAGAAGCATAGTGAGCACTTTAAACCCCCAGGTGCTTCACAAATTAATCCGTAAAAATGAAAAAGTACTTTTTTTTTCACACAAATTTTCTTTTAGCCTCAATTTTTTCATTTTCACATGGGCAACAAAATAAAATGGATCCTAAAATTTGTTGGGCAATTTCTCCTGAGTACGCCAATACCTCATATGTGGGGGTAAACTACTGTTTGGGCACATGGTAAGGCTCGGAAGGGAAGGAGCGCCATTTGACTTTTTGAATGAAAAATTATCTCCATCGTTAGCGGACACCATGTCAGGTTTGGAGAGCCCCTGTGTGCCTAAACATTGGAGCTCCCCCACAAGTGACCCCATTTTGGAAACTAGACCCCCCAAGGAACTTATCTAGATGCATAGTGAGCACTTTAAACCCTCAGGTGCTTCACAAATTGATCCGTAAAAATGAAAAAGTACTTTTTTTTCACACAAAATTTTTTTTAGCCTCATTTTTTTCATTTTCACATGGGCAACAGGATAAAATGGATCCTAAAATTTGTTGGGCAATTTCTCCTGAGTACGCCGATACCTCATATGTGGGGGTAAACCACTGTTTGGGTGCACGGCAAGGCTTGGAAGGGAAGGCGCGCCATTTGACTTTTTCAATGGAAAATTAGCTCCAATCGTTAGTGGACACCATGTTGCGTTTGGAGAGCCCCTGTGTGCCTAAACATTGGAGCTCCCCTACAAATGACCCCATTTTGGAAACTAGACCCCCCAAGGAACTAATCTAGATGTATAGTGAGCACTTAAAACCCCCAGGTGCTTCACAGAAGTTTATAACGCAGAGCCATGAAAATAAAAAAATATTTTTCTTTCCTCAAAAATGATTTTTAGCCCGGAGTTTTTTATTTTCCCAAGGATAATAGGAGAAATTGGACCCCAAATGTTGTTGTCCAGTTTGTCCTGACTACGATGATACCCCATATGTGGGGGTAAACCACTGTTTGGGCGCACGGCAGGGCTCGGAAGGGAAGGCACGCCATTTGGCTTTTTGAATGGAAAATTAGCTTCAATCATTAGCGGACACCATGTCGCGTTTGGAGAGCCCCTGTGTGCCTAAACATTGGAGCTCCCCTACAAGTGACCCCATTTTGGAAACTAGACCCCCCAAGGAACTAATCTAGATGTATAGTGAGCACTTAAAACCCCCAGGTGCTTCACAGAAGTTTATAACGCAGAGCCATGAAAATAAAAAAATATTTTTCTTTCCTCAAAAATGATTTTTAGCCCGGAGTTTTTTATTTTCCCAAGGATAATAGGAGAAATTGGACCCCAAATGTTGTTGTCCAGTTTGTCCTGAGTACGATGATACCCCATATGTGGGGGTAAACCACTGTTTGGGCGCACGGCAGGGCTCGGAAGGGAAGGCACGCCATTTGGCTTTTTGAATGGAAAATTAGCTTCAATCATTAGCGGACACCATGTCGCGTTTGGAGAGCCCCTGTGTGCCTAAACATTGGAGCTCCCGCACAAGTGACCCCATATTGGAAACTAGACCTCCCAAGAAACTAATCTAGATGTGTGGTGAGCACTTTGATCCCTCAAGTGCTTCACAGAAGTTTATAACGCAGAGCCATGAAAATAAAAAATTATTTTTCTTTCCTCAAAAATGATTTTTTAACCCACAATTTTTTATTTTCCCAAGGGTAACAGGAGAAATTGGACCCCAAAAGTTGTTGTGCAGTTTCTCCTGAGTACGCTGATACCCCATATGTGGGGGTAAACCACTGTTTTGGCACACGTCGGGGAGCGGAAGGGAAGTAGTGACGTTTTGAAATGCAGACTTTAATGGAATGCTCTGCGGGTGTCACGTTGCATTTGCAGAGCCCCTGATGTGCCTAAACAGTAGGAACTCCCCACAATTGACCCCACTTTGGAAACTAGACCCACAAGGGAACTAATCTAGATGTGTGGTGAGCACTTTGATCCCTCAAGTGCTTCACAGAAGTTTATAACGCAGAGCCGTGAAAATAAAAAATGTGTTTTCTTTCCTCAAAAATATTGTTTTAGCCCAGAATTTTTTAATTTTCCCAAGGGTAACAGGAAAAATTTGATCCCAAAAGTTGTTGTCCAGTTTCTCCTGAGTACGCTGATACCCCATATGTGGGGGTAAACCACTGTTTGGGCACATGGCGGGGCTCGGAATGGAAGTAGTGACGATTTGGAATGCAGACTTTGATGGAATGGTCTGCGGGAATCATGTTATGTTTGCAGAGCCCCTGATGTGCCTAAACAGTAGAAACCCCCCACAAGTGACCCCATTTTGGAAACTAGACCCCCCAAGGAACTTATCTAGATGTGTGGTGAGCACGTTCAACCCCCAAGTGCTTCACAGAAGTTTACAACGCAGAGCCGTGAAAATAAAAAATAATTTTTCTTTCCTCAAAAAAGATGTTTTAGCAAGCAATTATTTATTTTCACAAGGGTAACAGGAGAAATTGGACCCCAATATTTGTTGCTCAGTTTGTTGTGAGTACGCTGATACCTCATATGTGGGGGTAAACCACTGTTTGGGCGCACGTCAGGGATCGGAAGGGAAGTAGTGACATTTGAAATGCAGACTTTGATGGAATGGTCTGCGGGCGTCACGTTGCATTTGCAGAGCCCCTGATGTGCCTAAACAGTAGAAACCCCCCCACAAGTGACCCCATTTTGGAAACTAGACCCCAAAAGGATCTTATCTAGATGTGTGGTGAGCACTTTCAACCCCCAAGTGTTTCACATAAGTTTATAACGTAGAGCCGTGAAAATAAAAAATAATTGTTCTTTCCTCAAAATTATGTTTTAGCAAGTAATTTTTTTTTTTTGCAAGGGTAACAGGAGAAATTGGACCCCAATAGTTGTTGCCCAGTTTGTCCTGAGTACGCTGGTATCCCATATGTGGGGGTAAACCACTGTTTGGGCGCACGTCGGGGCTTGGAAGGGAGGGCGCACCATTTGACTTTTTGAACGCAAGATTGGCTGGAATCAATGGTGGCGCCATGTTGCATTTGGAGACCCCTGATGTGCCTAAACAGTGGAAACCCCTCAATTCTAACTTCAACACTAACCCCAACACACCCCTAACCCTAATCCCAACTGTAGCCATAACCATAATCACAACCCTAACCCCAACACACCCCTAACCACAACCCTAACCCCAACACACCCGTAACCCTAAATCCAACCCTAATCCTAACCCTAATCCCAACCCTACCCACAACTGTAACCCCAACACAACCCTAACCCTATCCTTAACCCTAACCACAAGCCTAATCTTAACCCTATTTCCAACCCTAGCCCTAATTCCAACCCTAAGGGTACCGTCTCACATAACGATTTACCAAAGATCACGACCAGCGATACGACCTGGCCGTGATCGTTGGAAAGTCATTGTGTGGTCGCTGGGGAGCTGTCACACAGACCGCTCTCCAGCGACCAACGATGCCAAGGTCCCAGGTAACCAGGGTAAACATCGGGTTACTAAGCACAGGGCCGTGCTTAGTAACCCGATGTTTACCGTGGTTACCAGCGTAAAAGTAAAAAAAAAAAAACGTACATACTCACATTTCGGTGTCCTTCAGGTCCCTTGCCGTCTGCTTCCCGCTCTGACTGAGTGCCGCCATACAGTGAGAGCAGAGCGCAGCGGTGACGTCACTGCTGTGCTGTGCTCTCACTTTCCGGCCGGCAGACAGTCAGAGCGGGAAGCAGACGGCAAGGGACCTGAAGGACACCGAAATGTGAGTATGTACGTTTTTTTTTTTTTTTTTACTTTTACGCTGGTAACCACGGTAAACATCAGGTTACTAAGCGCGGCCCTGCGCTTAGTAACCCGATGTTTACCCTGGTTACAAGTGAACGCATCGCTGGATCGCTGTCACACACACCGATCCAGCGATGACAGCGGGAGATCCAGCGACGAAAGAAAGTTCCAAACGATCTGCTACGACGTACGATTCTCAGCAGGGTCCCTGATCACTGCTGCGTGTCAGACACAACGTCATGGATCGTACCGTCGTAGCGACCAAAGTGCCACTGTGAGACGGTACCCTAACTCTAATTCCAACCCTAACCCTAAGGCTATGTGCCCACTTTGCGGATTCGTGTGAGATTTTTCCGCACCATTTTTGAAAAATCCGCAGGTAAAAGGCACTGCGTTTTACCTACGGATTTACAGCGGATTTCCAGTGTTTTTTTGTGCGGATTTCACCTGCGGATTCCTATTGAGGAACAGGTGTAAAACGCTGCGGAATCCGCACAAAGAATTGACATGCTGCGGAAAATACAACGCAGCGTTTCTGCATGGAATTTTCCGCACCATGGGCACAGCGGATTTGGTTTTCCTTAGGTGTACATGGTACTGTAAACCTGATGGAAAACTGCTTCGAATTCGCAGCGGCCAATCCGCTGCGGATCCGCGGCCAATCCGCTGCGAATCCGCGGCCAATCCGCTGCGTATCCGCTGCGTATCCGCGGCCGATCCGCTGCGTATCCGCTGCGTATCCGCTGCGGATCCGCTGCGGATCCGCTGCCGATCCGCTGCGGATCCGCTGCCGATCCGCGGCCGATCCGCTGCGTATCCGCTGCCGATCCGCTGCCGATCCGCGGCCGATCCGCTGCGTATCCGCGGCCGATCCGCTGCGGATCCGCTGCCGATCCGCTGCGGATCCGCTGCCGATCCGCGGCCGATCCGCTGCGTATCCGCTGCCGATCCGCTGCGGATCTGCGGCCGATCCGCTGCGTATCCGCGGCCGATCCGCTGCGTATCCGCTGCCGATCCGCTGCGGATCCGCGGCCGATCCGCTGCGGATCCGCTGCGTATCCGCTGCGGATCCGCTGCCGATCCGCTGCGGATCCGCGGCCGATCCGCTCTGTGTGCACATGCCATAACCCTACCCCTAACCCTACCCGTAACCCTAACCCTACCCCTAACCCTACCCCTAGTTCTAACCCTAGTTCTAACCCTAACCCCAGTGGAAAAAGAAAAAAAAAAAATTCTTTATTTTATTATTGTCCCTATGGGGGTGATAAAGGGGGGGGTTATTTATTATTTTTTTTATTTTGATCGCTGTGATAGAACCTACCACAGCGATCAAAATGTACCTGTAAGGAATCTGCCGACTGGCAGATTCGGCGGGCGCACTGAGCATGCGCCGGCCATTTTCCAAGATGGCGGCGCCCAGCGAGGAGACGGCCGGACACCGGGAGGATCGGTAAGTATGAAGGGGTGGTGGGGGGGGTGTCGGAGCACAGGGGGGGTGATCGGACCACAGGGGGGCTTTATTCACACAAGGAGGGAGCGGACAGGAGGACGGGGGAGCCGGCAGGCGGACGGAGGGGACCGGAGGACTAACGGAGGACTGGGGGGGCGATCGGTGGGGTGGGGGGGGTCCACTTAAGTATTTCCAGCCATGGCCGATGATATTGCAGCATCGGCCATGGCTGGATTGTAATATTTCACCAGTTTTTTAGGTGAAATATTACAAATCGCTCTGATTGGCAGTTTCACTTTCAACAGCCAATCAGAGCGATCGTAGCCACGGGGGGGTGAAGCCACCCCCCCTGGGCTGAAGCACCACTCCCCCTGTCTCTGCAGATCGGGTAAAATCGGAGTTAACCCCTTCACCCGATCTGCAGGGACGCGATCATTCCATGACGCATACGCTGCGTCATAGGTCGGGAAGGCACAGACTTTCATGACGCAGCGTATGCGTCAAAGGTCGGGAAGGGGTTAAAGGCCTATTCTCTTCCTCAATTTTCATTAGCACACCGCTCTCTGCCTCCCGGCTTCATGAGGGCGGCATACTCTTGAAGATTGACAGTTCGGAGCAGAGGCATTGCTGCACCACTGGCCCGAACAGTGCTCTCTCACATGCTGCTATATGAGGCATCTTTGCCTCTGCAACATCGGAGGACTGCAGAGGTACTTAAGCTCTCCAGATCCAGTGATCCGGCCAGCTTCAGAGCAGCGTTTACAAACTGTATAGCAAACTAGAAAATCAGCCACCTCTGATACACTGCAGAAGTGGCTGGTAACCTAGACAACAAGCTGTAGAATTATAAATCACTCCAATCAGATGTTCTAACTTCTGGCAGTGGCCGGATGTAAACAACACAGCTCTGACAACTGTTTAAGGCTATGTTCACACGTTGCTTTGTTGCTGCTTTTTTCTGCAGCCAAAAACTGATCTCTTGGCAATAAAAAAAACTGCAGACAAAAGCAGGTTTTGCTGTCTTTTTTTACTGCTTTTCTTGCTGTGTTGTTTTTTGCTGCCTTTTTCAGGGTCACAAACTTCACCTTTGCTTCCACCATACAAACATGAACAATGCAAGGTGTTAGGCCATCAATGCAAGACATGTGAAACCATAACACATTTTTGGAAAAAGGACAAGTTGATCAAATTATTTATTGAAAAAGATTTTTATGCCTCAAAAAATAGTGACTTTTCTGAACAAAAAAGTTCATGACTTCATGAAAAAAATACAGAACTGCACATGTAAAAACAGCGAAGGAGTTGAATTGGTCTGGAATAGGTTACCTAAGGCCGGTTTCACACGTCAGTGGCTCCGGTACGTGAGGTGACAGTTTCCTCACGTACCGGAGACACTGACACACGTAGACCCATAAAAATCAATGCATCTGTTCAGATGTCATTGATTTTGTGCGGACCGTGTGCGGACCGTGTCTCCGTGTGCCAAACACGGAGACATGTCAGTGTTCGTGGGAGCGCACGGATTACACGGACCCAATAGAGTCAATGGGTCCGTGTAAAACACGCACCTCACACGGACATTCTCCGTCTGGGGTCCGTGTGGCGTGCCGGAGACAGCGCTACAGTAAGCGCTGTCCCCCCCCACATGGTGCTGAAGCCGCCATTCATATGTTCCCTGTAGCAGCGTTTGCTACAGAGAAAATATGAATGATAGTGTTTAAAATAAAGATCCATGTGTCCGCCGCCCCCCCACCCCCTGTGCGCCCCCCCCGCTGGTCAGAAAATACTTATCCGGGTCCCCCGTCGGCTGTCGCTCCTTCCTGGTCTGGCCGCGCCTCCTACTGTATGCGGCCGATTACACTCATGAATATGTGGCTCCACCTCCAATAGGGGCGGAGCCGCCTATTCATGAGTGTAAATGAGCGGCCCCACGTGACCGCATACAGTAAGCCGCGGCCAGACCAGGAAGGAGCGACTGCCGACGGGGGATCCGGGTGAGTATTTTCTGACCAGCGGGGGGGGGCGCACAGGGGGTGGGGGGGCGGCGGACACATGGATCTTTATTTTAAACACTATTCTTCATATTTTCCCTGCAGCAAACGTTGCTGCAGGGATGATATGAATCGCAGCTTCAGCACCATGCAGAGTGGGTACCACACGCTCCGTGTGGTACCCACTCGCCATACGGGCGGCACACGTGTGCCGCAGGTATGGCCTCCGTGAGTTCCCAGGCACACGGACACGGATAACTCCGGTACCGATTTATTCCGGTACCGGAATTATCTGGACGTGTGGGTCAGCCCTAAGGCCGGTTTCACACGTCAGTGGCTCCGGTACGTGAGGTGACAGTTTCCTCCCGTACCGGAGACACTGACACACGTAGACCCATAAAAATCAATGCATCTGTTCAGATGTCATTGATTTTGTGCGGACCGTGTGCGGACCGTGTCTCCGTGTGCCAAACACGGAGACATGTCAGTGTTCGTGGGAGCGCACGGATTACACGGACCCAATAGAGTCAATGGGTCCGTGTAAAACACGCACCTCACACGGACATTCTCCGTCTGGGGTCCGTGTGGCGTGCCGGAGACAGCGCTACAGTAAGCGCTGTCCCCCCCACATGGTGCTGAAGCCGCCATTCATATCTTCCCTGTAGCACCGTTTGCTACAGAGAAAATATGAATGATAGTGTTTAAAATAAAGATCCATGTGTCCGCCGCCCCCCCACCCCCTGTGCGCCCCCCCGCTGGTCGGAAAATACTCACCCGGATCCCCCGTCGGCAGTCGCTCCTTCCTGGTCTGGCCGCGGCTTCTCTACTGTATGCGGCCGATTACACTCATGAATATGTGGCTCCACCTCCAATAGGGGCGGAGCCGCCTATTCATGAGTGTAAATGAGCGGCCCCACGTGACCGCATACAGTAAGCCGCGGCCAGACCAGGAAGGAGCGACTGCCGACGGGGGATCCGGGTGAGTATTTTCTGACCAGCGGGGGGGCGCACAGGGGGTGGGGGGGCGGCGGACACCTAAATCTTTATTTTTAACACTATTCTTCATATTTTCTCTGCAGCAAACGTTACTGCAGAGAGGATATGAATCGCAGCTTCAGCACCATGCAGAGTGGGTACCACACGCTCCGTGTGGTACCCACTCGCCATACGGGCGGCACACGTGTCCCGCTCGTATGGCCTCCGTGAGTTCCCAGGCACACGGACACGGATAACTCCGGTACCGATTTATTCCGGTACCGGAATTATCTGGACGTGTGGGACAGCCCTTACACATATTGGTTTGCCCTTGAGTTGGTCAGGTATTGTTGTATTTGACACATTGGCCAGGTAATGTTTAGTTTTACACACTGGTCAGCCATTGAATTGCTCAGGCAATGTTTAGTTTTACACATATCATTAATTTAATTAAATTATACTAATCTAAACTGCCATTCTCAGGTCAGGAGACCAAGACATTTTGGTTTAAACTTGAGAAAAATCACAAAAATAAATGAGTTTCACGTTCTGCTGTACCTTTTTTTACGTTTTTTGCAATGTTTTTTGCTGTGTTTTTACTGCTTTTTTGAACTTACTCATTGCTTCCTATGGGTGAAAAAATTCAGCAAAAACGCTGAAAGAAGTGACATGCTGCTGTTTAAAAAAAGCAGTTTTCCAATTCAGTCAAAATCTCATAACTTTTGCTGGTACTGTAAAAAGCAGCTTTTAATTTGCATAAAAAAACACAGCAAACACGCAACGTGTGAAATATAGCCTATGGTCGGGATCACACATGCGAGAAATACGGCCGAGTCTCGCATGTTAATAGCCGGCATTGCGGACGTCACTCAGGAGCGGAGCGTGCGGCTGCATAGCAATACATGGAGCCGCACGCTCCGCTCCTGAGTGACGGCGGCAATGCCGGGTATTACCATGCGAGACTCAGCCGTACTTCTCGCATGTGTGATCCCGGCTTAATGGTTGCTGCCTAGTACTATCAGTAAAACCGCAATCCTACAGTCAAGTACTGCATATTCCGCATATACTACAATGGACATGTCTTCCTGTCTACTGGAGTGAACAGAAAGGATTTCCAAATATGAGGGTTGCAGAAATTTCTCAGGGCTATAGAAAACAACACTGTGGCCACATGTGGCCCTTGGACTACATGTTGTGCACCCATTGTTTATAAATGTTACCTAAACCTATAAACAATTTTTGATATGTTGATCGGTGGAGGATGTATCACTAAAACCTATCAGTAGTTGGAAGTCGATGGGTCTGTACATCACTCTTTATTACAAAAAAAGAAAAAAGAAGAATAATGAACGGCACTGTCCAAAAGTTTGTAACTCCTCCTGCTCACTCGAGCCCCATTCCTCTTCCCCCGGTCATGAAGTTTTACTCATGAAGATTTAAATAAAGCTGCTATTTATAGAAGATTGGTGAGTGCATTCCGTGCTTTTTTCTTTTCTTTCATCACATGTACATCACTCTGCTCATGTTTTGGGAAAAAGTAAGGGCTTCTGCCCCTTGAGAAATCGGTGGGGGTTCTTACTACTTAGATTCAGAGCTCGATCACACAATCATATAACTGGGACAAAGCGGTATCAGATAAAACATCGGATAGCACTTGGGCCAATGTTATACTATGGGGTGGTGCAGATCTGCAATTTTTTTTTTCTCATGACGATTGGCATAAGACCGGGTCAGACTAACGTATGGCATCCGATGTGAGAGCATCGGATGCGATATGCTAATGACCCTCGGCTCCTGTTCTGCTGCGAGTGGGAGCCGAGTGACATGCATCTGCATCTCCATCTTCTCCATTGCCAGGGTCAGAGTATATCGCACATCAGATGATATCCGAGTGATATGTGTTGTCTCACTCACACCCATAGGCTCATATGGGTGCAAGTAAGCCGAGACTCGGCCGAGCAAAAAGAAAACATTGAAGTCACCTGCCCCATAGATGAATACTGGTCCGAGAGCTACGCAATGTTTTATCACATAGTACTCATCCGTATTCATTGCCAGTGGCTCTGCAGATCGGACCACATGCAAGCATTCAAGTCTATGGATGCATGTAAAACATCAGACTGCACTCGGATGACACCTGAGCGCAGTCCAATTTCTGCAGACAGAGACAAAGGAGAAATTAGGAAATTTAGTTCTGCCCTTTCTGCACCTGTGACATGATTCTCTCATGTGAGAGGATCGCATAGCAGTAAACTGACACTTGGATCCAACTTGGATGAGAGATAGAGTCGAGCGTCTTTAGCATAATCGGCCCGATTCTCTCACATGAGAGAATCATCGCTTGTGTGACCCCGACCTCATACTGATCTACAATACTAAACAGATGTTAGCACATCAAAAAATGATTTGCCGGAGAGCTGTGGACAGACATGGTGCGCACATATTCATGGTCTGTGCCTGGAAGCACATACTCACCGCTGGGTGGGTATTTGCCTTGGAGGTTGTTTGCACAGATACAATTGTAGGATTTCTGTTTGTCTAGATAACTGTATGTGTGTCACAGTGTGTGTGTGTGGTTGTATTTGGGATTGTGTGCATATTGAGGGCAAAGGGGTTTACTCCTTGTGAAGTATTTGTCAAGAGTGAATAGTTCATGATTGTTAACCAGTTAATGATCTTCTTCCTCTGCTGATACCTGGCCTTTGTTTGCCGTCTTTATTAACCATTGAATCCAAGAAGTCATTGTATTCAAAATAGTTTTATTATCTCAGTTCCTGGTCTCTCCTAGCAGAGACTGAAATGAAAGAGCCATAGGGACATCTGACAGCCGCTTATATATGCATCAGTTTTATTTGTTTGTGGATCAATGATCACAAATTCATCAGAGATAATCTGATCACAAGTGGAAACAATAAGACAGATTTATCAAAACTAGTACCAATGAGATATAGAGCAAAGCAAACACCCAGGAGGACGCTGCTTTTATATTCCATGGGCTTCTGAAAAAAATTTCAACACCCCCACCGTCGATTTCCCTTGCACTACATTTCTTTTTCATGACTGTTTTATGGCAGTTTGAAATAATTCCCAAACTATGCTGACCATAAAAGAACCAGGGCTATCAGTCTAAGGGCTCATTCACATGTCAGTTTTTCTTGTACAAGTGCTATCTGTGTTCTTCACATATCACACTTTTACCTATCGTCTATTAGTGGGTTCACATGTTAAATTTTATCCTCGGATTGAGTGGTCCGCAAAAAAGCATGAAGACTTGCCTGATATTGATTGCAGTGTCAGATCAAATTCGCCAATACAAGTCTATGTGCCAGTAAAAAAAACTGGACAGCACTCGCATACCATTCATGTGCTGTCCGTTTTTCATGGACCGTGTGATTGGAGAAGCTGCAGAAATCATCCTTCAATTTTTTTTTCACATGTCAAAAAATAATGAAAGTTCAGGTTTCAAAAGACACCGGGAATGCCCATTTCTAGGAACACTGGTTTTGCAGCTTGTGCAAAAGGGCCTGGGCAAGATAAGATTAAGGCTATGTGCCCACGTTGCAGAAATGCTGCGGAAATGTCCGCAGCATTTCCGCAACTCCCTGCCGCGGGTAAAATGCATGTGGAAGTCGCATGTGTTTTCCCACAAAACACAAGTGTTTTCCAAGTGTTTTTAGCTTGCAGAATGCTTGCGCTTTTACAAGCGATTTGAAGCGTCGCTTGGAAAAGTGATTGACAGGTTAGTCACACTTGTCCAGCATAGTGCTTGACAAGTGTGACCAACTTTTTACTATTGATGCTGCCTATGCAGCATCAATAGTAAAAGATAGAATGTTAGCCCCCCCGCGTAAACCTGAAAGAAATATAGCGGGGGTCTCATGGCCTCATGGACCCTGTCATTTAATATGGCTTTCTGTCAGAAGAAAGGTCAAGTAAAGGTCAGGTCAGTCATCTCTGAAAGTGTGAAACTGGTTTTATCCAGTTTTTTCTGGTATGTTTGGCAGCTATTGAAATGGTTTTCTATTGGCTGTAAGCAGCTTTGCCGCTCTTTTTTTGAATATATACACACCTGTTTTGTGGTATCTGGTCATTCTGTCAGCGGAAGAAGATAAAGAAGACACATACCCCAGGATGGAGAATCTCCTGCAACAGCTCCTGACTAGAGCCGACGGCGAGGATGGAGCGGACTGGCTGAGGCAGTGCCTGGCTATGAAACCTATCTTAGCGCCTGCCGATGCTGTCCCTCATCCTCCAGAAGATACCCTTCGGTCGCCGTGTCAAGCCTCTCTGGTCCTGCCGACACCCACCGCTTCAGGGAGGCGCAGGAGGCAAAGGACCCCATACTCTCCTTCGGCGTCGCCGCCTGCTTCCAGCCGCAGTGTCCAAGAAGGAAGAAGGAAGTTGCGGCGCTGCCCTCCTCAGAATTCTCGCAGCCCAGCGCGAGACTTCCACCACGAGCGTCATGACAGAGCGCCGACCGCCTCATCTGAAGCGGCCGGGATGTCTTCAACACACAGCAGCCGTAAAAGCGCTGCGGTGTCATTGGATTCTACAACAGCGGTGGCTTCTGCTGCTGCGGTCCAGACCACCGGTTCGGGAGGATCCCCTGTCATCACACTCAGAAGAGGATGAAGAAACGCCGCTTACAGCAGCTTCCCATATGAGCTTGCCCAACATGGAGGGCTCGAGCTCCAGCTGCTGTATGGAGCAGAGAAACGACCAGCATTCATCAAGGGGTGAGACTTTCAATGTTTCTTTGTCTGTCCCACACTCACATTAAAAAGACATCATAAAGAAAGTGTTAGCTGAAACTTTAAAAGAAGCTATTCCCCCCCCCCTTGCTGTCACATCAGCTGTACACAGTGCTGCAATCTCTGACATTTCATCAGCTAACACCGCCCCTGTTAACTCTTTTAAAGAAGCTCTGACATGTGAGCTGTCTCCCTTAGGATTCCATTTAAGCCCTTCTGTTAAAGAGCTTATTTGGAATAATCATTTTATCCATCTTTAAATCTTTCAATAACTGGGTGCAAGCTTTTTCTGTTTTTGCTGCAGTTTTGGGTGAAAAATCTCCCCATTTCTGCAGCAAGATATTTCAGCACTTGGACATAATCCTGGAAGCTGGAATTATGATGAAGCTTTCAGGCACAAATTATCCGTTCACCCCTTCTAGTTCAAGTAAATGCGGTGTTTGTTTCGCTTTCAACGATTCCTTTTGTAAGTGGAACAACTGTAGATTCCGCCATGAGTGCTCGTTCTGTGGTAACTCACACCCTATGTCTAAATGTTTTAAGTAACAAGCAGCTCAACAGTCCTCACGTAAGGAGCCTAATTCAAAAAGCACAGATGCCAGTGATTCTGGCAAACATGTCAGTATGGCTAAGCAAATATCCCAACCAGGAGACCAGTGAGCTGCTTTTTAATGGTTTTTCTGAATGATTATTTATCCCACAATTTAAAGGGGCGGGTTGTTTTGTTGTTCCTAATTTACCCTCTTTAAAGGCTCACCCTGAGGTAGCTAGGGATAAAATTATTAATGAAATTCAATTAAGCAGAGTTTCAGGCCCTTTTTTAACCCCGCTGTTTGTTAATTTCCATATATCACCATTGGGTATTATGCCAAAAAAAAAAAAATAGATGAGGGCTCTTTCCGGCTAATTCACCACTTATCCTCAAGAAATTTGGTTTTAATGCTTTAATGTCCAAGTCAGATATTAAGTCTGCTTTTAGACTCCTTCCTGTTCACCCGTGTGGATTTAATTCTTTAGATTTTTATTTTGATGACTGCTTTTTTTTTTTTTTTTTTTTTTTTGATAAGTGCCTGCCAATGGGCTTTTCTTTGTCATGTTCGTATTTTGAAAGTTTTTCTTAATTTCTTCATTGGGTTTTACAAACTAATTGTAAGGATGCAGGTATCCTCCATTATTTAGATGATTTTTTGTTTATCGGTCCTTATGGTTCCTCAATATGCGAAGATACCCTCAATAAATTTATCCAAATGTGTGAGCACTTTGGTGTTCCTATTGCTCAAAAAAAAAAAAAAAAAAAAACAGTTAGTCTGCCTAGATCCCTCGAGTTTCTGGGAATCACTCTTGATTATCAAAAAATGGAATCTGACTTCCTGATGAGAAAATTTTTAAACTGCGCATTGCGTTATCAAATTTTTTAGCCAAGAGCAAGGTCACTCTTAAGGAAATTCAATCATTGTTAGGTCTATTGAATTTTGCGGTTTGCGTCATTCCTATAGGTCGGGCTTTTTGCAGAAGTTTATAGGATGCCACTAAAGGTGTATCTTCACCTCATTCGCATGTTAGTATCCATTCTGACCTAAAGGAAGATGCTAGAATTTGGCTCTCCTTTTTGTCAGAGCATAATGGCAGATCTTTTGTCTCTGGCGATTCTTTTCCCTTTCTTTTCACAGCGGATAGCCAGTGTGGCTTCAGTATTTTATTTGACTCCCATTGGATGTCCATCCAGTGGCCAATAAGTTGGGTGTCTAAGAAACTATCTTCAAACGTAATGTGTTGGAACTTTTATTTTCTATTTTTGCAGGAATATTTATTTGGGGATCACTAATGCAGAATTCCACGATTTTACTCCTTTCCACTAACCAGGCAGTAGTTTTTTTTTTTTTTTTTTTTTTTAATTTTTTTTTTCTATCAACACGTTATCTTCTAAAAATACTTTTGCTGACAGAATTTTGAGACAATTGGTCTTACAATGCCTGAAAGCAAAGTTGGGAAAGAGCAAATTTCTTTTCATAACTGACTCTTTACAAAATCGTCAGTGGTCGAATTTTTTCCTGCAGGTTCCCAACGTGGATTCGGAAGGACCCTCTTACCCCTTTCAATTTGGGACATGGTTGCACTCTGATACAGTATTTTATCAAAAAATCGTTATCTAATAGATCATGGGCTGACTATTCGGCTGCATGGCTGAAATGGAACAATTTTTGCAACCTACATTATTTTGACCCAACAGTTTCTAATCCGGTAGCAGCACTAAAGTTTGCTGAATCGATAGTAGAAAACGGTTTGTCTTACTCGGCAATAGCGAAATGCCTAGCAGGAGTTTCATTTTTCCTTTAAACTTTCTGGCAGTATTGCTTTAACTAATCTTTTCCCAGTAAGCAGTTTTTAAAAGGCTTTAGGAAAACCAATTTTATACCTGACTCGAGACCACCTATTTCCCTGTCTTTATTGAAAGAATTGTGCTCCTGTCTCATCCACGTTTATGTAAGTTTTGAGGAAGCCTTATTATTTAGCTCTATTTTTTCTCTGTCCTTTTTTGGAGCACTTCGCGTTGGTGAGGTGGTTTCTGTTAAGAAATCGTAGCCTTCGGGACTCATGATTTTGGATGTCCAGATTCATGAGTCGTTTTTTAATTTTATTTATAATAAAATTAAAGACAGATCAATTAGGCAGGGGATCTAGGTTGAACATTAAAGCAATCCATGTCTCAATCATTTGCCCTGTTGATAACATGGCAAATTGGATTAAGGTCAGACCTATGGGACAGGGCCCATTATTCATTCATAGTGATTTTTCTCCGGTTACGGTCTTTCAATTTAATTTTGTCCTAAAGAAATGTTTAAGCTTTTTGGGTAAAAAACACCTTAAAATCACATCTCATTCGTTTAGAATCGGAGCAGCTACGGAGGCCTCTAGGGCCGGGCTTTCTGATTCAGGGATAAAGGAATTGGGAAGATGGAACTCCAAAAGGTTCAAATTATATGTACGACATGATCTTTATGACTATTAATTATTGTTTTTCTTTCAGGTCCGCTAGTCATTTGGATAGTCGGACATTCTTTTATCTTCTGGGCCAGGAAGAGGGCCAGCCAACGATCTTATACTAAATATTTATCCTTTAATCCTTCTGATATTCAGGTCTGGTGGCATGGAGTTCGCGGCTTGAAATGGCATTGCCTGGTTGCTGAAGTGAAGAAATGGCTAATTAAATTTCCTTCCCCTGATTTAATTATATTTCATGTAGCTGGGAATGATCTTTGAAAAATCAGGACTCTTGACTTATTATCGGCCATGCGATCCGATTTTATTTATCTTAAACAAATTCTGCCTGATTCAAACTTTGTTTTTTCAAGATTATTCCCAGAATTTTGTGGCACAACAATTAATTTTCTTTTTTAGATAAAATCCGGAGAAGGGTCAATAAATCCATGGAAAAAATTTTTCTTTTAATTTCAGGGTTTTCATTCCGGCATTTGGATTTGGAGGGTTTTTTACTGGGCCTTTATAGGCCTGATTTGGTTCATTTATCTGATATTGGCCTTGATATTTTTAATTTGGACTTACAAACTATCATTGAAAAATGGCTGTGTGGTTTGGGGGGGGCCATGTCTCGCTGAGTCATGGCCTTGTGGGAAAATCACCCATGTCTGGGTGGATTGGTTTATTGGAAAAGTTTGGTACTTTGGTTTTATAATTTATGGAGTTTATTTATTGGTGATTAATTAATTTATGTAACCCTAAATAAACTACACGGCCATTTTTATCCACAATTAAAGCGTTTTGTGTTTTTATTGTATGAATGGGTTCTATGAGGCCATGTTAGCCCCCCCGCGTAAACCTGAAAGAAATATAGTGGGGGTCTCATGGCCTCATGGACCCTGTCATTTAATATGGCTTTCTGTCAGAAGAAAGGTCAAGTAAAGGTCAGGTCAGTCATCTCTGAAAGTGTGAAACTGGTTTTATCCAGTTTTTTCTGGTATGTTTGGCAGCTATTGAAATGGTTTTCTATTGGCTGTAAGCAGCTTTGCCGCTCTTTTTTTGAATATATACACACCTGTTTTGTGGTATCTGGTCATTCTGTCAGCGGAAGAAGATAAAGAAGACCCCACCCTCCCTCCCCTGAATTCTTGTAAATTTACTGTCGTGTAGTTTAATTGTGGGAAAATCACCCATGTCTGGGTGGATTGGTTTATTGGAAAAGTTTGGTACTTTGGTTTTATAATTTATGGAGTTTATTTATTGGTGATTAATTAATTTATGTAACCCTAAATAAACTACACGGCCATTTTTATCCACAATTAAAGCGTTTTGTGTTTTTATTGTATGAATGGGTTCTATGAGGCCATGTTAAAAATAATTAAAAAAATAAAAAATATGGTTATTCTCACCTTCAGACGGCCCCTGATCTCCTCAGCGGCGCTCCCGGTATGTTCCATTCCCAGGGATGCTTTGCGCGAAGGACCTTTGTGACGTTACGGTCGCGTGACCGCGACGTCATCTCAGGTGATTCGCACAATGCATCCCTGGGAACGGAAGCCGCCGCGTGCACTGCTGAGAGGCGGGAGGACTCCGGGGGCCACCAGAAGGTAAGTATATCCCTATTTTTTATTTACTTCTTTTTTTTACAGGAATATTGTACCCAGGGCCTGGAGGAGAGTCTCCTCTCCTCCAGAACCTGGGTAAAATCCGCACATGAAGCGCTCACTTTATGCATTGGTGGGCGTAGCCACATGCGTGAAGTGAGCGTTTCAATGCAATCCTATGGCGTCAGAATCACCGCGATTCCGCAGAAATAATGAACATGATGCAGATTTTACCGCTATGCGATTCCGCAGCGGGAAAATCCCCAGCATGGGCACAGCAACTGCAGAATTCCATAGGATTGCATGGGAATGCGTTTTTTAAGCGTTTTTAAGCGTTTTCGCTGCAGCAAAAACACAGCAGAAAAGCATAAAAAATGTAACATGGGCACACAGCCTAACAGTGGAGAGATACAAGTTTAAAAGGCCTCTATGGAAGAGGAGGCGAAGGAAGACACAAGGGTGTAGGGCGTTGTAAAAGGGGGAACAGAAGGTGCCAGTGGGAACAACAATCTGCCTGACATTGACTCAATGGGGAAGGCGTAGGGGAGAGACATGTTTAATTTCATAATTTCACTGAAATGTTGTCATCACTGATTAAATCTAGTACTTTTTAATCCTGACAAAAATTGTCTGATCTAATAAGTCTGAGTGTTAATGTTCATGTTCAGAACTATATGATGTGTCTCCAACAGATCCGTAATATGACATCCATAAAAATCTATGCAACAGTGATGTTTTTAAATTGATGTTCCACTGCATGTAGCATTATGGAGGTATTCTTCACTGAAAGGAATATTGCTAGGGAAGAATATGGTTCCATACAGAGAACCATATGGTGAGCAGAGTGTTTTCATGATGCACCCCTCATACACATTATATAGTTGTCGGTCAAACTATCGTTCGCCCGACAACTATCCCTACTGACTCCCGCATACACAGGACCATTTGGCTCAGTGGAGCACTCATGGGTTCTCTATGAGAAAACCGGTTCCAGGATGAATCCTCTTCTCCGACATCTTTTTTCAGGTAAGGGTCAGGAAGCCGCTATACAGGGGCTGGCTGGCAAATTTTAGCCTGGGGGGGCAAGCACAAGCAGTGGCCCATGAGTAGCGGCCCATCCTTAAAGGGGTTGTCAGATCTTAGGCTACTTTCACACTAGTCCATCGGTACGAGACGTCGCAAACCGTCGGCCCGACGGACAGTGTGCTAATTAATCACAACGTGGGCAGCGGATGCAGTCTTACGACGCTGCTGTATAGTGACACACACACACAGCCCCACTCTGTAATGACACACACACAGCCCCACTCTATAATGAGGAGTGGTACTGTGCAGTGTATAGATACAGAATAAGGCCACATTCACACTAGCAGTATTTGGTCAGTATTTCACCTCAGTATTTGTAGCCAAAACCAGGAGTGGGTGATAAATACAGAAGTGGTGACGTGTTTCTACTGTACATTTCCTCGGGATTGTCCCACTCCTGGTTTTGGCTTACAAATACTGATGAAAATACTGAACAAATACTGACCGTGTGAACGTGGGCTTAATACAGGTACTCATTAGGGTGGAATAACACTAGCATATGGCATCGGATGTGATATGCCAATGATACTCGGCTCTTGCTCTCCTGTGAGTGTGAGCCAAGTGTCCGTGCTCCAATGCTCTCGCAGCACAGGTGTGGAGGAGACAGATAAATTAATTTCTCTATCTCCTCAATGGTCTGACTCGCTGTGTATCAGACTGCAACATCTGCTGAGGAAAAAAAAAAAAAAGACTGCACACGGACCGCGAGTGAGAAGAAGATCGTACCACTTTTATGGAAGAAAATGGAACCGATTTTTTTTTATACTCTTTATTAGTCAATGTGGCAACATTTCACTTCCATATCAGAGAAATGTTCAGTTATGGATCCGAAACGTTGCCACATGGGCCAATAAAGAGTACGCTACTTTTCTCACAATTAATCGGAGTGATAGATAGACAGATTCACACACATACATAAGAATAGATACTGAGAATTACACCATTTATGCAGGACAGTAGAAGTATACACAGCTCCACAATATACCGTATATACTTGAGTATAAGTCGACTCGAGTATAAGCAGAGGCACCTAATTTTGCCACAAAAAACTGGGAAAACGTATTGAGTCGAGTATATGCCAGGTATGCATTGTCCCCACATCCCCGTCCTTGTATGCATAGCTCCCCTGTCCCTGTATGCATGGCTCCTCATCCCCATCCTTGTCTGCATGGCTCCTTATCCCCGTCTTTGTGTGCATGGCTCCTTATCCCCGTCCTTGTTTGCATGGCTCCTTATCCCCGTCTTTGTATGCATGGCTCCTTATCCCTGTTCATGTATGCATGGTTCCTAAAAAAATTAAAAAACACATCCTACTTACCTTCCCTGCATGCCCTCGCAGCATCTTGTTCTGGTGCCAGCAGCTCCTGTGGCAGGGCAATCACGTGTCCCCCGCTCATTAAGGTAGTGAATATTTACCCACACCAATGGGAGTGGAGAGGGGTGAATACTCATTACCTTAATGAGTGGTGACACGTGATCGGTCATCCTGAAGAGCTGCTGGCGCCGGAACGAGATGCAGCGAGGGTGCGCAGGGAAGGTAAGTAGGATGTGTGCTGGAAGCCGGCGGCTATGGCTGTGAACGTTATAAGAGAAATGAATATTCACTGCCAGTGCAGTGAATATTCATTTCTCTTTAGCAGCGGCACAGGCTTTAGCCACAGCCGCCGGCTCCTGCCTCTGTCACCCACTGCTCCTTCTCCGTCTTTCTGGGACAATGATTTGTGTATAAGCCGAGGGGGTGTTTTCCGCACAAAAAAAATATGCTGAAAAACTCGGCTTATACACGAGTATATATGGTATACTACAATCAATTATACACACAGTGGCATATTATATACCGTGTTAAGGAATATAGAGCGGTGTATATATTATATAGTGTAGAGATGTGGCAGCAGTGTATATATAGTGTGAATTCCACACTATATGCATAGCGCCATACTATATGAACATCTCTACACTATATAAACATCTCTACACTATATAAACATCTCTACAATATACGGTAATTAAGACAGCATTATACTATATTATGTTGCATACATCACATAGGAGACACTGCAACTGCTGAATATATATCACATTGAAACTACTGTAAATACAATACATAGCCGATACTGCAACTGATGTGTATAGTTGTAGTATTACCTATATATTGTATGTGATACTGTGACTGCTGTACACACATTATATAGATGAAACTGATATATATATATATATATATATATACAGTATATATATATATATATTTGACCCAGATAGATAGTGCAACTATAGACAGCAGTGTCACCTATATAATGTATATATATTAGTCTGTACATTATACAGGTGATACTGCAAATGTTGGATACACGTTACATAGGCGATACTGCTACTGCTGTATATAATGATAGTATCACCTATATATCATATATACAGCAGTCTATATTCATTATATAGGCAATACTGCTACTGATGTGTATATACGTTATATATAGGTGTTACTGCTGTGTATATATGTACGTGTGTGTGTGTATACACACACACACACCAGTATCACCTATATAACCACATATATACACAGAAGCATCACCTATATACACATCAGTAGCAGCATTGCCTTTATAATGTGTATAGACTGCTATATATACGGTACATTATATAGGTGATACTGCTGTATATAATCACTATACCACTTATATATTGTATGTATAGCAGTCTATATCTTATATAGGTGACACTGCTACTGATGTGTATATATGTTATATAGGTGATACTGCTGTGTATACATGTACATATATGTGTGTGTGTGTGTATGTATATATATATATATATATATACACACACACACACATATACATACACACACTGCAGTGTCACCTATATAAGGTATATATGCATCAGTAGCAGTGTCACCTATATAACATATAGATTGCTATACATACATTATATAGGTGGTATAGTGATTATATACAGCAGTATCACCTATATAATGTATATATAGCAGTCTATACACATTATATAGGTGCAACTGCTGTATATACATAAAAAAAATATTCATCTTGGGACTCACCCAGGTCCCTGAGATGGGGGGAGGTCGGGAGGATGAAGAGCTGAGGTGGGTCGGGTCCTGGCCAGCATAGGCGGTGAAGAGGAGAGGATCATCCCAGGCATTGGTGAGGAGAGCAGTCTTCTCTGACGCTGGTGCAGGCCGGCCAGCGTCAGACACAGTCAGGTGGAGGCTGTTGTGAATTTGGATTCTGGGCTCCCCCGGTGGCTACTGGTGGAATTGAACTTGTGTCATCATCTTCCCTGTTCACCTGTTCTCATCAGATCTGGGTGTCGCTATATAACCTGGCTTCTCTGTTAGTTGCTTGCCGGTCAACAATGTTATCAGAAGCCTCTCTGTGCTTGTTCCTGCTCCCAGACATCTACTAGATAAGTTGGACTTTCGTCCTTGTTTGTTTTTGTTTTTTGGTTCCAGTTCACAGCTGCAGTTTCGTTACTGTGTCTGGAAAGCTCTTGTTGATCAGGAATTGCCACTCTGGTATTATGAGTTAATGCCAGAGTCCTAAAGTAATTTCTGGATGGTGTTTTGTTAGGGTTTTCTACTGACCATGAAAGTGTGCTTTCTGTCTTCTGCTATCTAGAAAGCGGACCTCAAATTTGCTAAAACTATTTTCCTGCTGCGTTTGTTATTTCATCTAAAATCACCGCCAATATATGTGGGGGGCCTCTGTCTCCTTTTTGGGCATTTCTCTAGAGGTGAGTCAGGTCTTATATTTCCCTCTGCTAGCATTATTTAGTTCTCCGGCCGGCGCTGGGCATATAGGGATAAAAAGTAGGACATGCTACCTGGCTACTTCTAGTTGTGCGGTAGGTTTAGTTCATGGTCAGTACAGTTACCATCTTCCAAGAGCTTGTTCCTATATAGGCTTATGCTAGTTCTCTGGCCATGGAGATCATGACAGTTTGACCGGCCCACTTAAGGGTTAAAATCCTTGGCTGAGAAAGGAGAGAAATAAGAAGTCTGCTGAGAGTTTTTTTTTTTTTTGTGCTCTTAATTGGATCACTTGCCAGTCTGTCTATGCTGCAGTCTTTCTTTTTTTTCTCTCTCCTTCTAATCTTTGAATGGCTCTGTGTGCACCTGTCTATAATGGATCTTCAGAGTGTAACTGCAGGTTTGAATAGTCTCGCCACGAAAGTACAAAGTTTGCAAGATTTTGTTGTTCATGCTCCGGTATCAGAGCCGAGAATTCCTTTGCCGGAATTCTTCTCAGGGAATAGATCTGGCTTTCAGAATTTTAGAAATAATTGCAAGTTATTTTTGTCCCTGAAATCTCGTTCTGCTGGAGACCCTGCACAGCAGGTTGGGATTGTGATTTCCTTGCTCCGCGGCGACCCTCAAGACTGGGCTTTTTCATTGGCACCAGGGGATCCTGCGTTGCGTAATGTGGATGCGTTTTTTCTGGCCTTGGGGTTGCTCTATGAGGAACCTCATTTGGAACTTCAGGCAGAAAAAACTTTGATGTCCCTATCGCAGGGGCAAGATGAAGCTGAAATTTACTGCCAAAGATTCCGTAAATGGTCTGTGCTTACTCAGTGGAATGAGTGTGCCTTGGCGGCTACTTTCAGAGAGGGTCTCTCTGATGCCATTAAGGATGTTATGGTGGGGTTCCCTGTGCCTGCGGGTCTGAATGAGTCCATGACAATGGCCATTCAGATCGATAGGCGTCTGCGGGAGCGCAAACCAGTGCACCATCTGGCGGTGTCCACTGAGAAGACGCCAGAAAGCATGCAGTGTGATAGAATTCTGTCCAGAAGCGAGCGGCAGAATTTTAGACGGAAAAATGGGTTGTGTTTCTATTGTGGGGATTCTACTCATGTTATATCAGCATGCTCTAAGCGTACTAAAAAGCTTGATAAATCCGTTTCCATTGGCACTTTACAGTCTAAATTTATTTTGTCTGTGACCCTGATTTGCTCTTTGTCATCTATTACCACGGACGCCTATATCGACTCTGGCGCCGCTTTGAGTCTTATGGATTGGTCCTTTGCCAATCGTTGTGGGTATGATTTAGAGCCTTTGGAGACTCTTATTCCTCTGAAGGGGATTGACTCCACCCCATTGGCTAATAATAAACCACAATACTGGACACAAGTAACTATGCGTATTAATCCGGATCACCAGGAGACTATTCGTTTTCTGGTGCTGTATAATCTACATGATGATTTGGTGCTAGGATTGCCATGGCTGCAGTCTCACAACCCAGTCCTTGACTGGAGAGCTATGTCTGTGTTGAGCTGGGGATGTAGGGGGACTCATGGGGACGTACCTTTGGTTTCCATTTCATCATCTATTCCCTCTGAAATCCCTGAGTTCCTGTCTGATTATCGTGACGTCTTTGAAGAACCCAAGCTGGGTTCACTACCTCCGCACCGTGAGTGCGATTGTGCTATAGATTTAATTCCGGGTAGTAAATACCCAAAGGGTCGTTTATTTAATCTGTCTGTGCCTGAACATGCTGCTATGCGAGAATATATAAAGGAGTCCTTGGAAAAGGGACATATTCGTCCATCGTCATCTCCCTTAGGAGCCGGTTTTTTCTTTGTGTCAAAAAAAGACGGCTCTTTGAGACCATGTATTGATTATCGGCTTTTGAATAAAATCACGGTTAAATATCAATACCCATTGCCGTTGCTGACTGATTTGTTTGCTCGCATAAAGGGGGCCAAGTGGTTCTCTAAGATTGATCTCCGTGGGGCGTATAATTTGGTGCGGATCAGGCAGGGGGATGAGTGGAAAACCGCATTTAATACGCCCGAGGGCCACTTTGAGTATTTGGTGATGCCTTTTGGTCTTTCTAATGCCCCTTCAGTCTTCCAGTCCTTTATGCATGATATTTTCCGCGATTTTTTGGATAAATTTATGATAGTGTATCTGGATGATATTCTGATTTTTTCGGATGACTGGGACTCTCATGTCCAGCAAGTTAAGAGGGTTTTTCAGGTTTTGCGGTCTAATTCTCTGTGTGTCAAGGGTTCTAAGTGTGTATTTGGGGTTCAGAGAATTTCCTTTTTGGGATATATTTTTTCTCCCTCTTCCATTGAGATGGATCCTGTCAAGGTTCAAGCTATTTGTGATTGGACGCAGCCCTCTTCTCTTAAAAGTCTTCAGACATTTTTGGGCTTTGCCAACTTTTATCGTCGATTTATTTCTGGTTTTTCGGATGTCGTTAAGCCATTGACCGATTTGACTAGACAGGGTGCTGATGTTGCTAATTGGTCCCCTGATGCTGTGGAGGCCTTTCAGGAGCTTAAGCGCCGTTTTTCTTCTGCCCCTGTGTTGCGTCAGCCTGATGTGGCTCTTCCTTTTCAGGTTGAGGTCGACGCTTCTGAGATCGGAGCTGGGGCAGTGTTGTCGCAGAAAAGTTCTGACTGCTCCGTGATGAGGCCTTGTGCCTTCTTTTCCCGTAAATTTTCGCCCGCTGAGCGGAATTATGATGTTGGGAATCGGGAGCTTTTGGCCATGAAGTGGGCGTTTGAGGAGTGGCGCCATTGGCTTGAGGGGGCCAGACATCAGGTGGTGGTATTGACTGACCACAAAAATTTGATTTATCTTGAGACCGCCAGGCGCCTGAATCCTAGACAGGCGCGCTGGTCATTATTTTTTTCTCGGTTTAATTTTGTGGTGTCATACCTACCGGGTTCTAAGAATGTTAAGGCGGATGCCCTTTCTAGGAGTTTTGAGCCTGATTCACCCGGCAACTCTGAGCCCACAGGTATCCTTAAGGATGGAGTTATTTTGTCAGCCGTTTCTCCAGACCTGCGGCGGGCCTTGCAGGAGTTTCAGGCGGATAGACCGGATCGTTGTCCGCCTGATAGGCTGTTTGTTCCTGATGATTGGACCAGTAGAGTCATCTCTGAGGTGCATTCTTCTGCATTGGCAGGTCATCCTGGAATTTTTGGTACCAGGGATTTGGTGGCAAGATCCTTCTGGTGGCCTTCCCTGTCACGAGATGTGCGAGGCTTTGTGCAGTCTTGTGACGTTTGTGCTCGGGCCAAGCCTTGTTGTTCTCGGGCTAGTGGATTATTGTTGCCCTTGCCTATTCCTAAGAGGCCTTGGACGCACATCTCGATGGATTTTATTTCAGATCTGCCTGTTTCCCAGAAGATGTCTGTCATCTGGGTGGTGTGTGACCGTTTTTCTAAGATGGTCCATTTGGTTCCCCTGCCCAAATTGCCTTCTTCTTCCGAGTTGGTTCCCCTGTTTTTTCAAAATGTTGTTCGTTTGCATGGTATTCCTGAGAATATCGTTTCTGACAGAGGAACCCAATTTGTGTCTAGATTTTGGCGGGCATTCTGTGCTAGGATGGGCATAGATTTGTCTTTTTCGTCTGCTTTTCACCCTCAGACTAATGGCCAGACCGAGCGGACTAATCAGACCCTGGAGACATATCTGAGGTGTTTTGTGTCTGCTGACCAGGATGATTGGGTTGCTTTTTTGCCATTGGCGGAGTTCGCCCTCAATAATCGGGCCAGCTCTGCCACCTTGGTGTCCCCGTTTTTCTGTAATTCGGGGTTCCATCCTCGATTTTCCTCCGGTCAGGTGGAATCCTCGGATTGTCCTGGAGTGGATGCGGTGGTGGAGAGATTGCATCATATCTGGGGGCAGGTGATGGACAATTTGAAGTTGTCCCAGGAGAAGACTCAGCTTTTTGCCAACCGTCACCGTCGTGTTGGTCCTCGGCTTTGTGTTGGAGATTTGGTGTGGTTGTCTTCTCGTTTTGTCCCTATGAGGGTCTCATCTCCTAAGTTTAAGCCTCGGTTCATCGGTCCGTATAAAATATTGGAGATTCTTAACCCTGTTTCCTTCCGTTTAGACCTCCTTGCATCCTTTTCTATTCATAACGTTTTTCATCGGTCGTTATTGCGCAGGTATGAGGCACCGGTTGTGCCTTCCGTTGAGCCTCCTGCTCCGGTGTTGGTTGAGGGTGAGTTGGAGTACGTTGTGGAGAAAATCCTAGACTCCCGTGTTTCCAGACGGAGACTCCAGTATCTGGTCAAGTGGAAGGGATACGGCCAGGAGGATAATTCTTGGGTCACTGCATCTGATGTTCATGCCTCCGATCTGGTTCGTGCCTTTCATAGGGCCCATCCTGATCGCCCTGGTGGTTCTGGTGAGGGTTCGGTGCCCCCTCCTTGAGGGGGGGGTACTGTTGTGAATTTGGATTCTGGGCTCCCCCGGTGGCTACTGGTGGAATTGAACTTGTGTCATCATCTTCCCTGTTCACCTGTTCTCATCAGATCTGGGTGTCGCTATATAACCTGGCTTCTCTGTTAGTTGCTTGCCGGTCAACAATGTTATCAGAAGCCTCTCTGTGCTTGTTCCTGCTCCCAGACATCTACTAGATAAGTTGGACTTTCGTCCTTGTTTGTTTTTGTTTTTTGGTTCCAGTTCACAGCTGCAGTTTCGTTACTGTGTCTGGAAAGCTCTTGTTGATCAGGAATTGCCACTCTGGTATTATGAGTTAATGCCAGAGTCCTAAAGTAATTTCTGGATGGTGTTTTGTTAGGGTTTTCTACTGACCATGAAAGTGTGCTTTCTGTCTTCTGCTATCTAGAAAGCGGACCTCAAATTTGCTAAAACTATTTTCCTGCTGCGTTTGTTATTTCATCTAAAATCACCGCCAATATATGTGGGGGGCCTCTGTCTCCTTTTTGGGCATTTCTCTAGAGGTGAGTCAGGTCTTATATTTCCCTCTGCTAGCATTATTTAGTTCTCCGGCCGGCGCTGGGCATATAGGGATAAAAAGTAGGACATGCTACCTGGCTACTTCTAGTTGTGCGGTAGGTTTAGTTCATGGTCAGTACAGTTACCATCTTCCAAGAGCTTGTTCCTATATAGGCTTATGCTAGTTCTCTGGCCATGGAGATCATGACAGGAGGCGCCCTATGCGCGCCGGCCTTTTCAAATATCACCATGTGTGCGCGTGGTCTCCTGCTTGCCCGCGCTGACATGGGCAGCAGACGAGCACGCGCAGGAACTAGGACCGCGGCCGTGCTCGCACACTAGCGCAGGCAGCCGCAGCACTTGTCAGAGCAGGCAACGCGCGCACACAGGACCTGGCTAAGTTTTAAAGGGCCGGCTGGAGGGATGCGGCGCGCTATGTATTAAAATCGCTGCCGCTCCTCCAGCGACCCTGTGCACCTGCTCAGGCACCGGCCCGGGGGGGCAGATGCATTCCTGCCACCCGGCCCAGTCCACCCCTGCCTCTATACATATAAGACAACTGGCTTTGGACGACTTCGCGGGCAGGGTCTCTCTTCTCCTGTACCAGTCGTGACTTGTATTGTTTAAGATTATTGTACCTGTTTTTTATTATTTGTTAAACTAGAAAGTCCAATATAAATTCTTAAAGAATATAGCCTCAAAAAACATTAAGATAAATACACAACTCAAAATACCATAATTTTAAGGAAAAGAGGGTCCATTCAGAAAAAGTTTTTTTTTGAAAAAATAACAAATATTTTATTTTCAATAGTTTGTAAACATAGAAACCTTTAAAAATTCAAGCAGGTATTCACCAAACAGTGAAAAGTTCAAGCAAACATTGTATACATATATATACTGGCTTCATTTTTTAGTCCCAAAAGAAAGGACAAGAAAAAAGGGGTATCCTCAAATAGGCATACTATTGCAATGTATATGGGTATCCAAATTAGCCCCTATATACTACATGTACTAAGCAATAGAAACAATTTTTTAGTGCCGAGTAAACCCAATTGGAACAAAACCGAACATTGCCGCTATAAGCTAAAACAGGCTGGAATGTGTTTGAAATCTACTTACATGGATTGCCTTTAAGCCTAAAAAAGCCAGAGAAGCTTGATTAAGTGCCACCACCCCGACGATCCCGTTTCGCCAGATGCTTCTTCAAAAAGGGGCGATACTAGTGATAGGGCTGCCTTCATTTTATATACCAGCAATAGCGCTCATTGGTGCTCAGTGTTTATTCGGCGCATGTCCGCTTTTGTCTGCGTCCGCTTGTAATAAGGACTTCCGAGTCAAACTGCGCTGGACCGCAGCGTGAAACGCAAGCGGAGACCAGAGTGCGCAGGACCGGAAGTCACCGGTGCAGTAAAACAGACATGCGCACCTCCTAAAGCCACAATGCATACTTACACCGTAGAGATGTGCAAAAGGGGCGTGATTACAGTGCGTGAAACCGGAAACTTCCAAAATACCACAAACTATAGTACACATTTCCTAGGACTTAAGCCCAGGTCCAGCGCAGTTTGACTCGGAAGTCCTTATTACAAGCAGATGCAGACAAAAGCGGACATGCACCGAATAAACACTGAGCACCAATGAGCGCTATTGCTGGTATACAAAATGAAGGCAGCCCTATCACTAGTATCGCCCCTTTTTGAAGAAGCATCTGGCAAAACGGCATCGTCGGGGTGGTGGCACTTAATCAAGCTTCTCTGGCTTTTGTAGGCTTAAAGGCAATCCATGTAAGTAGATTTCAAACACATTCCAGCCTGTTTTAGCTTATAGCGGCAATGTTCGGTTTTGTTCCAATTGGGTTTACTCGGCACAAAAAAATTGTTTCTATTGCTTAGTACCTGTAGTATATAGGGGCTAATTTGGATACCCACATACATTGCAATAGTATGCCTATTTGAGGATACCCCTTTTTTCTTGTCCATTCTTTTGAGACTAAAAAATGAAGCCAGTATATATATGTATACAATGTTTGCTTGAACTTGTCACTGGTGAATATCTGCTTGAATTTTTAAAGGTTTCTATGTTTATAAACTATTGAAAATAAAATATTTGTTATTTTTTCAAAAAAAACTTTTTCTGAATGGACCCTCTTTTCCTTAAAATGATGGTATTTTGGGTTCTGTTTTTTATTATGTATACCCCTCCTCACATGGCATGGAATAAATAGCACTATAATAAATAATAATAATAATAATGTGTATGAGTGCCTATACGGAGATGTGTGTAAGGCCGGCGTCACACTCAGCGTAGGGAAATACGGTCCATATTTTACATGTGTAATACGCAGAATTTATCCCAAAACAGTGATCCGTATGTCATCCGTAGGCAGGGTGTGGCAGCGTATTTTACGCATGTAAACCTCCGTATGTAATCCGTACAGCGAGAGTTTCTCGCCGGCTTGCAAAATGGACATAGAATGGATCCATGGGCTCAAATATTCGTGAAAACATATATACAGTCTATATATATATATATATATATATATGTCAGCGAGACACATATATATATATACATATATTTATATTTCATACAGCGCTAGATAGCAGAAAAGCCGGTAATTCAATTGCCGGCTTTTGCTATCTCCTTCCCAAACCCGACATGATATGAGACATGGTTTACATACAGTAAACCATTTCACATACCTTTTTTTTTGCATATTCCTCACTACTAATGTTAGTAGAGTGTGTGTGCAAAATTTGGGGGCTCTAGCTGTTAAAATAAAGGGTTAAATCGTGGAAAAAACTGGCGTGGGCTCCCGCGCAATTTTCTCCACCAGAGTGGTAAAGCCAGTGACTGAGGGCAGATATTAATAGTCTAGAGAGGGACCATGGTTATTGCCCCCCCCCGGCTAATAACATCTGCTCTCAGCCCACCCAGAAAAGGCACATCTGTAAGGCCGGCGTCACACTCAGCGTAAGACACCCGTAATACGGCCGTAATACGGAGAAATGTTCCCAAAATAGTGATCCGTAGGCAGGGTGTGTCAGCGTATTTTGCGCATGGCATCCTCCGTATGTAATCCGCATGTCATCCGTACTGCGATATTTTCTCGCAGGCTTGCAAAACCGACATCTAATGGATTTATGTGCTCAAATGTTCGGGAAAACATATATACAGTATATATATATATATATATATGTCATTGAGACTCATATATATATATATATATAGTCTGTATTTATATTTACTACAGCGCGATATCTGTGAAAAGCCGGTAATTCAATTGCCGGCTTTTCATTTCTCCTTCCCAAACCCGACAGGATATGAGACATGGTTTACATACAGTAAACCATCTCATATCCCCATTTTTTTTGCATATTCCACACTACTAATGTTAGTAGTGTGTGTATGCAAAATTTGGGCGCTGTAGCTGCTAAAATAAAGGGTTAAATGGCGGGAAAAATTGGCGTGTGCTCCCGCGCAATTTTATCCGCCAGAGTGGTAAAGCCAGTGACTGACGGCAGATATTAATAGCCAGGAGAGGGTCCATGGTTATTGGCCCCCCCGTGGCTAAAAACATCTGCCCCCAGCCACCCCAGAAAAGGCACATCTGGAAGATGCGCCTGTTCTGGCACTTGGCCACTCTCTTCCCATTCCCGTGTAGCGGTGGGATATGGGGTAATGAAGGGTTAATGCCACCTTGCTATTGTAAGGTGACATTAAGCCAGATTAATAATGGAGAGGCGTCAATTATGACACCTATCCATTATTAATCCAATTGTTTGAAAGGGTTAAAAAACACACACACACATGATTTAAAAGTATTTTAATGAAATAAACACAGCGGTTGTTTTAATATTTTATTGCTCTCTCAATCCATTTGCAGACCCTCGCTTGGCAAAACAATAAACCCACAATATACATACCTTCTGCTGACCCGTCACGTCCCACGAAGTAATCCATCTGAAGGGGTTAAAATAATTTACAAGCAGGAGCCCTGCAAATGCAGCTGTGCTCGTGCTTGTAATTCCCCGGCGAATGAAGGAAATGTAGGTCATTGACCTACATTTCCTTCAGTCGCGGTGATGCGCCCCCTGGTGGATGTCCTCATGAACTGCAGCCTGGGAACTTTATCCCACGCTCCAGGTCATATGAGGACATCCACCAGGGGGCGCATCACCGCGACTGAAGGAAATGTAGGTGCAATGATGTCCTTTATTCAAGGTACAAAGGCATAAACATAATATGGAGAGGCGGCTGGTGAAGGAGAGGGTCCTCTTGCCTCCTCTCGCACCCTCTCCTTCACCAGCCGCCTCTCCATATTATGTTTATGCCTTTGTACCTTGAATAAAGGACATCATTGCACAGCAGCATCAGGGTGAGTGCCACTTCTGTTTTCTTCATTTGTTCGGATTAATAATGGATAGGTGTCATAATTGACGCCTCTCCATTATTAATCTGGCTTAATGTCACCTTACAATAGCAAGGTGGCATTAACCCTTCATTACCCCATATCCCACCGCTACACGGGAATGGGAAGAGAGTGGCCAAGTGCCAGAACAGGCGCATCTTCCAGATGTGCCTTTTCTGGGGTGGCTGGGGGCAAATGTTTTTAGCCACGGGGGGGCCAATAACCATGGACCCTCTCCTGGCTATTAATATCTGCCGTCAGTCACTGGCTTTACCACTCTGGCGGAGAAAATTGCGCGGGAGCCCACGCCAATTTTTTCCGCCATTTAACCCTTTATTTTAGCAGCTACAGCGCTGAAATTTTGCACATACACACTACTAACATTAGTAGTGTGGAATATGCAAAAAAAAAGGGGATATGAGATGGTTTACTGTATGTAAACCATGTCTCATATCCTGTCGGGTTTAGGCAGGAGAAATGAAAAGCCGGCAATTGAATTACCGACTTTTCACTAACACCGCTGCGTATTTCTCGCAAGTCACACTGCTGGTCCGTGTGGAATCCGTATTTTTCTCGCCCCCATAGACTTTCATTGGCGATTTTTTTGCGCAATACGCTGACAAACGCAGCATGCTACGATTTTGTACGGCCGTAGAAAGCCGTATGTTACGGATCCGTAATATACGGCTGATAGGACGAGACCCATTGAGAAGCATTGTGCCGTATGTTATGCGAGTTTTACGCACGTAGTTTCTGCGCTCTTACGTCCGTAAAACTCGCATGTGTGACGGCGGCCTAAGATGTTCCTATTCTGGCACTTAGCCTCTCTCTTCCCACTCCCCTGTAGTGGTGGGATATGGGGTAATAAAGGGTTAATGCAACCTTGCTATTGTAAGGTGACATTAAGCCTGGTTAATAATGGAGAGATGTCAATAAGACATCTATCCATTATTAATCCAATAGTAGTAAATGGTTAATAAAACACACACATTAGGAATAAAGTATTTTAATGAAATAAAGACACAGGGTGTTGTAATAGTTTATTATACTCTTAATCCAAATGACGACCCTCCTTCTGCAAAAGAAAAAAAAGAAAAAAACAATATCCCATACCTTTCCGCCGTTACAGTCATGTCCCACGATGTAAATCCATCTGATGGGGTTAAATAATTTTACAAGCAGGAGCCTGCTAATGCAGCTGTGCTCCTGACTGTAAAATATGCGCCCCCTGCTGGCATAACCTCATATGAACTCGAGCGTGGGAATATTTCTGAATATTTTCTCACGCTCGAGTTCATATGAGTTTATACCAGCAGGGGGCGCAGCACCGCAAGTCTAGGTAGCTACGTTCCCCTGCTTTCAATTCATTCCCAAGATTTTACAGTCAGGAGCACAGCTGCATTAGCAGAGCTCCAGCTTGTAAAATTATTTAACCCCTTCAGATGGATTTACATCGTGGGACATGACTGTAATACGCTGACAAACGCAGCATGCTGCGATTTTCTACGCCCGTAAAATACAGCTGAGAAATATATGGCAGATAGGAGCTGCCCCATAGAAAATCATTGGTCCGTGTGTAATGCGTAGTTTTTGTGCCTCTCATACGTCCGTAAAACTCTCTAGTGTGACGCTGGCCTAAGAGACTATCCAACCTTAAACAACGATTAAACAAATAACAATAATTAATGTATTTCTCAGTCACTAGTAACATAGTAACATCGTTACATAGTTAGCAAGGCCGGAAAAAGACATTTGTCCATCCAGTTCAGCCTATATTTCATCAGAATAAATCCCCAGATCTACGTCCAGTGATAAACACTGCTATCACAACATCAGGGAAAAAAGAAAATGTATGTGGAAAATATATGTGTGAATGAATTATGTTAGCTACCTATGGATCAATGACAAAAAGAATATATTCCATTTATTGTGCTGAATGAATTTATTTCTGGCGCTTTAATCCCAAAACATGTGAGTCGCCTCTACCAGGGCCTGGGGTACTCAGCACCGAGTCCGGTCGGCTATTAAAGGGGATGTCACGGTGGCTGTGACCCAGTCTGTGGCCCTGGGACTCAAAGGGATTTGGTATGATGTAGTCTATTCATGACGCCACCTGTGGTTTTCGGTCAGTAGTGGGACCGACGCTGCATTGAAGGGGTCCCCCTGGGGGATTTTGAGGCAGCATGGGTGTTACGCTTCCCACAGGTGAAGCAAGGTCCCCAGGGGTCCTAAGGTGTAAGGTGGTGATGACGGTTGCCGGTAAATGAGTAAAGGACACAGGTTGTAAGTCTTTACCTGGTTTACTGTAGTTAGCAGGCCACAGTCCAGGGTAACAGGCACAGATGATGTATGGCCTGGCCGGCCCAGAGGCAATGGAGGGTTCCCTTGTTCCAGTAGAGGTCCGTGAGCCTTTCCAACTAGTGCTTGCTGTATATGAGGTCCCTGCTGCGTAAAGCTTCCTGCAGAGTCCTCTATTCCCCCTGTAGGTACCTGCCTGACGGGCAGCTTGAGCCTTTTTACAGACACTCTATCATGCCCGGGCTCTTGAGGTGCTGCTGCATCTCAGGTGTGGTGTGGGCAATGTCTGTATGATCTTATGCCCTCCGGTTCTGCCAAGTGTCTTACAGTTCCACTAAGGCCTCGGGCTCCCGGTACCCAGCTTCTGCGCTATGGCTCTGAGGGTGCCCGGTCACAGTTCCCCTCTGAGCCCTGTTCCGCTCCTTTGCTTCTTCCCTTTTGGCTCCTCCACATTCAACCCTCCAGGTTGTTTCTCCTTTCCCAGAGGCTGCAGCTCCCTCGTGGCTGCCAGGCCTCTCACGTCTGCTCCAGACGTCCTTCCATTTCAGAGTCTCTTACCAACTCCTCTAACTCCTCCTCCAGACCAGGACATATATCCATATTTGAGTGAAGCTTCCCTGAATCCGGGTCCTGAACTCCCCCTCCTGGCCTGGATTCAGAATGTGTTGCATGTGTGTGCCTTACCTGGTGAAGAGAACCCCATTGCCTCTGAGCATGACATTACCTTCCCCAAAGGAAAAGCAACATCACTGCAGCAACCGGTTACCTGGGGTGCTGCACATGCATTGTCAGAACAGGCTTGGTTCACATCTGCATTAAATTCTCTGTTAGGAGGCTCCATCAAATGTTTTATTTTTTTTTCAACACTATTAAAGAAACCTGACAGGCCCCATTATAAGTGAGCAAACTGATCTGTCCTCGACACAAATTTTGAGTCCTAACAAAGCAGAATAACAGATTTCATAACGCTGATGTGAACTTTCTTTTTAATTAACCTTTATCTATTGCATTTATCCAATTGAAGGTGGCCTACAATAATTATTTTCTTTGAATCTAGGGTCCTCTTCAGCATTGTCAACCTCTGCACTGGGTCCTGCCACTGCCCAGCACCATGACATAGATTGTTAAGGTGCACACATCTCGATACTGCCAGTGTTAAAGGGGTTGCTTCAAATTTGAAAGTTATCCCTATCCCAATTTCTTGATCACTGGGAATTTTCCCTCTGGGACCCATACCAATCCTGAGACCCGAGCACCGTTTGAATGGAGCAGTGGTCGATCATGTGCACTGCCACGTTATTCATTTTTAATGGAACCTCTGGAGATAGCCGCATGCTGTGCTTGGCTGGTCTTTAGCCCTCCCATAGGAATTAATCCAGTGGAGGTAAGCCTGATGTACAGTGGCAACCAAAAGTTTTGCATTTTTTACTTTGCTTCCGTCTGGTTTTGTGATGCCATTTTCCTGGTGATTTTAGTAAACCGGAAGCAAATGGTTGTCAGCTATAAGGAAGAAAATTGTGGTTGACATTGTTTTATCCCTTTATGTGTTAATTTTCAACATTTGCTGGACCAAATGTTTTGCATATTTTGTTATGGGTAGTCGAATTTTGCCTAAGTTTTTTTTTGGTGTTGGTGTTTTTCACTTAAAACTAAGCAAAGACAAAGACAAAATTATCACCAGATGTCAGGAAGCTTATTATTCTGAGAGTGATGTCAGGCAAAAGCCAAAAAGATGAGCTATGGAATTCAACTGTTTTCAGAGTCGTGTCAGGTATGATACGTGACAGCAATGGAAAACTTCCTCCAAAGTTTATCACATTATTATGAAAAAGTCCGTATCTGATGTCCATAAAAGTGCTGTACAGATTTTGCACGAAATGATCAAAGAATATGTGGTCAAAGTGAGTTGCCAAACTGTGGTACGACGGCTAAGAGCAAAAGGGTTGAAGGCACGAGTTCCAGTCAAGAAGCCTTTCATCTCTGCCAAGAACCGGAAGGTCTGACAGTTTGCCAAAAAACACAGCCAATGGAAAGATACAGATTGGTCTAAGGTGTTGTGGTCGGTTGAATCCATGTTCAATCTGGTAGTGAAGGTAAGCACTATATATACTGCCCAATTGGAAAACGCAATGATGTAAGGTACCAAATACCTACAGTAAAACATGGTGGTGGCAATGTAATGGTTTGGGGCTGCTTTTCTGCCTCTGCCATTGGCCCTCTGCATAGAATTGATGGAAATAGAAATGCTACCATGTAAAAGGATATACTGGACAATGTAATGCTGCCACATGGTAAAACCAAAGTAGGCAGTAGCTTGAAATTTCAGCAAGACAATGATCATAAGCACACATCCAATTTAGGGTACTGTCACACTCTGCAACTTTCCAACGATCACGACCAGCGATACGACCTGGCCGTGATCGTTGGTAAGTCGTTGTGTGGTCGCTGGGGAGCTGTCACACAGACCGCTCTCCAGCGACCAACGATGCCGAAGGCCCCGGGTAACCAGGGTAAACATCGGGTTACTAAGCGCAGGGCCGCGCTTAGTAACCCGATGTTTACCCTGGTTACCATCGTAAAAGTAAAAAAAACCAAACAGTACATACTCACATTCCGGTGTCCGTCAGGTCCCTTGCAGTCTGCTTCCCGCTCTGACTGAGTGCCGCCGTAAAGTGAAAGCAGATAACAGCGGTGACGTCACCGCTGTGCTCTGCTCTTACATTCCATCCGGCAGTCAGTCAGAGCGGGAAGCAGACTGCAAGGGACCTGACGGACACCGGAATGTGAGTATGTACGGTTTTTTTTTTTTAACTTTTACGATGGTAACCAGGGTAAACATCGGGTTACTAAGCGCAGCCCTGCGCTTAGTAACCCGATGTTTACCCTGGTTACAAGCGAACGCATCGTTGGATCGGTGTCACACACACCGATCCAACGATGACAGCGGGAGATCCAGCGACGAAAGAAAGTTCCAAACGATCTGCTACGACGTACGATTCTCAGCAGGGTCCCTGATCGCTGCTGCGTGTCAGACACAGCGATATCATAAAGATATCGCTGGAACGTCACGGATCGTACCGTCGTAGCGACAAAAGTGCCACTGTGTGACAGTACCCTTAGTCAAAGTTTGGTTAACAAAGAAATATGTTCGCCTGTTATAATGGCTAAGCCAATCACCTGATTTAACCTCTATAGAATTAGCCTATGGGTGTGCAGTGACTAGTAATCTTCTCACCTGCATACGGGGATATGTAGATGAACTGTGTACTGTTGAGAGCAGGAAACTTGCCATAGCTTGATTACTATACATGGCTAGAAAACTGATTGCTAAAAACTGGATTTCTGCAACTTCCCCAACAGTCTGAGAGTTTATTAATCAAGTTGAGTCCCTCATGTCATTATAAAAAGGGGTATACCTCCAAAGGGATAGAAGTAAATATTTTGATAAACTATGGGGTTCCTGGCTTGGAGTTAACCAGTGATCAACCTTGATAGGCTATAGCGTGCCCCAATTTTACATTCCCTACCTTTATGTTTCATTCCAGGGTCCTCAGGACTGGATACTACTATAGAAGTATAACATCATGAATACTTGGTGTAATACAGTTAGTTTTTTTGTATTGGAGCTGGGACCTCTTGACAAACAGGTCATGGTTCTTGCTGAACATACAGCATACAAATAGTTACTTTGTCATTGTTATGATACATAAAACAACCCTGCCCTAGTTAATGGTTAATAGAAAACTGTCATTCTTCTGTTGGTTTTATAGGTGAAAAAGGCATTTCTCATAGCAGATATATGGATGAGTGCAGCTGGGTTGCCCTTAATAAATCAATGCAAAGACTAGAGACAGACACAAAGAGAAGGGGGCCCCTTTGTAAGCACCATATATCACCCCTAGCTAATAAACTCTTTTATTGCTCTAAGTATCTGTTGCATGAGTTCTTTTTGGAATCCTGAGGAAATAGCACTCAGTGCAATCATTAATTATAATTTTTCACAGTAGAGAGGAGGTAACGATTTACAGGCACACAGCTATGACACGGTTCTGAGCCTAAGGTGATCACAGGGGTTTTTGTTGTGAATTCCGTTCTCGGGCTCCCTCCTGTGGTCGTGAATGGTACTTTGGTGAGTTCTGTCCTTGGGCACCCTCTGGTGGCTTTGAGTGGAACTGCTGATCTTTGAGGTTGGCTTTCTCAGCTGCCCTCGTTTATTGCTGCTACTGGCTTCCCTATTTAACTCTGCCCAGGTCGTTAGTTCATGCCAGCTGTCAATGTCTCAGTACTGCTTCAGATCTCTCTTGGATTTCTCAGATGACCTGTCTACTCCAGCAGAAGCTAAGTCCTTGCTAGTCATTTGCTGTTCATTGGTTTTTGAATATATTTTTCAGTACATGCTATGTTTCAGTCCAGCCTGCTATTATGATATTTCCTTGCTAGCTGGAAGCTCTGGGGGTGAAGAGCTGCACCTCCACACCGTGAGTCGGTGTGGAGGTCTTTTTGCACACTCTGTGTGGTTTTTGTAGTTTTTTATACTGACCGCATAGTTCCCTTTCCTATCCTCTGTCTATCTAGAGAAGATTCAGCCTCCTTTGCTAAAATCTGTTTCATTCCTGTGTTTGTCACTTCCCTCTTAACTCACAGTTAATATTTGTGGGGGGCTACCTTTACTTTGGGGAATTTCTCTGAGGCAAGGTAGGCTGCTATTTCTATCTTTAGGGGTAGTTAGCTCTTAGGCTGTGAAGAGGCGTCTAGGGAGAGTTAGGTACGCTCCACGGCTATTTCTCTTGTGTGTGATAGGATTAGGGATTGCGGTCAGTAGAGTTACCACCTCCTCAGAGCTTGTCCCAGGTTTTCTGTTTTAACCATCAGGACACTTCGGGTGCTCCTAACCACCAGGTCCATAACAGTACAGCTGGCCAGCAAAGTGTTAATGCATCTCAAAAGAGGGATAAGAGAAGTTCTGAGTCAATTTTTTTTTCTTTGCAGCTTGTTTTGTCTTTCTTTTCCCCTTAACCTCTGGGTGGTTCAGGACTCAGGTGTAGATATGGATATTCAAGGTTTGTCCTCTTGTGTGGATCAACTCACTGCTAGGGTACAGAGTATTCAAGATTATGTAGTTCAGAATCCGATGTTAGAGCCTAGAATTCCAATTCCTGATTTGTTTTCTGGGGATAGATCTAAATTTTTGAATTTCAAAAATAATTGCAGACTGTTTCTTGCTCTGAAACCCCGCTCCTCTGGTGATTCCATTCAGCAAGTAAAGATTATTATTTCTTTGTTGCGTGGTGACCCGCAAGACTGGGCATTCTCCCTTGAGCCAGGAAATCCTGCATTGCTTAATGTGGATGCATTTTTTCTAGCGCTTGGATTGCTTTATGACGAACCTAATTCTGTGGCTCTGTAAGGAGGTTGCTTTCCCTGCTCCTTGCCTGGAACCACTTAGCCAGACAGCTGGGTTGCTGGGGGGAAGACTTTCTGCCCTGGACAGGGGGGACGTGGTGACTGCTGGGAAAAGAGAGGGGAGTGGTCAGAAAAGAGCGGGAGAGGAGAGAGAAGGCAGCGCGCCAAAAAGAGGGCAGGCTGCAGCGCCGTGCTCCCCTAAAAGTAGTGCTCCCCGTGAGGGCACTGAGGCTGAGGTACCCACCAGAGTGAAGGCTGGATGTGGGGGTGTAGATTTGGAAGCCTCCTGAATCAGAGACTGTGACCGTGCTGCCCTGATGACCGCAGTGACAAGCAAAGATCCCTGAGTGTGATAAGTAACTGCCCAGTGTGTGTGTGTGACAGCGTTATTACAGAGAGACTGTCAGCCTGGTACACAGAGGCTCCTGCAGCAGCGACGGAGGCTGTGCTATTTCCTGGTTCCAGTTTCACTTTGAGAAGAACAGGCTGCAGAGGCTTAACCCCGGACTTTCCAGGAGACACAGAAGAGACTTCAGGATCTCAAGCCCTGCTGGTGACTGTATCCATATTGGGAAATAAGGACCCTCCAGTCAGGACCTCCCTGGGCTGATAAGTTACCAGAACACTCGTTAACCCTTTTGATTCCGCTTAATTGTTTACCGTTTACTGTTTGACTCCATTAACCCCTGTTTACTCCCTGCGAGGAGAATTTTACCCCTGTTAATAAATCCCCTTCAACAGTTGGTCTGTCTGTTCCGTGGTGACATACGCAACCCTGCACTCTATAACACTTGGCGTAGTCGGCAGGATGTCACACGGTAGCGCAGAAGGGGCAGACCAAGCAGTTGATGGAGGTCCCAGGTCTAGCATCTCCCTGGGAGCCATGTTAGCTAACCTGCCAAGATTTTCAGGGAGTAATGTCATGTTGTGGGGTTGGACGGAGCGCATCCGAGGGATGATGCGGATGCATCCTATGACACCGGCTCTGCAGGCGGAAATAGCTGTGATGGCCCTAGAGGGGGATGCACAGGACTCTGTTATGCTCAGACCCCCCCCAGGCGAGAGATACCCTGGACAAAGTATTATGTATACTTGAGGAGACGAATGGGGACCCCACTAACGTAGGGGAGCTGCGCATGCGACTGTTCCGCCGGGTACAAAGAGAGGGGGAGACCATGACGCAATATATGAACGCACTGCAGGAGCTTCATACTGCCATTATACGGAAGGACGGCATAGGTGTGGGGTCAATTGACGTTGTACTGCGAGACCAACTGGTGACAGGCTTGCGAGATGTGTTAGTGAAACAGGCCCTGCGAGAGCGCATGCGCGTAAAGCTAGATATGACTTTCTCTGAGGTCGGGAGTGAGGCACGCACACGCGAGCAAGAGCAAGGGGTGGTAGGGCCAGTGAGAAAGGTATGGAGCAGGGAGGTAACAGCTCCTCAATGGGTAGAAGACTTGAAGACGGAGGTTAAGCGAGTCCGTGAGGAGGTGGCTGAATATAAGAAGATCCCTGCTGCAGAGTACAGCCCTCTAGTGCGAGAAAGAGAGACCGCCCCCCAAAGTGAGACTGGTGCCGCTCGGCGAAGACGACTGCCTAGATGCTACAACTGCGGAGCACCCAGTCACAATGAAGAGGAGGCGATGTGGACCCGAGATTCCCAGCTGAAGATAAGAAGAATCTGGGAGGAGATTGAGAGTCTGGGGAAAGCCCTTACTGCCGTTTTGGGGACCAGCGGCATACCCCCGAGGTAACGTGCGGAAGCCGCCAGAAAGAGATAGAGGAGAGGTGCGCAGCATGAAGATGGCTTCAGTGGTGGCCCCAGAGTGTAACTCCAGATCCTGGGGTGAAGAGCAACCGCAGATGAGAGATGTCCCCCGCCGAGGTCGACGATCCAGACTGAAGCGCCCTCCAGACCGACGCAGACGTGAGTGCTGGTCGTGCAGAAAGGTGGGACACATGTCCAGAAATTGCCCTACCCGAGAAGAGCGGTGGCAGAGATCCGCTCACCCCTCTGAGGGTCCTGCTAACTGGAGGGAACGTCGCCCCTGGAGGGAATGGTACGGCAGGAAGAGAAGAGTTCCACCTAGGACAAGACAGTATCACAATGTCGGGCACCAAGGAGAGGTGGAGAAGGTGTCAAGCATCTCTGGTGAAATGACTGCGCTGTCCCAACGCGTAAAGGCGAACCTGGTGGATCTACAGCCTGGGTCTGAAGGTTTTGTTGGTGAGACTCAGTCCGGAGGAAACAAAGTGACGTTCACTCAAGAAGACCACCGAAGTGCTTTACTACCTTGCCCAGCACAAGTTCCCGAAGAAGGAGAGAAAGTGCCAAGTGTTCCTGCGACACTCATTTTCAAGGTCCGAGCCAATGAGAAGGAGAAACCACTGATGTCATCTCCTGAGGTGAAGAATGTGCTGGCTGTCAGCTCACCAGTTCCTGATCGGACAGGGGAAATGGAACAGCTGTGTGAGACAGGGCGTGTGGTTGAGAAGCCCTGGGTAGTGATGTCCGCAGAGCCCGGCGCAGATGACAAAGAGTCCGGCCTGCATGGTCTTAATTCATCTGACTCAAGCTTCGACGAGAATGCTCCTGTCAAAGAGAGGGGGAGCTATGGAGAAGAATTGCTTGTACTAAGCCCCCAGACTGAGGAACCCGAGCAAGAAGCCCCTACGCAAACACCTGCTACCGGCAAGGCTAAGAAGAAGAAGAAAAAGAAGGAGAGGACAGCAGTTGTTGATGAAGCAGAGAAAGCATATCTCAACCTGACTGATGAGCAGCTCCTAAACCATTTAGTCTGGGAGTATGTACAAGAAGAAAGGCAGAAGGAGATGCGAGAATCGCAGGTATCTGACTCCCCTCCAAAGAACAAAGAGAAGCACGAAGAGTCCTCGCCCGTGGAATGGCGAGCTTTAAGAGAGGGGGAATGTAAGGAGGTTGCTTTCCCTGCTCCTTGCCTGGAACCACTTAGCCAGACAGCTGGGTTGCTGGGGGGAAGACTTTCTGCCCTGGACAGGGGGGACATGGTGACTGCTGGGAAAAGAGAGGGGAGTGGTCAGAAAAGAGCAGGAGAGGAGAGAGAAGGCAGCGCGCCAAAGAGAGGGCAGGCTGCAGCGCCGTGCTCCCGTAAAAGTAGTGCTCCCCGTGAGGGCACTGAGGCTGAGGTACCCACCAGAGTGAAGGCTGGATGTGGGGGTGTAGATTTGGAAGCCTCCTGAATCAGAGACTGTGACCGTGCTGCCCTGATGACCGCAGTGACAAGCAAAGATCCCTGAGTGTGATAAGTAACTGCCCAGTGTGTGTGTGACAGCGTTATTACAGAGAGACTGTCAGCCTGGTACACAGAGGCTCCTGCAGCAGCGACGGAGGCTGTGCTATTTCCTGGTTCCAGTTTCACTTTGAGAAGAACAGGCTGCAGAGGCTTAACCCCGGACTTTCCAGGAGACACAGAAGAGACTTCAGGATCTCAAGCCCTGCTGGTGACTGTATCCATATTGGGAAATAAGGACCCTCCAGTCAGGACCTCCCTGGGCTGATAAGTTACCAGAACACTCGTTAACCCTTTTGATTCCGCTTAATTGTTTACCGTTTACTGTTTGACTCCATTAACCCCCTGTTTACTCCCTGCGAGGAGAATTTTACCCCTGTTAATAAATCCCCTTCAACAGTTGGTCTGTCTGTTCCGTGGTGACATACGCAACCCTGCACTCTATTACAGATCAGGCAGAAAAGATCTTGCTGACTCTATGTCAGGGTCAGGATGAGGCAGAAGTATATTGCCAGAAGTTTAGAAAGTGGTCTGTGCTTACTCAATGGAATGAGTGTGCCCTGGCAGCAATTTTCAGAAAGGGTCTTTCTGAAGAACTTAAGGATGTTATGGTGGGGTTCCCCACGCCTGCTGGTCTGAATGAGTCAATGTCTTTGGCCATTCAGATTGATCGGCGTTTGCGTGAGCGCAAAGTTGTGCACCATTTGGCGGTGTCCTCTGAGCGGAGGCCTGAGCCTATGCAATGTGATAGGACTTTGACCAGAGCTGAACGGCAAGAACACAGACGTCAGAATGGGCTGTGTTTTTACTGTGGTGACTCCTCTCATGCTATCTCTGATTGTCCTAAGCGCACTAAGAGGTTCGCTAGGTCTGTCACCATTAGTACTTTGCAGCCTAAATTTCTCTTATCTGTTACTCTGATTTGCTCACTGTCGTCCTACTCTGTTATGGCATTTGTGGATTCGGGCGCTGCCCTGAACTTGATGGACTTGGAGTTTGCCAGGTGCTGTGGTTTTTCCTTGGAGCCTTTGCAGAGTCCTATTCCCTTAAGGGGAATTGATGCTACGCCATTGGCCAAGAATAAACCTCAGTACTGGACTCAGCTGACCATGTACATGGCTCCCGCACATCAGGAAAATATTCGCTTTTTGGTGTTGCATAATTTGCATGATGTTGTCGTGTTGGGTTTGCCATGGTTACAGGTTCATAATCCAGTACTGGATTGGAAATCAATGTCTGTGTCTAGTTGGGGTTGTCAAGGGATACATGGTGATGTTCCTTTGATGTCAATTTCTTCCTCCACTCCTTCTGAAGTCCCTGAGTTTTTGTCGGATTACAAGGATGTATTTGATGAGCCCAAGTCCAGTGCCCTACCTCCTCATAGGGACTGTGATTGCGCTATTAATTTGATTCCTGGTAGTAAGTTCCCTAAGGGCCGACTGTTCAATGTATCTGTGCCAGAACATGCCGCTATGCGGAGTTATGTAAAGGAGTCCTTGGAGAAAGGGCATATTCGCCCGTCTTTGTCGCTATTGGGAGCCTATGCAATGTGATAGGACTTTGACCAGAGCTGAACGGCAAGAACACAGACGTCAGAATGGGCTGTGTTTTTACTGTGGTGACTCCTCTCATGCTATCTCTGATTGTCCTAAGCGCACTAAGAGGTTCGCTAGGTCTGTCACCATTAGTACTTTGCAGCCTAAATTTCTCTTATCTGTTACTCTGATTTGCTCACTGTCGTCCTACTCTGTTATGGCATTTGTGGATTCGGGCGCTGCCCTGAACTTGATGGACTTGGAGTTTGCCAGGTGCTGTGGTTTTTCCTTGGAGCCTTTGCAGAGTCCTATTCCCTTAAGGGGAATTGATGCTACGCCATTGGCCAAGAATAAACCTCAGTACTGGACTCAGCTGACCATGTACATGGCTCCCGCACATCAGGAAAATATTCGCTTTTTGGTGTTGCATAATTTGCATGATGTTGTCGTGTTGGGTTTGCCATGGTTACAGGTTCATAATCCAGTACTGGATTGGAAATCAATGTCTGTGTCTAGTTGGGGTTGTCAAGGGATACATGGTGATGTTCCTTTGATGTCAATTTCTTCCTCCACTCCTTCTGAAGTCCCTGAGTTTTTGTCGGATTACAAGGATGTATTTGATGAGCCCAAGTCCAGTGCCCTACCTCCTCATAGGGACTGTGATTGCGCTATTAATTTGATTCCTGGTAGTAAGTTCCCTAAGGGCCGACTGTTCAATGTATCTGTGCCAGAACATGCCGCTATGCGGAGTTATGTAAAGGAGTCCTTGGAGAAAGGGCATATTCGCCCGTCTTTGTCGCTATTGGGAGCAGGGTTCTTTTTTGTGGCCAAGAAGGATGGCTCACTGAGACCCTGTATAGATTATCGCCTTCTCAATAAAATCACGGTCAAATTTCAGTACCCTTTGCCTCTGTTGTCTGATTTGTTTGCTCGGATTAAGGGGGCTAGTTGGTTTACCAAGATTGACCTTCGAGGGGCGTATAATCTTGTGCGTATTAAACAGGGCGATGAATGGAAAACAGCATTTAATACGCCCGAGGGCCATTTTGAGTACCTGGTGATGCCATTCGGGCTTTCTAATGCTCCATCTGTGTTTCAGTCCTTTATGCACGACATCTTCCGGAAGTATCTGGATAGGTTCATGATCGTATATTTGGATGATATTTTGGTCTTTTCGGATGATTGGGAGTCTCATGTAAGGCAGGTCAGGATGGTGTTCCAGGTCCTTCGTGCTAATGCATTGTTTGTGAAGGGCTCTAAATGCCTCTTTGGAGTTCAGAAGGTTTCCTTTTTGGGCTTCATTTTTTCCCCTTCTACTATCGAGATGGATCCTGTTAAAGTTCAGGCCATTTATGATTGGACTCAACCTACATCTGTGAAGAGTCTTCAGAAGTTCTTGGGCTTTGCTAATTTTTACCGTCGCTTCATCGCTAATTTTTCTAGTGTGGTTAAGCCTTTGACTGATTTGACAAAGAAAGGCGCTGATGTGGTGAATTGGTCCCCTGCGGCCGTTGGGGCCTTTCAGGAGCTTAAACGTCGTTTTACTTCGGCCCCTGTGTTGCGTCAGCCAGATGTTTTGCTCCCTTTTCAGGTCGAGGTTGATGCTTCTGAGATTGGGGCAGGGGCTGTTTTGTCTCAGAGAAGTTCTGATGGCTCCTTGATGAAGCCGTGTGCTTTCTTTTCTAGAAAGTTTTCGCCTGCCGAGCGTAATTATGATGTCGGCAATCGGGAGTTGTTGGCTATGAAGTGGGCATTTGAGGAGTGGCGACATTGGCTTGAGGGAGCCAAACATCACGTGGTGGTCCTGACTGATCACAAGAATCTGACTTACCTCGAGTCCGCCAAGCGGTTGAACCCTAGACAGGCTCGATGGTCACTGTTTTTCTCCCGTTTCGATTTTGTGGTCTCATACCTTCCGGGATCTAAGAATGTGAAGGCTGATGCCCTTTCTAGGAGTTTTTTGCCTGATTCTCCGGGAGTCCCTGAGCCGGCTGGTATTCTTAAAGAGGGGGTGATTCTGTCTGCCATCTCCCCTGATTTGCGGCGGGTGCTGCAGGAGTTTCAGGCTGATAGACCTGACCGCTGCCCAGTGGAGAAACTGTTTGTCCCTGATAGATGGACTGGTAGGGTTATTTCTGAGGTTCATTGTTCGGTGTTGGCTGGTCATCCTGGGATTTTTGGTACCAGAGATTTGGTTGCCAGGCCCTTTTGGTGACCTTCCTTGTCACAGGATGTGCGTTCTTTTGTGCAGTCCTGTGGGACTTGTGCTCGGGCCAAACCTTGCTGTTCTCGTGCCAGTGGGTTGCTTCTGCCTTTGCCTGTCCCAAAGAGGCCCTGGACACATATTTCCATGGATTTTATTTCTGATCTTCCTGTCTCTCAAAGGATGTCTGTTATCTGGGTGGTTTGTGATCGGTTTTCTAAGATGGTCCATTTGGTACCCTTGCCTAAATTGCCTTCCTCCTCTGATTTGGTTCCATTATTTTTTCAGCATGTGGTTCGTTTGCATGGCATTCCGGAGAACATTGTGTCGGACAGAGGTTCCCAGTTTGTTTCTAGGTTTTGGCGGTCCTTTTGTGCTAAGATGGGCATTGATTTGTCTTTTTCTTCAGCGTTCCATCCTCAGACAAATGGCCAAACCGAACGAACCAATCAGACCTTGGAAACCTATCTGAGATGCTTTGTTTCTGCTGATCAGGATGATTGGGTGACCTTTTTGCCATTGGCCGAGTTCGCCCTTAATAATCGGGCTAGTTCTGCTACTTTGGTTTCGCCTTTTTTTTGTAATTCTGGTTTTCATCCTCTTTTTTCTTCAGGGCAGGTTGAGCCTTCTGACTGTCCTGGTGTGGATTCTGTGGTGGACAGGTTGCAACAAATTTGGACTCACGTGGTGGACAATTTGACGTTGTCTCAGGAGAAAGCGCAACGTTTTGCTAACCGCCGTCGCTGTGTTGGTCCCCGACTTCGTGTTGGGGATTTGGTTTGGTTGTCTTCTCGTTATGTTCCTATGAAGGTTTCTTCTCCTAAGTTCAAGCCTCGTTTCATTGGTCCTTATAAGATTTCTGAAATTATCAATCCTGTGTCGTTTCGTTTGGCCCTTCCAGCTTCTTTTGCCATCCATAATGTGTTCCATAGGTCATTGTTGCAGAGATATGTGGCGCCTATGGTTCCTTCCGTTGATCCTCCTGCTCCGATGTTGGTTGAGGGGGAGTTGGAGTATGTGGTGGAGAAGATTTTAGATTCTCGTATTTCGAGACGGAAGCTTCAATACCTGGTTAAGTGGAAGGGCTATGGTCAGGAGGATAATTCCTGGGTTGTTGCCTCCGATGTCCATGCTGCCGATTTGGTTCGTGCCTTTCATTTGGCTCATCCTGATTGGCCTGGGGGCTCTGGTGAGGGTTCGGTGACCCCTCCTCAAGGGGGGGGTACTGTTGTGAATTCCGTTCTCGGCGCTCCCTCCTGTGGTCGTGAATGGTACTTTGGTGAGTTCTGTCCTTGGGCACCCTCTGGTGGCTTTGAGTGGAACTGCTGATCTTTGAGGTTGGCTTTCTCAGCTGCCCTCGTTTATTGCTGCTACTGGCTTCCCTATTTAACTCTGCCCAGGTCATTAGTTCATGCCAGCTGTCAATGTCTCAGTACTGGTTCAGATCTCTCTTGGATTTCTCAGATGACCTGTCTACTCCAGCAGAAACTAAGTCCTTGCTAGTCATTTGCTGTTCGTCAGTTTTTGAATATATTTTTCAGTACATGCTATGTTTCAGTCCAGCCTGCTATTATGATATTTCCTTGCTAGCTGGAAGCTCTGGGGGTGCAGAGCTGCACCTCCACACCGTGAGTCGGTGTGGAGGTCTTTTTGCACACTCTGCGTGGTTTTTGTAGTTTTTTATACTGACCGCATAGTTCCCTTTCCTATCCTCTGTCTATCTAGAGAAGATTCGGCCTCCTTTGCTAAAATCTGTTTCATTCCTGTGTTTGTCACTTCCCTCTTAACTCACAATTAATATTTGTGGGGGGCTACCTTTACTTTGGGGAATTTCTCTGAGGCAAGGTAGGCTGCTATTTCTATCTTTAGGGGTAGTTAGCTCTTAGGCTGTGAAGAGGCGTCTAGGGAGAGTTAGGTACGCTCCACGGCTATTTCTAGTGTGTGTGATAGGATTAGGGATTGCGGTCAGTAGAGTTACCACCTCCTCAGAGCTTGTCCCAGGTTTTCTGTTTTAACCATCAGGTCACTTCGGGTGCTCCTAACCACCAGGTCCATAACAGGTTTTATTCAAGCTTCTTTTCATCATACAGAATCACGTCTCTTCATGCAATACTTCATCAACATATATGAAAGTCTCTTCACAGATAACTTCTCTTCACACAGTGTCTTCACCTAAGCAGAACTGTAGCTTCCTCATGCAGTGAGGTAGGGGAGGGGAATGAGTCCAGTGCTGTAGCTCTCTCACCCTATCTTGAGGTAATAAAGATACTCTTGGCTGTCCTGACTGCTTATATGATTACAGCAATTGCTTCCCAGGAAGAACTGGTCTATACAGCTTGAAGTGTGTCTCAGCAGTAATAACACCCCTATATTATGGACACAGGAAATGAATATTGATGTTATGCTGTGGCTGTTTTGACATTGGTGCCTGCCCTATATGTATTCAGGATTGATCCCCTATATATCTTTTTTTTATTAATATACATTACTTTTTCCTGGGGCATTTTTTGGCTGGACAGTATGGCATCTTATAATTAATAGCTTTTCATCATATATTTATTGATCCTAGTTTGCCATACATCTAGCCCTTTTATGCACTATATCCACTTTATATTACTCTGTGATATTGTTCATTATAAAGGGTGACTCAAGAGACATGTCTAGTGTTACTTTACATATATAATATTGTTATCTGATTGATATGTACTGTGGTGGTTTCTGCTGTTTTTGGTCTCATGTTTGCTGTCCCTACATTTTTAGTCTTAGTTTATGTTACTCTGGTGTTAACCTTGTGGAATAATTGTTCAATAAAATTTGACATTTTTTAGATTGTTTCTATTGACTAATCCTTCAGTTGTTCTCTTTTGGTGCTGGTCTATACAGCTTGTCTGAGTTCAGTCTGACAGGAGACTCTCTAACACATACCTTACTCTTGGATGTCCAGGACACAATCATAACTTTCCCAGTATCCACTGGGGCTGAGCTAACCATTCTCTGTCTGAATAACCATTTTAACCCCTATAGTCACTGGATGATTCTAAATCAACAATGTAAAATCTATCCACTTGTTACATAGCCACCAATAACTGTGAGCTGTGAAATTCATTAGCTCAGGTCCTTATGTGTAGTTTAAAGGGTTTGTCCACAGCTCAGTCAACCACTTTTGAATGAATAGGTTTTCCCTCAGTAAAATAATAACACCCTCACCTCTGGTGCCAGCACTATTCCAGCAGTGACGGCAGTATCTCCCCTGGGAAACGCATGACATAATGTCACGCAATCCCTGTGGCCAATCAGTGGCTCCTTCACTCTCCCAGCCTTCAGACAAATTGCATATATCCGGAAGACAAACTACATATATCCGGAGGCAGTCTTTTACTTCCTCTCTATGTATGCGATTTGCCTAAAGGCAGGGAAAGTGCAGTGGTCACTAATTGACAGCAGGGATCTTGTGACATAACAATTTCACGCAAGCCCCCATGAGAGCCAGTGTCAACACGACTGGAACCGTGGCGGCACTGGAGGTGAGCATAGGTTTTATTATTTTACTGGATAGAACATAGAGATTGAGAAGGGGTTGTCTGAGTAGTGAGCAACCCTTTTATAGATGATGCCAGGCTGTTCTCAAGGTAGCAATGTGCCCCTTTACCTACTTGGCCCCTTTGGTGAATAACCATTGAACCAGAATAGAGACTGGATTGGTTTCAATCTGAAAACCATGACAAAATCTACATAAAGTCTATAGGTCCTCCCCGTATTTGTGTGGTTTTCCATCAGGCTCTTAAGTTTTCTCCCACTTTCCAAAAATATAAGATAAACGATCACCATGCTTCCTAAAAAATAAAGTGGCCCTAGTGTGTCTGCATCTCCAATAGGTAAATTGTGAACCGGACCCGGACTCATGTTAACTAATGCAAAATAAATTAAGTATGGCAGTTTGATGTTGTAGACCCCTGAGTAAAATAAAAAATAGCATACCTCCCAAACCAGTGCCGTCAATGTCAGCTCCGGTCTCCCAACCCAGGACATGCTTGAAATTATTTCCACCGTGACCACTGCAGCCAATCAGCAGCTGCTTCACTCGCCTCTGAGGAAGTGTTAACGTGGCAGCCCTTTATTCGTGGACTACCGTATTTAAGAGAGGGGTTGTCCAAGTAGTGGACAGCTCTTTTATGTTACACTGTGCAAATATTTTATAAAACCTCTCTGCTACTGTTGTATTCAGAAAAGTGATTGAGAACTATGTGACTCTGCCAGTTACATCCTGGGGTAAATGTGCCCCACGAAGAATATTTTAGCAACACTGTTCCTTATAAACTATTGGTGAGTACTTTTTTTTTTTTTCTTCAATAAATGCCCCATTATTAAGTGGACTTGTGTGCTAATGTAGGCATCATATTCCTAAGTAATGTGTTTGCGCCACCTACTGGTCATTAATAATAATGTCACTTACAGGCAGAATATATTTACTTGTCTTCCTGCATCACCCATTTACAGTATAAAAATGGGAAAATGCAGGTATCACAGTGACACATTGCAACAATGGATGGAATGATTTTCTATTTCTGCAATATACTGCGATACAGGGTAGGAAATGACTCCCAATGTGTTGGACTTTCTGTAGGTGGACACTCGTCATTAGACTTCAATGCAAGTTGCCTATGACATGTGACTTGCTTGCAAGTTGGCTATTTATTTTACGGCAAAATCCCAGCTTTACAATTCTCTATTCAGAGAAATGCTGTTGCGGAGCACAAGTCTCCATGTAGCCCTAGCCTTAATCCACAAATCTATTCCTAACGAATGAACCCATAAATCAAAAAGTCTTAGGATATTGGTGAAAGGTGATGTCCCACCTTACTGTGAATTTCCACTTGTTCGTGGTTAAATCAGTAGAAAAGTGCAATACAATACATTAGTATATATAAGCCTTTGTATTTCTGATCTCAATAAAATATCTGAAATAACTGAAGAGATTATACTTAACTAAATCTGTCCTGTTCAGCTTTCTACATTCTGCAGCAAGCAGAGTCTAGACTGACAAGTCCCATGTTATTTACAGTCATTCTGAAGAATGAGAACAGTTTTGACAATTGCAGATTCATCGTTAGAATCTCGCAGAGACATTGAGGTGGATTTACTAAGCCTGTCTAAAACACAGCTCAAACAACTTAATAGAAGACTTACGTGTCGCAGTATAAGGGCTCATTCACACTTCCGATTTTTCCACATACAAGAAAAAGGAACGATTATTCTGATCAGAGTGTGGTCCGAGTGTCATCAGATTTTCTCGTACATGGGGAAAAAAAAGGTTTCTCCACATTCTCCTATGTGACACTTTCTGTAAATCGGACTGCACTTGGATATCATCTGAGTGCGAATCGATCTTGTCACTGACCAATAGACTTGTATTGCTGATTTTGACCTGACCTCGGATCAAAATCGTACATGTCTCCACAATTTTACGTGAACAATCACGGAAATGTGAATTGCTCCATAGACTATCACAGGTATGAGTGATATCTCTGAAAACCACGGATAGCATTTGTACGAGAAAATTGGACGTCCGAATGAGGTCTAATGCAAAGTGTCCATTTGTTTAGCTAATATATAATTGATTGTGAATCAATGTCATCCATTTTGGTGCAAATAAAAGAAAAAGTAACAACAATTGCACGGGAGATGCAACAGCAAGACAGACCCCAAAAACGGAATGATTTGGCAGGTGGTGGCCATAGAGAATTACTCTTCCTGATTATTCTCTAGTTTTGCTAGTGTCCTGGTCACTACTGGTAGCATTGTAAGGGGGATGACAGCACCGCGGGTACCTGCGTGCCGGGTCCGGAACTGAAAAGGCTGCATCCCCTGTTCCCTGGAGGAAGTTTTAGCGAGGTGGACCTTCCTCTGTTGCCTGGAGGAAGCTTGAGTGAGGCAGACCTTCCTCCTGACCAAGGGGTGCGGAGATATAAAGGAGAACACGCGCACAGCAGGGCAGTTTAGAGCCAACCCGAGGCAGTGCGCTCCGCACCTGACCCACCAACACTGCGACGGACTGCAGCAGACAGACCCGGTGGCTTAGAGAGAGACTTGGCGGGAACAGACAGAGCGCAGTCAGGCGAGCGGTGCGCCCCATCCCTCACACAGAGTACCGGCACCGCAAACGGCAGCATTGAGAGGATCCCCCGCTGTATGCAGGAGGACCGCTCCGCTGAGGGGAGCCATGTGCTCAGCAGCAGCTCAGAGAGAGACTTGGTGGGAACAGACAGTGTGCAGCAGGGACCAGTGAGTGCTGTGGTCCCAGAGCATCCGTACAGCGCAGCCAACGCTCAAGCACCACCACCGCTGACAGAGACTGTAAGGAGAGACGTGCAGGGTGCCCATTGGTCACCACGGAGTGAGGTGTGGAACATTCCGGGCTAGTGAGTACTGTGTGCATGCTGCCAGAGAGAGATCGGATGCAGCACCCTGCCGGAGAAGCAGCACGCCAGTGGTTGTCGGCGCTTCAGTCTTGGCAGGAGCAGGCAGCGCGCAGCATGGAGAGAAGAGTGCAGCGCGCCCAGTAGCTGACAGAGATTGAGGTGCCATGTGCTTCATGACCGTGAGTACAGCGCACGTGCCACAAAGAGAGAACCGAGTACTGGACAGACTTTTGCAACCCACCTTACCAGCTCATACTTATTATTAAATGTCACCTGCTTAACCCAGCAGGAAGTACAGTGGCATCTAAAAATCACTAAAATTGACAAATCTCCGGGCCCGGATGGGATACACCCCTGAGTACTGCAGGAATTAAGTACAGTCATTGATAGACCAATATTTTTAATCTTTAAAGACTCCATAATAACAAGGTCTGTACCTCAGGACTGGCGTATAGCAAATGTGGTGCCAATATTCAAAAAGGGGACAAAAACTGAACTCGGAAATTATAGGCCAGTAAGCTTAACCTCTACTGTGGGTAAAATCCTGGAGGGCATTCTAAGGGATGTTATGCTGGAGTATCTGAAGAGGAATAACCTCATGACCCAATACCAACATGGGCTTACTAGGGACCGTTACTGTCAGACTAATCTGATCAATTTCTATGAAGAGGTAGGTTCCGGACTGGACCAAGGGAACCCAGTGGACGTAGTGTATATGGACTTTTCAAAAGCTTTTGATACGGTGCCACACATTAGGTTGATACATAAAATGAGAATAATGGGGATAGGGGAAAATATGTGTAAGTGGGTTAAGAGCTGGCTCAGGGATAGGAAACAAAGGGTGGTTATTAATGGAGCACACTCGGACTGGGTCGTGGTTAGCAGTGGGGTACCACAGGGGTCAGTATTGGGCCCTCTTCTTTTTAACATTTATTAATGTTCTTGTAGGGGGCATACAGAGCAGAATTTCAATATTTGCAGATAATAATAGATGACACTAAACTCTGCAGGGAAATCAATACAGAGGAGGACAATTTTATATTACAGGATGATTTATGTAAACTAGAAGCTTGGGCTGATAAATGGCAAATGAGCTTTAATGGGGATAAATGTAAGGTCAAGCACTTGGGTAGAAGTAATAAGATGTATAACTATGTGCTTAATTCTAAAACTCTGGGTAAAACCATCAATGAAAAAGACCTGGGTGTATGGGTGGATGACAAACTCACATTTAGTGGCCAGTGTCAGGCAGCTGCTGCAAAGGCAAATAAAATAATGGGATGCATTAAAAGAGGCATAGATGCTCATGAGGAGAACATAATTTTACCTCTATACAAGTCACTAGTTCTTTTTCAAAGATTTATTAAGTTTTTCAATAAACAGGATAGTTAAAGGGTGGGGAGGGAAGGGATATGATGGGGGGGAAAGGGGGGGAGTGTAGGATAGTAACATACGATACAGTGCACACAGAAACAAGTAAAACATAACATATGCTGATGGCTATGAGTATCTTAGTAAGTTTTAGACAAATTGAACTTGCTGGTCAGTAGCTTAGTACAGTGGTAAGAGCATCCCCTCTTGGGGAAGAGAATGATGGGTTAGGTTGCTTAATCTGCAAGAGAAAGTATACGCAGAACAGCGGCAATAACATTAAGTAACTATAATTAAGTGCTAGCCCGTCCCTTTGGGACACCCTAAGTGTGACAAGGGCATGTGGGTGAAAATATCTGGCTCATTATCAAAGCTAATTATTAGGAAGAAATACATTTGTAACTTGTAAGAGGCGTAATAAAGACAGACGCTAATATATGTAGGGCAGAACTACAAGTCAAGTAGGACCATTGGAGGCTCTAGAAGGTTCCAGTCCATGTTGCTGCAGGAAGGACAAACCTTCCTGAGGGGTTGCAATATGTACGATCCCGGACATGAATTTTACCAAAAGAGTAGAGGAAGGAGACCATGAATAGCTTTTCAAGTGGGGGGGGTTTAACAGACTCTGAGACTCCCCTGATTTTCACGTTGCTTCTTCGCCTATAGTCTTCAAGACTTGCCAAGTAACACCTAAGTGAATCTATGTATCTTTGCAGAAGATAAGGACGAGGAGGAGGAGGAGGAATCGAGGTTTTCCACAATGGATGTCAGTGCGTCCTTTATATAAGACTCAGATGCTGTATCCGTACAAGATGGTCCAGTGTTTGGTGGATTGAAAGAGAGGAACGAGTATTTATCTGGTATTAGAAAGCAGACATCCAGTTTCCTATTTATAATGTCGCAAAAGGCCTTCAGCATATTGTCTAAAGATAACTCAGTGGGGGGTCCATCAGCAGCCATCACCCCTTCAGCACTGGGGAAGAGGCATGTTACTTCTGTGGTGGAGTTCTCCTCCCCCTGACTGATACAGCTGCTAGGTCTCTGTAGCGGTGCAACTTGTAAGCAGCGACTTTTCTGTGACGCGCCATCCGGTTTGGCCGGCGTTGCTCCAGGACCTGTGACCCGATGCTTCTCCCTCACCTGAGGTCTGAGTTGAGGTATGAACGCAGGGGCTTCATACCTTAAGGCACGACTGGCAATCTGTCTCCTCACATCTTTAGCAGCCGTGCCGCCGCGGGTTGCGGGTGGAGTTGTGGGCGGGGTTTCATCCTTTCTCCTGCACCCCGGCCACGTCAGCATATGCAGGGCCGCGGCTTTGAGTCTAATCCCGGAGGTTGCGCTGGCTTGAGAGGATGAGCAGAGGGTCTCAGGGATTTCAGAGCGGAAGCCGCTTGTGGTAAGAACTTACCCGGGGCCCTTCTCGCAGCCGGGTCGGGGTTCATTTCTTTGGGAGCGGGGACATCGCACGCTGTGGGCGGAGTTGTGGGCGGGATTTCAGCTTTTCTCCTGCTTCCCTGTTTCGCCGGCTCAGGCGAGGCCGCGGCTTTGGGCCTACTTACGGAAGTAGCTCCGGTTTGTGTGAAAGTAATGGAGGGTCTCATGGATTTTAGTGCGGGAGCCGCTGTGGATGAGAGCTTGTCCGGGGGCCTTCTTGTAGCCGGATCTGGGCTGGAGCCTGAGAATTTTGTTGAGTGTAATCCTTTGTCCTCTTGTGTGTGCAGGCCTGTAATAAGGCCGCAGCTAGAGCTTACATGTCTTGGTGCTGTTTTTGTTGTCTTTAAAGCTGTTTTTTTCATCTTGCGTCGTTCTCAATCGCTTTAAACAAGGCTTAGAGGTATTTCTTCCCAAAAAGTATGCAATATGCAGCTAATAATGAGGGATTCTTTAGGAGCTCCTGTATCCCAGGTCTACTCCTGATCCCCAGCAAGCCATGCCCTACAAGTCACTAGTTCAACCACACTTAGAATACTGTGTACAGTTCTGGTCTCCGGTGTATCAGAAAGACATAGCTGAACTAGAGCGGGTGCAGAGAAGAGCGACCATGGTTATTAGAGGACTGGGGGGTCTGCAATACCAAGATAGGTTATTACACTTGGGGCTATTTAGTTTGGAAAAAACGAAGGCTAAGGGGTGATCTTATTTTAATGTATAAATATATGAGGGGACAGTACAAAGACCTTTCTGATGATCTTTTTAATCATAGACCTGAGACAGGGACAAGGGGGCATCCTCTACGTCTGGAGGAAAGAAGGTTTAAGCATAATAACAGACGCGGATTCTTTACTGTAAGAACAGTGAGACTATGGAACTCTCTGCCGTATGATGTTGTAATGAGTGATTCATTACTAACATTTAAGAAGGGACTGGATGCGTTTCTTGAAAAGTATGTTACAGGTTATATATACTAGATTCCTTGAAAGGGTGTTGATCCAGGGAACTAGTCTGATTGCCGTATGTGGAGTCGGGAAGGAATTTTTTTCCCCAATGTGGAGCTTACTCTTTGCCACATGGGTTTTTTTTGCCTTCCTCTGGATCAACATGTTAGGGCATGTTAGGTTAGGCTATGGGTTGAACTAGATGGACTTAAAGTCTTCCCTCAACCTTAAAAACTATGTTACTATGTTACTTTCCCACTCACGGGAGAGGCCATGACTTTGCCAGTGTATATTTGCATAGCCACGTTGGGCTCGTACAGTACGGTGGCCCACACCCTTGCCAGCCACTACAGCATATGGACTAGGGGTAGCAGAAGGTACCGGAGATAAACCACTGCCACCAGAAGATGGGACATTGTTGCACACAGGACCACATTGGAAAAGACACCGCGCCAGCTGTTGTCGGCGCTATTCACTTCATGGACCTAGGAACCACTGACTTTCATCAGAACTGCCGTTATCTGAACCGTTGTTCTTCAACTCACAATATCCTTTGCCATTTGAACTGTTTAATCCCCTGTTTAACCCTGCACCTCCCTGTGAGGAGTTAACCCCGTTACATTAAAACTGTTATACTTGTTAACCCTTACCCTGCGTCCTGTCCGTCACTGCATCCCGCAACCTGCTCACAGCATCAGGAGGTACCTGGAGCCCACTTAGGTTGCACAGGTAGTCTAGCTCCTCTAGGATGCATATGTGCCATCACAAGAAGGTTTGCTGTGTCTCCCAATCTTAAGAGCATGAAGCAGATACCAGGACACTGGCAGTTACATGATTCGAGCCAGGCAGTAGTAGAGCAAAAACCCAGCAGCAGAACCGCTATCTGCTTCTTTGAGAGGGGAGGAACACTGGCTGAGCCCTACAAAATGACCTTCAGTGGCAGTGGTATGGATGTTTTTCATCAAATTGTTAGAAACACTCTATTAAAGATGACCTCCTGTAGTGGAACCTTTGGTAACAGCTCATCAATATTCAGCAGAGAACACCAGATACGGCAGGTCTGGCACTAGAGAATGTTATGATGTCTACGACATTGTCCAGCATGATCGGTTTGGTGGCTGGTCAGTGATGGCCTGGGGAGGCATATCCTTGGAGTGTTGCACAAACCTCCGCGTGATAGCCAAAGGCTCTCTGACAGCTAAGGCACCAGGATTAAATTCTCAGAGCCATTGTCAGACCTTCTCTTGGTCCACTGGTCCCTGGTTTCCTGACAATGCCTGACACCATGTGGCCAGAGTGTGCGAGTACTTAATTGATAATGAATTGATGTCACTGACTGGTTCTAAATATTCTCAGACCTGAAATCAATTGAGAACTTGTGGGACATTATATATCAATGCATCTATTTCTGCCAAGAGACACCACTGACTCTCCAAGAGCTCACTGATGCCCAGAGTTGCCACCTGAAGAAGATGGAACTATTCCGTTGAAACGCGTTGTGGAAATATTAAATGAAGACTTTTTAATACCAGCTGAACTGTGTCGCTTGCGCTCCATATGACCGATCCATTTCTACTTCATCCAGTCTTATCCTCTTCTGAGGCATCCAGCCGGAGCTGCAGCGTACTATCTGCAGTAAAAAAAAACTCCCATCACCAGCTTGGCGTTCCTGTGAAGCTGCCTATTCTGACTCTGTTTACATAATACTGAGTCACATTATGAGCTGCTATGATGGAATTGGATCTGCCTGTGATTTACATTTTTTACTTACATTTTCGAGTGATTTGGAATCCAGGTGTCAATTGGTTGCCGACTTCCATTAACCGCTAATACGTCATTTTGTCCTCAATAAATTGCACAATTTATATTACGATTTTCAACTTGAATCTTTGTTTCATTGAAATCCAATATATGATTTAACGTTCCCTTAATTGTTTTTAACGATCCATATAGACAGCTCAAATTTAGACAAGACAGATTTAAAATGTGCCAAATTTATAACAGTAACTAATGCAGGTTGATAAATTTAGTTAATCTTTAGTTACCTTTGTCTAATTATATACCAGTTATTGGTTGGTATAGTTCAAGGCAATATTTTCAGCAATATTTTGCATAAAATTTTGGCACACGTCATTTTATGTACACCCCATCGCACAAGGTTAATCTCCTTTTCCAATAAACAACATCCCCTTCCCGTAGCGTTAGAAACAAACAATTTTTATTAAGAAAACAAGAACTGTGAGGGATGTACAATAGTCAACATTATCTTATTTTAGCAAATCTCTCCTATGAAACCTAACTGCCATGTTTGATTTTATTTCATACCTCTAGTAGGGATGAGCAAACCCGAACTGTAAAGTTCGGGGTTCATATTGCGCACCTAGTGTCCGATTCCAAACGCCGAACACCGACTTTTTTCTACTTCGATGCCAAATAAAGTTTGTTGAAAGGCTGCAGCTCACAGTGCATAGTGACCTAATACAACCTGGTGCCGAGTACCCATAATACAGTCTGGTGCACAGTGACTTAATACAGCCTCGCACAGCATGCATTAATAGCCTAGTGCAATGTGCCCTAACAGCCCAGTGCAGAGTGCCCTAACAGCCTGGTGCACAGTGCCCTAACAGCCCAGTGTACAGTGCCCTAACAGCCTGGTGGAGAGTACCCGTAATACAGCCTGGTGCAGAGTACCCGTAATATAGATTGGTCCACAGTGACCTAATACAGCCTGGTAAACAGTGACCAAATACAGCCTGGTGCAGAGTACCCATATACCTGTATAACTTCATCATTTGTGGATATACCTGTATAAATTCATCATTCGTAGATATACCTGTATAAATTCACCATTTGTGGATATACCTGTATAAATTCACCATTTGTGGATATACCTGTATAAATTCATCATTTGTGGATATACCTGTATAAATTCATCATTTGTGGATATACCTGTAAAAATTCATCATTTGTGGATATACCTGTACACATTCACCATTTGTGGATATACCTGTATAAATTCACCATTTGTGGATATACCTGTATAAATTCACAATTTGTGGACATACCTGTATACATTCACCATTTGTGGATATGCCTGTATAAATTCACCATTTGTGGATATACCTGTATAAATTCACCATTTGTGGACATACCTGTATACATTCACCATTTGTGGACATACCTGTATACATTCACCATTTGTGGACATACCTGTATACATTCACCATTTGTGGACATACCTGTATACATTCACCATTTGTGGACATACCTGTATACATTTACCATTTGTGGATATACTTGTATACATTCACAATTTGTGGACATACCTGTATACATTCACCATTTGTGGATATACCTGTATAAATTCACCATTTTTGGACATACCTGTATACATTCACCATTTGTGGATATTCCTGTATAAATTCACCATTTGTGGATATAGCTGCATAAATTCACCATTTGTGGATATAGCTGCATAAATTCACCATTTGTGGATATACCTGTATAAATTCATCATTTGTGGATATACCTGTATAAATTCACCATTTGTGGACTTACCTGTATAAATTCACCATTTGTGGATATACCTGTATAAATTCATCATTTGTGGATATACCTGTATAAATTCACCATTTGTGGACTTACCTGTATAAATTCACCATTTGTGGATATACCTGTGTAAATTCATCATTTGTGGATATACCTGTACACATTCACCATTTGTGGATATACCTGTACACATTCACTATTTGTGGATATACCTGTATAAATTCACCATTTGTGGATATTCCTGTATAAATTCACCATTTGTGGACATAAATGTATAAATTCACCATTTGTGGACATACCTGTATAAATTCACCATTTGTGGATATACCTGTATAAACTCACCATTTGTGGACATACCTGTATAAATTCACCATTTGTGGATATACCTGTATAATTTCACCATTTGTGGACATACCTGTATAAATTCACCATTTGTGGACATACCTGTATAAATTAACCATTTGTGGATATACCTGTACACATTCACCATTTGTGGATATACCTGTATAAATTCACCATTTGTGGATATTCCTGTATAAATTCACCATTTGTGGACATACCTGTATAAATTCACCATTTGTGGATATACCTGTATAAATTCACCATTTGTGCATATACCTCTACACATTCACCATTTGTGGATATACCTGTATAAATTCACCATTTGTGGACATACCTGTATAAATTCACCATTTGTGGATATTCCTGTATAAATTCACCATTTGTGGACATACCTGTATAAATTCACCATTTGTGGATATACCTGTACACATTCACCATTTGTGGATATACCTGTATAAATTCACCATTTGTGGACATACCTGTATAAATTCACCATTTGTGGATATACCTGTATAAATTCACCATTTGTGGACATACCTGTATAAATTCACCATTTGTGGATATACCTGTATAAATTCACCATTTGTGGACATACCTGTATAAATTCACCATTTGTGGACATACCTGTATAAATTAACCATTTGTGGATATACCTGTATAAATTCACCATTTGTGGACATACCTGTATAAATTCACCATTTGTGGATATACCTGTACACATTCACCATTTGTGGATATACCTGTATAAATTCACCATTTGTGGACATACCTGTATAAATTCACCATTTGTGGATGTACCTGTATAAATTCACCATTTGTGGATATACCTGTACACATTCACCATTTGTGGACATACCTGTATAAATTCACCATTTGTGGACATACCTGTATAAATTCACCATTTGTGGACTTACCTGTATAAATTCACCATTTGTGGACATACCTGTATAAATTCACCATTTGTGGATATACCTGTATAAATTCACCATTTGTGGATATACCTGTATAAATTCACCATTTGTGGATATTCCTGTATAAATTCACCATTTGTGGACATACCTGTATAAATTCACCATTTGTGGACATACCTGTATAAATTCACCATTTGTGGACATACCTGTATAAATTCACCATTTGTGGATATACCTGTATAAATTCACCATTTGTGGACATACCTGTATAAATTCACCATTTGTGGATATACCTGTATAAATTCACCATTTGTGGACATACCTGTATAAATTCACCATTTGTGGACATACCTGTATAAATTCACCATTTGTGGACATACCTGTATAAATTAACCATTTGTGGATATACCTGTATAAATTCACCATTTGTGGACATACCTGTATAAATTCACCATTTGTGGATATACCTGTACACATTCACCATTTGTGGATATACCTGTATAAATTCACCATTTGTGGACATACCTGTATAAATTCACCATTTGTGGATGTACCTGTATAAATTCACCATTTGTGGATATACCTGTACACATTCACCATTTGTGGACATACCTGTATAAATTCACCATTTGTGGACATACCTGTATAAATTCACCATTTGTGGACTTACCTGTATAAATTCACCATTTGTGGACATACCTGTATAAATTCACCATTTGTGGATATACCTGTATAAATTCACCATTTGTGGATATACCTGTACGCATTCACCATTTGTGGACTTACCTGTATAAGTTCACCATTTGTGGATATACCTGTATAAATTCACCGTTTGTGGATATACCTGTGTAAATTCATCATTTGTGGACTTACCTGTATAAATTCACCATTTGTGGATATACCTGTATAAATTCACCATTTGTGGACATACCTGTATAAATCCACCATTTGTGGATGTACCTGTATAAATTCACCATTTGTGGATATACCTGTACACATTCACCATTTGTGGACATACCTGTATAAATTCACCATTTGTGGACTTAACTGTATAAATTCACCATTTGTGGACATACCTGTATAAATTCACCATTTGTGGATATACCTGTATAAATTCACCATTTGTGGATGTACCTGTGTAAATTCACCATTTGTGGATATACCTGTACGCATTCACCATTTGTGGATATACCTGTATAAATTCATCATTTGTGGAAATACCTGTATAAATTCACCATTTGTGGACATACCTGTATAAATTCACCATTTGTGGATATACCTGTACACATTCACCATTTGTGGATATACCTGTATAAATTCACCATTTGTGGACATACCTGTATAAATTCACCATTTGTGGATGTACCTGTATAAATTCACCATTTGTGGATATACCTGTATAAATTAACCATTTGTGGATATACCTGTATAAATTCACCATTTGTGGACATACCTGTATAAATTCACCATTTGTGGATGTACCTGTATAAATTCACCATTTGTGGATATACCTGTACACATTCACCATTTGTGGACATACCTGTATAAATTCACCATTTGTGGACATACCTGTATAAATTCACCATTTGTGGACTTACCTGTATAAATTCACCATTTGTGGACATACCTGTATAAATTCACCATTTGTGGATATACCTGTATAAATTCACCATTTGTGGATATACCTGTACGCATTCACCATTTGTGGACTTACCTGTATAAGTTCACCATTTGTGGATATACCTGTATAAATTCACCGTTTGTGGATATACCTGTGTAAATTCATCATTTGTGGACTTACCTGTATAAATTCACCATTTGTGGATATACCTGTATAAATTCACCATTTGTGGACATACCTGTATAAATCCACCATTTGTGGATGTACCTGTATAAATTCACCATTTGTGGATATACCTGTACACATTCACCATTTGTGGACATACCTGTATAAATTCACCATTTGTGGACATACCTGTATAAATTCACCATTTGTGGACATACCTGTATAAATTCACCATTTGTGGACATACCTGTATAAATTCACCATTTGTGGACTTACCTGTATAAATTCACCATTTGTGGACATACCTGTATAAATTCACCATTTGTGGATATACCTGTATAAATTCACCATTTGTGGATATACCTGTACGCATTCACCATTTGTGGACTTACCTGTATAAGTTCACCATTTGTGGATATACCTGTATAAATTCACCGTTTGTGGATATACCTGTGTAAATTCATCATTTGTGGACTTACCTGTATAAATCCACCATTTGTGGATATACCTGTATAAATTCACCATTTGTGGATATACCTGTACACATTCACCATTTGTGGATATACCTGTATAAATTCACCATTTGTGGACATACCTGTATAAATTCACCATTTGTGGACTTAACTGTATAAATTCACCATTTGTGGACATACCTGTATAAATTCACCATTTGTGGATATACCTGTATAAATTCACCATTTGTGGATGTACCTGTGTAAATTCACCATTTGTGGATGTACCTGTGTAAATTCACCATTTGTGGATATACCTGTACGCATTCACCATTTGTGGATATACCTGTATAAATTCACCATTTGTGGACATACCTGTATAAATTCACCATTTGTGGACTTAACTGTATAAATTCACCATTTGTGGACATACCTGTATAAACTCACCATTTGTGGATATACCTGTATAAATTCACCATTTGTGGATGTACCTGTGTAAATTCACCATTTGTGGATATACCTGTACGCATTCACCATTTGTGGATATACCTGTACACATTCACCATTTGTGGATATACCTGTATAAATTCACCATTTGTGGACATACCTGTATAAATTCACCATTTGTGGATGTACCTGTATAAATTCACCATTTGTGGATATACCTGTACACATTCACCATTTGTGGACATACCTGTATAAATTCACCATTTGTGGACATACCTGTATAAATTCACCATTTGTGGACTTACCTGTATAAATTCACCATTTGTGGACATACCTGTATAAATTCACCATTTGTGGATATACCTGTATAAATTCACCATTTGTGGATATACCTGTACGCATTCACCATTTGTGGACTTACCTGTATAAGTTCACCATTTGTGGATATACCTGTATAAATTCACCGTTTGTGGATATACCTGTGTAAATTCATCATTTGTGGACTTACCTGTATAAATTCACCATTTGTGGATATACCTGTATAAATTCACCATTTGTGGACATACCTGTATAAATCCACCATTTGTGGATATACCTGTATAAATTCACCATTTGTGGATATACCTGTACACATTCACCATTTGTGGATATACCTGTATAAATTCACCATTTGTGGACATACCTGTATAAATTCACCATTTGTGGACTTAACTGTATAAATTCACCATTTGTGGACATACCTGTATAAATTCAACATTTGTGGATATACCTGTATAAATTCACCATTTGTGGATGTACCTGTGTAAATTCACCATTTGTGGATATACCTGTACGCATTCACCATTTGTGGATATACCTGTGTAAATTCATCATTTGTGGAAATACCTGTATGAATTCACCATTTGTGGACTTACCTGTATAAATTCACCATTTGTGGATATACCTGTACACATTCACCATTTGTGGACATACCTGTATAAATTCACCATTTGTGGACATACCTGTATAAATTCACCATTTGTGGACTTACCTGTATAAATTCACCATTTGTGGACATACCTGTATAAATTCACCATTTGTGGATATACCTGTATAAATTCACCATTTGTGGATATACCTGTACGCATTCACCATTTGTGGACTTACCTGTATAAGTTCACCATTTGTGGATATACCTGTATAAATTCACCGTTTGTGGATATACCTGTGTAAATTCATCATTTGTGGACTTACCTGTATAAATTCACCATTTGTGGATATACCTGTATAAATTCACCATTTGTGGACATACCTGTATAAATCCACCATTTGTGGATGTACCTGTATAAATTCACCATTTGTGGATATACCTGTACACATTCACCATTTGTGGACATACCTGTATAAATTCACCATTTGTGGACATACCTGTATAAATTCACCATTTGTGGACATACCTGTATAAATTCACCATTTGTGGACATACCTCTATAAATTCACCATTTGTGGACTTACCTGTATAAATTCACCATTTGTGGACATACCTGTATAAATTCACCATTTGTGGATATACCTGTATAAATTCACCATTTGTGGATATACCTGTACGCATTCAACATTTGTGGACTTACCTGTATAAGTTCACCATTTGTGGATATACCTGTATAAATTCACCGTTTGTGGATATACCTGTGTAAATTCATCATTTGTGGACTTACCTGTATAAATTCACCATTTGTGGATATACCTGTATAAATTAACCATTTGTGGATATACCTGTATAAATTCACCATTTGTGGACATACCTGTATAAATTCACCATTTGTGGATGTACCTGTATAAATTCACCATTTGTGGATATACCTGTACACATTCACCATTTGTGGACATACCTGTATAAATTCACCATTTGTGGACATACCTGTATAAATTCACCATTTGTGGACATACCTGTATAAATTCACCATTTGTGGACATACCTGTATAAATTTACCATTTGTGGACTTACCTGTATAAATTCACCATTTGTGGACATACCTGTATAAATTCACCATTTGTGGATATACCTGTATAAATTCACCATTTGTGGATATACCTGTACGCATTCACCATTTGTGGACTTACCTGTATAAGTTCACCATTTGTGGATATACCTGTATAAATTCACCGTTTGTGGATATACCTGTGTAAATTCATCATTTGTCGACTTACCTGTATAAATTCACCATTTGTGGATATACCTGTATAAATTCACCATTTGTGGACATACCTGTATAAATCCACCATTTGTGGATATACCTGTATAAATTCACCATTTGTGGATATACCTGTACACATTCACCATTTGTGGATATACCTGTATAAATTCACCATTTGTGGACATACCTGTATAAATTCACCATTTGTGGACTTAACTGTATAAATTCACCAATTGTGGACATACCTGTATAAATTCACAATTTGTGGATATACCTGTATAAATTCACCATTTGTGGATGTACCTGTGTAAATTCACCATTTGTGGATATACCTGTACGCATTCACCATTTGTGGATATACCTGTATAAATTCATCATTTGTGGAAATACCTGTATAAATTCACCATTTGTGGACATACCTGTATAAATTCACCATTTGTGGATATACCTGTACACATTCACCATTTGTGGATATACCTGTATAAATTCACCATTTGTGGACATACCTGTATAAATTCACCATTTGTGGATGTACCTGTATAAATTCACCATTTGTGGATATACCTGTACACATTCACCATTTGTGGACATACCTGTATAAATTCACCATTTGTGGACATACCTGTATAAATTCACCATTTGTGGACTTACCTGTATAAATTCACCATTTGTGGACATACCTGTATAAATTCACCATTTGTGGATATACCTGTATAAATTCACCATTTGTGGATATACCTGTACGCATTCACCATTTGTGGACTTACCTGTATAAGTTCACCATTTGTGGATATACCTGTATAAATTCACCGTTTGTGGATATACCTGTGTAAATTCATCATTTGTGGACTTACCTGTATAAATTCACCATTTGTGGATATACCTGTATAAATTCACCATTTGTGGACATACCTGTATAAATCCACCATTTGTGGATATACCTGTATAAATTCACCATTTGTGGATATACCTGTACACATTCACCATTTGTGGATATACCTGTATAAATTCACCATTTGTGGACTTAACTGTATAAATTCACCATTTGTGGATATACCTGTACGCATTCACCATTTGTGGATATACCTGTATAAATTCACCATTTGTGGATATACCTGTACACATTCACCATTTGTGGACTTACCTGTATAAATTCACCATTTGTGGACATACCTGTATAAATTCACCATTTGTGGATATACCTGTACACATTCACCATTTGTGGATATACCTGTATAAATTCACCATTTGTGGATATACCTGTATAAATTCACCATTTGTGGACATACCTGTATACATTCACCAATTGTGGACATACCTGTATAAATTCACCATTTGTGAACATACCTGTATACATTCACCATTTGTGGATATACCTGTATAAATTCACAATTTGTGGACATACCTGTATAAATTCACCATTTGTGGACATACCTACTGTATATACATTCACCATTTGTGGATATACCTGTATAAATTCACAATTTGTGGATATACCTGTATAAATTCATCATTTGTGGATATACCTGTATAAATTCATCATTTGTGGATATACCTGTATAAATTCACCATTTGTGGACTTACCTGTATACATTCACCATTTGTGGATATACCTGTACACATTCACCATTTGTGGATATACCTGTATAAATTCACCATTTGTGGATATTCCTGTATAAATTCACCATTTGTGGATATTCCTGTATAAATTCACCATTTGTGGACATACCTGTATAAATTCACCATTTGTGGATATACCTGTATAAATTCACCATTTGTGGACATACCTGTATACATTCACCAATTGTGGACATACCTGTATAAATTCATCATTTGTGGACATACCTGTATAAATTCACCATTTGTGGATATACCTGTATACATTCACCATTTGTGCACATACCTGTATAAATTCACCATTTGTGGACATACCTGTATAAATTCACCATTTGTGGATGTACCTGTATAAATTCACTATTTGTGGATATACCTGTACACATTCACCATTTGTGGACATACCTGTATAAATTCACCATTTGTGGACATACCTGTATAAATTCACCATTTGTGGACTTACCTGTATAAATTCACCATTTGTGGACATACCTGTATAAATTCACCATTTGTGGATATACCTGTATAAATTCACCGTTTGTGGATATACCTGTGTAAATTCATCATTTGTGGACTTACCTGTATAAATCCACCATTTGTGGATATACCTGTATAAATTCACCATTTGTGGATATACCTGTATAAATTCACCATTTGTGGATATACCTGTATAAATTCACCATTTGTGGATATACCTGTATACATTCACCATTTGTGGACATACCTGTATAAATTCACCATTTGTGGACATACCTGTATAAATTCACCATTTTGGACATACCTGTATAAATTCACCATTTGTGGATATACCTGTACACATTCACCATTTGTGGACATACCTGTATAAATTCACCATTTGTGGACATACCTACTGTATATACATTCACCATTTGTGGATATACCTGTATAAATTCACCATTTGTGGATATACCTGTACACATTCACCATTTGTGGATATACCTGTATAAATTCACCATTTGTGGATATTCCTGTATAAATTCACCATTTGTGGACATACCTGTATAAATTCACCATTTGTGGATATACCTGTATAAATTCACCATTTGTGGACATACCTGTATACATTCACCAATTGTGGACATACCTGTATAAATTCATCATTTGTGGACATACCTGTATAAATTCACCATTTGTGGATATACCTGTATACATTCACCATTTGTGCACATACCTGTATAAATTCACCATTTGTGGACATACCTGTATAAATTCACCATTTGTGGATGTACCTGTATAAATTCACTATTTGTGGATATACCTGTACACATTCACCATTTGTGGACATATCTGTATAAATTCACCATTTGTGGACATACCTGTATAAATTCACCATTTGTGGACTTACCTGTATAAATTCACCATTTGTGAACATACCTGTATACATTCACCATTTGTGGATATACCTGTATAAATTCACCATTTGTGGACATACCTACTGTATATACATTCACCATTTGTGGATATACCTGTATAAATTCACCATTTGTGGACATACCTACTGTATATACATTCACCATTTGTGGATATACCTGTATAAATTCACAATTTGTGGATATACCTGTATAAATTCATCATTTGTGGATATACCTGTATAAATTCATCATTTGTGGATATACCTGTATAAATTCACCATTTGTGGACTTACCTGTATACATTCACCAATTTTGGATATACCTGTACACATTCACCATTTGTGGATATACCTGTATAAATTCACCATTTGTGGATATTCCTGTATAAATTCACCATTTGTGGATATTCCTGTATAAATTCACCATTTGTGGACATACCTGTATAAATTCACCATTTGTGGATATACCTGTATAAATTCACCATTTGTGGACATACCTGTATACATTCACCAATTGTGGACATACCTGTATAAATTCATCATTTGTGGACATACCTGTATAAATTCACCATTTGTGGATATACCTGTATACATTCACCATTTGTGCACATACCTGTATAAATTCACCATTTGTGGACATACCTGTATAAATTCACCATTTGTGGATGTACCTGTATAAATTCACTATTTGTGGATATACCTGTACACATTCACCATTTGTGGACATACCTGTATAAATTCACCATTTGTAGACATACCTGTATAAATTCACCATTTGTGGACTTACCTGTATAAATTCACCATTTGTGGACATACCTGTATAAATTCACCATTTGTGGATATACCTGTATAAATTCACCGTTTGTGGATATACCTGTGTAAATTCATCATTTGTGGACTTACCTGTATAAATCCACCATTTGTGGATATACCTGTATAAATTCACCATTTGTGGATATACCTGTATAAATTCACCATTTGTGGATATACCTGTATAAATTCACCATTTGTGGATATACCTGTATACATTCACCATTTGTGGACATACCTGTATAAATTCACCATTTGTGGACATACCTGTATAAATTCACCATTTTGGACATACCTGTATAAATTCACCATTTGTGGATATACCTGTACACATTCACCATTTGTGGACATACCTGTATAAATTCACCATTTTTGGACATACCTACTGTATATACATTCACCATTTGTGGATATACCTGTATAAATTCACAATTTGTGGATATACCTGTATAAATTCATCATTTGTGGATATACCTGTATAAATTCATCATTTGTGGATATACCTGTATAAATTCACCATTTGTGGACTTACCTGTATACATTCACCATTTGTGGATATACCTGTACACATTCACCATTTGTGGATATACCTGTATAAATTCACCATTTGTGGATATTCCTGTATAAATTCACCATTTGTGGACATACCTGTATAAATTCACCATTTGTGGATATACCTGTATAAATTCACCATTTGTGGACATACCTGTATACATTCACCAATTGTGGACATACCTGTATAAATTCATCATTTGTGGACATACCTGTATAAATTCACCATTTGTGGATATACCTGTATACATTCACCATTTGTGCACATACCTGTATAAATTCACCATTTGTGGACATACCTGTATAAATTCACCATTTGTGGATGTACCTGTATAAATTCACTATTTGTGGATATACCTGTACACATTCACCATTTGTGGACATACCTGTATAAATTCACCATTTGTGGACATACCTGTATAAATTCACCATTTGTGGACTTACCTGTATAAATTCACCATTTGTGGACATACCTGTATAAATTCACCATTTGTGGATATACCTGTATAAATTCACCATTTGTGGATATACCTGTACGCATTCACCATTTGTGGACTTACCTGTATAAGTTCACCATTTGTGGATATACCTGTATAAATTCACCGTTTGTGGATATACCTGTGTAAATTCATCATTTGTGGACTTACCTGTATAAATTCACCATTTGTGGATATACCTGTATAAATTCACCATTTGTGGACATACCTGTATAAATCCACCATTTGTGGATGTACCTGTATAAATTCACCATTTGTGGATATACCTGTACACATTCACCATTTGTGGACATACCTGTATAAATTCACCATTTGTGGACATACCTGTATAAATTCACCATTTGTGGACATACCTGTATAAATTCACCATTTGTGGACATACCTGTATAAATTCACCATTTGTGGACTTACCTGTATAAATTCACCATTTGTGGACATACCTGTATAAATTCACCATTTGTGGATATACCTGTATAAATTCACCATTTGTGGATATACCTGTACGCATTCAACATTTGTGGACTTACCTGTATAAGTTCACCATTTGTGGATATACCTGTATAAATTCACCGTTTGTGGATATACCTGTGTAAATTCATCATTTGTGGACTTACCTGTATAAATTCACCATTTGTGGATATACCTGTATAAATTCACCATTTGTGGACATACCTGTATAAATCCACCATTTGTGGATATACCTGTATAAATTCACCATTTGTGGATATACCTGTACACATTCACCATTTGTGGATATACCTGTATAAATTCACCATTTGTGGACATACCTGTATAAATTCACCATTTGTGGACTTAACTGTATAAATTCACCATTTGTGGACATACCTGTATAAATTCACCATTTGTGGATATACCTGTATAAATTCACCATTTGTGGATGTACCTGTGTAAATTCACCATTTGTGGATATACCTGTACGCATTCACCATTTGTGGATATACCTGTATAAATTCATCATTTGTGGAAATACCTGTATAAATTCACCATTTGTGGACATACCTGTATAAATTCACCATTTGTGGATATACCTGTACACATTCACCATTTGTGGATATACCTGTATAAATTCACCATTTGTGGACATACCTGTATAAATTCACCATTTGTGGATGTACCTGTATAAATTCACCATTTGTGGATATACCTGTATAAATTAACCATTTGTGGATATACCTGTATAAATTCACCATTTGTGGACATACCTGTATAAATTCACCATTTGTGGATGTACCTGTATAAATTCACCATTTGTGGATATACCTGTACACATTCACCATTTGTGGACATACCTGTATAAATTCACCATTTGTGGACATACCTGTATAAATTCACCATTTGTGGACATACCTGTATAAATTCACCATTTGTGGACATACCTGTATAAATTCACCATTTGTGGACTTACCTGTATAAATTCACCATTTGTGGACATACCTGTATAAATTCACCATTTGTGGATATACCTGTATAAATTCACCATTTGTGGATATACCTGTACGCATTCACCATTTGTGGACTTACCTGTATAAGTTCACCATTTGTGGATATACCTGTATAAATTCACCGTTTGTGGATATACCTGTGTAAATTCATCATTTGTCGACTTACCTGTATAAATTCACCATTTGTGGATATACCTGTATAAGTTCACCATTTGTGGACATACCTGTATAAATCCACCATTTGTGGATATACCTGTATAAATTCACCATTTGTGGATATACCTGTACACATTCACCATTTGTGGATATACCTGTATAAATTCACCATTTGTGGACATACCTGTATAAATTCACCATTTGTGGACTTAACTGTATAAATTCACCATTTGTGGACATACCTGTATAAATTCACAATTTGTGGATATACCTGTATAAATTCACCATTTGTGGATGTACCTGTGTAAATTCACCATTTGTGGATATACCTGTACGCATTCACCATTTGTGGATATACCTGTATAAATTCATCATTTGTGGAAATACCTGTATAAATTCACCATTTGTGGACATACCTGTATAAATTCACCATTTGTGGATATACCTGTACACATTCACCATTTGTGGATATACCTGTATAAATTCACCATTTGTGGACATACCTGTATAAATTCACCATTTGTGGATGTACCTGTATAAATTCACCATTTGTGGATATACCTGTACACATTCACCATTTGTGGACATACCTGTATAAATTCACCATTTGTGGACATACCTGTATAAATTCACCATTTGTGGACTTACCTGTATAAATTCACCATTTGTGGACATACCTGTATAAATTCACCATTTGTGGATATACCTGTATAAATTCACCATTTGTGGATATACCTGTACGCATTCACCATTTGTGGACTTACCTGTATAAGTTCACCATTTGTGGATATACCTGTATAAATTCACCGTTTGTGGATATACCTGTGTAAATTCATCATTTGTGGACTTACCTGTATAAATTCACCATTTGTGGATATACCTGTATAAATTCACCATTTGTGGACATACCTGTATAAATCCACCATTTGTGGATATACCTGTATAAATTCACCATTTGTGGATATACCTGTACACATTCACCATTTGTGGATATACCTGTATAAATTCACCATTTGTGGACATACCTGTATAAATTCACCATTTGTGGACTTAACTGTATAAATTCACCATTTGTGGACATACCTGTATAAATTCACCATTTGTGGATATACCTGTATAAATTCACCATTTGTGGATGTACCTGTGTAAATTCACCATTTGTGGATATACCTGTACGCATTCACCATTTGTGGATATACCTGTATAAATTCATCATTTGTGGAAATACCTGTATAAATTCACCATTTGTGGACTTACCTGTATAAATTCACCATTTGTGGATATACCTGTACGCATTCACCATTTGTGGATATACCTGTATAAATTCACCATTTGTGGATATACCTGTACACATTCACCATTTGTGGACTTACCTGTATAAATTCACCATTTGTGGACATACCTGTATAAATTCACCATTTGTGGATATACCTGTACACATTCACCATTTGTGGATATACCTGTATAAATTCACCATTTGTGGATATACCTGTATAAATTCACCATTTGTGGACATACCTGTATACATTCACCAATTGTGGACATACCTGTATACATTCACCATTTGTGGATATACCTGTATAAATTCACAATTTGTGGATATACCTGTATAAATTCATCATTTGTGGATATACCTGTATAAATTCATCATTTGTGGATATACCTGTATAAATTCACCATTTGTGGACTTACCTGTATACATTCACCATTTGTGGATATACCTGTACACATTCACCATTTGTGGATATACCTGTATAAATTCACCATTTGTGGATATTCCTGTATAAATTCACCATTTGTGGATATTCCTGTATAAATTCACCATTTGTGGACATACCTGTATAAATTCACCATTTGTGGATATACCTGTATAAATTCACCATTTGTGGACATACCTGTATACATTCACCAATTGTGGACATACCTGTATAAATTCATCATTTGTGGACATACCTGTATAAATTCACCATTTGTGGATATACCTGTATACATTCACCATTTGTGCACATACCTGTATAAATTCACCATTTGTGGACATACCTGTATAAATTCACCATTTGTGGATGTACCTGTATAAATTCACTATTTGTGGATATACCTGTACACATTCACCATTTGTGGACATACCTGTATAAATTCACCATTTGTGGACATACCTGTATAAATTCACCATTTGTGGACTTACCTGTATAAATTCACCATTTGTGGACATACCTGTATAAATTCACCATTTGTGGATATACCTGTATAAATCCACCATTTGTGGATATACCTGTATAAATTCATCATTTGTGGATATACCTGTATAAATTCATCATTTGTGGATATACCTGTATAAATTCACCATTTGTGGACTTACCTGTATACATTCACCATTTGTGGATATACCTGTACACATTCACCATTTGTGGATATACCTGTATAAATTCACCATTTGTGGATATTCCTGTATAAATTCACCATTTGTGGATATTCCTGTATAAATTCACCATTTGTGGACATACCTGTATAAATTCACCATTTGTGGATATACCTGTATAAATTCACCATTTGTGGACATACCTGTATACATTCACCAATTGTGGACATACCTGTATAAATTCATCATTTGTGGACATACCTGTATAAATTCACCATTTGTGGATATACCTGTATACATTCACCATTTGTGCACATACCTGTATAAATTCACCATTTGTGGACATACCTGTATAAATTCACCATTTGTGGATGTACCTGTATAAATTCACTATTTGTGGATATACCTGTACACATTCACCATTTGTGGACATACCTGTATAAATTCACCATTTGTGGACATACCTGTATAAATTCACCATTTGTGGACTTACCTGTATAAATTCACCATTTGTGGACATACCTGTATAAATTCACCATTTGTGGATATACCTGTATAAATCCACCATTTGTGGATATACCTGTATAATTTCACCATTTGTGGATATACCTGTATAAATTCACCATTTGTGGATATACCTGTATAAATTCACCATTTGTGGATATACCTGTACACATTCACCATTTGTGGATATACCTGTATACATTCACCATTTGTGGACATACCTGTATAAATTCACCATTTGTGGACATACCTGTATAAATTCACCATTTGTGGATATACCTGTACACATTCACCATTTGTGGACATACCTGTATAAATTCACCATTTGTGGACATACCTACTGTATATACATTCACCATTTGTGGATATACCTGTATAAATTCACAATTTGTGGATATACCTGTATAAATTCATCATTTGTGGATATACCTGTATAAATTCATCATTTGTGGATATACCTGTATAAATTCACCATTTGTGGACTTACCTGTATACATTCACCATTTGTGGATATACCTGTACACATTCACCATTTGTGGATATACCTGTATAAATTCACCATTTGTGGATATTCCTGTATAAATTCACCATTTGTGGACATACCTGTATAAATTCACCATTTGTGGACATACCTGTATAAATTCACCATTTGTGGACTTACCTGTATAAATTCACCATTTGTGGACATACCTGTATAAATTCACCATTTGTGGATATACCTGTATAAATTCACCGTTTGTGGATATACCTGTGTAAATTCATCATTTGTGGACTTACCTGTATAAATTCACCATTTGTGGATATACCTGTATAAATTCACCATTTGTGGATATACCTGTATAAATTCACCATTTGTGGATATACCTGTATAAATTCACCATTTGTGGATATACCTGTATACATTCACCATTTGTGGACATACCTGTATAAATTCACCATTTGTGGACATACCTGTATAAATTCACCATTTTGGACATACCTGTATAAATTCACCATTTGTGGATATACCTGTACACATTCACCATTTGTGGACATACCTGTATAAATTCACCATTTATGGACTTACCTGTATAAATTCACCATTTGTGGACATACCTGTATAAATTCACCATTTGTGAATATACCTGTATAAATTCACCATTTGTGGATATACCTGTAGGCATTCACCATTTGTGGATATACCTGTATAAATTCACCATTTGTGGACATACCTGTATAAATTCACCATTTGTGGACTTACCTGTATAAATTCACCATTTGTGGATATACCTGTACGCATTCACCATTTGTGGATATACCTGTATAAATTCACCGTTTGTGTATATACCTGTACACATTCACCATTTGTGGACTTACCTGTATAAATTCACCATTTGTGGACATACCTGTATACATTCACCAATTGTGGACATACCTGTATAAATTCACCATTTGTGAACATACCTGTATACATTCACCATTTGTGGATATACCTGTATAAATTCACAATTTGTGGACATACCTGTATAAATTCACCATTTGTGGACATACCTACTGTATATACATTCACCATTTGTGGATATACCTGTATAAATTCACAATTTGTGGATATACCTGTATAAATTCATCATTTGTGGATATACCTGTATAAATTCATCATTTGTGGATATACCTGTATAAATTCACCATTTGTGGACTTACCTGTATACATTCACCATTTGTGGATATACCTGTACACATTCACCATTTGTGGATATACCTGTATAAATTCACCATTTGTGGATATTCCTGTATAAATTCACCATTTGTGGATATTCCTGTATAAATTCACCATTTGTGGACATACCTGTATAAATTCACCATTTGTGGATATACCTGTATAAATTCACCATTTGTGGACATACCTGTATACATTCACCAATTGTGGACATACCTGTATAAATTCATCATTTGTGGACATACCTGTATAAATTCACCATTTGTGGATGTACCTGTATAAATTCACTATTTGTGGATATACCTGTACACATTCACCATTTGTGGACATACCTGTATAAATTCACCATTTGTGGACATACCTGTATAAATTCACCATTTGTGGACTTACCTGTATAAATTCACCATTTGTGGACATACCTGTATAAATTCACCATTTGTGGATATACCTGTATAAATTCACCGTTTGTGGATATACCTGTGTAAATTCATCATTTGTGGACTTACCTGTATAAATTCACCATTTGTGGATATACCTGTATAAATTCACCATTTGTGGATATACCTGTATAAATTCACCATTTGTGGATATACCTGTATAAATTCACCATTTGTGGATATACCTGTATACATTCACCATTTGTGGACATACCTGTATAAATTCACCATTTGTGGACATACCTGTATAAATTCACCATTTTGGACATACCTGTATAAATTCACCATTTGTGGATATACCTGTACACATTCACCATTTGTGGACATACCTGTATAAATTCACCATTTATGGACTTACCTGTATAAATTCACCATTTGTGGACATACCTGTATAAATTCACCATTTGTGAATATACCTGTATAAATTCACCATTTGTGGATATACCTGTGTAAATTCACCATTTGTGGATATACCTGTAGGCATTCACCATTTGTGGATATACCTGTATAAATTCACCATTTGTGGACATACCTGTATAAATTCACCATTTGTGGACTTACCTGTATAAATTCACCATTTGTGGATATACCTGTACGCATTCACCATTTGTGGATATACCTGTATAAATTCACCATTTGTGTATATACCTGTACACATTCACCATTTGTGGACTTACCTGTATAAATTCACCATTTGTGGACATACCTGTATACATTCACCAATTGTGGACATACCTGTATAAATTCACCATTTGTGAACATACCTGTATACATTCACCATTTGTGGATATACCTGTATAAATTCACAATTTGTGGACTTACCTGTATAAATTCACCATTTGTGGACATACCTGTATAAATTCACCATTTGTGGATATACCTGTATAAATTCACCGTTTGTGGATATACCTGTGTAAATTCATCATTTGTGGACTTACCTGTATAAATTCACCATTTGTGGATATACCTGTATAAATTCACCATTTGTGGATATTCCTGTATAAATTCACCATTTGTGGACATACCTGTATAAATTCACCATTTGTGGATATACCTGTATAAATTCACCATTTGTGGACATACCTGTATACATTCACCAATTGTGGACATACCTGTATAAATTCATCATTTGTGGACATACCTGTATAAATTCACCATTTGTGGATATACCTGTATACATTCACTAGGGTTGAGTGAAACGGGTCGATCATTTTCAAAAGTCGCCGACTTTTGGCTAAGTCGGCGTCTCATGAAACCCGATCCGACCCCTGTGCTTGTCGGCCATGCGGTACGCGACTTTCGCGCCAAAGTCGCGTTTCAATGACGCGAAAAGCGCCATTTCTCAGCCAATGAAGGTGAACGCAGAGTGTGGGCAGCGTGATGACATAGATCCTGGTCCCCACCATCTTAGAGAAGGGCATTGCAGTGATTGGCTTGCTGTCTGCGGCGTCACAGGGGCTATAAAGGGGCGTTCCCGCCAACCGCCATCTTACTGCTGCTGATCTGAGCTTAGGGAGAGGTTGCTGCCGCTTTGTCAGAAGCAGGGAGAGCGTTAGGCAGGGTCCACTAACCACCAAACCGCTTGTGCTGTAGCGATTTCCACTGTCCAACACCACCTTCGGTGTGCAGGAACAGTGGAAGCTATTTTTTTTTTTTTTTTTCCTCAGCGTTGTAGCTCATTGGGCTGCCCTAGAAGGCTCCGTGATAGCTGTATTGCTGTGTGTACGCCACTGTGCAAACCAACTGCTTTTTTCAAAGCACATATCCTCTTGTTCCTTTCTGCACAGCTATCTTTTTTGTTTGTCCACACTTTTTATTTAATTTGTGCATCAGTCCACTCCTATTGCTGCCTGCCATACCTGGCTTAGATTACTGCAGGGAGATAGTAATTGTAGGACAGTCCCTGTTTTTTTTTTTTTTTGTGGGAGATTAAGATTGGCATTTCTGCTACAGTGCCATCCCTGTGTGTGCCATCTCTCACTGAGTGGGCCATAGAAAGCCTATTTATTTTTTCCGTGATTTGTGTTCTAAATTCTACCTCAACACAAAAACACTACATCAATCAGTGGTAGAAAAATATTGGCCTCAGTCAGGGCTTGTGTGCCACTGCTGTGTGTGCCATCTCTCATTCAGTGGGCTATAGAAAGCCTATTTATTTATTTATTTTTTTTCTTATTATTTGGTTTCTAAAGTCTCCCTGAAAAAAAAAAAAAAAAAAAAACAGTGGGAGAGTAATATTGCCCTTTCAGCTTGTGTGCCAGTCTTGACTCCTGGGTGTGCCACCTCTCTCTCATTCAGTGGGCCATAGAAAGCCTATTTATTTTTTTGGTTTTTTTAATATTATTTGGTTTCTAAAGTCTCCCTGAAAATAAAAAAAAAAAACTTAAAAAAACAGTGGGAGAGTAATATTGCCCTTTCAGCTTGTGTGCCAGTCTTGACTCCTGGGTGTGCCACCTCTCTCATTCAGTGGGCCATAGAAAGCCTATTTATTTATTTTTTAAAATATTATTGGGTTTCTAAAGTCTCCCTTAAAAAACAAAAAATACATAAAAAAACAGTGGGAGAGTAATATTGCCCTTTCAGCTTGTGTGCCAGTCTTGACTCCTGGGTGTGCCACCTCTCTCATTCAGTGGGCCATAGAAAGCATTTTTTTTTTTCCTTGATTTGTGTTCTAAAATCTACCTCAACACAAAAACACTACATCAATCAGTGGTAGAAAAATATTGGCCTCAGTCAGGGCTTGTGTGCCACTGCTGTGTGTGCTATCTCTCATTCAGTGGGCTATAGAAAGCCTATTTATTTATTTATTTTTTTTCTTATTATTTGGTTTCTAAAGTCTCCCTGAAAAAAAAAAAAAAAAAAAAAACAGTGGGAGAGTAATATTGCCCTTTCAGCTTGTGTGCCAGTCTTGACTCCTGGGTGTGCCACCTCTCTCTCATTCAGTGGGCCATAGAAAGCCTATTTATTTATTTGGTTTTTTTAATATTATTTGGTTTCTAAAGTCTCCCTGAAAATAATAAAAAAAAAACTTAAAAAAACAGTGGGAGAATAATATTGCCCTTTCAGCTTGTGTGCCAGTCTTGACTCCTGGGTGTGCCACCTCTCTCATTCAGTGGGCCATAGAAAGCCTATTTATTTTTTTTTTTAAATATTATTGGGTTTCTAAAGTCTCCCTTAAAAAACAAAAAATACATAAAAAAACAGTGGGAGAGTAATATTGCCCTTTCAGCTTGTGTGCCAGTCTTGACTCCTGGGTGTGCCACCTCTCTCATTCAGTGGGCCATAGAAAGCCTATTTATTTATTTTTTTAAATATTATTGGGATTCTAAAGTCTCCCTTAAAAAACAAAAAATACATAAAAAAACAGTGGGAGAGTAATATTGCCCTTTCAGCTTGTGTGCCAGTCTTGACTCCTGGGTGTGCCACCTCTCTCATTCAGTGGGCCATAGAAAGCATTTTTTTTTTTTCCTTGATTTGTGTTCTAAAATCTACCTCAACACAAAAACACTACATCAATCAGTGGGAGAAAAATATTGGCCTCAGTCAGGGCTTGTGTGCCACTGCTGTGTGTGCTATCTCTCATTCAGTGGGCTATAGAAAGCCTATTTATTTATTTATTTTTTTTCTTATTATTTGGTTTCTAAAGTCTCCCTGAAAAAAAAAAAAAAAAAAAAAAAACAGTGGGAGAGTAATATTGCCCTTTCAGCTTGTGTGCCAGTCTTGACTCCTGGGTGTGCCACCTCTCTCTCATTCAGTGGGCCATAGAAAGCCTATTTATTTTTTTGGTTTTTTTAATATTATTTGGTTTCTAAAGTCTCCCTGAAAATAAAAAAAAAAAAACTTAAAAAAACAGTGGGAGAGTAATATTGCCCTTTCAGCTTGTGTGCCAGTCTTGACTCCTGGGTGTGCCACCTCTCTCATTCAGTGGGCCATAGAAAGCCTATTTATTTTTTTGGTTTTTTTAATATTATTTGGTTTCTAAAGTCTCCCTGAAAATAAAAAAATAAATAAATTAGGTGGGAGATTAATATTGACATTAGTGCTTGAGTGACAGTCCTGCGTGTGTGTCATCTCTGTGATTTTGTGCCACAGAAAACAGAGTGTGTAACATTGTGCCTGATTTTCCTTGTGGTCTCACCAACCTGTTAAGGGATATTGAAATCATACTGAAGTTATAGCTCACCGTGTAAGTTGTTTGACAGCAACAAATAAAGTTACTTTGGTTAAGATTTTAAAACAATGAGGAAGTCTGGTGCAAGAGGTCGTCGTGGGCGTTCATTGTCAGCTGGTAATGATGGTAGTGGTAGTGGAGCATCAGGTGGTCGTGGGGATAAAAATATTCCACCTAAGTCTGGAGCTGTGGAGCCAGTTTCGTCGTCAGGCTACACAAGGCCTCGAACGCTCTCTTTTCTGGGAGTAGGAAAACCGCTTTTAAAGGCGGAGCAGCAACAGCAAGTTTTGGCTTACATTGCAGACTCAGCCTCTAGCTCTTTTGCCTCCTCTTCCGAAACTGGTAAATGTAAAAGCAGCGCGTCGCTTGTGGATGTTCACGGTCAGGGACAAGTCGCTTCCTTGTCCTCCTCAGCAAAAACTACAACAAGAGAGAAGGATGCAGCAGGCGACACAACGGGTCACTCCATGGAGCTCTTTACACATACCGTCCCTGGCTTAGAAAGTGAAACATTTAACAGGCCATGCCCATTACAAGTATATTCTGACATGGAGTGCACTGATGCACAGCCACAGCCAGAGTACTATGCTGCTCCTTTGACTCAGACCACCACATTGCCCTCTCAGGGTACAGATCCACAATCAGACCCTGATGAGACTATGTTGCCCCGCCACGAACGCTATACCACCGACCGACACAGTGACACAGACGAAGTTGCACACGAGCTCGAAGAGGAGGTAATAGATGACCCAGTTATTGACCCCGATTGGCAGCCATTGGGGGAACAGGGTGCAGGCGGCAGTAGTTCAGAAGCGGAGGTGGAGGAGGGGCCGCAGCAGGCATCAACATCGCAACAGGTTCCATCTGCCGGGCCCGTATCTGGCCCAAAACGCGTGTCAAAGCCAAAACCTGTTGGAGGACAGCGTGGCCATCCGGTTAAAGCTCAGTCTGCAATCCCTGAAAAGGGATCCGAGTCTAGGAAGAGTGCAGTCTGGCATTTTTTTAAACAACATCCAACTGATCAGCGCAAAGTCATCTGTCAAAAATGTTCAACTAGCTTAAGCAGAGGTCAGAATCTGAAAAGTCTAAATACTAGTTGCATGCATAGACACTTAACCACCATGCATTTTCAAGCCTGGACTAACTACCAAACGTCCCTTAAGGTTGTAGCACCCTCGGCCAATGAAGCTAGTCAGCAACGCAACATCCCTTCCGTCACTGTAAGGCCACCATTTTTCGCACCACCGGCAGTATCTGTGCAGGTTTCTTTGCCAGCCAAAAGCAGTCAGGGTCAGGGAACCACCAGTTTTGTAGGAGGAAATATTGCATCTAGGGCACCGGCGGAAACAATACCGTCTCCAACCGTCTCTCAGTCTGCCATGTACACCGGCACACCCGAAAGTTCCACGATCTCCAGCTCTCCAGTCCAGCTCACCCTACATGAGACTCTGGTTAGAAAAAGGAAGTACTTATCCTCGCATCCGCGTACACAGGGTTTTAACGCCCACATAGCTAGACTAATCTCGTTAGAGATGATGCCCTACCGGTTAGTTGAAAGCGAAGCTTTCAAAGCCCTGATGGAGTACGCTGAACCACGATACGAGCTACCCAGTCGACACTTTTTTTCCAGAAAAGCCATCCCAGCCCTGCACCAGCATGTTAAACAGCGCATCGTCCATGCACTCAGGCAATCTGTGAGTACAAAGGTGCACCTGACTACAGATGCATGGACCAGTAGGCATGGCCAGGGACGTTATGTGTCCATCACGGCACACTGGGTGAATGTGGTGGATGCAGGGTCCACAGGCGACATCAATTTAGGGACAGTTGTGCCTAGCCCACGGTCTAGGAAACAGTTGGCTGTAGGCGTTCGCACCCCCTCCTCCTCCTCCTCCTCGTCCTCCTGCAGAAGCTACAGCTCTTCCACAGAACGCAGTCTGCCAACCACTCCATCGGCAGATGACACTGTTGCACACCAGTTGTCCCATTATGGGCCAGCTACTGCCAAGCGTCAGCAGGCTGTATTGGCTATGAAGTGTTTGGGCGACAACAGACACACCGCGGAAGTTCTGTCCGAGTTCTTGCAACAAGAAACGCAGTCGTGGCTGGGCACAGTAGATCTTGAGGCAGGCAAGGTAGTGAGTGATAACGGAAGGAATTTCATGGCTGCCATCTCCCTTTCCCAACTGAAACACATTCCTTGCCTGGCTCACACCTTAAACCTGGTGGTGCAGTGCTTATTGAAAACTTATCCTGGGTTCTCCGACCTGCTCCTCAAAGTGCGTGCACTTTGCTCACATATCCGACGTTCGCCTGTACACGCCAGCCATATGCAGACCTATCAGCGGTCTTTGAACCTTCCCCAGCATCGCCTAATCATAGACGTTGCAACAAGGTGGAACTCAACACTGCACATGCTTCAGAGACTGTGCGAACAGAGGCGTGCTGTTATTTATTTGTGGGAGGATACACGGGCAGGCAGTAGGATGGCAGACATGGAGTTGTCAGGTGTGCAGTGGTCTAAGATACAAGACATGTGTCAAGTCCTTCAGTGTTTTGAGGAATGCACACGGCTGGTTAGTGCAGACAACGCCGTAATAAGCATGAGCATCCCCCTAATGCGTCTGCTGATGCAAAGTTTGACGCACATAAAGGAGCAGGCGTCTGCACCAGAGGAAGAGGAAAGCCTTGATGACAGTCAGCCATTGTCTGGTCAGGGCAGTGTACAGGACGAGGTAGCGGGCGAAGAGGAGGTGGAGGACGAGGAGGATGATGGGGATGAGTATATTTTTAATGCCGAACCTTTCCCGGGGGCACAGGAAATTGGTTGCGTGTCACGGCCGGGTTCTGGTTTTTTGAGGGACACAAGTGACGTAGATTTGCCTGCAACTGCCCCTCAACCAATCACAACCGGAGATTTGACAACTGGAACTTTGGCCCACATGGCGGATTATGCCTTACGTATCCTAAAAAGGGACACACGCATTACGAAAATGATGAACGATGACGATTACTGGTTGGCCTGCCTCCTTGATCCACGCTATAAAGGCAAATTGCAAAATATTATGCCACATGAGAACTTGGAACTAATATTAGCAACCAAACAATCAACTCTTGTTGACCGTTTGCTTCAGGCATTCCCAGCACACAGCGCACGTGATCGTTCTCACACGAGCTCCAGGGGGCAGCAGACTAGGAGTGTTAGGGGTGCACACATCAGAAGTGGCGTTGGACAGAGGGGTTTTCTGACCAGGTTGTGGAGTGATTTTGCTATGACCGCAGACAGGACAGGTACTGCTGCATCAATTGAAAGTGACAGGAGACAACATTTGTCCAGTATGGTTACTAACTATTTTTCATCCCTTATCGATGTTCTCCCTCAACCGTCATTCCCATTTGATTACTGGGCCTCCAAATTAGACACCTGGCCAGAATTGGCAGAATATGCATTGCAGGAGCTTGCTTGCCCGGCAGCAAGTGTCCTATCAGAAGGAGTATTCAGTGCTGCAGGTTCAATATTAACCGAAAAAAGGACTCGTCTGGCTACCCAAAATGTTGACGATCTAACATTCATTAAAATGAACCACAACTGGATTTCGAAATCTTTTGCCCCACCTTGCCCGGCCGACACCTAGCTTTCCTATGAAAAGCTCTTGCCTGTGAATTACTTTTCTAATGTCTAATTTGCTGCAGCTGATTGTACAGCATACGACATGTTTACACCTCCCTAAATGGCAAAACTCCCCACACGGGGCCGTGGTATCGCGACTTGGCGCAAGCACCCGTGAGACTGCTGTTTGTCTGAAGAGGTGGGTGTGCTCGCTTTTGGTTGACGGCATTGCTACTGGGTCCCTCATAGTACAATGTAGTGTCTCTGGCGGTGGTGGTGCGCACCCAACGTCAGACACACCGTTGTAACATGAGGGGCCCTGGGGCGGTCCCGCCGGCCTCAAGAGAGTTCCCCCCTACCCCAGCTCAAAATGTGCTCTACCACGTGCAAAATTATGTCGCACAGCTCCACCAATCTTTAGTCTATTCGCTGACATCATTCAATGTCTGGCACTGACAATACAAATTTGTAGACATCTATGATGCAACTTAAAGTAGTCTGTGTCTGTGTCCTATATTGGCACCATTAAATAGTTACTGCCAAATTACTATGTCAGAAACTCAGTAGATGAGCCCACCCCTGTACCTAAGTATGCCACCTTTTTTTTTGTTTTGGTTGTTTTGCGAGACATTAACATCTATTTATATTTTGGGAGTACTGGGACAGACACTCCTTGCACTACTCCTCCACTGACCACCAAGCTGCCTGTGTATCCATGTAACCGCTGTAAAGCTGCCATGAGCCTATTGTTTGTTATTTTAGGCCTTTGATAGCCTGTCTGCGGTCCCTACTTTAAATACTCCTCCACTGACCACCAAGCTGCCCGTGTATCCATGTAACCGCTGTAAAGCTGCCATGAGCCTATTGTTTGTTATTTTAGGCCTTTGATAGCCTGTCTGCGGTCCCTACTTTAAATACTCCTCCACTGACCACCAAGCTGCCTGTGTATCCATGTAACCGCTGTAAAGCTGCCATGAGCCTATTGTTTGTTATTTTAGGCCTTTGATAGCCTGTCTGCGGTCCCTACTTTAAATACTCCTCCACTCACCACCAAGCTGCCTGTGTATCCATGTAACCGCTGTAAAGCTGCCATGAGCCTATTGTTTGTTATTTTAGGCCTTTGATAGCCTGTCTGCGGTCCCTACTTTAAATACTCCTCCACTGACCACCAAGCTGCCTGCCCGTGTATCCATGTAACCGCTGTAAAACTGCCATGAGCCTATTGTTTGTTACTTTAGGCCTTTGATAGCCTGTCTGCGGTCCCTACTTTAAATACTCCTCCACTCACCACCAAGCTGCCTGTGTATCCATGTAACCGCTGTAAAGCTGCCATGAGCCTATTGTTTGTTATTTTAGGCCTTTGATAGCCTGTCTGCGGTCCCTACTTTAAATACTCCTCCACTCACCACCAAGCTGCCTGTGTATCCATGTAACCGCTGTAAAGCTGCCATGAGCCTATTGTTTGTTATTTTAGGCCTTTGATAGCCTGTCTGCGGTCCCTACTTTAAATACTCCTCCACTCACCACCAAGCTGCCTGTGTATCCATGTAACCGCTGTAAAGCTGCCATGAGCCTATTGTTTGTTATTTTAGGCCTTTGATAGCCTGTCTGCGGTCCCTACTTTAAATTCTCCTCCACTGACCACCAAGCTGCCTGCCCGTGTATCCATGTAACCGCTGTAAAACTGCCATGAGCCTATTGTTTGTTATTTTAGGCCTTTGATAGCCTGTCTGCGGTCCCTACTTTAAATACTCCTCCACTGACCACCAAGCTGCCCGTGTATCCATGTAACCGCTGTAAAACTGCCATGAGCCTATTGTTTGTTATTTTAGGCCTTTGATAGCCTGTCTGCGGTCCCTACTTTAAATACTCCTCCACTCACCACCAAGCTGCCTGTGTATCCATGTAACCGCTGTAAAGCTGTCATGAGCCTATTGTTTGTTATTTTAGGCCTTTGATAGCCTGTCTGCGGTCCCTACTTTAAATACTCCTCCACTCACCACCAAGCTGCCTGTGTATCCATGTAACCGCTGTAAAGCTGCCATGAGCCTATTGTTTGTTATTTTAGGCCTTTGATAGCCTGTCTGCGGTCCCTACTTTAAATACTCCTCCACTCACCACCAAGCTGCCTGTGTATCCATGTAACCGCTGTAAAGCTGCCATGAGCCTATTGTTTGTTATTTTTGGCCTTTGATAGCCTGTCTGCGGTCCCTACTTTAAATTCTCCTCCACTGACCACCAAGCTGCCTGCCCGTGTATCCATGTAACCGCTGTAAAACTGCCATGAGCCTATTGTTTGTTATTTTAGGCCTTTGATAGCCTGTCTGCGGTCCCTACTTTAAATACTCCTCCACTGACCACCAAGCTGCCCGTGTATCCATGTAACCGCTGTAAAACTGCCATGAGCCTATTGTTTGTTATTTTAGGCCTTTGATAGCCTGTCTGCGGTCCCTACTTTAAATACTCCTCCACTCACCACCAAGCTGCCTGTGTATCCATGTAACCGCTGTAAAGCTGCCATGAGCCTATTGTTTGTTATTTTAGGCCTTTGATAGCCTGTCTGCGGTCCCTACTTTAAATACTCCTCCACTCACCACCAAGCTGCCTGTGTATCCATGTAACCGCTGTAAAGCTGCCATGAGCCTATTGTTTGTTATTTTAGGCCTTTGATAGCCTGTCTGCGGTCCCTACTTTAAATACTCCTCCACTCACCACCAAGCTGCCTGTGTATCCATGTAACCGCTGTAAAGCTGCCATGAGCCTATTGTTTGTTATTTTAGGCCTTTGATAGCCTGTCTGCGGTCCCTACTTTAAATACTCCTCCACTCACCACCAAGCTGCCTGTGTATCCATGTAACCGCTGTAAAGCTGCCATGAGCCTATTGTTTGTTATTTTAGGCCTTTGATAGCCTGTCTGCGGTCCCTACTTTAAATACTCCTCCACTCACCACCAAGCTGCCTGTGTATCCATGTAACCGCTGTAAAGCTGCCATGAGCCTATTGTTTGTTATTTTAGGCCTTTGATAGCCTGTCTGCGGTCCCTACTTTAAATTCTCCTCCACTGACCACCAAGCTGCCTGCCCGTGTATCCATGTAACCGCTGTAAAACTGCCATGAGCCTATTGTTTGTTATTTTAGGCCTTTGATAGCCTGTCTGCGGTCCCTACTTTAAATACTCCTCCACTGACCACCAAGCTGCCCGTGTATCCATGTAACCGCTGTAAAGCTGCCATGAGCCTATTGTTTGTTATTTTAGGCCTTTGATAGCCTGTCTGCGGTCCCTACTTTAAATTCTCCTCCACTGACCACCAAGCTGCCTGCCCGTGTATCCATGTAACCGCTGTAAAACTGCCATGAGCCTATTGTTTGTTATTTTAGGCCTTTGATAGCCTGTCTGCGGTCCCTACTTTAAATACTCCTCCACTCACCACCAAGCTGCCTGTGTATCCATGTAACCGCTGTAAAGCTGCCATGAGCCTATTGTTTGTTATTTTAGGCCTTTGATAGCCTGTCTGCGGTCCCTACTTTAAATACTCCTCCACTCACCACCAAGCTGCCTGTGTATCCATGTAACCGCTGTAAAGCTGCCATGAGCCTATTGTTTGTTATTTTAGGCCTTTGATAGCCTGTCTGCGGTCCCTACTTTAAATACTCCTCCACTGACCACCAAGCTGCCTGCCCGTGTATCCATGTAACCGCTGTAAAACTGCCATGAGCCTATTGTTTGTTATTTTAGGCCTTTGATAGCCTGTCTGCGGTCCCTACTTTAAATACTCCTCCACTCACCACCAAGCTGCCTGTGTATCCATGTAACCGCTGTAAAGCTGCCATGAGCCTATTGTTTGTTATTTTAGGCCTTTGATAGCCTGTCTGCGGTCCCTACTTTAAATTCTCCTCCACTGACCACCAAGCTGCCTGCCCGTGTATCCATGTAACCGCTGTAAAACTGCCATGAGCCTATTGTTTGTTATTTTAGGCCTTTGATAGCCTGTCTGCGGTCCCTACTTTAAATACTCCTCCACTGACCACCAAGCTGCCCGTGTATCCATGTAACCGCTGTAAAGCTGCCATGAGCCTATTGTTTGTTATTTTAGGCCTTTGATAGCCTGTCTGCGGTCCCTACTTTAAATACTCCTCCACTCACCACCAAGCTGCCTGTGTATCCATGTAACCGCTGTAAAGCTGCCATGAGCCTATTGTTTGTTATTTTAGGCCTTTGATAGCCTGTCTGCGGTCCCTACTTTAAATACTCCTCCACTCACCACCAAGCTGCCTGTGTATCCATGTAACCGCTGTAAAGCTGCCATGAGCCTATTGTTTGTTATTTTAGGCCTTTGATAGCCTGTCTGCGGTCCCTACTTTAAATACTCCTCCACTCACCACCAAGCTGCCTGTGTATCCATGTAACCGCTGTAAAGCTGCCATGAGCCTATTGTTTGTTATTTTAGGCCTTTGATAGCCTGTCTGCGGTCCCTACTTTAAATTCTCCTCCACTGACCACCAAGCTGCCTGCCCGTGTATCCATGTAACCGCTGTAAAACTGCCATGAGCCTATTGTTTGTTATTTTAGGCCTTTGATAGCCTGTCTGCGGTCCCTACTTTAAATACTCCTCCACTGACCACCAAGCTGCCCGTGTATCCATGTAACCGCTGTAAAGCTGCCATGAGCCTATTGTTTGTTATTTTAGGCCTTTGATAGCCTGTCTGCGGTCCCTACTTTAAATACTCCTCCACTCACCACCAAGCTGCCTGTGTATCCATGTAACCGCTGTAAAGCTGCCATGAGCCTATTGTTTGTTATTTTAGGCCTTTGATAGCCTGTCTGCGGTCCCTACTTTAAATACTCCTCCACTCACCACCAAGCTGCCTGTGTATCCATGTAACCGCTGTAAAGCTGCCATGAGCCTATTGTTTGTTATTTTAGGCCTTTGATAGCCTGTCTGCGGTCCCTACTTTAAATACTCCTCCACTCACCACCAAGCTGCCTGTGTATCCATGTAACCGCTGTAAAGCTGCCATGAGCCTATTGTTTGTTATTTTAGGCCTTTGATAGCCTGTCTGCGGTCCCTACTTTAAATTCTCCTCCACTGACCACCAAGCTGCCTGCCCGTGTATTCATGTAACCGCTGTAAAACTGCCATGAGCCTATTGTTTGTTATTTTAGGCCTTTGATAGCCTGTCTGCGGTCCCTACTTTAAATACTCCTCCACTGACCACCAAGCTGCCCGTGTATCCATGTAACCGCTGTAAAGCTGCCATGAGCCTATTGTTTGTTATTTTAGGCCTTTGATAGCCTGTCTGCGGTCCCTACTTTAAATACTCCTCCACTCACCACCAAGCTGCCTGTGTATCCATGTAACCGCTGTAAAGCTGCCATGAGCCTATTGTTTGTTATTTTAGGCCTTTGATAGCCTGTCTGCGGTCCCTACTTTAAATACTCCTCCACTCACCACCAAGCTGCCCGTGTATCCATGTAACCGCTGTAAAACTGCCATGAGCCTATTGTTTGTTATTTTAGGCCTTCGAAGCCTGTCTGCGGTCCCTCCTTCCACTAGGCCTCCACTGACCAGACCACTGCTGCCCGTGTACCCCTGGAACCAATTTTAAAGTGCCTACAGCCAGCCCATTTTATTGTGTTAGGCCTTCGAAGCCTGTCTGCGGTCCCTCCTTCCACTAGGCCTCCACTGACCAGACCACTGCTGCCCGTGTACCCCTGGAACCAATAATAAAGTGCCTACCGCCAGCCCATTTTATTATGTTAGGCCTTCGAAGCCTGTCTAAGGTCCCTCCTTCCACTAGGCCTCCACTCACCTGACCACTGCTGCCCGTGTACCCCTGGAACCAATAATAAAGTGCCTAGAGCCTATTTTTTTATTTAATTTAATATTAATAAAGCCAGGATGAACTACGATATACCACGCTATGAGCTACCCAGTTGACAATTCTTTTGCGAGAAAAGCCATCCCACCCCTCCACCTGCATGTTAAAGACCGCATTGTCCTTGCATTCTGTCAATTTGTCAGTCCAAAGGTATACCTGACAACAGACACATGGACCTGTAGGCCTGGCCACGGAAGGTTACGTGTCCTTTGTGGCTAAATGGGTTAATGTATTGGATGCATGGTCCACACAGGGGACAGCCTGCAAAGTCTGTCTGCAGTCCCTAGTTCAAGTTGTCCTCAACTGAATAAAGCTGAGCTTCTACCTTCTGGCTCTGATTAACTGCTGTTTTTAAAAAAATTGGCTGTTCCGTCCTTCTAAAGGTGTCTGCCCCTGCCTGGTGTTGTCCTCAACTGAATAAAGCTGAGCTTCAACCTTCTGTTCCAAATTACCATTTTTAAAAATGCAATTGGCTGTTCCGGCCTACTAAAGGTGAATGTCTGCCCCTGCCTGGTGTTGTCCTCAACTGAATAAAGCTGAGCTTCTACCTTCTGCCTCTTACTAACTGCTGTTTTTTTAAAAAATTGGCTGTTCCGGCCTACTAAAGGTGTTTGTCTGCCCCTGCCTGGTGTTGTCCTCAACTGAATAAAGCTGAGCTTCAACCTTCTGTTCCAAATTACCATTTTTAAAAATGCCATTGGCTGTTCCGGCCTACTAAAGGTGAATGTCTGCCCCTGCCTGGTGTTGTCCTCAACTGAATAAAGCAGAGCTTCAACCTTCAGTTCCAAATTACCATTTTTAAAAATGCCATTGGCTGTTCCGGCCTACTAAAGGTGTCTGTCTGCCCCTGCCTGGTGTTGTCCTCAACTGAATAAAGCTGAGCTTCAACCTTCAGTTCCAAATTACCATTTTTAAAAATGCCATTGGCTGTTCCGGCCTACTAAAGGTGTCTGTCTGCCCCTGCCTGGTGTTGTCCTCAAATGAATAAAGCTGAGCTTCAACCTTCAGTTCCAAATTACCATTTTTAAAAATGCCATTGGCTGTTCCGGCCTACTAAAGGTGTCTGTCTGCCCCTGCCTGGTGTTGTCCTCAACTGAATAAAGCTGAGCTTCTACCTTCTGCCTCTTACTAACTGCTGTTTTTTTAAAAAATTGGCTGTTCCGGCCTACTAAAGGTGTCTGTCTGCCCCTGCCTGGTGTTGTCCTCAACTGAATAAAGCTGAGCTTCAACCTTCAGTTCCAAATTACCATTTTTAAAAATGCCATTGGCTGTTCCGGCCTACTAAAGGTGTCTGTCTGCCCCTGCCTGGTGTTGTCCTCAACTGAATAAAGCTGAGCTTCAACCTTCTGTTCCAAATTACCATTTTTAAAAATGCAATTGGCTGTTCCGGCCTACTAAAGGTGTCTGTCTGCCCCTGCCTGGTGTTGTCCTCAACTGAATAAAGCTGAGCCTCAACCTTCTGTTCCAAATTACCATTTTTAAAAATGCAATTGGCTGTTCCGGCCTACTAAAGGTGTCTGTCTGCCCCTGCCTGGTGTTGTCCTCAACTGAATAAAGCTGAGCTTCAACCTTCTGTTCCAAATTACCATTTTTAAAAATGCAATTGGCTGTTCCGGCCTACTAAAGGTGTCTGTCTGCCCCTGCCTGGTGTTGTCCTCAACTGAATAAAGCTGAGCTTCAACCTTCTGTTCCAAATTACCATTTTTAAAAATGCAATTGGCTGTTCCGGCCTACTAAAGGTGAATGTCTGCCCCTGCCTGGTGTTGTCCTCAACTGAATAAAGCTGAGCTTCAACCTTCAGTTCCAAATTACCACTTTTAAAAATGCCATTGGCTGTTCCGGCCTACTAAAGGTGAATGTCTGCCCCTGCCTGGTGTTGTCCTCAACTGAATAAAGCTGAGCTTCTACCTTCTGCCTCTTACTAACTGCTGTTTTTTTTAAAAATTGGCTGTTCCGGCCTACTAAAGGTGTCTGTCTGCCCCTGCCTGGTGTTGTCCTCAACTGAATAAAGCTGAGCTTCAACCTTCAGTTCCAAATTACCATTTTTAAAAATGCCATTGGCTGTTCCGGCCTACTAAAGGTGTCTGTCTGCCCCTGCCTGGTGTTGTCCTCAACTGAATAAAGCTGAGCTTCAACCTTCAGTTCCAAATTACCATTTTTAAAAATGCCATTGGCTGTTCCGGCCTACTAAAGGTGTCTGTCTGCCCCTGCCTGGTGTTGTCCTCAACTGAATAAAGCTGAGCTTCTACCTTCTGCCTCTTACTAACTGCTGTTTTTTTTAAAAATTGGCTGTTCCGGCCTACTAAAGGTGTCTGTCTGCCCCTGCCTGGTGTTGTCCTCAACTGAATAAAGCTGAGCTTCAACCTTCTGTTCCAAATTACCATTTTTAAAAATGCAATTGGCTGTTCCGGCCTACTAAAGGTGTCTGTCTGCCCCTGCCTGGTGTTGTCCTCAACTGAATAAAGCTGAGCTTCAACCTTCTGTTCCAAATTACCATTTTTAAAAATGCAATTGGCTGTTCCGGCCTACTAAAGGTGAATGTCTGCCCCTGCCTGGTGTTGTCCTCAACTGAATAAAGCTGAGCTTCAACCTTCAGTTCCAAATTACCATTTTTAAAAATGCCATTGGCTGTTCCGGCCTACTAAAGGTGAATGTCTGCCCCTGCCTGGTGTTGTCCTCAACTGAATAAAGCTGAGCTTCTACCTTCTGCCTCTTACTAACTGCTGTTTTTTTAAAAAATTGGCTGTTCCGGCCTACTAAAGGTGTTTGTCTGCCCCTGCCTGGTGTTGTCCTCAACTGAATAAAGCTGAGCTTCAACCTTCTGTTCCAAATTACCATTTTTAAAAATGCCATTGGCTGTTCCGGCCTACTAAAGGTGAATGTCTGCCCCTGCCTGGTGTTGTCCTCAACTGAATAAAGCAGAGCTTCAACCTTCAGTTCCAAATTACCATTTTTAAAAATGCCATTGGCTGTTCCGGCCTACTAAAGGTGTCTGTCTGCCCCTGCCTGGTGTTGTCCTCAACTGAATAAAGCTGAGCTTCAACCTTCAGTTCCAAATTACCATTTTTAAAAATGCCATTGGCTGTTCCGGCCTACTAAAGGTGTCTGTCTGCCCCTGCCTGGTGTTGTCCTCAACTGAATAAAGCTGAGCTTCAACCTTCAGTTCCAAATTACCATTTTTAAAAATGCCATTGGCTGTTCCGGCCTACTAAAGGTGTCTGTCTGCCCCTGCCTGGTGTTGTCCTCAACTGAATAAAGCTGAGCTTCTACCTTCTGCCTCTTACTAACTGCTGTTTTTTTTAAAAATTGGCTGTTCCGGCCTACTAAAGGTGTCTGTCTGCCCCTGCCTGGTGTTGTCCTCAACTGAATAAAGCTGAGCTTCAACCTTCAGTTCCAAATTACCATTTTTAAAAATGCCATTGGCTGTTCCGGCCTACTAAAGGTGTCTGTCTGCCCCTGCCTGGTGTTGTCCTCAACTGAATAAAGCTGAGCTTCAACCTTCTGTTCCAAATTACCATTTTTAAAAATGCAATTGGCTGTTCCGGCCTACTAAAGGTGTCTGTCTGCCCCTGCCTGGTGTTGTCCTCAACTGAATAAAGCTGAGCCTCAACCTTCTGTTCCAAATTACCATTTTTAAAAATGCAATTGGCTGTTCCGGCCTACTAAAGGTGTCTGTCTGCCCCTGCCTGGTGTTGTCCTCAACTGAATAAAGCTGAGCTTCAACCTTCTGTTCCAAATTACCATTTTTAAAAATGCAATTGGCTGTTCCGGCCTACTAAAGGTGTCTGTCTGCCCCTGCCTGGTGTTGTCCTCAACTGAATAAAGCTGAGCTTCAACCTTCTGCTCCAAATTACCATTTTTAAAAATGCAATTGGCTGTTCCGGCCTACTAAAGGTGAATGTCTGCCCCTGCCTGGTGTTGTCCTCAACTGAATAAAGCTGAGCTTCAACCTTCAGTTCCAAATTACCATTTTTAAAAATGCCATTGGCTGTTCCGGCCTACTAAAGGTGAATGTCTGCCCCTGCCTGGTGTTGTCCTCAACTGAATAAAGCTGAGCTTCTACCTTCTGCCTCTTACTAACTGCTGTTTTTTAAAAAAATTGGCTGTTCCGGCCTACTAAAGGTGTCTGTCTGCCCCTGCCTGGTGTTGTCCTCAACTGAATAAAGCTGAGCTTCAACCTTCAGTTCCAAATTACCATTTTTAAAAATGCCATTGGCTGTTCCGGCCTACTAAAGGTGTCTGTCTGCCCCTGCCTGGTGTTGTCCTCAACTGAATAAAGCTGAGCTTCAACCTTCAGTTCCAAATTACCATTTTTAAAAATGCCATTGGCTGTTCCGGCCTACTAAAGGTGTCTGTCTGCCCCTGCCTGGTGTTGTCCTCAACTGAATAAAGCTGAGCTTCTACCTTCTGCCTCTTACTAACTGCTGTTTTTTTTAAAAATTGGCTGTTCCGGCCTACTAAAGGTGTCTGTCTGCCCCTGCCTGGTGTTGTCCTCAACTGAATAAAGCTGAGCTTCAACCTTCTGTTCCAAATTACCATTTTTAAAAATGCAATTGGCTGTTCCGGCCTACTAAAGGTGAATGTCTGCCCCTGCCTGGTGTTGTCCTCAACTGAATAAAGCTGAGCTTCAACCTTCAGTTCCAAATTACCATTTTTAAAAATGCCATTGGCTGTTCCGGCCTACTAAAGGTGAATGTCTGCCCCTGCCTGGTGTTGTCCTCAACTGAATAAAGCTGAGCTTCTACCTTCTGCCTCTTACTAACTGCTGTTTTTTTTAAAAATTGGCTGTTCCGGCCTACTAAAGGTGTCTGTCTGCCCCTGCCTGGTGTTGTCCTCAACTGAATAAAGCTGAGCTTCAACCTTCAGTTCCAAATTACCATTTTTAAAAATGCCATTGGCTGTTCCGGCCTACTAAAGGTGTCTGTCTGCCCCTGCCTGGTGTTGTCCTCAACTGAATAAAGCTGAGCTTCAACCTTCAGTTCCAAATTACCATTTTTAAAAATGCCATTGGCTGTTCCGGCCTACTAAAGGTGAATGTCTGCCCCTGCCTGGTGTTGTCCTCAACTGAATAAAGCTGAGCTTCAACCTTCAGTTCCAAATTACCATTTTTAAAAATGCCATTGGCTGTTCCGGCCTACTAAAGGTGTCTGTCTGCCCCTGCCTGGTGTTGTCCTCAACTGAATAAAGCTGAGCTTCAACCTTCTGTTCCAAATTACCATTTTTAAAAATGCAATTGGCTGTTCCGGCCTACTAAAGGTGTCTGTCTGCCCCTGCCTGGTGTTGTCCTCAACTGAATAAAGCTGAGCTTCAACCTTCTGTTCCAAATTACCATTTTTAAAAATGCAATTGGCTGTTCCGGCCTACTAAAGGTGTCTGTCTGCCCCTGCCTGGTGTTGTCCTCAACTGAATAAAGCTGAGCCTCAACCTTCTGTTCCAAATTACCATTTTTAAAAATGCAATTGGCTGTTCCGGCCTACTAAAGGTGTCTGTCTGCCCCTGCCTGGTGTTGTCCTCAACTGAATAAAGCTGAGCTTCAACCTTCTGTTCCAAATTACCATTTTTAAAAATGCAATTGGCTGTTCCGGCCTACTAAAGGTGTCTGTCTGCCCCTGCCTGGTGTTGTCCTCAACTGAATAAAGCTGAGCTTCAACCTTCTGTTCCAAATTACCATTTTTAAAAATGCAATTGGCTGTTCCGGCCTACTAAAGGTGAATGTCTGCCCCTGCCTGGTGTTGTCCTCAACTGAATAAAGCTGAGCTTCAACCTTCAGTTCCAAATTACCATTTTTAAAAATGCCATTGGCTGTTCCGGCCTACTAAAGGTGAATGTCTGCCCCTGCCTGGTGTTGTCCTCAACTGAATAAAGCTGAGCTTCTACCTTCTGCCTCTTACTAACTGCTGTTTTTTTTAAAAATTGGCTGTTCCGGCCTACTAAAGGTGTCTGTCTGCCCCTGCCTGGTGTTGTCCTCAACTGAATAAAGCTGAGCTTCAACCTTCAGTTCCAAATTACCATTTTTAAAAATGCCATTGGCTGTTCCGGCCTACTAAAGGTGTCTGTCTGCCCCTGCCTGGTGTTGTCCTCAACTGAATAAAGCTGAGCTTCAACCTTCAGTTCCAAATTACCATTTTTAAAAATGCCATTGGCTGTTCCGGCCTACTAAAGGTGTCTGTCTGCCCCTGCCTGGTGTTGTCCTCAACTGAATAAAGCTGAGCTTCTACCTTCTGCCTCTTACTAACTGCTGTTTTTTTAAAAAATTGGCTGTTCCGGCCTACTAAAGGTGTCTGTCTGCCCCTGCCTGGTGTTGTCCTCAACTGAATAAAGCTGAGCTTCAACCTTCTGTTCCAAATTACCATTTTTAAAAATGCAATTGGCTGTTCCGGCCTACTAAAGGTGTCTGTCTGCCCCTGCCTGGTGTTGTCCTCAACTGAATAAAGCTGAGCTTCAACCTTCTGTTCCAAATTACCATTTTTAAAAATGCAATTGGCTGTTCCGGCCTACTAAAGGTGAATGTCTGCCCCTGCCTGGTGTTGTCCTCAACTGAATAAAGCTGAGCTTCAACCTTCAGTTCCAAATTACCATTTTTAAAAATGCCATTGGCTGTTCCGGCCTACTAAAGGTGAATGTCTGCCCCTGCCTGGTGTTGTCCTCAACTGAATAAAGCTGAGCTTCTACCTTCTGCCTCTTACTAACTGCTGTTTTTTTAAAAAATTGGCTGTTCCGGCCTACTAAAGGTGTTTGTCTGCCCCTGCCTGGTGTTGTCCTCAACTGAATAAAGCTGAGCTTCAACCTTCAGTTCCAAATTACCATTTTTAAAAATGCCATTGGCTGTTCCGGCCTACTAAAGGTGTCTGTCTGCCCCTGCCTGGTGTTGTCCTCAACTGAATAAAGCTGAGCTTCAACCTTCAGTTCCAAATTACCATTTTTAAAAATGCCATTGGCTGTTCCGGCCTACTAAAGGTGTCTGTCTGCCCCTGCCTGGTGTTGTCCTCAACTGAATAAAGCTGAGCTTCTACCTTCTGCCTCTTACTAACTGCTGTTTTTTTTAAAAATTGGCTGTTCCGGCCTACTAAAGGTGTCTGTCTGCCCCTGCCTGGTGTTGTCCTCAACTGAATAAAGCTGAGCTTCAACCTCCTGTTCCAAATTACCATTTTTAAAAATGCAATTGGCTGTTCCGGCCTACTAAAGGTGAATGTCTGCCCCTGCCTGGTGTTGTCCTCAACTGAATAAAGCAGAGCTTCAACCTTCAGTTCCAAATTACCATTTTTAAAAATGCCATTGGCTGTTCCGGCCTACTAAAGGTGTCTGTCTGCCCCTGCCTGGTGTTGTCCTCAACTGAATAAAGCTGAGCTTCTACCTTCTGCCTCTTACTAACTGCTGTTTTTTTTAAAAATTGGCTGTTCCGGCCTACTAAAGGTGTCTGTCTGCCCCTGCCTGGTGTTGTCCTCAACTGAATAAAGCTGAGCTTCAACCTTCAGTTCCAAATTACCATTTTTAAAAATGCCATTGGCTGTTCCGGCCTACTAAAGGTGTCTGTCTGCCCCTGCCTGGTGTTGTCCTCAACTGAATAAAGCTGAGCTTCAACCTTCTGTTCCAAATTACCATTTTTAAAAATGCAATTGGCTGTTCCGGCCTACTAAAGGTGAATGTCTGCCCCTGCCTGGTGTTGTCCTCAACTGAATAAAGCTGAGCTTCAACCTTCAGTTCCAAATTACCATTTTTAAAAATGCCATTGGCTGTTCCGGCCTACTAAAGGTGTCTGTCTGCCCCTGCCTGGTGTTGTCCTCAACTGAATAAAGCTGAGCTTCAACCTTCAGTTCCAAATTACCATTTTTAAAAATGCAATTGGCTGTTCCGGCCTACTAAAGGTGTCTGTCTGCCCCTGCCTGGTGTTGTCCTCAACTGAACAAAGCTGAGCTTCCACATTCTGGCTTTCGCCCTATACTATCAGATATTAAACTGCATTTGGCCTACTAGTGTGGTTATGCCCTTGAAACAGTGTCTGCTGCTCTTGGGTTTGCTACTCCACTGAACAAAGCAATGCCGCCTGTTTAGTCCTGTTACCAATTTTGAACTGCATTTAGCCTACTTTATTCTTTGGCCCTATATCTGTTTCCTCCTCATCCTGCCCATTGCCCAGCCACTGCTAGATGAGTCTGCTGGTACATTGACCTAGACCACTACATTCCCCTTATACTCTACACAGCCAGAATCTGACCCTGCTGAAAGTAAGGTTCCCCTTCCCGCATGTTATACCACCTTACACAGGGACAGAGAGGAAGGTGCAGATGAAAGTGCAGGTTCCTTCATCAGGTGGGGGGGCATACTCGTTGGCGACGTCACTGGCACAGGGCCCCTCAGAGTACGCAAAAGTGTCGCTGCTGGTGGGAGGCGCCCCCGCCATGCAAACACACATCGCTGTACTTTGAGGGGCCCTGTGCCAGTGCCAATGCGAACGAGTGGGCCCCCCCTGCTTGCTCAGGATCACAGCACTTGCAACGTTGAAATACTTACCTTTCCCTGCAACACCGCCGTGACGTAGTCCGCATTTCCTGGGCCCACGAAAAACTTGAGCCGGCCCTACTCCCCCCACAACTTTTGCCAAATGACCCCCAATTCCCTATGCCCAACTATTATTATAAAGTTAATTAAGATTGACAAGCTTCAGAAACAAGAATGGATGTTTTTGGCATTAAAATGGGCACTGTAGGTGTTTTCCTGGCCTCCACTCACTGCCGACTATGCTTCCCCATTGACTTGCATTGGGTTTCGTGTTTCGGTCGATCCCCGACTTTTAGCGATAATCGGCCGACTGCACTCGACTCGACTCTGGACAAAATCGGGTTTCACAAAACCCGACTCGATCTTAAAAAAATGAAAGTCGCTCAACTCTAACATTCACCATTTGTGCACATACCTGTATAAATTCACCATTTGTGGACATACCTGTATAAATTCACCATTTGTGGATGTACCTGTATAAATTCACTATTTGTGGATATACCTGTACACATTCACCATTTGTGGACATACCTGTATAAATTCACCATTTGTGGACATACCTGTATAAATTCACCATTTGTGGACTTACCTGTATAAATTCACCATTTGTGGACATACCTGTATAAATTCACCATTTGTGGATATACCTGTATAAATTCACCGTTTGTGGATATACCTGTGTAAATTCATCATTTGTGAACTTACCTGTATAAATTCACCATTTGTGGATATACCTGTATAAATTTACCATTTGTGGATATACCTGTATAAATTCACCATTTGTGGATATACCTGTATAAATTCACCATTTGTGGATATACCTGTATACATTCACCATTTGTGGACATACCTGTATAAATTCACCATTTGTGGATACACCTGTATAAATTCACCGTTTGTGGACATACCTGTATACATTCACCAATTGTGGACATACCTGTATAAATTCACCATTTGTGAGCATACCTGTATACATTCACCATTTGTGGATATACCTGTATAAATTCACAATTTGTGGATATACCTGTATAAATTCATCATTTGTGGATATACCTGTATAAATTCATCATTTGTGGATATACCTGTATAAATTCACCATTTGTGGACTTACCTGTATAAATTCACCATTTGGGAAATATACCTGTATAAATTCATCATTTGTGGATATACCTGTATAAATTCACCATTTGTGGACTTACCTGTATAAATTCACCATTTGTGGATATACCTGTGTAAATTCATCATTTGTGGATATACCTGTATAAATTCACCATTTGTGGATATACCTGTACACATTCACCATTTGTGGATATACCTGTATAAATTCACCGTTTGTGGATATACCTGTATAAATTCACCATTTGTGGACATACCTGTATAAATTCACCATTTGTGGATATACCTGTATAAATTCACCATTTGTGGATATACCTGTATAAATTCTCTATTTGTGGATATACCTGTGTAAATTCATCATTTGTGGATATACCTGTATACATTCACCATTTGTGGATATACCTGTACATATTCACCATTTGTGGATATACCTGTATAAATTCACCATTTGTGGATATTCCTGTATAAATTCACCATTTGTGGACATACCTGTATAAATTCACCATTTGTGGATATACCTGTATAAATTCACCATTTGTGGATATACCTGTATAAATTCTCTATTTGTGGATATACCTGTACAAATTCACCATTTGTGGATATACCTGTACACATTCACCATTTGTGGATATACCTGTATAAATTCATCATTTGTGGATATTCCTGTATAAATTCACCATTTGTGGACATACCTGTATAAATTCACCATTTGTGGATATACCTGTATAAATTCACCATTTGTGGACATACCTGTATAAATTCACCATTTGTGGACATACCTGTGTAAATTCACCATTTGTGGATATACCTGTATAAATTCACCATTTGTGGACATACCTGTATAAATTCACCATTTGTGGACATACCTGTGTAAATTCACCATTTGTGGATATACCTGTATAAATTCACCATTTGTGGATATACCTGTATAAATTCACCATTTGTGGATATACCTGTATAAATTCACCATTTGTGGATATACCTGTGTAAATTCATCATTTGTGGATATACCTGTGTAAATTCATCATTTGTGGATATACCTGTACACATTCACCATTTGTGGATATACCTGTATAAATTCACCATTTGTGGATATACCTGTATAAATTCACCATTTGTGGATATACCTGTATAAATTCTCTATTTGTGGATATACCTGTGTAAATTCATCATTTGTGGATATACCTGTATAAATTCACCATTTGTGGATATACCTGTATAAATTCTCTATTTGTGGATATACCTGTGTAAATTCATCATTTGTGGATATACCTGTACACATTCACCATTTGTGGATATACCTGTATAAATTCACCATTTGTGGATATTCCTGTATAAATTCACCATTTGTGGACATACCTGTATAAATTCACCATTTGTGGATATACCTGTATAAATTCACCATTTGTGGATATACCTGTATAAATTCTCTATTTGTGGATATACCTGTACAAATTCACTATTTGTGGATATACCTGTACACATTCACCATTTGTGGATATACCTGTATAAATTCATCATTTGTGGATATTCCTGTATAAATTCACCATTTGTGGACATACCTGTATAAATTCACCATTTGTGGATATACCTGTATAAATTCACCATTTGTGGACATACCTGTATAAATTCACCATTTGTGGACATACCTGTGTAAATTCACCATTTGTGGATATTCATGTATAAATTCACCATTTGTGGACATACCTGTATAAATTCACCATTTGTGGATATACCTGTATAAATTCACCATTTGTGGATATACCTGTATAAATTCACCATTTGTGGACATACCTGTATAAATTCACCATTTGTGGACTTACCTGTATAAATTCACCATTTGTGGATATACCTGTACACATTCACCATTTGTGGATATACCTGTATAAATTCACCATTTGTGGATATACCTGTATATATTAATTGATATTAATTTGTGATTGTGCCTGGGCTGGACATCACTGCTCTTTATCTGTCCCCCTTGGGCTGCTGTTCATTTTGGGAGTATCGCAGCAGCTATGTGTCCCAATCCTGCATACACATACACACTCGGCTCGGCTGAGCATGCAGGTGTTTTCCATAACAAGAGGGGAGTAAGGCTACGTTCACACGATCCTTTTTTCACTGCGGATTTTTCAGGTCTTTTTTTTGGAAAATCCGCAGTGAAAACCGCAGTGCTTTTCTCTGCGGTTTTTGATCCTTTTTCTACTGCGGATTCCACTGCGGGTTTCCAACTGCAGTTTCCTATTGGTGCTGTTGGAAACCCGCAGCGGAATCCGCAGAAATAATTGACATGGTACTTCTTTTTTCCACAGGCAAATCCGCGCGGATTTTCCTGCGAAAAAAAGGATCGTCGGCACAGCGGGTTTTGTTTTCCATTGGGTTACATTGTACTGTAACCTGCATGGAAAAAGGATGCGGATCCGCAGCTGCAATTCCGCTGCGGATCCGCACCAAAAACCGCACCGTGTGAACGTAGCCTAAGAGGCTGCCTGATACTCCAAGCAATGGCTTTTCTCCCTGAGAAAAAAGAATGAACAGCGCATCATCAAAAAAAAAAAGAAAATAGTAATAATAATACTAGCATTGGATAAAGTGCTGCTTATGTCACATAGCTGCTGCAGCCAATCACAGACCGCAGCGGTCAGGCTGCTGATGTAATGGTGACATCTCCTCTTCCTGTGTCTGTGCGGGCGACGGAGCAACCTGTGATGGATCCACACAGGTGTCGGTAGGTGAATATCAGTTTGGTAATTTTTACATCTCCAAGACCCTGAGCAACGTTTCTTTTTGCCCACACAACCACTTATAGAGCAGCGCATGAGACTTGTGACTGGTAATGGGGTCACTGGTAATGTGCTGGAGGGGAGATATGTTTCACTGAAGTCATTAGCTTCATTGATATTGGAGCACCCCCATGGGGCCGTGGGGTACTCGGTACCGGGTCCTTCGGTTCACAGGGGGGAGTCACGGTGTCTGACCCGGTCCGTGGCCCTGGGACGTCCGTGTAAAAGGGAAAGGTCTTTAAAGGGATAAAGTTTGTGCTTGTGACGCCACCTGTGGTATTCGAGTCTATTGTGCTAAAGCAAGGAAATGTGCAATACATGAAATGTGAACAGCATAATGGCTTGTGAAATTTATGAAAAAACACATGAGATTTTTAGCACAAAATTTGGCCAAACGTTGTGAGCCCATTCACCAAACGTCAAGGTAATCTCAGATCGAATGGGTAACTAACCTGTCTGCCTAGTGTGAACACTTACCTATGGCTAATAACATGGTAAAGCCTGTATTTATAGAGGAGGCTAGAACCAACTGTGTTTGGATGTAATTAAAATCACAGCATGGTGAAGGGCGGGGCGTTCAAGTCAGAAAAAGCAATACATAGTAAATATAGAAAAACTGACTGAACAGCCATCTAGTCTGAACTGGTGCATAACCAAAAAGTCTTACATAACAAATAGATAATGGCTGCACTCAAGTCTATTGTGCTAAAGCAAGGAAATGTGCAATACATGAAATGTGAACAGCATAATGGCTTGTGAAATTTATGAAAAAACACATGAGACTTGTCAGATCACTTCTTTCGGCCGGGGTCACACTCGAGAGAGAATCTCGCATCAATGCCCGGCACTCGGGACCTACATAGAAACACATGCAGACGCACACTCCGGTCCCGAGTGAAGGCAGCAGCGCCTGGTATTGATGCGAGTTTATCGCATCACACTCGTAACTGTGACCCTGGCTGTCCAGTTATATCTTATCCTAGAAAGTGAAATGTAAAATCTCATTGGTTGCTGGTCGCAGCGCTCCACTCTCGTCTGCTCTACTTTTTATGCATGACCGTAGCCTTGTTCAGCACTGCCCAATACTGCCATCTAGTGGAAATAAGAAGGAAATACTTTGCCTTAAAAATGTAAAAAACTACCTATTGACAAAAAGAGACATCGGGGCACATTTATGAATACTTCCTAATTCTTACACAGTGTAAACTTAGACTAGGCAGTCTTAAAATGTACCAGATTTATCCCAGTTGTTCATGTAGTTTAATAAAACTGTGGTATTTGTAGACGATCTAGTCTTCATTTATACCAAATCTTAGTTACTTTACTTTGGCTCCGATTCATTATTCTTTTTACACCTGTTTAAAATGTAAATTTTGGATTGTATGCATTGTTATTTTTTATCCTTTTTACGTGTGCTAGTCCTTTAAATTTTTTCAGTTTGCTTAAAAATGTGGTAGAGATTTTTTATTAGTCAGTTGCTTTAAGTTTATTCATCATTTGCATCAAATAAAATGGTACCAAATTTTTGAGAAATGGTACATCATTACAATAGTAGAAGTACAAAATCTGCCTTTTTAGCGTAGTTAAAGACTAATGTGCTACCGATTAAAGCTTATTATTTATTTTACTCACTTATATAGCGTTATTATTTCCAGTGATTTACAGACATCCTCTTCACTGTCCCCACTGGGGCTCACAATCTAAATTCCCTATCAGTATGTCTTTGGAATGTGGGAGGTAACCGAAAATCAGGAGGAAACCCACACAAACATGGGGAGAACATACAAACTCCTTGCAGATGTTGTCCTTGGTGGGATTTGAACCCAGGACCCCAGCAAAGCAGTAGTCCTAACCACTGAGCCACCGTGCTGCCCATTAAAAGCAACATTTTATTCTGAAGAGGTGCAATTAAAAAAGAAATTCATTTGTGCCGATTGCCTCTTCAGATAGAAAGAGGACTCGTACTCTGTTGCGCCACCTGTTGGAATCAGCGATCCTACAAGTCACAATCAACCCTTTAACAAGCCTTGCAATGACTTAGGATAAAAGCCAAATCAGAATCTAAAATTGCAGACATGGTGTTTCACAGCTGGTATCTCACTCTCCACAAGGAGAAACGCTACCCCTTAGACCTCAGTCCAGAGCCTCTCATCTATCAAAATAATTATTTTGTCCTTTCTGGACAGTGGGGTGGGGCCTATTCTGATTGATGCCCAGTTCTTCCAGGACCAGGATCTAAAGCCACCTTAACTGTCTAGACTAATACCCATAATCGGCAATTGACTCTGCACTCTTGAGGCAGGGGTATTTAACGTAGGTAATTTGTGTGATACATCTGCAGGTAGGGGCCATGCACTCAGAATTTATTGATTGCTATGTGCTATAGGGCTTGCCCTCCTATAGTACTTGGGTTACCTTGGCTTACACTGCACAAATCTGTACTGGACTGGCAGACTCGGGAGGTGGTAAGGTGGAGCGAGTACTGTCAAGAACACTAAGCAGCAAGTAGAAAAAAGAGTGGCACTCACTGTCCTAAGATTTAACTTTATTTTGGCAATTTTAAAACATCCAGGTCAGGAAGGCAACTAGTGGAACATGAGCTGGACGACGATCGTTTCGCACACAAGCGCTTCAACAGGTGAGTGTCACTCTTTTTTCTACTTGCTGCTTGGACACTTGCTTTGTTTTTTTCATGAGTGGGCACCCAGGAGTCCGATCTGGGCAGCCAAAAAGCGTTTAGATGTGTATATAGCCGTGTGTATGTGTTGCAGTAGTGCCAACCACTTTGCTTGAATTCAAGTCTACTATCAAGGACACTGCTTAGACACCAGGATAGGCAGGGAGAATACCCGGTCTCTGCCGGAATACCTGTCTGATTTCAGGAAGTGTTTTCAGAACAGGGGTGTCCAGAACTTCCTCCTCTTTGTCATTATGATTGCTCCATTAATCTAATTGCGGGTCCAAGCTGCCTAAGAGCTGGTTATATAATATCTCTGGTCCTGGCAGGCAGGCCAGGAAGCACTATATTGCAGAAAGTCTTTCAAATTGTCATATCAGACCTTTCTCATCTCCTGCTGCAGCGTTTTCTTTTCTTTGTTAAGAAAAATGATGAGGGGTTACGTTCCTGCCTAGATTTCCTCAAATGCAATTGGATTATGGTCTGGGATACATATCCTCTCTCTCTCTCATTCCAGACCTCTTTAACCAGACAGTTGGGGCAAAATGGTTTTTTAAACAAAATTAAAAAAAAATAAAGATTATAGATTATTATAGATTTATTCGCCTGACCTTGAGTCACATCAGGTACATGTCAGGCAGGTCTTACAGATATTTAGAGACAATAAATTATTTGTCAAACCAGATAAATACATGTTTTCAGGTCAGGAGATCCCTTTTCTGGGTTATTACTTATCGTCCAGCGGTTTTTGCATGGATCCAGTGAAAGTTCGGGGGTATTGGATTGGGATTGTCCTGAAGACTTAAAAGCTTTACAAAGGTTTTTAGGTTTTGGACTTTTGGTAGTGGTCAACCCTCTGACAGATACGACCATGGAATTTGATTTTTTAAAGAAATGTTTTGATTCTGCGACGATTTTTATACAGCTTGATGTCGCTCAGCCATTCATTGTAGAGATTAACGCGTCTGAAGTTGGGTTGGGGCTGTATTGTCGGATGGCACATCTTCAAGTAAATGACGTCCGTGTGCATACTTTTCAAAGAAACTGTCATCCGCTGAAAAAAACGATGACATTGGTAATAGGAAACTCTTTTCAATAAAGCGGCAACGTTTTTTGGATGGGGCAGTTCATCCAGTCATGGTAATCACCGATCATAATAATCTTTTCTTTTTGGAGTCTGCAAAGCGTCTGACACCTAGACAGGCAAAATGGTCATTGTTCTTCACCAGATTCAACTTTTTTGTGACATAAAGGCTGGGGGATAAGAACATTAAAGAGGATGCCTTGTTCTTATTGTTTTCTGGGGAGGAAGAGAGAATTGTGAACCGTGTCCTATATTACAGAAAAAGGTAGTTATTGTAACTATATGTTCTGATCTGGAGAGGAAGGTCGTAGAGGCTTAGGGGGACTCCCCTTCTGCATGTCCTTCAGGCAAACTGTTTATTCCTGTGAATCTCCATCTTAAAATTTTAAGTGAGCATCATGATTCAGTCTTGGACGGACATCCTAGTAATAAAGCCACCACAGATCTTCTTACTTATCGTTTTTGGTGGTCTGGGGTGCACCAGGATGTTCGGGAGTATGTAGCTGCCTGCAGTTTTTGTGTGCATTCTAAGGCCCCCCATACTCGTCTGTGTGGGGCTCTTCAACCTTTAGTGATTCCCATTATCCCTTTGACTCATTTGTCAGTAGATTTCATCACTGATCTACCCATATTGGCATGTAATACTGTTATATTGGTGGTGGTGGACAGATTCAGCAAGATGTCTCATTTATGTGCGCTACTCACTTTACCTAATGCCAAGACCTTAGTGCAAATTTTATCAAAGAAATCATGTAGTTACATGGGATTCCTTCTGATATTGTTTCCAACTGAGGGGTGCAATTGATTTCCAACTTTGGAAAGCGTTTTGTGCTCGTTTGGGGGTTCATCTTTCATTTTCATTCAGCCTTTCATCCACAGTCTAATGGGTAAACTGAACTTGTAAACCAGAATTTTGAGACATATAAAGTGTTTTGGGTCTGAGAATCAGAAGGATTGAGTTTCTTACTCACCTCTATCTGAATTCGCTGTGAATAACCATTGTCATGAATCTACGGGCAAGTCCCCATTTTTCGGGGCATATGGATTTCATCCTCAATTCTCTTTCAATAGGAAACATTCTTCAGGAGTACCTGAGAAGGAACGGTCTTCTTCTTCTATTACATCAGTGTGGCAAGGTGTTCTTAATAATTTGAAGAAGATGGGGTTCAAATATAAGACTGTGGCTTATCGGAAACCCTTTGTGGATCCAGACCAGGGTGTTGTTTATTTGGTGTGGTTGTCCTCAAAGAACATTAAGTTGAAAGCACCTATAAGATTGTGGCCGTTATCAATCCAGTAGCATTTCACCTTGCTTTGCCATCCACCTTTAAGATTCATAATGTGTTTTATCATTCTCTACTCAAAAAATACATTGCTTTCTCTGAACATCGCCACCACCACCTTCCCCAGTCATTGTTGATGGGTATGTGGAATTTCAGATAACTAACATTATCAATTCTCGCTAGGTTTATCAGTCTCTTCACTATCTGGCACACTGGAAGGGTTACAGTCCTGAAGAAAGAATGTAGGTACCAGCAGCTGAGTTTCATGTAATTAGGTTGGTCTGGTCTTGTAAGGAGTGTACCAAGATTTCGTGATGCTCCACCCCCCTTTCTCATGTTGGTGTTATAATGTTAGCATATTGCATATATGTATAATGTATGTTTAGCCAGGGAAAGTGCAGTAGATAAGTCCACTTGATGGGGACATATTAGTAGTAAGTAGTTAACATAGGATGGGTCTACTGTGGGTAAGACAGGAGTATTTCCTGATTGGAGTCCAGTAGGACCAGGGAGCCCAGACAGTCCAGTAGGGCCTTAGAGCCCGGGCAACACAGTGGGCCCTGTAACGTTTGAAGCTGGGAGCCCAGACATCCAGGGCTTGGAAACTGAAGGTAACAGTAACAGAGGATTGCAGGGCAGCACCAAGATGTGTCAGTTTACTACATGGGCAGATCCCCCAATGTCTGGTTCAAAACAGATAGGGGAACTCCTAAACATTGTAAAGCTGGTCAGAAGCAACGCTGTGGTGTCGGACAAAACGGTATGACCTGGGAGCATTCTAGAAGAAGTATGGAAAAGCACAGGAATAGACAAGGATGTATACTGTGATATTCTCTGTGAGATTGCTGTAACTGAAATGGACGTACTGCGAAAGAATTCAAGTAAAGTTGTCTGTTAGGCTAGTTTCACATGTGCATTTAAAAACGCAGCGTTTAAAATGCAAACGCAGGTGGTGAAAAAACGCATGTAAGGCTGGTTTCACATTTGCGTTTTTTGCCGCTGCATTTTAGCGCCAAAAAATGCATGCGTTTTTTTGCCTATATTTAAAAACATTAAAAACGCATGTGGTTTTTTTTGTATGCATTTTGCCGCGTTTGACGACGCGTGCGTCTTTTCTATGCTTGCGTTTTGTTGCAGAAATGCAACATGTAGTAATTTCTAGAGGCGTTTTTTGCGGCAAAAAAACGCATGCGTTTTTTGCGGCAAAAAAACGTATTGCTGTCTATGTAAACGCATGAGTTTTTAAGCACATGCGTTTGGTTGCGTTTTAAACGCATGTGTTTCAATAGAAAAAAAACAAGAATACACACTGATAAGCCACCCCCCACCATCAAGGTGATAAAGGGATCCAAACCCTAACCCTACCCCTAACCCTAAAGCCGGTAATTCAATTGCCAGCTTTTCATTTCTCCTGCCTAAACCCGACATGGCAATAACCATGGACCCTCTCTAGGCTATTAATATCTGCCCTCAGTCACTGGCTTTACCACTCTGGTGGAGAAAATTGCGCGGGAGCCCACGCCAATTTTTTCCGCGATTAAACCCATAAATTTAATAGCTACAGCGCCGAAATTTTGCACATACACACTACTATTAGTAGTGTGGAATATGCAAAAAAAAGGGGGATATGACATGGTTTACTGTATGTAAACCATGTCTCATATCATGTCGGGTTTAGGCAGGAGAAATGAAAAGCAGGCAATTGAATTACCGGCTTTTCTGCTATATCACGCTGAAGTAAATATAAATATAGATATATATATGTGTCTCAATGACATATATATATATATATATATATATATATATATATATATATATATTAAAAAAAAACGAAACCCGACTTTGGAGCGAAGATCGCCGACAGCCGACCCGATCCAACAATGAGATTGGGTCGGGTTTCACGAAACCCGACTTTGCCAAAAGTCGGCGACTTTTGAAATTGGCCGATCTATTTCGCTCAACCCTAGTTAGGATCCCTAGGGTTAGGGGTAGGGTTAGGGGTAGGGTTAGGGGTAGGGTTAGGGTTAGGATCCCTAGGGTTAGGGGTAGGGTTAGGGGTAGGGTTAGGGTTAGGGGTAGGGTTAGGGTTTGGATCCCTTTATCACCTTGATGGTGGGGGGTGGCTTAAGGGTTAGGGTTAGGGTTTGGATCCCTTTATCACCTGGATGGTGGGGGGTGGCTTATCAGTGTGTATTCTTGTTTTTTTCTATTAAAACGCATGCATTTAAAACGCAAGCAAACGCATGTGCTTAAAAACGCATGCGTTTACATAGACAGCAATACGTTTTTTTGCCGCAAAAAAACGCATGCGTTTTTTTGCGGCAAAAAAACGCCTCTAGAAATTACTACATGTTGCATTTCTGCAACCAAACGCAAGCATAGAAACGACGCATGCGTCGTCAAATGCGGCAAAACGCATACAAAAAAAACGCATGCGTTTTTAATGTTAAATATAGGAAAAAAAGCATGCTTTTTTTGCGCTAAAACGCAGCGGCAAAAAACGCAAATGTGAAACCAGCCTTATAAGTTGAAACTGGACTCTGTCTCTCTTTGTGTGGAACCAGCAGGAGTGAACCCAGAGCAGACCAGAGGGGACCCTGATGATGCAGGAAACATTACAGAAGGTACTCCGCAAATGGGACAGTGTATGTATGTGTCTGGTGGCCAGGGTGTGCTCCAGCAGCTATCATTGTGGGCCATGACTATGGCCCTGGCCCCCCTCACAGTCTGTTCACGTGGCACACCCAGATAAACCCGGCCCTGAGGTTCTGGAGGTCCCTCTTAGAAGGGGGTACTATCATAGAGATAGCGCAACAGAGTGAGGCGAGAAGATTGCTGCATCCGGTTTCACAAACTCCTGCACTAGTTAGAAGTAATTCACCATCTTATTAAACAGTGCAGGTTTTTTCCTTGCTGGCAGTGCAGGGGTTGTTATTCTGTTCAGTTGAAGCTCCTGGAGCTTTCCTACCTGGATTATATCAGCTGTTCAGTATTTGCCACTCCCCTCTGCTATATATGCTGGCCACTGGCACTTAGTAATTTACATTGTTAGTTCTTACTGCCTGGTTTGAAGTTGAAGTGTTGTTCTTGGATGATGTTGGCGTTGGGAGCTTTACCCAGGAGACTATTGCTTGGAGTTGTTTATGTGCACATCCGCATCCTCTTCTATTTGGTCTCACCTTCCTTTAATTCCCCTGTGCCCACTCTGTTGTTTGGTGAGTGTATTTGTGTATAATTTTTATTTTCCTTTATCCCTGTCCGTTTTGCTAGGAGCATAGCAAAGCATGTGAACCTGGTGTCTCCACCTTCAGGCTTAATTCTTGGGACAGGGATAGACAAAGGCACCTTTAGTTCTAAGGACCTGGTAAGTGCCCACAGTCCCAAGGCATTGCATGACAAAATTGATGCAGAAATTACATAAAAAGATACATCGATAAATAAAAGAAAAAAGGTGTTAAAATACAAGTGCATGGGGGGGGCGTGGCTATGGTGTGAAAGGAGGAAGATGTGCTTTGGGAGAGCTCCCTAATATCCTGCCATTATCCTGCCTATTAGACCCCTTTCTAAGCCCATATTCCGCTGCTGCAGAGACCCCTGAAGGTACTGAGGCTGCCGGCTCCTGGAGAGAACTAGGGCAGTGACGGGGGAGTACCGGACAGGGAAGAAGATCGGCGGTGTGGTGATCCCTGTGTGTGACGGCGGCCATCTTTCAGGAGGACGCTCCACTTACAGAAAGCGCGGCGCTGTGAATAAATACAATTGGAATCCTTCCCGGACCCCCGGGAAGCGCTGGGCGCCTGCAGGTGAGAGCTGCGGGCCCTGACCCGACGGGAGGAAAGAGAAGAGAGGCACATACCGGCAGTGGGGGCGGCTGTGTGCGGCGGCCATTACTAAAGCGCGCGCTCCTGTGGCAGAGGACGCGACGCAGCTCCACACTCTCACAGCGCGGCTAAGAAGCAAATACTCACTTCCCATAAACTAAGGGTAGCGCGGTGTGAGCTCTGAAAGATTGAGCCCCGCGCCCTCATATCAGTCATAGCTTGGCCAGCTGTACTTTTCCATTGGAGATCTTTCAGGTCCCTTTGCTGTGGTCACCGCTGCCTAGGACACCCCCTACACCACCATTAAACTTTCAGCTTTTATCTACTGACAGTACGTTAGTGTGCCTCCTGATCAGAGACTCCCAGCAGCGCCATATACCATATATAACAGCCCTGGTGCGACCGTGGGACACTATCGCATATCTGATTTGGACCACCCTGCTGCGTCACTTCCCTGTCAATCATGCAGCGTATAAAGAATACATCTGCAGCTGACAAGCTAAGAGAGTTTGCTAGAGGCGATGCTCAAGATAGTGCAAGATCTCTTAGGAATAGCTCCTCACAAGCCCAACGGGGGAAAAATCGTCCTTCTGATAATATTGACGAGGTTGAGCAAGATGAACTGACTCTCGCGCAAGCATCTGCACAATTAATGCAAGCTATATCTCTGACTAGAACGTCCCTTTCAGAGCAAATAGAGGATGTACACACTGAGGTGGGACGTCTAAGGGTACCGTCACACAGTGCCATTTTGATCGCTACGACGGTACGATTCGTGACGTTCTAGCGATATCGTTACGATATCGCAGTGTCTGACACGCAGCAGCGATCAGGGATCCTGCTGAGAATCGTACGTCGTAGCAGATCGTATGGAACTTTCTTTCGTCGCTTGATCACCCGCTGACATCGCTGGATCGTTGTGTGTGACAGCGATCCAGCGATGTGTTCGCTTGTAACCAGGGTAAACATCGGGTAACTAAGCGCAGGGCCGCGCTTAGTAACCCGATGTTTACCGTGGTTACCAGCGTAAAAGTAAAAAAAACAAACAGTACATACTCACATTCCGGTGTGTGTCCTCCGGCGTCTCAGCTTCTCTGCACTGTGAGCGCCTGCCAGCCAGAAAGCGAGCACAGCGGTGACGTCTGACGTCACCGCTCTGCTTTCCGGCTATGGTGCTTACACAGTGCAGAGAAGCTGAGACGCCGGAGGACAGACACCGGAATGTAAGTATGTACTGTTTGTTTTTTTTACGTTTACGCTGGTAACCAGGGTAAACATCGGGTTACTAAGCGCGGCCCTGCGCTTAGTAACCCGATGTTTACCCTGGTTACCCGGGGACTTCGGCATCGCTCCAGCGCCGTGATTGCAACGTGTGACCGCAGTCTACGACGCTGGAGCGATAACCATACGATCGCTGCGACATCACGGATCGTGCCGTCGTAGCGATCAAAATGGCACTGTGTGACGGTACCCTAAGACAAGACATGCAAGCTATGAAGGGACGTATGGTGGAAGTGGAAACAAGGGTGTCACAGGTAGAAGACACCATTAAACCTATGGAGACAAAACTGGCCAAAGTTGCTGGTTCCACGAATGCCTGGAAACAAAATTCTGACGATCTTGAGAATAGAATGCGTCGCAATAACATTCGCATCATAGGTCTCCCGGAACATGCGGAAGGCCAGCTGCCTGAAAAATTTCTGGAGGATTGGCTTAAGTCCTCGTTGGGAGATGCATTTTCCCCAATGTTCTCGGTGGAAAGAGCCCATAGAGTCCCCACTAGGTCCCTACCTCCTGGAACTCCGCCCAGACCTTTCCTGGCACGTATCCTCAACTGTAAAGACAGAGATGCTATCCTGCGGCTGGCGCGACAAAAGAGTCCCATTAAGTTCGACGGTGCTACAATCTCGATATTTCCAGACTTCTCCGTTGAGCTTCAGAAACAGCGGGCAAGATTTGTGGATGTCAAGAAGCAACTTAGAGATAAGAACATTATCTACTCCATGATCTACCCGGCGCGTCTGCGGATTGTCAGCAATGGCTCTTCCCTGTTCTTCACTGACCCGTCAGAGGCAGCGGACTGGCTGCGTTCTCGAGGGGGGTCTAACGGAGCAGAGCCCTGACGGGTTCTCAGCTGATTTGCAACTATTCAATTGCAAAATTGGAGCTCTCCCTGTGAGCGTTTGATATATCAATAATACCGGACGCTGGAATCAGCGGGGGTATCCCCAGGTTTACTTGAGGATGGGAGCGTTGAATTAAGCTCCTGGATTACTCAGATCTTGTTAAGTTGTTGGTTTTTTTTTTTTTTTTCTTTGTTAAAGTTAACTAGCCTCAGTAGGTATTTAGGTAAAAGCCGCCTTCGTCACTGCTACAACCCTCTATGCGCAGTCTGTGGACTCTCATTACTATCAATACATATCATGTTTTTTAACAGGTGGATATGGGGTCTGAGCTAAGGGTACCGTCACACTAAGCGACGCTGCAGCGATAGCGACAGCAATGCCGATCGCTGCAGCGTCGCTGTGTGGTCGCTGGAGAGCTGTCACACAGACCGCTCTCCAGCGACCAACGATGCCGAGGTCCCCGGGTAACCAGGGTAAACATCGGGTTGCTAAGCGCAGGGCCGCGCTTAGTAACCCGATGTTTACCCTGGTTACCAGCGTAAAATATAAGTACATACTTACATGCGTCCCCCGGCGTCCGCTTCCTGTAATGACTGAGCGCCGGCAGTAGCAGGGCACAGCGGTGACGTCACCGCTGTGCTGTGCTTTCACTTTCAATTTGCGGCGCTCAGTCAGTGTGGGAAGCGGACGCCGGGGGAAGCATGTGAGTATGTACTGTTTGTTTTTTTTTACATTTTACGCTGGTAACCAGGGTAAACATCGGGTTACTAAGCGCGGCCCTGCGCTTAGTAACCCGATGTTTACCCTGGTTACCAGTGTAAAATATCGCTGGTATGGTTGCTTTTGCCGTCAAACACGGCGATACACGGCGACCTAGCGACCAAATAATGTGCAGACCTTCTAGCAGCGACCAGCAATTTCACAGCGGGATTCTGATCGCTGCTGCGTGTCAAATACAGCGATATCGCTCCCTAGGACGCTGCAACGTCACAGATCGCTGGCGACGTTGCTTAGTGTGACGGTACCTTAATATGTATGGCATGGAACATACGGGGAATTAAGACACCCCGGAAGAAAATTAAGGTGTTTTCTCAGATAAGGCGGTACCATCCCCATATTGTGGTCCTGGTGGAGACGCACCTGACCAGAGATACGGCCAGCTGTGTACAGAAGCCTTGGGTACAATGGCATGCACATGCATTTCACACTAGCTACTCGAGAGGGGTGTCGTTATTAGTACATAGAGATGTCCGTTGGGAAGCCCAGACGACTCGGCGGGATTTGGAGGGACGTTTTGTTTTTGTCCATGCATTAATTAATTCCCGCGAATATGTCATACTGTGTATTTACAACCCTCCTCCAGCCAGTACCTCAATACTTAAGATGGCAATGAGTTTTGCGTTAAATTACCCAGACGCGCACGTTATTTGTATGGGTGACCTCAACCTAGTTATGGACAGTGATCTCGATAGAATGAGGTTGGGAGATGGATCTCTTGGGGACCCCTTGCCCTCCTCCCCTTCTTCGGCCCCGACTCAGCTGGCACTGTTCATAGAAAATAGCGGCTGGGTGGATCTGTGGAGGGTGCGCCGCCGGGGGGAGAGGGGATATACCTGCCACTCATCCACTAAGCGTTCTCTCTCACGTATAGACTATATTTTCGGATCAGACAACTTAGTACAGTGGGTGGATAGTGTGGAGCATGGTAATAGAGGAATCTCAGATCATAGCCCGATTACACTTAAACTCGTGTTTGGGGGAATGAATAATGGTAGAATATGGAAATTGAATCCCTTCTGGCTCAAACTAATAGATTCAGATGATAGAACGGTTGACCAGTTGAACTGCTATATCCAATTCCATTCAGATCTTCAGAATATTAATTTATTTTGGGATACACTTAAGGCATATCTAAGGGGCTGTCTCTCTTCTACGATTTCTTATATTAAAAGGGTAACGTCACGGGAGGACGATGCAGTTGAGCAGCGTTTGAGAGATGCTGAGGCCGCGTATACAGCTGACCAGACTAACAGCAATAGGATTGAGTGGCTGACTCTACAGAGACTATATACCCAACACTTGGACACTAAATCTAAGCGTAAACTTTTTTTTACGCGGCAATCATATTTTGAAATGGGGAATCAGGCGGGGAAATTTTTGGCCTACTTGGTGCGTCAGCATAACGCATCTAACATGATAATACAAATTCGCTCACCAGATAACTCATTAAATTCCACTACTGAGGAAATTCTTCAATGTTTTTATAATTACTATAGAGGATTGTATGAATCTAAGAGCGGTTTTGGTGTTTCCGATTGTTTAGATTATTTGTCCGATATAGCGTTCCCCACACTGACCCCCACCCAGCAGGCCTTTATGGATGCTGAATTTACTCTGGAGGAAGTGGAGCAGGCTATAACGGATATGGCCTCTGGGAAGGCCCTGGGCCGGATGGCTTCCCTGTAGAGCTGTACAGGAAATACTGGGAGATATTGGCTCCGCTTTTGCTGAAAGTATTTAAAGAGATATGGGAGGGTGGATGTCTACCTGATACCTTTTATGAGGCACATATTATCGTACTTAAGAAGGAGGGGAAAGATCCTTTGGAATGTGGATCCTATCGTCCCATATCGCTGGTAAACGTGGATTATAAGATCTTTACTAAGATACTGGCGACCAGGTTGAACTCCATTATTTTAGATATTATACATCCAGATCAAACAGGCTTTATGCCTGGTAAGAGTACATCTATAAACATAAGACGGGTTCAATCAGTGATTCAGTATAGCTCTTTACTACCAGATAACAGTTGGGCGCTGGCGTCGCTGGATGCGGCTAAGGCGTTCGACTCTCTTGAGTGGCCCTTTTTATCTGCTTGTCTGCAGAAATATGGCTTTGGGGAAAAATTTTTGAAATGGGTTGGCGTATTATACTTGAAACCTAAAGCCCGCATAATCGTAAACGGCTCCATGTCTGAACCATTCTCACTATATAGGGGAACCCGGCAGGGGTGTCCCCTTTCCCCAGCCTTGTTTGCTCTAGCGATAGAGGCATTGGCTATACGTCTACGTTCTGCCCCCGATATTGATGGTATTAAGATAGCGGATCGCACTGACATCATTGGTCTATATGCTGATGATATGATAATATTCATGGATAAGGTAGAGGAAACGTTGCCAAAAGTAATTACTATCATAGATAAATTTAGTGGGCTCTCAGGCCTATATATTAATTGGGATAAGTCTGCCCTCCTACCTCTGACCCATTCCCCAATATCTAACTTTGACGCTCTTTCCCTGTTACCTGTAGTGTCTGAATTTAAATACTTGGGTATTTATATGTCCCGGTATAGTGGATTGGATCTACAACTTAATATCTTTCCCCTGTTGGAATACGCTAAGTCGAAATTCACATCTTGGAGTAAACTTCCACTGTCTGTAGCAGGCCGTATTAATCTCATAAAAATGATCCTGCTCCCTAAATTCAACTATTGCCTTCAACATAGCGCGGTACCTGTACCAAAATACTTTTTTACTAACTTAAACTCTTATGTTGCCTCGTTCGTGTGGGGGAAGGGCAGACCCAAACTTAAACTGACGACTTTGCAAAGGCCTAAACAGGGGGGAGGAGCAGCACTGCCGGATTTCTTTTTATATTATTTGGCGGGACAGGCCAAAACACTTTGTAAGTGGATGCCTCAAAATTATCTCCCTAATTCTGAAAGCCACCTAGTTAGTTCTGCTGGGGCTAAGTGCCCACTGGGTCTTTTAGAGTCAGAAAAAATAAATGCCCCCCGATTGTTACCCATGATACGATTGGCACGATCCACTTGGAAAAAAATCAAAAAGGTCACTGGGTTTGGAGACATTGTAGCCGAGATGCCTCTATGGGATAATGATTATTTCCCTGCACTGATGAATCACCCGTCTGCAAATTTTTGGGTTTCCCATGGAGTCCTGTCAATAGGGGATTTGTATGATCAGGGGGTCTTTAAATCCTTTGAGCAACTACAAGTTGGATGTGATCTTCCAAGATCTCAATTTTTCCGATACCTGCAACTCAGATCTGCCATTCAGTCATTTGCTAGGAGTGTGGGAACAAACTGGAACATTTCATCTTTGCCCTTGATAGGTATCCTTAAGTCACAGGGACCTCAGGGCCTTATCTCGTCCCTATACACATATCTGCTATCAACGGGAGCGAATTCTGTCATAGACTCAGTGAGAGGTAAATGGGAGGGGCTTCTCACTAATGTGCAGAGTGAGGAATGGGAGGATATTTTAGACTCCCCTCTCAAAGTCTCCCCGTCGGTCAATAATCGGATGACCCAACTATATATAATTCACCAGTCATATTTGACTCCACTGAGACTCTTTCGTATGGGTCGATACTCGACGTCGGAGTGTTTGCGTTGCCACTCACCAGACGCTGACTTTGTACATATGGTATGGCAGTGTCCCATTATTCTTAATTATTGGAGGGAGGTAACATCATTATTGGCCTCCATACTGTCAATCCCGATTCCTCTTGAGCCTTTAGTCTGCCTGTTTGGGGTGTGGGACGAGGAGACTTGGGACCACTATGTGGGGATTTTTCTACGTGAAACTCTGTTTTTGGCACGGAAGTTGATAGCCCTGCGATGGATGGGGAACTCACCCCCTTCCATTAGGTCCTGGGTCGAGTTGGTGAATGCAGTTGTTCCCTATGAGCGCACTCTTTATCAAAACAGGGGTTGCCCGGGTAAGTTCAACAAAATCTGGGATAGATGGAACACCTCTCATCTCACCCTGTGACGTGACTGATAGACACAAACATGGTTTCTCTGACTTTGTACTGCAAGTACTGTGCAGTGGAGGGGGAAAATAATGTTCAGCTATTGTTAAATGGCGGCTTAATAGTTTCAGAGGCTTAGTTTAGTTGTAGTTTTAAAGTTTTATGTTCAGAACTTTATGTTTTGTTTTAATAATTATATACATATGTTTTCCTCCTGTGAAATGATTGGCATATGTATGTGCTGTCTTTACCTTTCTTTGCAAATGTAACTATGCGGATTAATGATGAGGACAAACATGTATGTTATACTTTATTTGCGTTTGAAAATAAACGAATTTAAAAAAAAAAAATACAAGTGCATGTGCATATATAAAGAATAATGCTGAAAAGTAATGATAAAAAATAGCACTAAATATAGAATAATATAAAAATATATATAGTGATACATGTATAGTGGAGAAAAAAGTCAGCCACCAAATGTGCAAGTTCCCCCACATAAAAAGATGAGAGAGGCCTGTAATTGACATCATAGGTAGGCCACAACTATGAGAGACAAAATGAGAAAACAAATCCAGGAAATCACCTTGTCTGATTTGTCAAGATTTATTTAGCAAATTATGGTGGAAAATAAGTATTTGGTCATTAACAAAAGTTCATCTCAATATTTTGTTATATATCCTTTGTTGGCAATGACAGATGTCAAACGTTTTCTGTAAGTCTTCAGAAGGTTGGCACACAATGTTGGTGGTATGTTGGCCCATTCCTCCATGCAGATCTCCTCTAAAGCAGTGATGTTTTGGGACTGTTGCTGGACAACACAGACTTTCGACTGCCTCCAAAGGTTTTCTATGGGGTTGAGATCTGGAGACTGGCTAGGCCACTCCAGGACCTTCATATGCTTTTTACGAAGCCATTCCTTCATTGCCCAGCCGGTATGCTTGGGATCATTATTGTTCTGCCCATTCATGAGCAGCAAGATAAATTTATAGCGTAGTACCAGTTACAACCGTTAGAGGTCATTACTTAGCCATTTATCCTGTTTCGAGTGTTTTCTCCTTTAAGTAAGCAGTGTATTCTGGTTAGAACCGCCCCCTCAGCAAAAAGTTTTGCAGACATGTTTTCCTGAGCTTTCTGAAGAGATACACATGTGTCCTGGCTCTCTCTCTTCACTACAATCACCCCCTTACCTGTGGTTCCTGGTAAGAGTCTAATGCATTTGTGTTTGTGTTAGAATCAGCTGTGCAGCCACCATGTAGTCTCTGTATCTTCTAGTTTAGTTAATGCTCTTTGCACTGCATACAGATAGATCCATTCCTGTATAGAGCAGAACAGTGTTGCAGCATGTACTTTGCCTTAGATAGATATTATAACTGCAGTACTGATACACTGTTTATTCTATTTGTAGTTTTTACCATTATCAATACCATCCACTACGATTGTCATCCATTATCATCCGTTATCGTTCACATTATCATCTCAATAAATATAGATTTACGAATCCATACTGTCTGTTTATTGAGAAGTGGATGAAAGGTTTATCTGTATGCTGGAATCCACACAGCATCATATGTGGAGGAAGGCAGAACAATTATCATGGTGAAAGACTCATCCACGTTTCATCTTCAATGCCCTTGCTGATGGAAGGAGGTTTGCACTCAAAATCTCACAATATATGGCCCCATTCATTCTTTCATGTACACGGATCAGTCATCCTAGTCCCTTTGCAGAGAAACAGCCCCAAAGCATAATGTTGCCACCCCCATTCTTCACAGTAGGTATGGTGTTCTTTGGCTGCAACTCAGCATTCTGTCTCCTCCAAACATGACGAGTTTGGTTTCTACCAAACCATTCTACTTTGTTTTCATTAGACCATATGACATTCTCCCAATACTTTTCTGGATAATGGAAATGCTCTCTAGAAAACTTCAGACGGGTCCGGACATGTACTGGCTTAAGCAGGGGGACACGTCTGGCACTGCAGAATCTGAGTCCCTGGCGGCATAGTGTCTTACTGATGGTAGCCTTTGTTACGGTGGTCCCAGCTCTATGCAGGTCATTCACTAGATCCCCATGTGGTTCTGGGATTTTTGTTCACCGTTCTTGTGATCATTTTGACCCCACGGGGTGAGATCTTGCATGGAGCCCCAGATCGAGGGAGATTATCAGTGATCTTGTTGTATGTCCTCCAGTTTCTTATTATTGCTCCCACAGTAGATTTCCTCACACCAAGCTGCTTGCCTATTGCAGATTCAGTCTTCCCAACCTGCTGCAGGGCTGCAATTTTGTTTCTGGTGTCCTTTGACAGCTCTTTGGTCTTCACCACAGTGGAGTTTGGAGTGTGACTGTTTGAGGTTGTGGACAGGTGTCTTTTATACTGATAACAAGTTCAATCAGGTGCCATTACTACAGACAATGAGTGGAGGACAGAGGAGCCACAGCTCTGAGAGAGCCAGAATTCTTGCATGTTTTTAGGTGACCAAATACTTATTTTCCACCATAATTTGCAAAATAAATCTTGCTAAATCAGACAAGGTGATTTTCTGGATTTCTTTTCTCATTTTGACTCTTACACCATGTTCCAAATTATTATTCAAATTATATTTATTTTTCTTGGATTTTCCTAAATTGTCAGTGCAAATGACAGTCAGTCTAATAAAAGTCAACACCCGTTAGAGTATACATCGAATTTTATTGAAGAAACCTCCCAATGATAACAGTATAATCTCCAAAATGAATAAAAACTCAAAATGCACTGTTCCAAATTATTAGGCACAGTAGAATTTCTAAACATTTAATATGTTTTAAAGAACTGAAAATGCTAATTTGTTGAATTTGCAGCGTTAGGCGGTCACATTCACTGAACAAAAAAGCTATTTAACTCCAAAACCTCCTAACAGGCCAAGTTACATGTTAACATAGGAACCCTTCTTTGATATCACCTTCACAATTTTTGCATCCATTGAACTTGTGAGTTTTTGGAGAGTTTCTGCTTGTATTTCTTTGCATGAAGTCAGAATAGCCTCCCAGAGCTGCTGTTTTGATGTGAACTGCCTCCCACCCTCATAGATCTTTTGTTTGATGATGTTAGGTTGAACAATTAATAAAATGCTCACTTAAGTTGCCTACTCCTGGCCTAATGGATATTGATCAGGTGCGCACCAAAGAAATAAACATATGACAACACACAGTCAGATGTAAACTTTCCTTGATCAATCTATGGCTCAGCTCCAAGGGGCTTTATTTAGTCAGAAAACAGGTTTATATAATCCCTGTAAGGGGGCTCGGTTAGCTCTAAAATGGGAGTGATTGGATGTATTCCATTGGTTAGTGGGTTGGGCAATGAGCAAGTCCATGGGCGGATCCATGAGGTCATCAGGGTGGGTTGGTCCATGAGGTCATCAAGTTGGGCGTCACTGTGGGTGGATCCATGAGGTCATCAGGGTGGGTTGGTCCATGAGGTCATCAAGGTGGGCGTCACTGTGGGTGGATCCATGAGGTCATCAGGGTGGGCGTCATCTTGGATATCAGCACATGGTATGCTGATACAGGAAATGGCAGCCATCTTTAGTGTTTCACTTTGATCTGAGAAAGCTTAAGTAAGGTTAAACAATACACGTTATGGGTCACTTCTCTCAACCTCTTATGTCTTGAGGTTAATTAAGTATTTGATCTTATGGCTCTCCTCAACAATGATACTCCAAAGGTTCTCTATAGGGTTGAGGTCATGGGAAGATGGTGGCCACACCATGAGTTTATCTCCTTTTATGCCTATACCAGCCAATGACTCAGAGGTATTCTTTGCAGCATGAGATGGTGCATTGTCATGCATGAAGATGATTTTGCTCCTGAAGGCACGTTTCTGCTTTTTATACCATGGAAGAAAGTTGTCAGTCAGAAACTCTATATACTTTGCAGAGGTCATTTTCACACCTTCAGAAACCTTAAAGGGCCCTACCAGCTGTTTCCCCATGATTCCAGCCCAAAACATGACTCCTCCACCTCCTTGCTGACGTTGCAGCCTTGTTGGGACATGGTGGCCATCCACCAACCATCCACTACTCCATCCATCTGGACCATCCAGGGTTGCTCGACACTCATCAGTAAACAAGACTGTTTGTAAATTAGTCTTCATGTATGTCTGGGCCCACTGCAACCATTTCTGTTTGTGAACACTGTTTAGGGGTGGCCGAATAGTAGGTTTATGAACCAAAGCAAGCCTTTGAAGGATCCTAAACCTTGAAGCTCGAGGGACTCCAGAGGCACCAGCAGCTTCAAATATCTGTTTGCTGGTTTGTAATGGCTTTTTAGCAGCTGCTCTCTTAATCCGATGAACTTGCCTGGCAGAAACCTTCCTCATTATGCCTTTATCAGCACGAACACATCTGTGCTCAGATTCAGCCACAAATCTCTTAACAGTACGATGATCCACGCTTAAATTTTCAGGAAATGTTTTCATCCATTGACCAAGGCATTGCACTATTTGATGCTTTTCGGCAGCAGAAAGATCCTTTTTCTTTCCCATATTACTTGAAAACTGTGGCCTGCTAAATAATGTGGAACATCATTTTTAAGTAGTTTTTCTTTAATTAGAATCACCTGGAAAACTAATTATCACATGTGTTTAAGATTGATTTCAGTGATCCATTGAGCCCTGAGACACAATACCATCCATGAGTTTATTTGAAAAACAAAAGTTAAATCTTTATGACACTTAAATCCAATTTGCATAATAATTTGGAACACGGTGTATAATTGTGGTCTACCTATGATATCAATTACAGGCCTCTCATCTTTTTAAGTGGGAGAATTTGCACTATTGGTGGCTGACTAAATACTTTTTTTCCCCACTGTATATAGCAGAAGTTACCGGCTTCCTGCTCTTTTGGATTGTAGAGATGACTGAATCTGACAGTCTTTTTGATCTCAGGATCTCCCTCTTAGGATCCAGGCTGACAGGTATAGCATTTTTAGATTCTGATGAAAAAGTGGGCCTGACTTAGAAGGTCCTGTCTTGATGGTATGAGAATCGGATCTTCTAACGACATCCACTTCAATAGGAAAAACCAGCCTCTCTTGGGCCAGTAAGGAAATATTAGCATCACAGCCACCCTACACTCCTGGATTTTCCTCAATACTTTCGGTATTAATGTGAGTGGTGGTAAAGCATATGCCAGCTCCATATCCCAGCTCTGGGCCAAAGCATCCACCCCGATCAGATTGTCTCCTGGATTTATTGAAAAGGACTACTTTGTTTTGGCATTTTTCCTGGAGGCAAATAAATCTATTTCTGAGGTACCCCAGTGCTGTGTCAGCTGACAAAAGACTTCGTCGTTTAGAGACCACTCCGAAGGCTAAACCTTTTCTCTGCTTAGGAAATCTAAAGGTGCCTCGGACCTCCTTGATGAAGGAGGAAGGATACTGTGGTAGAATTGTCAGAAAAAATGTTGACGTGTTGATTCTTTAGCTGTAACTGAAATCTCTGTAGTGCCTCCCATACTGCTCTGAGTTCTCTGTAGTTTGAGAAGCTGTTGTGCACTGATGTGGTCCATGTTCTTTGAAGGTAACGCCCTTCTATGTGGGCTCCCCAATTCCTGTGGCTTGCAACCATAGTGATGCTTATGCATGGTGAGATTTTCCAGGGTCTTCCTTCCCCTAGGTTTGCTATCCTTGTCCACCAGTACAGAAACTGCTTTCCCTCCTCGGATAATATCATCCTGTTGTCTAGTGAGGCATCTTTGCCATCCCAGGCTGAAAGGATTTCCCGCTGTAGGACTCTTGAATGGAATTGACTCCATTGGATGCTGGAGATGCATGAAGTCATTAGACCCAGGATTCCCATGGCTTTCCTGATCGTAATATACTTCAGTTTCTGGATAGTTTGCATTTCTTCCTTGATTGTTTGCTGTTTGTGCTGTGGAAGGAATAAGTATTCCTCCTCACAATCTAGGAGTACGCCCAGAAACGCTTTTCTTTTTTCTGGCCTGAAGCTTGATTTTTTTAGATTTATTAAGCATCCCAGACTTTCCAGAATTGTAATGGTTTAATGGTTATTGTTAGATGCAACTCCATTTCCTCTGGCGAGTTTGCTACCAGTAGTAGGTCGTCGAAATATGGGATGATGAGGTTTTCTTTTTCTCTTAGGAAGGCCATTATCTCCACCATAAGCTTGGTGAAGATCCAGGGTGCAGAGAAGAGACCAAACAGAAAACACCGGAAATGGAAATGCTGTATCTTTCCCCGATATTTTATTGCAATCCTGAGGTATTTCTGGTGCGAGGTATGGAAGGGTACGTGATAGTAGGCACTAATCAAATCTAACGTGCTCATCACAGAGTTCTTTTTTATCAGAGGTATGATCGACTTCAGTGACTCCATATTGAACTGTTTGTTAAGCACCCACCTGTTGTGAACTCTATTTCTGGGCTCCCTCTAGTGGTCACAAGCGGTACTGTGTAGTGTTGTCTTTCTGCAGGTTGGCTTCATCAGCTGGTTCGTTATCCTTGGTTGGTTTTCTATTTAGCCCACCTGGATACTCAGTTCCTTGCCTGCTATCAATGTATTCAGTGCTCTTCAGATTCCGTGTGTCTACCTTGCTCCCAGTCTCTCCAAGACAAGCTAAGTTTTTGTTTGATCATTTTTTGATTATCAGTGTTCATTATGTTTTTAGTCCAGCTCGCTAAAATGTGATTTCTTCACTTGCTGGTTGCTCTAGGGGACTGAGTTTCTCCCCCCACACCGTTAGTTGGTGTGGGGGTTCTTGAAATCTCAGAGTGGATATTTTGTAAGGGTTTTTTACTGACCGCATAGATTCCCTTTTCTATTTTCTGCTATCTAGTATTAGTGGGCCTCATTTGCTGAATCTGCTTTCACCCCTGTGTATGTGCCTTCCTCTTACCTCACCGTTATTATTTGTTGGGGGCTTCTATATCTTTGGGGATTATTTCTCTGGAGGCAAGAGAGGTCTTTCTTTCTCTCTAGGGGTAGTTAGTTCCTTAGGCTGGCTCGAGACGTCTAGGAATTCAGGCACGTTCACCGGCTACTTCTAGTGTGTTTGGTTAGGTTCAGATTTGCGGTCAGTCCAGCTTGCCACCTCCCTAGAGCTTGTCCTATGTTTGTTATTTAGCTGGAGTAATTTGTGATCCTCAACCACTAAGGATCATAACACCCACCGGTTTAGTGGTTTCAGATTGATTATCGTTCGGTACTCCCCTCCTGGCTTTTTTATGGAGAACAGACTAGAATAGTGTCCCTGACATTGTTGGTACTGTGGCACCTGAACCATTACCAGCAAGTGTATAAGTTATTTTATGTCCTTTAAGAGTTTCTGGTGGACCGCTGGAGACTGGGTAGATGTTAGACAGTGTCTTCTGGGGGGGTAACTGAGAGAACTCTATCTTATACCCCTGAGTGACTGTCTGCAGAATCCACGGATTCTTGTAAATTTTCTGCCAGACCCCAAGGAAGTACTGAAGCCTCCCTCCGACACCCCTGGCATCATTGTCTGCTGGGTCTTGGTACTTGGTCCTGAAAGGAGCCTCTTCCTCTGCCACCCTTGGGGTAGCTCCACCTGCCCGACTTCCCCTTCCCTCTATAGTCCTGTCTGGAATGAGAGCGAGTTTTCCAAAAAGCCGGCATTCTTTTCAGCTTTTCTTCCGGGAAGCCTTTCTTTTTATCAGATGCCTTCTCAAATAACTCATCTAGGACCGGTCCGAACACCTATAGGCCAGAGAAGGGAATTGAACATAATTTATTTTTGGACTAGGTATCCCCTGTCCACGATCTTAACTCCAAAGCCCGCCTCGCTGCTTTCGATAGTGCATTATTTCTTGCTGCAAACCGAACCGACTGCCGAAGTATCCACCATGAATTCGGATGCCATTTTTAGTAATTGTAGCGATCTCAGGATCTCTTCCCTGGGAGTCTTGTTCTTCTTTATACGACTCTCCAACTCATGCACCCACAGACTCATTGATCTGGCTACTGAGGTGGCTGCTATGTCCGCTTTGATAATAGCTGAAGATGATTCCCTGTTCTTTTTAAGGAGATCCTCTGACCTATTGTTCATTGGGACTTTAAGGCTAGAGGAGTCCTCAAAGGGAATAGCTATTTTTTGGAGATCCTCGTTACTGGTATATCAATGTTTGGGACTGTTTCCCATACTTTGGTCTCATCCGGATGAAAGGGAAGATGGTATTTAAAGTCTCTTAGAACAACCAGCTTCTTCCCCACATCTTCCCACTCTTCCATTATCATCGCTGTAATGTGATTATTTACTGGGAAGACTCTATTCCTATGGGCCCTTAGAACCCTGAACATTTCATCCTGAACTGTCAGCAGTTCAGCAGAGTCCTCAATTTTAATGGCACTTCTGACAGCTTATTAGAGCACATCCGTGTTCTCAGAGGAAAATAAGTATTTTTTCTTTTCCTCAGGAAGCACTACTGAGGAATTTTTGCCTTCACCCATATCGGAATCCGAGTAGTAAGACAACTCTCCTCTGAGCTAGGGTCCACGCCCCACCTGGGTCTTTTAGGTTGAGGGGACTGAGACGGCATTAGAGTGGAAACTGTACACTGTACATCTTCCCTAATCATGGTTTTCATGCTGGTTAGCAATGAGGCTTGTTCTCCTCAATGCAATCCTCAAAGAGCTTCTTACCATAGCTCTCCGGAAATCTGACATTACAGATGGCACATCTATTAGCCTTCCTTTTGGTCACTGAGGTAGACCGCCTAGGGGTTTCCTTGTCTTAAAAGACAATATATGAAAAGACCCCTGTAGGCTATTTGGATCTAGGGCAAGTAATGTGACTTAATACGCTTCATTCACATGATCGAAGGATGGCTCTAAGAACTGGACGTCAGAATGGCTAGCACCCTCCATAGTAAGGTAGGAGTGCTGCAAGCTGTCCCTTACCCTTAAGTAATCCATCTTACCCGGCTTCAGGACCTCTGATTCGTCAGATCCTTCCGAGCCCCAGCTTCTGCCATTCACGATGGATGTGCCCTGCAGGTGTTCGGCGGTATTGCGCGTGCTCCGCCTGGAATGCACGCTGGATGGCAGGAGAGAAACACCGGTATCCAGCACCAACTTCCCGGCTGCACGCCTGTCACATGATCCCCTGCATACACGCCCCTGGAAGCCGCATCACCAGCGCACCCACCAATGACATGGTCTGCTGGAAATTCACCCAGGAGCGCATGCTGTCAGCCGGAAGCCGACCACCCTCGCGTGAGAACCGAAACTGGTAGCTGACGCTCAGAGCCTTCTAGAGAGGGATGCGGCTAATCCCGGGAGCACACAGCTCGACCGAATGCTTAGGGACCCTCCGAGGTGTCAGCGTGATACACGGGAATCCTACCCGAGCACATTCCCCAGACATGGCCTCTGAAGCCCAGATCCCTCTAGAGAGGGATGCGGCTATCCCCGGGAGCCCCCAGCTCAACTGGATACTGAGGGTCTCCTTCAAAGAGTGTCAGCGAGGCTCCAAGGTATGTAAAGCCTATGACGAAAACCTTCACGCATGTGTGCTCCTCTTCTGTGTCTGTCCCTGATAGGGACAGGAAAAATGGAAAAACACTGGAGGGAGTTGGGGAGGGGCTATTTAACCAATTCTGCGTTCTTGTCACTATGAAGGATAAGCAGGACTACCTCGTCGTGGTGCTGTCAGGAGAAAGTCCTGGAAAGAGGGAACTTGTAGGGGATGATTTTTACAAATAAAAGGACTTTTGAGTGCGTTTATTTCGTTTGACTTTGGGGTTAGTCAACCCCTGGGCTTGATGTCAGTTGACATTACAAAGCTGACATCAACTCCATAAACCATTACCCCAATTGCCACCGCAGCAGGGCAATTAACAAGAGCCAAGGCTAGGCGCCAGAATTTGCACATCTGATGGATATGCAATTTCTGCGGAGGTTGGTATTATTAGGCTGGTAAAGGGGCCAACATCCATGGACCTTCACAACCTACTAATATCAGCCTCCAGCTGTCTGCTTTGTCTTTACTGGTTATTAAGAATAGGGGAACTCCACTCATTTTTTCAGGGTCCCCAAATTTTTTATAACCAGCAAAGGTAAAGCAGATAGCTGTGAGTTGATATTAATAGACTGGGAAGATCCTTGGTTATTGGCCCTTTCCCAGCAGTATAAGAAGTTCAGCTCACAGTTGTCTGCTTTCCCTTGGTTGGTAATTAAAAACAGGGAGACCTCACATCAGTTTTTTTCATTTATTTATCTCTTTATTAACTAGTATAGTAAACTACACATGCAAGGCACTGATCTAATGCTCCACTTGAACCTCCGCCTCCTGGTTCAAGATTATTATTTTTTTCTTTATTCTCTGCTATTTTAAGTCATTTTCCTATCCACGTTTGTTTGCAGGGCAATTGTCCTGCTCTTATCCCCAATTTGTTTCCTTTTGCACTAGCCCTTAATACTACCATTTTACAGCACCAAAGTTCGGCTCCCCATTGACTTATATGGGGTTCAGGTTCTTTATAGAGTTTAAGTTCTGGTGACATGGGCCCTAGTTTGAATTGGAGAACCATGTGCAACACCTCCCCATGCATATTAGACCAATATCGGTCGACCTTGCCCATATCAACGGGTTTGGGCAACAGTCTAATGTGTATGGTGGCCCCGTACAACTGATTGTTGGGGAAGACGTCAATCAGGTATGTCCGATTTTGGCCTGTCAACAGCCATCTAACGTGTATGGTCAGTTGTACTCTGGGATCTCTGCTATTGTCTGATATTGCTTGTACATATATCCTTTTGAATTGTATAGTGCTGTGAAATATGTTGCCGCTATATAAATAAAATTATTATGTTCTTCTCTGAAAGGGTAGTACATTTTGTAGAACGCATTTGTTTTTTACTCACTTTAACACTAGGGGGTGATAATCAAGCTAGGACATTTAGGCTTTTGTATCATCCACCTGTCCAACTTTTAGTTCAGTTAAACTGGTAAAACTGCATTCCCAACCTTTATTACTTTTGTCGACTATATAGTAATTATGGCTGGTCAAATGTGGTGGCTATCACTATGGACAAAGCAAACAGGTAGTATGAAAAGTTATTTATTTCCACAAATTATCAGAACATTGAAATAATTCTACTTCTAAAGGATAAATAGATTTAAAGATAGATAGGGCACTCTTTTAGATCTATCTATTTTTACGGACTGTCCTGGAATTTCAGGACAGTTTGCAACCTTGGATCCCAACCTAAAGAAATTATCACCTATTTGATGGATAGTTGATAATTGTTATCATTGTGGGTCCACCTATCCACCTTGTTTAGGGAGGGATAACAGTTTGATCAGGGAATTAATGGTAGAGGTGGATGGAGAGGTGAATTAGGCTATGTTCCCACAATGAGCGTTTGGTGTATTTTTGATGCTGCATATTTTTTGCTGCATCAAAACACAGCGTCTTACATTTCCAGCAAAGTGGATGGGATTTATAGAAATCTCCTGCCCATCATGCCCACTCTGCTTTATTTTTTTACTCAATGTAAACTGACCTACAGTTTGTGTCTAAACTCCACAACATGTCAATTGCTTCTGGGAATGCTGAGATTTCTGTGCGGATTTTCCCCATAAACTTGCATTAGATGCAGAAAATCCACAGGTAGAAAAAAGACAAAAAACGCAGCGTCAAAAACACGATAAAGCACCCAAAATGCAATAAAAATGCAAGAAACCTAATTTAAATAATAGAAAGAGAAATGGTACAGAACTTCTGCAGCGTCAAAAAGTTACCAAAAGCTCATCGTGGGAGCGTAGCCTTATTCTCTTCTTAGACCTTGATTAAAGGTATTGTCTGCTACTCGGACAACACCTTCTCAATATAATCACTATATTTTCACAATATAAGATAGTAACAGCTATACTAGACTACAGTGCAGGCGCTGTCCCAGCGATTTCGGCACCTGCTCTCCCAGGCCCTGCCGCTGCTGCCCTCTCATTTCGTTTGGACAAAACTGATACCTGGAAGAAATAAGAGCTTCTTCTGATCTCTGACTTCCTCCGGATGTCAGTTACATCCAAAGGAGGTGAGAGTGATGAGTCCACTAATTGGCTGCAGGGTTTGTGTGACATAACAATGGCGCTGACATCGCTGGAACAGCGCCCATAATAATAGAGGTGAGAATAAGGTGTTATTTTACCATAAGGCAATATAGTGATTGAGAAGGGGTAGTCCGAGTAATGAACAACCTCTTTAATAATGTCTCACATTTTGTTCCATCTGGGTAACATTTTCCCATATAGCATTCAGAAACAGATGTTTCCGAGGATGGGCTCACACATGCAGCTTCAATGCAGTTTTCATAGAGTTTTTTTTTTTAGCCAAAGCTAGGAGAAAACCCAAAAATATAGATGAGGATAATTTTGGATCATGTGTTTACTTGAAAAGTCTGAATCTACCCTGCTGCAAAACATTTTAAGATGATAATATAATAATTCAATTAATATCAACTACAAACTTTAGAAAAAATCTAAGGGGGTTGGAGCGCCCGCTAGGGCCGTGTGGTACCTGGGTCCAGTGGTCGTTAAAGGGGTATCACGGTGGCGGTGACCCAGTCCATGGCCCTGGGTGTCCAAGTTAAGGGAAGGTCTTTAAAGGGGTTGTTTTGAATAAAGAATGTTCGTGACACCACCAGTGGTATTCGGTAAGGGATGACCGACGCTACTTAAAGGGGTCCACTGGGGAAGATGTTATTGCAGCAGGGATGGTATGGCTTCCCACAGGTGAAGTTTAATCCCCAGGGCTCCCGGTGTAGTGGGTAAAGATGACAGACGGTGTAGTGCCGGGAAGAATTGGAGGACACAATGTTGCAGTCTCTTTACCTTTTACTGGTAGTATGCAGCCACAGTCCAGGGTATCGGTAACAGGTGATGGTGAGGTCCAGCCAGCCTGGGAGCGATTTGAAGCCCCATTAACCAGGTGGGGTTGGAAGCCTTCCTTTCTGCACTGTAATGTGCGTCCCTCGCTGCCTAAGGCTTCACACAAGGTCCTCTCCTCTCTGTCCTATATGTAGGACAGTACCCGCATGGCAGGCAATGCAAGCCTTTTTACAGGAGTCCCTAGTTGCGGCGACTCTGGGCTCTATATGCTGCTGTGCCTTCGGCTGTAGTTGTGGACAGGTGACTTGAAATCACCTGCCCTCCGGTTTCTACTGTGGGGCATACAGTCCTACACAGCCTCGGACTCCCGATGTCCGGTTCCTGCGCTGATTCTGGAGGGAGCCCACTCGCAGATCCTTTCCTAGTATTTCCTCTCCTTTGCTTCTTCTCCCCTCACAGTCACTTACAATCTGACTGACTCCTGTCAGGAGCTGCAGAACCTCGTGTTTGCACGGCTCCAGCTCTCCTCTTGACTCTCTCCCTCCACTCCTCTCTCACCAGACTCACTTCCTAACTCTTGCTCCAGTCAGAATATATCTCGGGAAGTTCCCCTGAAACTGGGTCTAGAGTTCCCTCTTCTGGCCTTGAGTCAGAACAGTGTTGTGTGTACCAGTTACCTGTTAAAGGGATCCTTATGGCTTCCAGGCATGGCATCGCCCTCCCCGTGAGGAAGGCAATACCACTGTAACAACCGGTTTGTTGGGTTGTTACAGAGTCATATTAAAGATATGAAGTTAGGATGTAATGGAGTAAGTACAAATCAGGTAAAAATTCAGCTTTGCAATTGCTGTAAAAAAGAAAGTTAAGTATGAGAAACGTTTTCACATTTAAATTTTCCTCATGTAAAATCATATTGCAAATGTCTATCAGTTTATTTTTCTTTACATCATTGACTAGATTTGTATATAATGCACATATATAGTGAAGGCTAAAGGGCCAACAAGTGCTAAGCATCTCTGGGAACTCCTTCAAGATTGTTGGAAGACCATTCCCGGTGACTACCTCTTGAAGCTCATCAAGAGAATGCCAAGAGTGTGCAAAGCAGTCATCAAAGCAAAAGGTGGCTACTTTGAAGAACCTAGAATATAAGACATAATTTCAGTTGTTTCACACTTTTTTGTTAAGTATATAATTCCACATGTGTTAATTCATAGTTTTGATGCCTTCAGTGTGAATGTACAATTTTCATAGTCATGAAAATACAGAAAAATCTTTAAATGAGAAGGTGTGTCCAAATGTTTGGTCTGTACTGTACCTCAGTCAGCACAAGTGATCTATTTCCTAAAGGTGCTCATAAACCTTCAATAACTTTCAGACAAATATTCATTTATTGGGGAGAGGAAAAGCCACTTTTAGACACCTCTGGAGAAAATTAATACAGTATATCCATTGAGAACAAATTATCAGATATTTAAATTTAACATGCCTGAGTCTTTGTTTCTCCAACATCTGTCTTGACTCTTCATGCAACCCCCTACCCAGCAAATGTATATTTTACCAAATTATTTTAACTAGGATATACAAAACAAAATGTGTTTAGAGGTCTTTTTTAATGGGTTTGGTGGTAATTTTTGTCAGTTTTTATTTTGTGACAGCCATTTTATCCTGGCTCTTTTGAAGTTCTATAAAGAAGCCTATAGATAAACATTACAAAATTTGACATATGCTTTTGCCCTCCACCCCTTTTCCCCACCGAGGGTAGTAAAATGCTATGCTTCATCCCACAGAATGCAGAAGATGGTGGTACTTTCCTTTCTGATATCCTAATAATTGCACCATGTATGGAGTGATCAAATGTTCATGTCTAAGAATAGTGGTCATACCCAGAAGCGCAACTAGGGTTTTGGTTCAGGGTGGGTGAAACTTCTGAGTGGACCCCTAACCAGGTAACCACTGTGCGATGGCCCCTTCACTGTAATCTCCACACTGTATGATGGCCCCCTAGATAGTTCTCAATATAGTATAATGCACACCCAATAGGCCTCCATATAGTATAATGCACTCCTCCTAGGCCTCTATAGTATAATGTATGGGATGTATTAACAGAAGCATACAGTCTAGGTCACACAAAGTCATTATTGCCCTCTACTCCTCTTTGGTCAGACCTCATCTGGAATACTGTGTCCAGTTTTGGGCACCACATTTTAAAAAAGACATCAAGAAACTGGAGCAAGTTCAGAGAAGAGAGACCAGAATGATGACTAGTCTGCAAACCACGTCTTATGAGGAACGGTTGCAGGATTTGGGAATATTTAGCTTGCAAAAAAGAAGAATGAGAGGTGACTTAATAGCTGTCTACAAATATCTCAAGGGCTGTGACATTGTAGAAGGATCATCTTTATTCTCATTTGCATAAGGAAAGACTAGAAGCAATGGATGAAACTGAATGGGAGGAGACAGATTAGATATTAGAAAAAACTTTTTGACAGTTAGGGTGATCAATGAGTGGAACAGGCTGCCATGAGAGGTGGTGAGTTCTCCTTCCATGGAAGTCTTCAACAGAGGCTGGACAGACATCTGTCTGGGATGATTTAGTAAATCCTGCTTTGAGCAGGGGGTTGGACCAGATGACCCAGGAGGTCCCTTCCAACTCTACCATTCTATGATTCTAATGCATTCCACATGAGCATACTCTATTATAAAAAATGTAACCCCCATAGACAGACTCTATATAGTATAATGCACTTTCCATAGGCACACTCTATATTGTATAATGCATACCCCCATATGCAGACTCTACAGTATAATGCACCCATCATAGACAGACTCTATAGTATAATGCATCCCTCCATAAGCAGACTCTAAAGTATAATGCACCTCCCCATAAACAGACTCTACAGTATAATGCACCTCCCCCATAAACAGACTCTACAGTATAATGCACCCCCCATAGGCAGACTCTGTATTGTATAATTCGCGCCCCATAGGCACACTCTATATTGTATGTGTTATGACCCCAATGGCAGAGGGTCTCTGCAATAAATACCAAGTCTGCAAACACAAAAAACCAGCTCATAGGGCAGTTGTCATGGTTCCCAATGGCAGGGGAACGTCAGGACACATAAATAACGGACGAGCTCTTGGGTGATGGAATCTCGAGCTGACCGTGAGCTAAACCTACCACACAACTAATAGTGGCCGGGGGGCGTACCTACGTTTTATCCCTAGACGTCTCTCGCCAGCCGGAGGACTAACTAACCCTAGTAGAGGAAAAAACAGACCTGGCTTACCTCTAGGGAAATTCCCCCGAAAAGGAGACAGAAGCCCCCCACATATATTGACGGTGAGTGCAGAGGAAAAGACATACGCAGTATGAAGGTAGGTTCAGCAAAGCGAGGTCCGCTTACTAGATAGTAGAAAGATACAAAAGGGAACTGCACGGTCAGCTGAAAACCCTTTTAAAATACCATCCTGAAATTACTTTAAGACTCATGTGTCAACTCATGACACCGGAGTGGTAATTTCAGCCCACAAGAGCTTCCAGCTACAGAGAATGATATAGCTGTAAACTGGAACAAAAAATGCAAACAAACTTAGGACTAAGAGTCCAACTTAGCTGATCAGTAGTCTAGGAGCAGGAACATGCAACAGAAAGGCTCTGGTTACATTGATGGCCGGCAAGGCAATGACTGAAGAGCAGGAATAAATAGGAACTCCCCACTACTGATGAAAACAGGTGAACTGAGAAAGAAAACACACCCGAGTCACCAGTACCACTAACCACCACCAGAAGGAGCCCAAAAGCAGATTCACAACAGTACCCCCCCCTCAAGGAGGGGGCACCGAACCCTCACAAGAACCACCAGGGCGATCCGGATGAGCCCTATGAAAGGCACGAACCAAATCAGAGGCGTGAACATCAGAAGCAGTTACCCAAGAATTATCTTCCTGACCATAACCCTTCCACTTAACCAGATATTGTAGTCTCCGTCTGGAAATACGGGAGTCCAAAATTTTCTCCACAACATACTCCAATTCACCCTCAACCAGCACAGGAGCAGGAGGCTCGGTAGAAGGAACAACCGGCACCTCATACCTCCGCAACAACGACCGATGGAAGACATTATGGATAGCGAAAGATGCCGGAAGGTCTAAACGAAAGGATACAGGGTTAAGAATCTCCAAAATCCTATATGAACCGAGGCTTAAACTTAGGAGAAGAAACCCTCATAGGGACAAAACGGGAAGACAACCACACCAAGTCCCCAACACGAAGACGAGGACCAACACGACGACGGCGGTTGGCAAAATGCTGAGTCCTCTCCTGGGACAACTTCAAATTGTCCACCACCTGTCCCCAAATCCGATGCAACCTATCCACCATAGTATCCACTCCAGGACAATCCGAAGACTCCACCTGACCGGAAGAAAAACGAGGGTGAAACCCCGAATTGCAAAAGAAAGGAGAAACCAAAGTGGCAGAACTAGCCCGATTATTGAGGGCAAACTCTGCCAACGGCAAAAAGGCAACCCAGTCATCCTGATCCGCAGACACAAAACACCTCAAATAAGTCTCCAAGGTCTGATTAGTTCGCTCCGTCTGGCCATTAGTCTGAGGATGGAACGCAGACGAAAAAGACAAATCAATGCCCATCCTAGCACAGAATGCCCGCCAAAATCTAGACACGAACTGGGTCCCCCTGTCAGAAACGATATTTTCCGGAATACCATGCAAGCGAACCACATTTTGAAAAAACAGAGGGACCAATTCGGATGAGGAAGGCAACTTAGGAAAAGGTACCAAATGAACCATCTTTGAAAAACGGTCACACACCACCCAGATGACAGACATTTTCTGAGAAGCAGGGAGATCAGAAATAAAATCCATAGAGATGTGAGTCCAAGGCCTCTTCGGAATAGGCAAAGATAACAACAATCCGCTAGCCCGAGAACAACAAGGCTTGGCCCGAGCACAAACATCACAAGACTGCACAAAAACTCGTACGTCTCGAGACAGGGAAGGCCACCAGAAGGACCTAGCCACCAAATCCCTAGTACCAAAGATTCCAGGATGACCTGCCAACGCAGAAGAATGAACCTCCGAGATGACTCTACTGGTCCAATCATCAGGAACAAACAGTCTACCAGGCGGGCAACGATCAGGTCTATCCGCCTGAAACTCCTGCAAAGCCCGTCGCAGGTCTGGGGAAACAGCAGATAATATCACCCCATCCTTAAGGATACCTGTAGGTTCAGATTCACCAGGGGAATCAGGCTCAAAACTCCTAGAAAGGGCATCTGCCTTCACATTTTTAGAACCTGGTAGGTATGAGACCACAAAATTAAACCGAGAGAAAAACAACGACCAGCGCGCCTGTCTAGGATTCAGGCGCTTGGCAGACTCAAGATAAATCAGATTCTTGTGATCGGTCAATACCACCACCTGATGTCTAGCCCCCTCAAGCCAATGACGCCACTCCTCAAAAGCCCACTTCATAGCCAAAAGCTCCTGATTACCAATATCACAGTTTCGCTCGGCGGGCGAAAATTTTCGAGAAAAGAACGCACAAGGTCTCATCACGGAGCAGTCGGAACTTTTCTGCGACAAAACCGCCCCAGCTCCGATCTCGGAAGCGTCGACCTCAACCTGAAAAGGAAGAGCAACATCAGGCTGACGCAACACAGGGGCAGAAGAAAAGCGGCGCTTAAGCTCCCGAAAGGCCTCCACAGCAGCAGGGGACCAATCAGCAACATCAGCACCCTTTTTAGTCAAATCAGTCAAAGGTTTAGCAACATCCGAAAAACCAGTTATAAATCGACGATAAAAATTAGCAAAGCCCAAGAATTTCTGAAGGCTCTTAAGAGAAGTAGGTTGCGTCCAATCACAAATAGCCCGAACCTTGACAGGATCCATCTCAATGGAAGAAGGGGAAAAAATGTACCCCAAAAAAGAAATCCTTTGAACCCCAAAAATACACTTAGAACCCTTCACACACAAGGAATTAGCCCGCAAAACCTGAAAAACCCTCCTGACCTGTTGGACATGAGAGTCCCAGTCATCCGAAAAAATCAAAATATCATCCAGATACACAATCATAAATTTATCCAAATATTCACGGAAAATGTTATGCATAAAGGACTGAAAGACTGAAGGGGCATTTGAAAGACCAAAATTCATTACTAAATACTCAAAATGGTCCTCGGGCGTATTAAATGCGGTTTTCCACTCATCCCCCTGCTTAATTCGCACCAAATTATACGCCCCACGAAGATCAATCTTAGAGAACCACTTAGCCCCCTTTATTCGAGCAAACAAATCAGTCAGCAGTGGCAAAGGATACTGATATTTGACTGTAATTTTATTCAAGAGTCGATAATCAATACACGGCCTCAAAGAGCCATCTTTTTTAGACACAAAGAAAAAACCGGCTCCTAAGGGAGATGAAGAAGGACGAATATGTCCCTTTTCCAGGGACTCCTTAATATACTCTCGCATAGCAACATGTTCAGGTACGGATAAATTAAACAAACGACCCTTTGGAAATTTACTGCCTGGAATCAGATCTATGGTACAATCGCAATCTCTGTGAGGAGGGAGTGAACCAAGCTTAGGCTCCTCAAAAACATCACGATAATCAGACAAAAATGCCGGAATCTCAGAGGGAATAGATGATGAAATGGAAACCAAAGGTACGTCCCCATGAGCCCCCTGACATCCCCAGCTTAACACAGACATTGCTTTCCAGTCAAGGACTGGATTATGAGATTGTAACCATGGCAATCCGAGCACCAAAACATCATGTAGATTGTACAACACAAGGAAGCGAATCACCTCCTGATGGTCTGGAGTCATACGCATAGTCACTTGTGTCCAGTATTGTGGTTTATTACTAGCCAATGGCGTAGAATCAATACCCTTCAGAGGTATAGGGACTTCCAGAGGCTCTAGATTAAACCCACAGCGCCTGGCAAAGGACCAATCCATAAGACTCAAAGCGGCGCCAGAGTCGACATAGGCATCCGCGGTAATTGACGATAATGAACAAATCAAGGTCACAGATAAAATAAACTTAGACTGTAAAGTGCAAATTGAAACAGACTTATCAACCTTCTTTGTGCGTCTAGAGCATGCTGATATAACATGAGTTGAATCACCACAATAGAAGCACAACCCATTTTTTCGCCTAAAATTCTGCCGTTCGCTTCTGGACAGAATTCTATCACATTGCATATTCTCTGGCGCCTTCTCAGAAGACACCGCCAAATGGTGCACAGGTTTACGCTCCCGCAAACGCCGATCAATCTGAATAGCCATTGTCATGGACTCATTCAGACCTGTAGGCGCAGGGAACCCCACCATAACATCCTTAATGGCATCAGAGAGACCCTCTCTGAAATTCGCCGCCAAAGCGCACTCATTCCACTGAGTAAGCACAGACCATTTACAAAATTTTTGGCAGTATATTTTAGCTTCATCTTGCCCTTGAGACAGGGCCATCAAGGCCCTTTCTGTTATGACCCCAATGGCGAGGGTCTCAGAGGAACGTGGAAGTCTGCAGAATACAAAAATCCAGCTCATAGGGCAGTGGTAACTGGGTTGACCATATATCTACTCCTAACGCCAACACTAGAAGTAGCCGGGGATCATTCCTACGTTGATTCTAGATGACACGCGCCAGCCGGAGAATCTAGCTACCCCTAGTAGAGGAAAACAAAGACCTTTCTTGCCTCCAGAGAAGGGGACCCCAAAGCTGGATAGAAGCCCCCCACAAATAATGACGGTGAGGTAAGAGGAAATGACAAACACAGAAATGAACTAGGTTTAGCACAGAGAGGCCCGCTTACTGATAGCAGAATAAAGAAAGGTAACTTATATGGTCAACAAAAACCCTATCAAAATCCACACTGGAAATTCAAGAACCCCCGAACCGTCTAACGGTCCGGGGGGAGAACACCAGCCCCCTAGAGCTTCCAGCAAAGGTCAGGATATAGATTTGGAACAAGCTGGACAAAAATACAAAACCAAAACAAATAGCAAAAAGCAAAAGGCAGACTTAGCTGATATAACTGGAACCAGGATCAGTAGACAAGAGCACAGCAGACTAGCTCTGATAACTACGTTGCCAGGCATTGAACTGAAGGTCCAGGGAGCTTAAATAGCAACACCCCTAACTAACGACCCAGGTGCGGATAAAAGGAATGACAGAAAAACCAGAGTCAAAAAACTAGTAACCACTAGAGGGAGCAAAAAGCAAATTCACAACAGTACCCCCCCCTTAGTGAGGGGTCACCGAACCCTCACCACGACCACCAGGGCGATCAGGATGAGCGGCATGAAAGGCACGAACTAAATCGGCCGCATGAACATCAGAGGCGACCACCCAGGAATTATCCTCCTGACCATAGCCCTTCCACTTGACCAGGTACTGAAGCCTCCGCCTGGAGAGGCGAGAATCCAAGATTTTCTCCACCACGTACTCCAACTCGCCCTCAACCAACACCGGAGCAGGAGGCTCAGCAGAAGGAACTACAGGCACAATGTACCGCCGCAACAAGGACCTATGAAATACATTGTGAATAGCAAACGACACAGGAAGATCCAGACGAAAAGATACAGGATTAAGGATTTCCAATATCTTGTAAGGCCCAATAAAACGAGGTTTAAATTTGGGAGAGGAGACCTTCATAGGAACAAAGCGGGAAGAAAGCCACACCAAATCCCCAACGCGTAGTCGGGGACCCACACCGCGGCGGCGGTTGGCAAAGCGCTGAGCCTTCTCCTGTGACAACTTCAAGTTGTCCACCACATGATTCCAGATCTGCTGCAACCTATCCACCACAGAATCCACCCCAGGACAGTCAGAAGGCTCCACATGACCCGAAGAAAAGCGAGGATGGAAACCAGAGTTGCAGAAAAAAGGCGAAACCAAGGTGGCGGAACTAGCCCGATTATTAAGGGCAAACTCAGCCAACGGCAAGAATGTCACCCAATCGTCCTGATCAGCAGAGACAAAACACCTCAAATAAGCCTCCAAAGTCTGATTGGTTCGCTCCGTCTGTCCATTAGTCTGAGGATGGAAAGCAGACGAAAACGACAAATCAATGCCCATCCTACTACAAAAGGATCGCCAGAACCTGGAAACGAACTGGGATCCTCTGTCTGACACAATATTCTCAGGGATGCCGTGCAAACGAACCACGTTCTGGAAAAACACAGGAACCAGGTCGGAAGAGGAAGGCAGCTTAGGCAAAGGAACCAAATGGACCATCTTGGAGAAGCGATCACATATCACCCAGATAACGGACATGCCCTGAGATAGCGGAAGATCAGAAATGAAATCCATGGAGATATGTGTCCAAGGTCTCTTCGGGACAGGCAAGGGCAAGAGCAAACCGCTGGCACGAGAACAGCAAGGCTTAGCTCGAGCACAAGTCCCACAGGACTGCACAAATGACCGCACATCCCTTGACAAGGAAGGCCACCAAAAGGACCTGGCCACCAGATCTCTGGTGCCAAAAATTCCCGGGTGACCTGCCAACACCGAGGAATGAACCTCGGAAATGACTCTGCTGGTCCACTTATCCGGGACAAACAGTCTGTCAGGTGGACAAGACTTAGGCCTATCAGCCTGAAATCTCTGCAACACACGTCGCAGATCCGGAGAAATAGCTGACAAGATAACTCCATCTTTAAGAATACCAACAGGATCAGCGACTCCAGGAGCATCAGGCACAAAGCTCCTAGAAAGAGCATCGGCCTTCACATTCTTTGAACCTGGTAAATACGAGACAACAAAATCAAAGCGGGAGAAAAACAATGACCAGCGGGCCTGTCTCGGATTAAGGCGTTTAGCAGACTCGAGATACATCAGATTTTAGAGATCAGTCAAGACCACCACACGATGCTTAGCACCCTCGAGCCAATGACGCCACTGCTCAAATGCCCATTTCATGGCCAACAACTCCCGATTGCCCACATCATAATTTCGCTCGGCAGGCGAAAACTTCCTAGAGAAAAAGGCACAAGGTTTCATAACAGAGCAACCAGGGCCTCTCTGCGACAAAACGGCCCCTGCCCCAATCTCCGAAGCATCCACCTCAACCTGAAAGGGAAGTGAGACGTCAGGCTGGCATAAAACAGGCGCCGAAGTAAACCGGCGTTTCAACTCCTGGAAAGCCTCCACGGCAGCAGGAGCCCAGTTAGCTACATCGGAGCCCTTCTTGGTCATATCCGTCAAAGGTTTCACAATGCTAGAAAAATTAGCGATAAAACGACGGTAGAAGTTAGCGAAGCCCAAGAACTTCTGAAGACTCTTAACTGACGAGGGCTGAGTCCAATCAAGAATAGCTCGGACCTTGACTGGGTCCATCTCCACAGCAGAAGGGGAAAAAATGAACCCCAAAAAGGGAACCTTCTGTACACCAAAGAGACACTTTGAGCCCTTGACAAACAAAGAATTTTCACGCAAAATTTTAAAGACCAACCTGACCTGCTCCACATGCGAATCCCAATTATCAGAAAAAACCAAAATATCATCCAGATAAACAATCAAAAATTTATCCAGATACTTCCGGAAAATGTCATGCATAAAGGACTGAAAAACTGAAGGCGCATTGGAGAGCCCAAAAGGCATCACCAAGTACTCAAAATGACCTTCGGGCGTATTGAATGCGGTTTTCCATTCATCACCTTGCTTAATGCGCACAAGGTTATACGCACCACGAAGGTCTATCTTGGTGAACCACTTGGCACCCTTAATCCGGGCAAACAAGTCAGACAACAGCGGTAAAGGATACTGAAATTTGACAGTGATCTTATTTAAAAGCCGATAATCAATACAAGGTCTCAAAGATCCGTCCTTTTTTGCCACAAAAAAGAATCCCGCACCAAGAGGGGAAGAAGACGGACGAATATGTCCTTTTTCCAGAGACTCCTTGATATATGAACGCATAGCGGTATGTTCAGGTACCGACAGATTAAACAGTCTTCCCTTAGGAAATTTACTGCCTGGGATCAAATCTATAGCACAGTCACAGTCCCTATGAGGAGGCAGTGCACTGGACTCAGACTCACTGAAGACATCCTGATAATCAGACAAATACTCCGGAACTTCCGAAGGCGTAGAAGAAGCAATAGACACAGGCAGAGAATCCTCATGAATACCACGACAGCCCCAACTTGAGACTGACATAGCCTTCCAGTCCAGGACTGGATTATGGGTCTGTAACCATGGCAGCCCTAAAACGACCAAATCATGCATTTTATGTAAAACCAGGAAACGTATCACCTCGCGGTGTTCAGGAGTCATGCACATGGTAACCTGAGTCCAATACTGCGGTTTATTTGCTGCCAATGGTGTAGCATCAATACCCCTAAGAGGAATAGGATTTTCTAATGGTTCAAGAGTAAATCCACAGCGCTTAGCAAATGAGAGATCCATGAGACTCAGGGCAGCACCTGAATCTACAAACGCCATGACAGGATAAGATGACAGTGAGCAAATCAAAGTTACAGACAGAATAAATTTAGGTTGCAAATTACCAACGGTGACAGGACTAACAACCTTAGCTATACGTTTAGAGCATGCTGAGATAACATGTGTAGAATCACCACAGTAGTAGCACAAGCCATTCCGGCGTCTATGAATTTTCCGCTCATTTCTAGTCAGGATTCTATCACATTGCATTAAATCAGGTGTCTGTTCAGACAACACCATGAGGGAATTTGCGGTTTTGCGCTCCCGCAACCGCCGGTCAATTTGAATAGCCAGTGCCATAGTATCATTCAGACCTGTGGGAATGGGAAAACCCACCATAACATTCTTAATGGCTTCAGAAAGGCCATTTCTAAAATTAGCGGCCAGTGCACACTCGTTCCAATGTGTCAGCACGGACCATTTCCGAAATTTTTGGCAATACACTTCAGCCTCGTCCTGCCCCTGAGACATAGACAGCAAGGCCTTTTCTGCCTGAATCTCAAGATTGGGTTCCTCATAAAGTAAACCGAGCGCCAGAAAAAACGCATCAAGATCAGCCAATGCCAGATCTCCTGGCGCCAGCGAAAAAGCCCAATCCTGAGGGTCGCCCCGTAAGAACGAAATAACAATTTTTACTTGCTGAGCAGAATCTCCTGATGAACAGGGTCTCAGGGACAAAAACAATTTACAATTATTCACGAAATTCCTAAACTTAAACCTGTCTCCGGAAAACAGTTCAGGAATCGGTATTTTAGGTTCTGACCTAGGATTTCTGATAACATAGTCTTGTATGCCCTGCACACGAGTAGCCAGCTGGTCCACACTTGTAATCAAGGTCTGGACATTCATGTCTGCAGCAAGCATAGCCACTCTGAGGTAAAGGGGAAGGAGAAAAAAAAAAAAAAACTCAGAATCTTCTTTCTTATAATCCCTCTTCTGCAATGCATTAAACATTTAATACTGGCCTGGCAAACTGTTATGACCCCAATGGCGAGGGTCTCAGAGGAACGTGGAAGTCTGCAGAATACAAAAATCCAGCTCATAGGGCAGTGGTAACTGGGTTGACCATATATCTACTCCTAACGCCAACACTAGAAGTAGCCGGGGATCATTCCTACGTTGATTCTAGATGACACGCGCCAGCCGGAGAATCTAGCTACCCCTAGTAGAGGAAAACAAAGACCTTTCTTGCCTCCAGAGAAGGGGACCCCAAAGCTGGATAGAAGCCCCCCACAAATAATGACGGTGAGGTAAGAGGAAATGACAAACACAGAAATGAACCAGGTTTAGCACAGAGAGGCCCGCTTACTGATAGCAGAATAAAGAAAGGTAACTTATATGGTCAACAAAAACCCTATCAAAATCCACACTGGAAATTCAAGAACCCCCGAACCGTCTAACGGTCCGGGGGGAGAACACCAGCCCCCTAGAGCTTCCAGCAAAGGTCAGGATATAGATTTGGAACAAGCTGGACAAAAATACAAAACCAAAACAAATAGCAAAAAGCAAAAGGCAGACTTAGCTGATATAACTGGAACCAGGATCAGTAGACAAGAGCACAGCAGACTAGCTCTGATAACTACGTTGCCAGGCATTGAACTGAAGGTCCAGGGAGCTTAAATAGCAACACCCCTAACTAACGACCCAGGTGCGGATAAAAGGAATGACAGAAAAACCAGAGTCAAAAAACTAGTAACCACTAGAGGGAGCAAAAAGCAAATTCACAACACCTTTCAGCCTGAATCTCTAAATTAGGTTCCTCATAAAGCAACCCCAAAGCCAGAAAAAACGCATCCACATTGAGCAACGCAGGATCCCCTGGTGCCAATGCAAAAGCCCAATCTTGAGGGTCACCTCGCAGCAAGGAAATCACAATCTTAACCTGCTGTGCGGGATCTCCAGCGGAGCGAGGTCTCAGAGAAAGAAATAATTTACAATTATATTTGAAATTCAAAAAACGAGATCTATCTCCGGAGAAAAATTCTGGTATAGGAATTCTAGGTTCAGATATAGGAGCATGTATAACAAAATCCCGTAAATCTTGAACTTTTGTGGCAAGATTATTCAAACCTATAGCCAAACTCTGAGGATCCATTTTAAGCAGGTGAGATCAGAGCCATTCAAGGGTTAGAAGGAGAGGGAGACAAAGACTGCAATTAGAGCTGAAATGCAACTGATTCAACTATAGAGCAAGCACCAAGGAAAAAAAAAAAAAAAAAAAATTTGCAGACTTCTTTTTCTCTCCTTTCTTCTGTCAACAGTTTTAACACTTGTCCGGCCACACTGTCATGGTTCCCAATGGCAGGGGAACGTCAGGACACATAAATAACGGACGAGCTCTTGGGTGATGGAATCTCGAGCTGACCGTGAGCTAAACCTACCACACAACTAATAGTGGCCGGGGCTTACCTACGTTTTATCCCTAGACGTCTCTCGCCAGCCGGAGGACTAACTAACCCTAGTAGAGGAAATAACAGACCTGGCTTACCTCTAGGGAAATTCCCCCGAAAAGGAGACAGAAGCCCCCCACATATATTGACGGTGAGTGCAGAGGAAAAGACATACGCAGTATGAAGGTAGGTTCAGCAAAGCGAGGTCCGCTTACTAGATAGTAGAAAGATACAAAAGGGAACTGCACGGTCAGCTGAAAACCCTTTTAAAATACCATCCTGAAATTACTTTAAGACTCATGTGTCAACTCATGACACCGGAGTGGTAATTTCAGCCCACAAGAGCTTCCAGCTACAGAGAATGATATAGCTGTAAACTGGAACAAAAAATGCAAACAAACTTAGGACTAAGAGTCCAACTTAGCTGATCAGTAGTCTAGGAGCAGGAACATGCAACAGAAAGGCTCTGGTTACATTGATGGCCGGCAAGGCAATGACTGAAGAGCAGGAATAAATAGGAACTCCCCACTACTGATGAAAACAGGTGAACTGAGAAAGAAAACACACCCGAGTCACCAGTACCACTAACCACCACCAGAAGGAGCCCAAAAGCAGATTCACAACAGGCAGTGGTAACTGGGCTGACCGTATAGCTAATCCTAGCACCACAAATAGCAGCAGCCGGGGAACGTGCCTACGTTGGTTCTAGACGTCTCGCGCCAGCCGGAGAACTAACTAATCCTAGAAGGGAAAAGATAGACCATTCTTGCCTCCAGAGAAAAGACCCCAAAAGTTGGATACAAGCCCCCAACAAATAATAACGGTGAGGTAAGAAGAAAAGACAAACGTAAGAATGAACTAGGTATTTAGCAAAGAGAGGCCCACTGACTAATAGCAGAATATAGTAAGATGACTTATACGGTCAGCAAAAACCCTATCAAAAATATCCACGCTGGATATTCAAGAACCCCCGAACCGTCTAACGGCCCGGGGGGAGAATACCAGCCCCCTAGAGCTTCCAGCAAAAACAGGAATCACATTTAGTACAAGCTGGACAAAAAATAAGAGCAATACAAATAACCAAAAAACAAGGAAGCAGGACTTAGCTTAATTTTGCATGAACCAGGACCAGCAGACAGGAGCAAACAGAAAGGACTGATTACAACGATGCCAGGCACCAGACTAAGAATTCAGGAAGTTCATATAGCAACACCCCTGGACTAACGACCCAGGTGGGTGCCAAACTAGGGAAAGACAATCTCAGAGTCATACCACTAGTGACCACAAGAGGGAGCCAAAAAAGTCTAATTCACAACAGTACCCCCCCTTTAAGGAGGGGTCACCGAACCCTCACCAAGACCACCAGGGCGATCAGGATGAGCAGCGTGAAAGGCACGAACTAAATCGGCCGCATGCACATCAGAGGCAACCACCCAGGAATTATCCTCCTGACCATAGCCCTTCCACTTGACCAGATACTGAAGCCTCCGTCTGGAGAGACGAGAATCCAAGATTTTCTCCACCACGTACTCCAACTCGCCCTCAACCAACACCGGAGCAGGAGGCTCAACAGAAGGAACCACAGGTACAACGTACCGCCGCAACAAAGACCTATGGAACACGTTGTGAATGGCAAACGACACCGGAAGATCCAAGCGAAAGGACACAGGATTAAGGATTTCCAATATCTTGTAAGGACCGATGAAGCGAGGCTTGAATTTAGGAGAGAAGACCTTCATAGGAACAAATCGAGAAGACAGCCATACCAAATCCCCAACACGAAGTCGGGGACCCACACCGCGGCGGCGGTTGGCAAAACGCTGAGCCTTCTCCTGTGACAACTTCAAGTTGTCCACCACATGATTCCAAATCTGCTGCAACCTATCCACCACAGAATCTACCCCAGGACAGTCAGAAGGCTCCACATGTCCCGAGGAAAAACGAGGATGGAAACCAGAGTTGCAGAAAAATGGCGAGACCAAAGTAGCGGAACTAGCCCGATTATTAAGGGCAAACTCAGCCAATGGTAAGAAGGTCACCCAATCATCCTGATCCGCAGAAACAAAACACCTCAAATAAGCCTCCAAAGTTTGATTAGTTCGCTCCGTTTGTCCATTAGTCTGAGGATGGAAGGCAGACGAAAACGACAAATCAATGCCCATCTTAGCACAAAAGGATCGCCAGAACCTGGAAACAAACTGGGATCCTCTGTCAGACACGATATTCTCAGGAATGCCGTGTAAACGAACGACATTCTGAAAGAACAAAGGAACCAGATCGGAAGAGGAAGGCAGCTTAGGCAAAGATACCAAATGGACCATCTTGGAAAAGCGATCACATACCACCCAGATGACAGACATGCCCTGAGACACCGGAAGATCTGAAATGAAATCCATGGAAATGTGTGTCCAAGGCCTCTTCGGGACAGGCAAGGGCAAGAGCAACCCGCTGGCACGAGAACAGCAAGGCTTAGCTCGAGCACAAGTCCCACAGGACTGCACAAATGACCGCACATCCCGCGACAAGGAAGGCCACCAAAAGGACCTAGCCACCAAATCTCTGGTGCCAAAAATTCCCAGATGCCCTGCCAACACCGAGGAATGAACCTCGGAAATGACTCTGCTGGTCCATTTAACAGGAACAAACAGTCTGTCAGGTGGGCAAGAGTCAGGTCTACCAGCCTGAAATCTCTGCAACACACGTCGCAAATCCGGAGAAATGGCTGACAAGATTACTCCCTCTTTAAGAATACCAACTGGTTCTGCGACTCCAGGAGAGTCAGGCACAAAGCTCCTTGAAAGACCATCAGCCTTCACATTCTTTGAACCTGGTAAATACGAGACCACAAAGTCAAAACGGGAGAAAAACAATGACCAACGGGCCTGTCTAGGATTCAGGCATTTAGCAGACTCGAGATACATCAGATTTTTGTGATCAGTCAAGACCACCACACGATGCTTAGCACCCTCGAGCCAATGACGCCACTCCTCAAATGCCCACTTCATGGCCAGCAACTCCCGATTGCCAACATCATAATTCCGCTCAGCCGGCCAAAACTTCCTAGAGAAAAAAGCACATGGTCTCATTACAGAGCAACCAGGGCCTCTCTGCGACAAAACGGCCCCTGCCCCAATCTCAGAAGCATCCACTTCAACCTGAAAGGGAAGTGAGACATCAGGCTGGCACAAAACAGGCGCTGAAGTAAACCGGCGCTTCAACTCTTGGAAAGCCTCCACGGCTGCAGGAGCCCAGTTAGCAACATCAGAACCTTTCTTGGTCATATCCGTCAAAGGTTTAACAACGCTAGAAAAATTAGCGATAAAACGACGGTAGAAGTTAGCAAAGCCCAAGAACTTCTGAAGACTCTTAACTGACGTGGGTTGAGTCCAATCATGAATAGCTCGGACCTTGACTGGGTCCATCTCCACCCCAGAAGGGGAGAAAATAAAACCCAAAAAGGGAACCTTCTGTACTCCAAAGAGACACTTTGAGCCCTTAACAAACAAAGCATTCTCACGCAAAACCTGAAACACCATCCTGACCTGCTCTACATGCGAGTCCCAATCATCAGAAAAAAACAGAATATCATCCAGATAAACAATCATAAATTTATCCAGATACTTCCGGAAAATATCATGCATAAAGGACTGAAACACTGAAGGAGCATTAGAGAGCCCAAAAGGCATCACCAAGTACTCAAAATGACCTTCGGGCGTATTAAATGCAGTTTTCCATTCATCTCCTTACTTAATGCGCACAAGGTTGTACGCACCACGAAGATCTATCTTGGTGAACCACTTGGCACCTTTAATCCGGGCAAACAAGTCCGACAACAGAGGCAAAGGATACTGAAATTTAACAGTGATTTTATTCAGAAGCCGATAGTCAATACAAGGTCTCAAAGATCCGTCCTTCTTGGCCACAAAAAAGAATCCCGCACCAAGAGGGGAAGAGGATGGACGGATATGCCCCTTCTCCAGAGATTCCTTGATATACGAACGCATTGCGGTATGCTCAGGTACAGACAGATTAAATAATCTTCCCTTAGGAAATTTACTACCCGGAATCAAATCTATAGCGCAGCCACAGTCCCTATGAGGAGGAAGAGCACTGGACCTGGACTCGCTGAACACATCCTGATAATCAGACAAATACTCTTCCGAAGGAGCAGAGGAAGCAATAGACACCGGTGGGGAATCACCATGAATTCCCTGACAGCCCCAACTTGACACAGACATTGCCTTCCAATCCAAGACTGGATTATGGGTCTGTAACCATGGCAGACCCAAAACGACCAAATCATGCATTTTATGCAGAACAAGAAAACGAATCACCTCCCGATGTTCAGGAGTCATGCACATGGTTACCTGTGTCCAAAACTGCGGTTTATTTTCCGCCAATGGCGTAGCATCAATACCTCTAAGAGGGATAGGATTTACCAATGGCTCAAGAACAAAACCACAGCGCTTGGCAAACGACAGATCCATAAGACTCAGGGCAGCACCTGAATCCACAAACGCCATAACAGGGTAGGAAGACAATGAGCAAATTAAAGTCACAGACAAAATACATTTAGGTTGCAAATTACCAATGGCGACAGGGCTAACAACCCTTGTAAGGCGTTTAGAGCATGCTGATATAACATGTGTAGAATCACCACAGTAAAAACACAACCCATTCTGACGTCTATGATTTTTCCGTTCATTTCTAGTCTGAATTCTACCACATTGCATTAAATCAGGTGTTTGTTCAGACAACACCACCAGAGGATTAGCAGTTTTGCGCTCCCGCAAACGCCGGTCAATTTGAATAGCCAGCGCCATGGAATCATTCAGACTTGTAGGAATGGAGAAACCCACCATCACATTCTTAATGGCTTCAGAAAGGCCATTTCTGAAATTTGCGGCCAGAGCACACTCATTCCACTGAGTAAGCACGGACCATTTCCGAAATTTTTGGCAATACACTTCAGCTTCATCCTGGCCCTGAGAAATAGCCAGCAAGGCTTTTTCTGCCTGAATTTCAAGATTGGGTTCCTCGTAAAGCAATCCGAGCGCCAGAAAAAACGCATCAATATTCGCCAATGCCGGATCTCCTGGCGCTAGCGAGAAAGCCCAATCCTGAGGGTCGCCCCGCAAGAAAGAGATAACAATTTTAACTTGCTGAGCTGAGTCTCCAGACGAACGGGGTCTCAGAGAAAGAAACAATTTACAATTATTCCTGAAATTCCTAAACTTAAATCGATCTCCAGAGAACAGTTCAGGAATAGGTATTTTAGGTTCAGACATAGGACTACTGGTAACAAAATCTTGTATGCCCTGCACACGAGCAGCAAGCTGATCCACACTTGTAATCAAAGTCTGGACATTCATGTCTGCAGCAAGCATAAGCCACTCAGAGGTAAAGGGGAGGAAGAAAGAGAGGAAAAAAAAAAAAAAACTCAGAATTTCCTTTCTTATTATCCCACTTCTGCAATGCATTAAACATTCAACTTGGGCCTGGCATACTGTTATGACCCCAATGGCAGAAGGTCTCTGCAATAAATACCAAGTCTGCAAACACAAAAAAACAGCTCATAGGGCAGTGGTAACTGGGCTGACCGTATAGCTAATCCTAGCACCACAAATAGCAGCAGCCGGGGAACGTGCCTACGTTGGTTCTAGACGTCTCGCGCCAGCCGGAGAACTAACTAACCCTAGAAGGGAAAAGACAGACCTTTCTTGCCTCCAGAGAAAAGACCCCAAAAGTTGGATACAAGCCCCCAACAAATAATAACGGTGAGGTAAGAAGAAAAGACAAACGTAAGAATGAACTAGGTATTTAGCAAAGAGAGGCCCACTGACTAATAGCAGAATATAGTAAGATGACTTATACGGTCAGCAAAAACCCTATCAAAAATATCCACGCTGGATATTCAAGAACCCCCGAACCGTCTAACGGCCCGGGGGGAGAATACCAGCCCCCTAGAGCTTCCAGCAAAAACAGGAATCACATTTAGTACAAGCTGGACAAAAAATAAGAGCAATACAAATAACCAAAAAACAAGGAAGCAGGACTTAGCTTAATTTTGCATGAACCAGGACCAGCAGACAGGAGCAAACAGAAAGGACTGATTACAACGATGCCAGGCACCAGACTAAGAATTCAGGAAGTTCATATAGCAACACCCCTGGACTAACGACCCAGGTGGGTGCCAAACTAGGGAAAGACAATCTCAGAGTCATACCACTAGTGACCACAAGAGGGAGCCAAAAAAGTCTAATTCACAACAATAATGCATACCCCATACGCAAACTCTATAGCATAATGCACCCCCTATAGGCAGACTCTATAGTATAATGCACCCCTCCATAGGCAGACTCTATAATAATAATCTTTATTTTTATATAGCGCTAACATATTCCGCAGCGCTTTACAGTTTGCACACATTATCATCGCTGTCCCTGATGGGGCTCACAATCTAAATTGTGGCCACTGTGTCAATTTCGCCCTGTTCTTCAGAAATTCCAAAGTGGACTTAGATGTGTGTTTTGGATCAGTGTCATGTTATAAAAGTATGTGTCTACCAAGGGTATGGAGCGATGACATCATCTTTTCTTTCAATATAGAGCAGTACATCTGTGAATTCATGAAGCCATCTTGAAATGTAGCTTCCCAATATTAGTAGCACTATTGCAGCCCCACATATGTTCAGTATCACCAAGTTTCATGTAGGCATCATGAACTTTTTTGTATCCATCCTAGTGATGAGCGAGTGTACTCATTGGCGGGTTTTCCCGTGCACGCTCGGGTGGTCTCCGAGTATTTATGACTGCGCGGAGATTTAGTTTTCATGGCGGCAGCTGAATGATTTACAGCTACTATACAGCCGGAGTACATGTGGGGGTTGCCTGGTTGCTAGGTAATCCCCACATCTACTCACCCTGGCTAAGAGATGTAAATCATTCAGCTGCTGCGATGAAAACTAAATCTCTGAAAATGCGAAAATATATATAACTGAACATGAGGTTCTTAGCTTAACATTCTGATCAGACTGTATGAGGCCCACTGCCACATGACGGTGAACCTCTTAGTTGGTCCTAACTTTTATTGCCTTAAAAGAGCCGATTCACCACCGCCGCAGCAGGACTGGCAGCCTGGTGCCTCAAAGCGCCCATGCTGCAAGACTGAGTCTATATGACTCCAGACCACACCGCCCCACAAACACAAAACCACAGCAATAATGGCCGCCATACAGTACCAACACCAAATGAAAGGAGCATTGAAACTCACATTCTTCAAGCTCTCAAATTAGAACCAAAATAGGCTGGACCCCCCTGTGCAGTCTCCTGCTAATTAATATCACCTATGCCAAATGGGAGGCAGTGCAAGTCCAGAAAAAAAGGACGGATCATGCAATATGCTGAAAAAAGGTGAAAAGCCTCGACTTTATCATAAGAAGCATCGGTTCGAGTTTGCAAAAAAATATGAAACATGGACAGCACAAAATTGAAAATGGGTGATTTGGAGCAACGAGACAAAAGTCAATAGACTAAGCTCTGATGGGTACAAATGGGTCTGAAAGAAATTAAGGAAAATGGGGCTACCTGATCGAGAAATTGAAGGAACTGTCAAGTTCGGCAGAGATAGCCTGAAGATATGGGGTTGTTCCCCAGCCAAGGCGTTGGATACTTGACCAGGATCAATGGTCGTCTCAATACTGAGCTGTATGCGATTATACTACAAGCCAAGTGTTACACGCGGTCCCGGGCCTGTACCTTTGCTGGGTCCCCGTCGGGACTCCCACTCTGGGCCGGCCCCACGCCGTCCTACTATAGCCTCTGCTTCCCCTCTTCCCCCTGCTTCCTGGCACATGTCCAGCAGGTTCTCGGGTAGAGTGCTTAGGTCGCGTGCTCCCGGTCTCTTAAAGAGACAGCGTGCATTTTTCAAAAAGTACTTCTGACCAATGGCGTGTTAGTAATTACTATTTCTAGCCCCTCCGCCATAGGGAGGGTGCCAGAGCAACAAGTATCCTCTGTTGCTACCTTCCAGTTTTGGCTAGTGTGTGCTTTAGCTTCTGAAGTGTTCTGCCAGTTCTCCGCTTACACTGTTTGTCTCCGCAGACTATCAGCTACCTGTTACCCGGCTATCCTGGACGACGTCCGTTCTGTCTACGCCAGTTCCATCACGTCACACCATTCAGCCATCCGTACCTCTGGACAACGCCAGTACCACCTGAGTTAGCTCCACGACATCTGCTAGCCCTGCTTGTCCATCTGTCCCTCTGGGACAGCTGCCACGTGTCCGGGGTCTAACTGGAGGTAGCACCCGTGTCCCCCAGGCTTTCCATTCCGACCCTGTTCAAGGGGACTTACCATGGGTGCCTGGGGCTCACGTAGTCATGCCCCCTTCGGAGCCCCTTGCGTACTATGGGTATGAAAAGGATGACATAGTATTCCAGCATGAAAAAGCCCCGAAGCATACAATGAGATAGACAATGAACCATTTCTTTGTCTATTAAATAGAAGTGCTTCATTGGCCCCCACATTCCCCAGATCTTCAACCCAATTGAACACTTCTGAGTAGAGATGAAGAAAAAGCTGTATACATACCCAAGCGAGTCAACTAGTATGCACCAACTATGGGAACGTGTAGAAGAGATCTGGGATCAGATTTCGGTCGAGACATGTTTGAATCTGATCGACAGTATAACCACAAGGATTCAAGCAGTGTTGAAAGCCAAAAGGTGGATTTACAAAACACTAACAAAATTAAAACATTTGAATTTTTAGGAGAAAACAGTAACCATGCAGTGACATGACAATAATCTGTATAACTAATCATATGCTATATACTGTAGTTGCAAGTCAAATGTATGCATGAGATATCCAAGATGATTGTTTATGAAATAATGGTACCCTCATGTTAGAACTAGTAGTGGATGGTGAGATATGGAGCCTGAAAATCAAAAGTTCAAAACAATGTTATTCCTTTTGTTGTGACTATATGATGTATAAATTACATTATATTTTTTTCACATACATACATACACACATATAGTTTTCGGCATAAAGTAATATGCTGTTATCTATTGGTAGGTATGTAGATGTGTGTGCGAATAACAGCATATAAATATATATGCTGTTATACTGTATCTATCTACATAGCTACACTAATATGTGGAATATTTGCGGTATATTTATTGCATATATGTGTTTGGAGCGGCCCCCAAACACAGGGCAGCGGGGTTCTTGGTACTGGGTCCCTCGGTCTCGGTTCTAGGGTTGTCACGGTGGCCCGACCCGGTCCGAGGCCCTGCTAAGGGGCGCCCAAATAAAGGTGTAGGTGAGAGTTTGTCAAGTGTTCGTGACGCCACCTGTGGTATTCGGTCAGGGTGACCGACGCTGCTAGGAGTCCGCTGGGGTGATGGAATGGCAGCTAGATGTTGTAACTTCCCACAGGTGAAGTATGTCCCCAGGGCTTCCCTTGATGAGTAGATGGTAATGGTGTAGGTCGCAGTAAATGACGAGGACACAGGGTTGCAGTCTCTTTACCTTTTTACTGAAGGCTTCGGCATCCACAATCCAGAGCACTGCTAACAGGGCTGGCTGAGACCGGCCGGTCCGAAGGCACATCCAGAGTTCCCTTTGCAGGTGGAAATCAGTAGCCTTCCTACTAGCGCCTGTGTGTTGTAGTACCTCCCTGCTGAGCACCACGGGATAGTCCTCACAACTGTCGTGTATGTTTCTGTTCTTTCTCTCCGTCCCCCAGATGGTTTTTATAGGACGCACCCGTATGACGGGGTAGGCCTGGAGTTATTTTATAGGGACCCTAGAGACGCCCCTCTCCCACAATTGCCTCCGTTGTCTTCATTAGGTGTAAAGGTGAGACAGCCAACCTAGAGTTAACTGCCCTGCCGTAGTTCAAAGTAATGCGTAGAGCCTATTACTTCCTCGGCGTTCCGGCCACCGGCTACGTGCCTCAGAAGGATGTTGCCGATCTTGGGGCACGACTCCTACTGGTTCTATCGCCTTTGTGCTGTGATCTCGTTTCTCACTTCTCCACAATATACTTCGCTTCGTGTCCTTTCTTAGGATGCCGCCGCAATGAGGTGCAGGCACGGCTCTGTAACGATCTGTCTCGTGCTAGGCCACTGCCAGGATCCCACCCCTGACAGGGACCTCCCTGAATCTTCCCAAGCAACTCTCTCTCACTAGATGTTACCTGGGCAAAACCCAGTCAGCTTCTCTCTAACTTCCTATCCGACTCCCAGTTTTACCAAAGTGTGAGGAGTGGCCTAATACATAGAACCTTTTGCTCCCCCTGGTGGCCGGAGTGTGAAGTGTAGTGTGTGACTGTGATACCTGATCAGGTGAACTCTTTTAGTGCCATCAGAAGTACCATCACTCCCCCTTGTGGCAGAGCGACAATACTGCAACAACCAGGACTCTGGGGCGCTGCACTTACATGTGTAGAACGTGCCCTTCTTAATCTATGATTACTAGCACCCTTGCTCTGACATATTACATAGCATTTCTTGATTGACAGGTCTTTAGCATTGAGCGTTATGTTGGTGGCTACCGAAGATAATCATGCCTATGGCTACAAGAACACTCTCCCAATTGGACAAACTGGTTTTCCACTACTATTGTTTCCCCCAACAAAAGCAACATTATAAATATCTGGCCTCCCCAATTCTGTTTTTTTCCATAGAAATAAACATTCTTCCTTGACCAACCCAAATGGACAGTGGATTTCATTAGAACCTAGAGGCGGTCTTTTGTGTGTATATAGACTGATAGCTGGACTCTAATCTGCTATATGTTGAGGGATTATTTTTAATATAGCTTACTGAATTTTGTTATGTTTCACAAACTCCCCTCTCCCTCTCTCTGACCACAACCTTCTTTCATTCTCTATCAAGAACTGCCATCCCGCTCAGGTCACCGCCACTTCCCACACTTATAGAAACATACAGGCCATTAACACCCAGAAACTTATGTAGAACTTGCAGTCCTCACTGGCCCCAATCTCCTCCATCTCATGTCCTGATACTGCTCTGAAGCATTACAATGAAACCCTGCAAAGTGCCCTGGATGAAGCTGCACCTCCTATACATAGAACAAATCAGCACAGTCGGCGACAATCGTGGCACACGCTGCAAACACGTTTCCTGCAGCGGTGCTCCAGGTGCACCGAACGTCTGTGGAGAAAATCTAATCTACCCGAAGATTTCATCCATTATAAGTTCATGCTAAAAACATACAACTCTGCCCTTCACCTCTCCAAACAAACCTATTTCAACACCCTCATCACCTCGCTGTCCAATAACCCTAAACGTCTCTTTGACACTTTCCAGTCCCTACTCAACCCAAGAGTGCAGGCCCCAACCACGGATCTCCGCGCTGACAATCTGGCCAATTACTTCAAAGAAAAAATTGACCACGTTCAACAGGAAATCATCTCCCAATCTCTTCATACCATGCACTGTCCTCCCTCCCCCACTGCATCTAGTTCACTCTCTGTGTTTGAACCAGTTACAGAAGAAGAAGTAATCAGGCTCCTTGCATCTTCTCGCCCAACCACTTGCACCAGTGACCCCATTCCGTCACATCTCCTCCAGTCCCTTTCCCCGGCTGTCACCTCTCACCTAACAAAAATATTCAACCTTTCTCTCACTTCCGGTATTTTTCCATCCTCATTTAAGCATGCCATCATACATCCATTACTTAAAAAACCATCCCTCGATCAAAACTGTGCCGCTAATTATAGACCTGTAATCTTCCCTTCATCTCTAAACTCCTCGAACGCCTGGTCCACTCCCGTCTTACCCGCTATCTCTCAGATAACTCTCTTCTTGACCCAATTCAATCTGGTTTCCGCTCTTTACACTCTACTGAAACTGCCCTCACTAAAGTCTCTAATGACCTACTAACAGCTAAATCTAATGGTCACTACTCCATGCTAATTCTCTTGGATCTCTCCGCAGCATTCGACACTGTGGATCATCAGCTCCTCCTCACTATGCTCCACTCCATCGGCCTCAAGGATACCGTTCTCTCCTGGTTCTCCTCCTATCTCTCTGACCGATCCTTCACTGTATCTTTTGCAGGTTCCTCCTCCTCTCACCTTTCCCTTACTGTTGGGGTTCCTCAAGGATCAGTCCTAGGCCCCCTCCTCTTCTCTTTGTATGCTGCCCCTATTGGACAAACAATCAGTAGATTTGGTTTCCAGTACCATCTCTATGCTGACGACACCCAATTATACACTTCTTCTCCTGATATCACGCCGACCTTTTTAGAAAACACCAGTGATTGTCTTACCGCTGTCTCTAACATCATGTCCTCCCTCTATCTGAAAATGAACCTATCAAAAACAGAACTCCTCGTGTTTTCTCCCTCTATTAACCTACCTTTGCCTGACATTGCCATCTCCGTGTGCGGTTCCACCATTACTCCAAAGCAACATGCCCACTGCCTTGGGGTCATACTTGATTCCGAGCTTTCATTCACCCCCCACATCCAATCACTGGCTCGTTCTTCTTATCTGCATCTCAAAAACATTTCTAGAATTCGCCCTTTTCTTACTTTAGACTCTGCAAAAACTCTTACTGTTTCACTTATTCATTCTCGTCTGGACTATTGTAACTCTCTACTAATCAGCCTCCCTCTTACCAAACTCTCCCCGCTCCAATCTGTCCTGAATGCTGCAGCCAGGATCATATTCCTCACCAACCGTTACACCGATGCCTCTACCTTGTGCCAGTCATTACACTGGCTACCCATCCACTCCAGAATCCAGTACAAAACTACTACCCTCATCCACAAAGCACTTCATGGCTCAGCACCACCCTACATCTCCTCTCTGGTCTCAGTCTACCACCCTACCCGTGCCCTCCGCTCCGCTAATGACCTCAGGTTAGCATCCTCAATAATCAAATAGAGGCTTCTGCGTGGCTCACCGGCATTCCAGCATACAGCTAGCACCATGTCTGAAGGTAAATGATCTGTGCAATCACTTCACTTAGTGTTTATTCCATTGCACGTTTACAACAGGTTGCCTTATAGCACTTTATCTAGTTGCCCTCTGGTTTCATTATGCTAGCTGGGCTAGCTGTAGTTGGTTGTCGTGATTGGATATTTACTATTGTTGGTTACTCTTATTATATGAGGACCATATTTCCCTATTGATACCCATTTACTCCTGACGGCAGACGTGCATTTGTGCAGTGCTCCAGGTGCATACATAGGTTTTTCCTGCACCTTATGCTGTTATGCCGGTGGTCACGCAGTTTTTCATTTTTCTCTGATCGGCATCTATCTATCTTTATATTGCCGACTCTCTTCAGCTGTCTATGTACCGTACTACCTGTTTGTCTGTAAATTTCACCTGATATTTATACAATAAAATTATATATGTTTAATTATACCCCGTCTTTTCTCCTCATTGGCATTTCTGGGTAGTTATATATAATAATTTTTACCTATTAATTTTTTTCGTATGACATTTATTACTTTGCTCAGACCCAATCGGGAACTTTTTTCGGTTTCATGTATCTAGCTTTAGGGGTATGGTCCCAAGTAGCTATGGTGACCACTTTGTAGGTTTTTATTTTTTATTTTTATTTTTATTATTAACCTACCTTTGCCTGACATTGCCATCTCCGTGTGCGGTTCCACCATTACTCCAAAGCAACATGCCCACTGCCTTGGGGTCATACTTGATTCCGAGCTTTCATTCACCCCCCACATCCGATCACTGGCTCATTCTTCTTATCTGCATCTCAAAAACATTTCTAGAATTCGCCCTTTTCTTACTTTAGACTCTGCAAAAACTCTTACTGTTTCACTTATTCATTCTCGTCTGGACTATTGTAACTCTCTACTAATCAGCCTCCCTCTTACCAAACTCTCCCCGCTCCAATCTGTCCTGAATGCTGCAGCCAGGATCATATTCCTCACCAACCGTTACACCGGTGCCTCTACCTTGTGCCAGTCATTACACTGGCTACCCATCTACTCCAGAATCCAGTACAAAACTACTACTGTCATGATCTCTGCAGGCAGAGATCATAGCAAGCCTATAGAGGGACAAGCTCTCGGAAGATGGAACTATACTGACCATGAACTAAGCCTGCCGCGCAACTAGAAATAGCCAGGTAGCATTTCCTATTTATAGCTAGATGCCCAGCTCTGGCCTAAGACCTAAATAGCTAGCAGAGGGAAATATAAGACCTGGCTCACCTCTAGAGAAATATTCCAAAGAAGACAGTAGCCCCCCACATATAATGACGGTGAGTTCAGATGAAACAACAAACGCAGCAGGAAAATAGTCTTAGCAAATTTGAGGTCCGCTTACTAGATAGCAGAAGACAGATAGTATACTTTCATGGTCAGCAGAAAAATACTAACAAAACACCATCCAGAGATTACCTTAAACTCTGGCATTAACTCATAACGCCAGAGTAGCAATCCCTGATCGACGAGAGCTTTCCAGACACAGTAACAAAACTTCAGCTGCGAACTGGAACAAATAGGCAAAACAAAACATGGACAAAAGTCCAACTTATCAGTAGTTGTCTAGAAGCAGGAACAAGCACTGAGAGGCATCAGATAACATTGTTGACCGGCAAGAAACCACCAGAGAAATGAGCTTAAATAGCGACACCCACTACTGATGGAATCAGGTGAAACAGGAAAGAGGATGACAAGTCCAATTCCACAAGCGGCCACCGGGGGAGCCCAGAATCCAAATTCACAACAGTACCCCCCCCTCAAGGAGGGGGCACCGAACCCTCACCAGATCCACCAGGGCGACCAGGATGAGCCCTATGGAAGGCACGAACAAGATCAGAAGCATGAACATCAGATGCATTGACCCAAGAATTATCCTCCTGGCCGTAACCCTTCCAGTTGACCAGATACTGGAGTTTCCGTCTGGAAACACGAGAGTCCAAAATTTTCTCCACAACGTACTCCAACTCACCCTCAACCAACACCGGAGCAGGAGGCTCAAGAGAAGGTACAACAGGTACCTCATACCTGCGCAATAACGACCGATGAAAAACGTTATGAATGGAAAAGGACGCAGGGAGGTCCAAACGGAAAGAAACAGGATTAAGAATCTCCAATATTCTATAAGGGCCGATGAACCGAGGTTTAAACTTAGGAGAAGAGACCCTCATAGGGACAAAACGAGAAGACAACCACACTAAATCTCCAACACAAAGCCGAGAACCAACACGACGATGACGGTTGGCAAAACGCTGAGTCTTCTCCTGTGACAACTTCAAATTGTCCATAACCTGCCCCCAGATGTGATGCAACCTCTCCACCACCGCATCCACTCCAGGACAATCCGAGGATTCCACCTGACCGGAGGAAAATCGAGGGTGAAACCCCGAATTACAGAAAAACGGGGACACCAAGGTGGAAGAACTGGCCCGATTATTGAGGGCGAACTCTGCCAATGGCAAAAAAGCAACCCAATCATCCTGGTCAGCAGAGACAAAACACCTCAGATATGTCTCAAGGGTCTGATTAGTCCGCTCGGTCTGGCCATTAGTCTGAGGGTGAAAAGCAGATGAAAAAGACAAATCTATGCCCATCCTAGCACAGAATGCCCGCCAAAATCTAGACACAAATTGGGTACCTCTGTCAGAAACAATATTCTCAGGAATACCGTGCAATCGGACAACATTCTGAAAAAACAGAGGAACCAACTCAGAAGAAGAAGGCAACTTGGGCAGAGGAACCAAATGGACCATTTTAGAGAAACGGTCACAGACCACCCAGATGACAGACATCTTCTGGGAAACAGGCAGATCTGAAATAAAATCCATCGAGATGTGTGTCCAAGGCCTCTTAGGAATAGGCAAGGGCAACAGCAGTCCGCTAGCCCGAGAACTACAAGACTTGGCCCGAGCACAAACGTCACATGACTGCACAAAGACTCGCACATCTCGTGACAGAGAAGGCCACCAGAAGGATCTTGCCACCAAATCCCTGGTACCAAAAATTCCGGGATGACCTGCCAATGCAGAAGAATGTACCTCAGAGATGACTCTGCTGGTCCAATCATCCGGAACAAACAGTCTATCAGGCGGACAACGATCCGGTCTATCCGCCTGAAACTCTTGCAAGGACCGCCGCAGATCAGGAGAAACGGCCGACAAAATTACTCCCTCCCTAAGGATACCTGTGGGTTCAGAATTACCAGGAGAGTCCGGGTCAAAACTCCTAGAAAGGGCATCTGCCTTAACATTCTTAGAACCCGGTAGGTATGACACCACAAAATTAAAGCGAGAAAAAAAAATAAAGACCAGCGCGCCTGTCTAGGATTCAGGCGTCTGGCAGTCTCAAGATAAATCAAATTTTTGTGGTCAGTCAATACCACCACCTGATGCCTAGCCCCCTCGAGCCAATGGCGCCACTCCTCAAACGCCCACTTCATGGCCAAAAGCTCCCGATTCCCAACATCATAATTCCGCTCTGCGGGCGAAAATTTGCGAGAAAAGAAGGCACAAGGCCTAATGACGGAGCAGTCGGAACCTTTCTGCGACAACACTGCCCCAGCTCCGATCTCCGAAGCGTCAACCTCAACCTGAAAAGGCAGATTCACATCAGGCTGACGCAACACAGGGGCAGAGGCAAAACGGCGCTTAAGCTCCTGAAAGGCCTCTACAGCATGAGGAGACCAATTAGCAACATCAGCGCCTTGTCTGGTCAAATCAGTCAGTGGTTTAACGACATCCGAAAAACCAGCAATAAATCGGCGGTAAAAGTTGGCAAAGCCCAAAAATCTCTGAAGACCCTTAAGAGAGGAGGGCTGAGTCCAGTCACAAATAGCTTGCACCTTGACGGGATCCATCTCAATGGAAGAGGGAGAAAAAATATACCCCAAAAAGGAAATTTTCTGGACCCCAAAAACGCACTTAGACCCCTTCACACATAAAGAATTAGACCGCAGAACCTGAAAAACTCTCCTGACCTGCTGGACATGAGAGTCCCAGTCATCAGAAAAAATCAGAATATCATCCAGATATATTATCATAAATTTATCCAGAAAATCGCGGAAAATATCATGCATAAAAGACTGGAAAACTGAAGGGGCATTAGAAAGACCAAAAGGCATGACCAAATACTCAAAGTGGCCCTCGGGCGTATTAAATGCGGTCTTCCACTCATCCCCCTGCCTGATCCGCACCAAATTATACGCCCCACGAAGATCAATTTTAGAGAACCACTTAGCACCCTCTATACGAGCAAACAAATCAGTAAGCAATGGCAATGGGTATTGATACTTAACAGTGATCTTATTCAGAAGCCGATAATCAATACATGGTCTCAAAGAGCCGTCTTTTTTTGAGACAAAGAAAAACCCAGCTCCCAAGGGAGAAGAAGATGGACGAATATGTCCCTTTTCCAAAGACTCCTTTATATATTCCCGCATAGCAGCATGTTCCGGCACAGACAAATTAAACAAACGACCCTTTGGATATTTACAACCCGGTATCAAATCTATGGCACAATCGCACTCACGGTGCGGAGGTAACGACCCAAGCTTGGGTTCGTCAAAGACGTCTTGATAATCAGAGAGGAACTCAGGGACTTCAGAGGGAATGGACGACGAAATAGAAACCAAAGGTACGTCCCCATGAATACCCTTACATCCCCAGCTCAACACAGACATAGCTCTCCAGTCCAAGACTGGGTTGTGAGACTGCAACCATGGCAATCCCAGTACCAAATCGTCATGTAAATTATACAGCACCAGGAAACGAATAATCTCCTGGTGATCCGGATTGATACGCATGGTTACTTGTGTCCAGTATTGTGGTTTATTATTAGCCAATGGGGTGGAGTCAATCCCCTTCAGAGGAATAAGAGTCTCCAAAGGCTCTAAATCAAAACCACAACGATTGGCAAAGGACCAATCCATAAGACTCAGAGCGGCGCCAGAGTCAATATAGGCGTCCGTGGCAATGGATGACAAAGAGCAAATCAGGGTTACAGACAAAATAAACTTAGACTGAATGGTGCCAATGGAAACAGACTTATCAAGCTTCTTTGTACGCCTAGAGCATGCCGATATAACATGAGTAGAATCCCCACAATAGAAACACAATCCATTCTTCCGTCTAAAATTCTGTCGCTCACTCCTGGACAGAATTCTATCACACTGCATACTTTCTGGCGTCTTTTCCATAGACACCGCCAGATGGTGCATCGGTTTGCGCTCCCGCAGACGCCTATCAATCTGAATAGCCATTGTCATGGACTCATTCAGACCTGCAGGCAAAGGGAACCCCACCATAACATCCTTAACGGCATCAGAGAGACCTTCTCTGAAAGTTGCCGCCAAGGCGCACTCATTCCACTGAGTAAGCACAGACCATTTACGGAATTTTTGGCAGAAAACTTCAGCTTCGTCTTGCCCCTGAGATAATGCCATCAAAGTTTTTTCTGCCTGAAGTTCCAAATGAGGTTCCTCATAAAGCAAGCCCAAGGCCAGAAAAAACGCATCCACATCGCGTAACGCAGGATCCCCTGCTGGCAATGAGAAGGCCCAATCTTGAGGGTCACCCCTGAGCAAGGAAATCACAATCCTAACCTGCTGAGCAGGGTCTCCAGCTGAACGAGACTTCAGGGACAAATAAAGCTTACAATTATTTCGGAAATTCTGGAAGCTAGCTCTATTCCCTGTGAAGAACTCCGGCAAAGGAATTCTCGGCTCAGATACCGGAGCATGTACTACAAAATCTTGTAAATTTTGTACTTTCGTGATGAGATTATTCAAACCCGCAGTTACACTCTGGAGATCCATTATTGTCAGGTGCACACAGAGCATACAGAGATTAGGAGGAGAGAGAGAAAAAAGACTGCAGCAAGGCAGACTGGAGGAAAAAAAAAAAAAAAATTCCAGCAGACTTCTTATAACTCTCCTTTCTCAACCTGGGTCTTTAACACTTTAGTGGGCCGGTCAAACTGTCATGATCTCTGCAGGCAGAGATCATAGCAAGCCTATAGAGGGACAAGCTCTCGGAAGATGGAACTATACTGACCATGAACTAAGCCTGCCGCGCAACTAGAAATAGCCAGGTAGCATTTCCTATTTATAGCTAGATGCCCAGCTCTGGCCTAAGACCTAAATAGCTAGCAGAGGGAAATATAAGACCTGGCTCACCTCTAGAGAAATATTCCAAAGAAGACAGTAGCCCCCCACATATAATGACGGTGAGTTCAGATGAAACAACAAACGCAGCAGGAAAATAGTCTTAGCAAATTTGAGGTCCGCTTACTAGATAGCAGAAGACAGATAGTATACTTTCATGGTCAGCAGAAAAATACTAACAAAACACCATCCAGAGATTACCTTAAACTCTGGCATTAACTCATAACGCCAGAGTAGCAATCCCTGATCGACGAGAGCTTTCCAGACACAGTAACAAAACTTCAGCTGCGAACTGGAACAAATAGGCAAAACAAAACATGGACAAAAGTCCAACTTATCAGTAGTTGTCTAGAAGCAGGAACAAGCACTGAGAGGCATCAGATAACATTGTTGACCGGCAAGAAACCACCAGAGAAATGAGCTTAAATAGCGACACCCACTACTGATGGAATCAGGTGAAACAGGAAAGAGGATGACAAGTCCAATTCCACAAGCGGCCACCGGGGGAGCCCAGAATCCAAATTCACAACATACTACCCTCATCCACAAAGCACTTCATGGCTCAGCACCACCCTACATCTCCTCTCTGGTCTCAGTCTACCACCCTACCCGTGCCCTCCGCTCCACTAATGACCTCAGGTTAGCATCCTCAATAATCAGAACCTCCCACTCCCGTCTCTAAGACTTTACAAGTGCTGTGCCGATTCTTTGGAATGCACTACCTAGGTTAATACGATTAATCCCCAATCCCCACAGTTTTAACCGTGCCCTAAAATCTCATTTGTTCAGATTGGCCTACCGCCTCAACGCACTAACCTAACTATCCCTGTGTGGCCCATTAAAAAAAAAAACACATAATCAGGTTCCTCGCATCATGTTCTCATACACTTTAAGCAGTTAATAGCCCTCTGTGTCTGTACTGCTACATACTTAGGCAGTGAACTGGTTCATGCAGCTTTACATGAACACCCGATCCTTACACTATGGCTGGTCCAAACAACGAAAGCAATTGTTACCATCCACCTCTCGTGTCTCCCCTTTTCCTCATAGTTTGTAAGCTTGCGAACAGGGCCCTCACTCCTCTTGGTATCTATTTTGAACTGTGATTTCTGTTATGCTGTAATGTCTATTGTCTGTACAAGTCCCCTCTATAATTTGTAAAGCGCTGCGGAATATGTTGGCGCTATATAAATAAAATTATTATTATTATTATAATGTAAATGACATTTTGTCTATAATTTGTAAGGGGTCTTTTACTTGTCACTGAAAGATTGTAATTATCACCTAATAGCACCCTTTGTATATGGGCAGTACTTCTTTTTAAAGATAAACTAAACAAAGACTAAGATATCTAAATTCAGCATAGTTAGCAATAAGGGAGCTCAAAGTAGGGGGGGGGGCTCAGGAGTAGACAAAAGGAATGCGTATGTCTAGCCACCCGTCCACTAGTATACTTAAGGCAAATGGTACTGGTTATTTACCTAAAGACTGCTATGCTTTCAGATAGGAATATTGTTTGCAAAAATCTCTATTTATGTCCATTTGGCCTATTAAATCATCCCAATAGAGAAGATGAATGTCTCTTTTCGACTGCCCACTTCAATGCACACTTTGAGCCCTATAATACTAATTTTATTTATATAGGGCCAATATATTCGGCAGGACTTTACAATTATGCGGGGACATGTACAGACATTACATCACAAAGTAACACATAGTCCAACAGTTACAGAAGAAGCCAGGTTCCTGCTCACAGGCTTACAGTCTATAAGGAAATAGGGGGACAGAATAGATATAAAGTGCTTGCCATGAATGGTCCTGCCATCATTATAATAAATAGGGCATTTCAAAGAAACTGCATGATCCAGTAGCAAGCAAATATCTGTCTAGGTACAGTTGCCAAGCGCTATTGGGTGCAAGGAGGATGTGGACACATAGGGACCAGGATATGGACAAAGGAGGGACCATGTTCTGAGTAAAATTTAGAGGGAACAGGTGAGAGTTAAATTGGTGAACTGAGGTGATGGGCCTGTCTAAAGAGATGTGTTTTTAAAACACTTTTACAAATGTGGTAGCTAGGTATTAGATTAGAAACAAAAAAGGAACAGCACAGTATAATACTTATCTTCGGGTGCAAGGCCCCCAGACAATCTGTCCAATGATTATCCAAACTTCATAGAATTCCAAGAAAGAGGCAGCACTGTTGTGAATTTGCTTTTTGCTCCCTCTAGTGGTTACTAGTTTTTTGACTCTGGTTTTTCTGTCATTCCTTTTATCCGCACCTGGGTCGTTAGTTAGGGGTGTTGCTATATAAGCTCCCTGGACCTTCAGTTCAATGCCTGGCAACGTAGTTATCAGAGCTAGTCTGCTGTGCTCTTGTCTACTGATCCTGGTTCCAGTTATATCAGCTAAGTCTGCCTTTTGCTTTTTGCTATTTGTTTTGGTTTTGCATTTTTGTCCAGCTTGTTCCTAATCTATATCCTGACCTTTGCTGGAAGCTCTAGGGGGCTGGTGTTCTCCCCCCGGACCGTTAGACGGTTCGGGGGTTCTTGAATTTCCAGTGTGGATTTTGATAGGGTTTTTGTTGACCATATAAGTTACCTTTCTTTATTCTGCTATCAGTAAGCGGGCCTCTCTGTGCTAAACCTGATTCATTTCTGTGTTTGTCATTTCCTCTTACCTCACCGTCATTATTTGTGGGGGGCTTCTATCCAGCTTTGGGGTCCCCTTCTCTGGAGGCAAGAAAGGTCTTTGTTTTCCTCTACTAGGGGTAGCTAGATTCTCCGGCTGGCGCGTGTCATCTAGAATCAACGTAGGAATGATCCCCGGCTACTTCTAGTGTTGGCGTTAGGAGTAGATATATGGTCAACCCAGTTACCACTGCCCTATGAGCTGGATTTTTGTATTCTGCAGACTTCCACGTTCCTCTGAGACCCTCGCCATTGGGGTCATAACAGTTTGCCAGGCCAGTATTAAATGTTTAATGCATTGCAGAAGAGGGATTATAAGAAAGAAGATTCTGAGTTTTTTTTTTTTTTTTTTCTTCTTCCCCTTTACCTCAGAGTGGCTATGCTTGCTGCAGACATGAATGTCCAGACCTTGATTACAAGTGTGGACCAGCTGGCTACTCGTGTGCAGGGCATACAAGACTATGTTATCAGAAATCCTAGGTCAGAACCTAAAATACCGATTCCTGAACTGTTTTCCGGAGACAGGTTTAAGTTTAGGAATTTCGTGAATAATTGTAAATTGTTTTTGTCCCTGAGACCCTGTTCATCTGGAGATTCTGCTCAGCAAGTAAAAATTGTTATTTCGTTCTTACGGGGCGACCCTCAGGATTGGGCTTTTTCGCTGGCGCCAGGAGATCCGGCATTGGCTGATCTTGATGCGTTTTTTCTGGCGCTCGGTTTACTTTATGAGGAACCCAATCTTGAGATTCAGGCAGAAAAGGCCTTGCTGGCTATGTCTCAGGGGCAGGACGAGGCTGAAGTGTATTGCCAAAAATTTCGGAAATGGTCCGTGCTGACACATTGGAACGAGTGTGCACTGGCCGCTAATTTTAGAAATGGCCTTTCTGAAGCCATTAAGAATGTTATGGTGGGTTTTCCCATTCCCACAGGTCTGAATGATACTATGGCACTGGCGATTCAAATTGACCGGCGGTTGCGGGAGCGCAAAACCGCAAATTCCCTCATGGTGTTGTCTGAACAGACACCTAATTCGGTGCAATGTGATAGAAAAACCGCAAATTCCCTCATGGTGTTGTCTGAACAGACACCTGATTTAATGCAATGTGATAGAATCCTGACTAGAAATGAGCGGAAAATTCATAGACGCCGGAATGGCTTGTGCTACTACTGTGGTGATTCTACACATGTTATCTCAGCATGCTCTAAACGTATAGCTAAGGTTGTTAGTCCTGTCACCGTTGGTAATTTGCAACCTAAATTTATTCTGTCTGTAACTTTGATTTGCTCACTGTCATCTTATCCTGTCATGGCGTTTGTAGATTCAGGTGCTGCCCTGAGTCTCATGGATCTCTCATTTGCTAAGCGCTGTGGTTTTACTCTTGAACCATTAGAAAATCCTATTCCTCTTAGGGGTATTGATGCTACACCATTGGCAGCAAATAAACCGCAGTATTGGACACAGGTTACCATGTGCATGACTCCTGAACACCGCGAGGTGATACGTTTCCTGGTTTTACATAAAATGCATGATTTGGTTGTTTTAGGGCTGCCATGGTTACAGACCCATAATCCAGTCCTGGACTGGAAGGCTATGTCAGTCTCAAGTTGGGGCTGTCGTGGTATTCATGGGGATTCCCTGCCTGTGTCTATTGCTTCTTCTACGCCTTCGGAAGTTCCGGAGTATTTGTCTGATTATCAGGATGTCTTCAGTGAGTCTGAGTCCAGTGCACTGCCTCCTCATAGGGACTGTGACTGTGCTATAGATTTGATCCCAGGCAGTAAGTTTCCTAAGGGAAGACTGTTTAATCTGTCGGTACCTGAACATACCGCTATGCGTTCATATATCAAGGAGTCTCTGGAGAAAGGACATATTCGTCCGTCTTCTTCCCCTCTTGGTGCGGGATTCTTTTTTGTGGCAAAAAAGGACGGATCTTTGAGACCTTGTATTGATTATCGGCTTTTAAATAAGATCACTGTCAAATTTCAGTATCCTTTACCGCTGTTGTCTGACTTGTTTGCCCGGATTAAGGGTGCCAAGTGGTTCACCAAGATAGACCTTCGTGGTGCGTACAACCTTGTGCGCATTAAGCAAGGTGATGAATGGAAAACCGCATTCAATACGCCCGAAGGTCATTTTGAGTACTTGGTGATGCCTTTTGGGCTCTCCAATGCGCCTTCAGTTTTTCAGTCCTTTATGCATGACATTTTCCGGAAGTATCTGGATAAATTTTTGATTGTTTATCTGGATGATATTTTGGTTTTTTCTGATAATTGGGATTCGCATGTGGAGCAGGTCAGGTTGGTCTTTAAAATTTTGCGTGAAAATTCTTTGTTTGTCAAGGGCTCAAAGTGTCTCTTTGGTGTACAGAAGGTTCCCTTTTTGGGGTTCATTTTTTCCCCTTCTGCTGTGGAGATGGACCCAGTCAAGGTCCGAGCTATTCTTGATTGGACTCAGCCCTCGTCAGTTAAGAGTCTTCAGAAGTTCTTGGGCTTCGCTAACTTCTACCGTCGTTTTATTGCTAATTTTTCTAGCATTGTGAAACCTTTGACGGATATGACCAAGAAGGGCTCCGATGTAGCTAACTGGGCTCCTGCTGCCGTGGAGGCTTTCCAGGAGTTGAAACGCCGGTTTACTTCGGCGCCTGTTTTGTGCCAGCCTGACGTCTCACTTCCCTTTCAGGTTGAGGTGGATGCTTCGGAGATTGGGGCAGGGGCCGTTTTGTCGCAGAGAGGCCCTGGTTGCGCTGTTATGAAACCTTGTGCCTTTTTCTCTAGGAAGTTTTCGCCTGCGGAGCGAAATTATGATGTGGGCAATCGGGAGTTGTTGGCCATGAAATGGGCATTTGAGGAGTGGCGTCATTGGCTCGAGGGTGCTAAGCATCGTGTGGTGGTCTTGACTGATCACAAAAATCTGATGTATCTCGAGTCTGCTAAACGCCTTAATCCGAGACAGGCCCGCTGGTCATTGTTTTTCTCCCGCTTTGATTTTGTTGTCTCGTATTTACCAGGTTCAAAGAATGTGAAGGCCGATGATCTTTCTAGGAGCTTTGTGCCTGATGCTCCTGGAGTCGCTGATCCTGTTGGTATTCTTAAAGATGGAGTTATCTTGTCAGCTATTTCTCCGGATCTGCGACGTGTGTTGCAGAGATTTCAGGCTGATAGGCCTGAGTCTTGTCCACCTGACAGACTGTTTGTCCCGGATAAGTGGACCAGCAGAGTCATTTCCGAGGTTCATTCCTCGGTGTTGGCAGGTCACCCGGGAATTTTTGGCACCAGAGATCTGGTGGCCAGGTCCTTTTGGTGGCCTTCCTTGTCAAGGGATGTGCGGTCATTTGTGCAGTCCTGTGGGACTTGTGCTCGAGCTAAGCCTTGCTGTTCTCGTGCCAGCGGTTTGCTCTTGCCCTTGCCTGTCCCGAAGAGACCTTGGACACATATCTCCATGGATTTCATTTCTGATCTTCCGCTATCTCAGGGCATGTCCGTTATCTGGGTGATATGTGATCGCTTCTCCAAGATGGTCCATTTGGTTCCTTTGCCTAAGCTGCCTTCCTCTTCCGATCTGGTTCCTGTGTTTTTCCAGAACGTGGTTCGTTTGCACGGCATCCCTGAGAATATTGTGTCAGACAGAGGATCCCAGTTCGTTTCCAGGTTCTGGCGATCCTTTTGTAGTAGGATGGGCATTGATTTGTCGTTTTCGTCTGCTTTCCATCCTCAGACTAATGGACAGACGGAGCGAACCAATCAGACTTTGGAGGCTTATTTGAGGTGTTTTGTCTCTGCTGATCAGGACGATTGGGTGACATTCTTGCCGTTGGCTGAGTTTGCCCTTAATAATCGGGCTAGTTCCGCCACCTTGGTTTCGCCTTTTTTCTGCAACTCTGGTTTCCATCCTCGCTTTTCTTCGGGTCATGTGGAGCCTTCTGATTGTCCTGGGGTGGATTCTGTGGTGGATAGGTTGCAGCAGATCTGGAATCATGTGGTGGACAACTTGAAGTTGTCACAGGAGAAGGCTCAGCGCTTTGCCAACCGCCGCCGCGGTGTGGGTCCCCGACTACGCGTTGGGGATTTGGTATGGCTTTCTTCCCGCTTTGTTCCTATGAAGGTCTCCTCTCCCAAATTTAAACCTCGTTTTATTGGGCCTTACAAGATATTGGAAATCCTTAATCCTGTATCTTTTCGTCTGGATCTTCCTGTGTCGTTTGCTATTCACAATGTATTTCATAGGTCCTTGTTGCGGCGGTACATTGTGCCTGTAGTTCCTTCTGCTGAGCCTCCTGCTCCGGTGTTGGTTGAGGGCGAGTTGGAGTACGTGGTGGAGAAGATCTTGGATTCTCGCCTCTCCAGGCGGAGGCTTCAGTACCTGGTCAAGTGGAAGGGCTATGGTCAGGAGGATAATTCCTGGGTGGTCGCCTCTGATGTTCATGCGGCCGATTTAGTTCGTGCCTTTCATGCCGCTCATCCTGATCGCCCTGGTGGTCGTGGTGAGGGTTCGGTGACCCCTCACTAAGGGGGGGGTACTGTTGTGAATTTGCTTTTTGCTCCCTCTAGTGGTTACTAGTTTTTTGACTCTGGTTTTTCTGTCATTCCTTTTATCCGCACCTGGGTCGTTAGTTAGGGGTGTTGCTATATAAGCTCCCTGGACCTTCAGTTCAATGCCTGGCAACGTAGTTATCAGAGCTAGTCTGCTGTGCTCTTGTCTACTGATCCTGGTTCCAGTTATATCAGCTAAGTCTGCCTTTTGCTTTTTGCTATTTGTTTTGGTTTTGCATTTTTGTCCAGCTTGTTCCTAATCTATATCCTGACCTTTGCTGGAAGCTCTAGGGGGCTGGTGTTCTCCCCCCGGACCGTTAGACGGTTCGGGGGTTCTTGAATTTCCAGTGTGGATTTTGATAGGGTTTTTGTTGACCATATAAGTTACCTTTCTTTATTCTGCTATCAGTAAGCGGGCCTCTCTGTGCTAAACCTGATTCATTTCTGTGTTTGTCATTTCCTCTTACCTCACCGTCATTATTTGTGGGGGGCTTCTATCCAGCTTTGGGGTCCCCTTCTCTGGAGGCAAGAAAGGTCTTTGTTTTCCTCTACTAGGGGTAGCTAGATTCTCCGGCTGGCGCGTGTCATCTAGAATCAACGTAGGAATGATCCCCGGCTACTTCTAGTGTTGGCATTAGGAGTAGATATATGGTCAACCCAGTTACCACTGCCCTATGAGCTGGATTTTTGTATTCTGCAGACTTCCACGTTCCTCTGAGACCCTCGCCATTGGGGTCATAACACAGCACTCCATTGTTTCAGTGGGAAAATGTGTTGATTGAAATCCTTCAATTCAATGGGAGTACTGCCTCTTTCTTGGAATTCTAGGTATTAGATTATCCATGGTAGTGCATTCCAGAAAACTGGCACAGCACAAGAGAAGTTTTGAAGGTGGAGGTGGGAAGTTTGAATTACGGAGGATGTTAGTCTTAGATCAGTTGCGGAGCGCATGGGTAGGGTGATAGACGTCAATGAGGGAGGAGATCAATGGTGGTGCAGAGCTGTGGGGAGCTTTGTGGGTGAGAGAGATAAGTTTGTATTGTCTTTTGTAGCGAATGGGCAACCAGTGCAATGACTGGCACAGGAAATCAGTGTAGTAGCTTGGCAGGAACACAACCTAGCTGTGAGCATGTTGCTTGGGAGCCCTGGTGTAAAACACCTTAAGGCCCCCTTCACATGTCCATTTTTTGTGGCCGTATGCAGTCTGTTTTTTAATGACTGCAAATACGGACACACGCACACCCATTGTAATCAATGGTGGTGCGCACCGTGTGTCCGTGTGAAAACTCCCAGAGATATCACTTTTTTGGCAGCAGCACAGACAAAATGTGTGTCGCACACGTGCACACTCATTACACATAGATGTCATCTGTGTGTCATCAGCGTGACACGTACTGGCACCTGGGAAGAAACGGTACAGTTCATGCTATTTCCAGGCGCCGGCTGCCAAAGGCAGCTCTCACGATTGTCACCTGGTCTCCCTGTGAGCAGCGCGACTAGGCAACAAAGATGTGAGTTGTATTCAGCACCCGTTGTGTCCCTCCTGTGTAAAATAAAGAATTAAATTAAAAAATGTTCTGGGCTCCAGCATACTTTTCATAACCAGCAGAGGGAAAACCCATGGCTGGGGGCTGATGTTAATAATCTGGGAAAAGGGACAAAATCCTCAAAGCTCCCCAGGCTAATAATAACAGCTCACAACTGTTTGCTTAGTCTTTACTGGTGAATTTACGTGGATCCATAGAAAAAAAAATGACTTAGGGTCACTCTGTAAATTCAAACAAGCAAAGGCTAAACAGACAGCTGTGAGTTGATAATAATAGCTTGACAAGGGGCCAGAGATATTGCCCCCCCTTCCAGGCTACCAACATCAGTACTCAGTCACCCCAGAAATGGCGCATTTATAAGAAGTGCCAAATCTGGTGCTTAGCCTTGCTCTTACCACTTGCCCTGTGGCAAGTGGGGCAATAAGGTTGGGGTTTAAATCAGCTTTGTATTGGCAGCTGACATCAAGCCCAGGGGTTAGTAATGGAGAGGGGTCTATAAGATGCTCCTATTACTAACCCCATAGTAAAGTTTGAAAATAATCACACAACAAGAATAAACATCCTTTATTTGAAATATAACTCAACACCCTGTTTGTTTATTTTTAAATAAATGTGTAATAGTTATTCTCACTTTTACGCCTAAAATCCATTGAAGCCCATGTCCCCTGTAAAAAAACAATAAATAATAAACAAACATATCCCTCATCTGTCCAACGTGAAGATAACCCTCTGATACCCATGTCCCCTGTAACAAACCTTTTTGACACTAGTGGTGACGTCAGTGAGGTGAATAGAGTTAATCAGTTATGAACTGCTAGACTAGTCAAGAGACAAGTGGATTATCTTCACGTAGGACAGATGAGGGATATGGTTGTTTATTTTAGTTTTTTTTAGGCTAGGTTCACATTGCGTTAGGGCAATCCGTTTAGCGCTAGCGGATTGCGCTAACGCAATGTATTTGTAGGGGCCGCGTTTAGGGGTCGCGCTAACGTCCCCGCTGTCGCAGATCCCCGATCTGCACAGGGCCGCGCATAGTAACCCGATGTTTACCCTGGTTACCATCGTAAATGTAAAAAAAAAAAAACAGTACATACTCACATTCCGGTGTCCGTCAGGTCCCTAGCCGTCTGCTTCCCGCACTGACTGACTGCCGGCCAGAAAGTAAAAGCAGAGCACAGCGGTGACGTCACCGCTGTGCTCTGCTTTCACTTTACGGCCGGCACTCAGTCAGTGCGGGAAGCAGACGGCGAGGGACCTGACGGACACCGGAATGTGAGTATGTATGGTTTGCTTTTCTTTACATTTACGATGGTAACCAGGGTAAACATCGTGTTACTAAGCACGGCCCTGCGCTTAGTAACCCGATGTTTACCCTGGTTACCCGGGGACTTCGGCATTGTTGGTCGCTGGAGAGCTGTCTGTGTGACAGCTCCCCAGCGACCACACAACGACTTACCAACGATCACGGCCAGGTCGTATCGCTGGTCGTGATCGTTGGTAAATCGTTTTGTGTAACGGTACCCTAAGCACCATATTTGGTTATCTTATGGATTTACCATTTGTAGATTGTGAGCCCTTGTGGGCAGGGTCCTCTCTCCTCCTGTACCATTCATTTCTTCTATTGTTTTAGATTATAGTTTTTATTATGTATACCCCTTTTCACATGTAACGTGCCATGGGATAAATGGCACAATAATAATAATAATTTCTGGGGTGGCTGAGGGATGATGTTGGTAGCCTGGGGTTAGGGGAGGTAATATCTCTGGCCCCTTCCCAGGCTATTAATATAAACCCAACTGTCTGTTTAGCTTTTGCTGGTTTGAATTCATAAGGGGACCTTACATTAAAAAATGTCTTTGGTCCCCCATAAATTCACCAGTAAAGGCTAAGCAAACAGCTGTAAGCTATTATTAATGGCCTGTGAATCTTTTGGGATGTTGTCTCTTTTCCCAAATTATTAACACAGGCCCCAGCTGTGGGCTTTCCCTCTGCTCGTTATGAAAATTATGTAGGAGCCCATTAATTATTTTTTATTTAATTCTTTATTTTACACAGGAGGGACACAGCGGATGCCTAATACAACTCCCATCATTGTCAACTGGTTGCGCTGATCTCAGGGAGATCAAGCAAAAATGATGAGAGCTGCCTTCAGCAGCAGGCACCTGGGAACATGTCACTTTTCCCAGGCGCTGGTACGTGTCACAAGGACAGTGAAACATGGACACACGAACAAACAGACATCAAATGGATACACGGATGTCACACGGATGTCACATACACACATAAGGATGGCACAGGGACCACAGATCTCACCAGTACTGGTTTTTCTTGTGCAGAAATCACCAGTACGTGTAAAGGAGGACTAATAAGTAGCAAGATTTCTGCTTAACTGGAAATTGAACTAAAATATTGCAACACCAATCCTGTCTAGCTACGCCAATATTGCCATAGCATGGGAGAGCGGGACGACGCTTGGCTATGCCCGCTCATCAAATTCAGGAAAATTTATGCATAATTACAACAGAGAAATACTCCAGTCCCTAACTGAAGCACATATTTGGTGGCGGTGCATGTCAGTTGAGAGAAGCACCTAATTTATTCAGTGGTGTGCGCCTTTTAATGAATTAAGTGCATTATATTCCAGCAAACTAGTTCATTAAACACTGGTGTGCAAAACACCAGTCTTAAAAGGGGGTTTCCCATGAACAAAGTATATTTTATTTATTAGATCTTGAAATAAAAAGAAGTTTCACAGTTGGATTTGTTAACCCCTTAGTGACAGAGCCAAATTTTTGAAATCTGACCAGTGTCACTTTATGTGGTAATAACTCTGCAACGCTTCAACAAATCCCAGTGATTTTGAGACTGTTTTTTCATGACACATTATACTTTATGATAATGGTAAATCTAGGTCAATATGTTTTGTGTTTATTTATAAAAAGTATAAAAAAATTTAGTAAAATGTTAAAAAATTAGCACTTTTCTAAATTTGAATGATTATCTCTTTAATCCAGATGGTCACACCACAGCGAACCATTAATAAATAACATTTCCCACGTGTCGGCTTTATATCAGCACCATTTGTAAAATGTTATTTTGTTTTGTTAGCATTTTATGAGGTTTAAAAATGTAGCATCAATTTTTCATATTTTCAAGGAAATTTACACAATTTCTTTTTTTAAGGACTTATCCATGTTTGAAGTGACTTTAGGGGCCCTATATATTAGAAAAACCCCAAAAGTGATACCATTTTAAAAACAGCACCCCTGACATATTGAAAACTGCAGTCAGTTAGTTTGTTAACCATTCAGGTGCTTTACAGGAATTAATGCAGAGTGGCATGACAGAAATGAAAATGTATATTTTTACCACCTAAATGCCTCTAACTTCTGAACAGATTACTACAGCAGTCAGACGGTAAGGCTGCTATTTGGTCATGAACTGACATGGCAAACATCAGGACCACACAATCATGATCTGAGGGCACCAATTTGGATAAAGAGGAAGCCCTCACACTCTGTTAACCATTTATAATGATGTAGTCACTACTGACAGCAGCATCTAAGGGGTTAAACAGATTTGGATGGTGCAAACACTGATCATGGCTGATACAGCAAGTTGTCAGCTATAGTGCACAACCGACAGATGCTGGATTGTCAGCTGTATGGGGAGGCTATTCTCTTATATCTCAGGTCAGTTAAAAGACGTATTGGTGGTCATTAAGGGGTTAAAAAAAATTTCCTGTGTTGAGCTAGTGTTAGAAATGTGACCCTTGTGCATACTGAGTAATGGCTGTGTCTGACCGTACAGAAACATGGTCTGAATATACCACAGCTCCAGGGCAGGGGAGGAAGCAAAAGAGGAGTATACAGGCAGTGTAAGGGTACGTCTCCACGGTCCGTTTCGCCGGCGGGATCGCCGCAGCGGCGAAGCCGCTCGGCGCTAAGTCCCGCCCCCTTAATGGGACGCGATGGTGCCGGATGTGTACAGTACACATCCGGGATCATCGCACCCCTCGCCATAGGGCCCTGTGTTATGCCTTGCGGGGACACTGCGTCCCCGCAAGGTGTACGGACATGCTGCGTTCTGAAAAGACGCGCAGCATGTCCGGAGTCGCAGGGCCGCCGCGTGCGGGTTTCCACGCATAGTGGACACGGGATTTCATAAAATCCCCTCCACTATGCAGGAACATTTAACCCCTTAACGACCGCCGATAAGCCTTTTAACGGCGGCCGCTAAGGGTACTTAAACCACAGCGCCGTTAATTAACGGCGCTGTGGAAAAAGTGAATAGCGCCCCCCAGAGTCGGATTTTCTCTGGGGTCTCGGTTGCCGGGGGTAGCTGAGACCCCAGAGAACATGATTCGGGGGTTTTTTACCGACCCCCGAGTTGCGATCGCCGGTAATTAACCGTTTACCGGCGGTCGCAACAAAAAAAAAAAAAACGCGATTTGCCATTTAATTTCTCTGTCCTCCGATGTGATCGCACATCGGAGGACAGAGAAATGTGGTCCCCGATAGCCCCCGATAGCCCCCCAATACTCACCTACCTCCCCCGGTGCTCCTCGTGGCTCCCGATGGGCGCCGCCATCTTTTTCCGGGGAGATAATGGCGGGCGCATGCGCAGTGCGCCCGCCGCCCGGCACCCGGATGTTCTTTGGGGTCTCGGCTGCCGGGGGTAGCCGAGACCCCAAAGAACATGATCGGGGTCGGTTTTTACCGAACCCTGTTTTGCGATCGCCGGTAATTAACTGTTTACCGGCAACCGCAAAAAAAAAAAAAAAAGCGATGTCATTCTCTGTCCTCTGATGTGATCGCACATCAGAGGACAGAGAAATAGGGGGATTCGGGGACCCTGTTATACTTACTGGTGTCCCTGGGTCCTCCTGCTTCTTCTGCTGGCCGCTGGCTTCTTGCTCCAGTAAGAAAATGGCGGGCGCATGCGCAGTGCGCCCGCCATGATCTGCCGGCCGGCAGAAGAAAATTCTTCCTCTTTTTTTATTTTGGTCACTGTGAGATCCTATCACAGTGATCAAAATAAAAAAAATAGTAAATAACCCCCCCCCTTTATCACCCCCTTAGTAAGAAAAAAATAATAAAATAAAAAAAATGTATGAATTTCTATTTTCCAAATAGGGTTAGGGGTAGGGTTAGGGTTAGGGGTAGGGGTAGGGGTAGGGTTAGGATATGTGCACACATAGAATGGTTCTCTGCGGATTTTTCCGCAGCGGATTTGATAAATCCGCAGGACCAAAACGCTGCGTTTTTCCTGCGGATTTATCGTGGATGTACCGCGGTTTTTGTGCGGATTCCACTGCGGTTTTACACCTGCGGTTTTCTATTATGGAGCAGGTGTAAAACCGCTGCGGAATCAGCAGAAAGAATTGACATGCTGCGGAATGTAAACCGCTGCGTTTCCATGTGGTTTTTTCCGCAGCATGGGCACAGCGTTTTATGTTTCCCATAGGTTTACATTGTACTGTAAACTCATGGGAAACTGCTGCGGACCCACAGCTGCGGAAACGCTGGGGATCCGCAGCAAAATCCGCAACATGTGCACATAGCCTTAGGGTTAGGGTTAGGGCTTGGGTTAGGGTTAGAGCTAGGATTAGGGTTAGAGCTAGGGTTAGGGCTAGGGTTGGGGCTAAAGTTAGGGTTAGGGTTGGGGCTAGGTTTAGGGCTAAAGTTAGGGTTTGGGCTAAAGTTAGGGTTAGGGCTAGGGTTGGGGCTAAAGTTAGGGTTAGAGTTGGCTAGAGTTGGTTAGAGTTAGAGTTAGAGTAGGGTTAGCACAACATCTTTTGTGGTCTAATTTCTCCTGTTACCCTTGTGAAAATAAAAATTTGGGGGCATAAAGATCATTTTTGTAGAAAAAATGCGATTTTTTATTTTCACGGCTCTACGTTATAAACTTCTGTGAAGCACTTGGGGGTTCAAAGTGGTCACCACACATCTAGATAAGTTCCTTAAGGGGTCTAGTTTCCAAAATGGTATCACTTGTGGGGGGTTTCCACTGTTTAGGCACATCAGGGGCTCTCCAAACGCGACATGGCATCCAATCTCAATTCCAGCCAATTCTGCATTGAAAAAGTCAAACGGTGCTCCTTCACTTCCAAGCTCTGCGGTGCGCCCAAACAGTGGTTTACCTCCACATATGGGGTATCGACGTACTCAGGAGAAATTGCACAACAACGTTTGTGGTCTAATTTCTCCTGTTACCCTTGTGAAAATAAGAATTTGTGGGCGAAAAAATCATTTTTGTGAAAACAAATGCGATTTTTTATTTTCACGGCTCTACGTTATAAACTTCTGTGAAGCACTTGGGGGTTCTAAGTGCTCACCACACATCTAGAAAAGTTCCTTAAGGGGTCTAGTTTCCAAAATGGTGTCACTTGTGGGGGGTTTCCACTGTTTAGGCACATTAGGGGCTCTCCAAACGCGACATGGCGTCCGATCTCAATTCCAGCCAATTCTGCATTGAAACAGTCAAACGGTGCTCCTTCACTTCCAAGCTCTGCGGTGCGCCCAAACAGTGGTTTACCTCCACATATGGGGTATCGGCGTACTCAGGAAAAATTGCACAACAAAATTTGTGGTTAAATTTCTGTTTTTACACTTGTGAAAATTAAAAAAAATGGTTCTGAAGTAAAATGTTTGCAAAAAAAAGTTAAATGTTCATTTTTTTCTTCCACATTGTTTCAGTTCCTGTGAAGTACGTAAAGGGTTAATAAACTTCTTGAATGTGGTTTTGAGCAGCTTGAGGGGTGCAGTTTTTAGAATGGTGTCACACTTGGTTATTTTCTATCATATAGACCCCTCAAAATGACTTCAAAGGTGATGTGGTCCCTAAAAAAAACATGGTGTTGTAAAAATGAGAAATTGCTGGTCAACTTTTAACCCTTATAACTCCCTAACAAAAAAAAAAATTGTTTCCAAAATTGTGCTGATGTAAAGTAGACATGTGGGAAATGTTATTTATGAACTATTTTGTGTGACATATCTCTCTGATTTAAGGGCATAAAAATACAAAATTTGAAAATTGCAAAATTTTAAAAATTTTCACCATATTTCCATTTTTTTCATAAATAATCGCAAGTAATATCGAAGAAATGTTACCACTAGCATGAAGTACAACATGTCACGAAAAAACAATCTCAGAATCAGCAGGATCCGTTAAAGCGTTCCAGAGTTATAACCTCATAAAGTGACAGTGGTCAGAATTGTAAAAATTGGCTCGGTCATTAAGTACCAAATTGGCTCTGTCACTAAGGGGTTAAGATAAGTAATGTACAGTATAAGGGTACGTTCACACAAGACTTTTTTGCTGCGTATTTTTGCTGCGTTTTTTTATGCTAATTTTCAGCTGCTTTTTACAGTACCAGCAAAGCCTATGAGATTTCAGAAATCTCATGCACACACATTGGGTTTTTGTTTGATCAGTTTTTTCTGCTTTGCTGCGTTTTTTGGACATAGGGCATGTCACTTCTTTCAGCGTTTTTGCAGCGTTTTTTCACCCATTGACTTGAATGGGTGATGAAAAAAACGCTGCAAAAACGCATGTAGCATTATTTGCTGCGTTTTTTGTGCAGAAAAATCATGGCCAGCAGGAAGTGATCTCACAGCCAAGAGCTTAGGGGTGTGGTTAGTGAGCTGTGAAGAGCCATTGTGAGGTGTGAAGAGCCATTGTGAGGTGTCCTGATTGTGATCTATTGTGAGGGAGTTCCTGGTAGTGAGGTGTGAAGAGCCATTGTGAGCCATTGTGAGGTGTGAAGAGCCATTGTGAGGTGTCCTGATTGTGATCTATTGCGAGGGAGTTCCTGGTAGTGAGGTGTGAAGAGCCATGGTGAGGTGTCCTGATTGTGATCTATTGTGAGGGAGTTCCTGGTAGTGAGATGTGAAGAGCCATTGTGAGGTGTCCTGATTGTGATCTATTGTGAGGGAGTTTCTGGTAGTGAGGTGTTAGCCATGTCTTGGTATAGGAGGATGAGCATTGATGTTTCCCAACTAATCATGGAGGTAATATTTTTTTTAATTTGTGATATATCTATCTATCCGATTGTTTGCAATGGTACACTTTGCGATGCTCATGTGCTGTTATGTACATGTTCATGTGTTCTGCATGTGTATGTTTGTATCTTCCTTGTCATGAATGTTGGCTTCATTTCATCTTGCATTTGGTAATTACTTTTTCATTTATTTTTCCAAGGTGGAAGCAATGCCTGTAATTTGGGATGTAGCTTGCCCAAACTACAGTGATCGTCAAAAAAAGGCCGATGCATGGCATGTAATTCGCCGTAAATTGTTCCCCCGCTGGGATGAAGGCGATGCTAAGCTCCACTGGGGTCACTCAACTTTATTATCAAGCACAAATAGACAAAAAAACGCACCAAAACCGCACAAAAAACGCATCTATTATAAGCAGCTGAAAATTGGCATAAAAAAGCAGCAAAAATACGCAGCAAAAATACGCAGCAAAAATACGCAGCAAAAAAGTCCTGTGTGAACTTACCCAAAAAACGCACCAAATACGCACCAAAAAAACGCACCTAAATTAGCATTAAAAAACGCAGCAAAAATACGCAGCAAAAAAGTCCTGTGTGAACGTACCCTAAGATGTATAGTGCAGGGCATAGTATTAAAGGTAGTATAGAATGTAGTTAGGTGACTGTAATTTAGGTAGCAATGTTAGGGTAAGATACAGTTAATGTTTGGGAACAGCCCATAGTGGGAAGAACTTAGTCTTAGGGAAAGAGAATACTTCCTGTAGTTATTTAGTTAGTGCAAGTTCAAATGCAAATAGGAAATGCAAAGTGAGCAGAGCTGCCTTAAGGGTGAACCGGAGTGAGTGGAGACTAAGGACAGTTGAATAGCAAGATCCTGCAGTAACCAATGTGACAGCGTGGCCTTCCAGAAAAGGGTCCTTGAAAAGGGAGACGAGTCACGAAAAACCACGAGCTTGCAAATGTCGAAGGTAATGGACCTAACCAGGACCAAATTTGTGGAACTAGTGGGGGTCCCGATTGCTAGCTACAGGGTGTCAGTAGTGGAAGAAATAGGGTTGTAATGGAGTAGAGTGATACAGTGTGCCTCACTAGCCCTGGAGTAGACTACAGAGGAAGGATATTGTGTGAAAGAAAATGCTTCATATTGTTAAGGAAAGTCCATAAGACTTTGTACCCTCTGTCCCTTGTACATAACCCTTACCAAGTTACCGTTAAGTAAAGACTTTGTTTTTATTACGACAGTCTCCTTTATTGAACAGTGGAACCTACGGTCCTGTCCAAACAACACCATTGGCTACAGGTGGCCAGCATGGCCCTCACAGCATGAGTATAAACACCCAGCCAGGACCCATACTCTCATAAAGTGCGCCAGGTCGTAAGTGGAGACAAGTGCCTAGCCTATGGCTACCACCCAGCGCTACGCTTGGCATAGTCAGCAGGATCGAGTCTTGCATCTGAAGTAACCACCCAGTGCAAAGAAGACTTGAGTGATCTGGAAAATGGCAACCGTCGAGCGGTCTAAGATAGCTTCGAGCAAAGACTGCAAGATGATGGTGAGTGGCGCAAAACAGTGAGACGCACCCGCCCATCTTGGATGTGAAAAAGGCAAAAGGGCAGGAAGCGAAATCCAGCCCTTCACCAGATATTAGAAAAAATTGGAGTCTGGCTCAACAGGACTGTATTTTCCTTTTCTTTTTATTTTTCAAAACAAAATATAGTGCATACAAAAGAAAAATTTACATGGTCGACATGACCCAGTCCACCAGGCAGTCTTAGGGTATCGTTACACAAAACGATTTACCAACGATCACGACCAGCGATACGACCTGGCCGTGATCGTTGGTAAGTCGTTGTGTGGTCGCTGGGGAGCTGTCACACAGACAGCTCTCCAGCGACCAACGATGCCGAAGTCCCCGGGTAACCAGGGTAAACATCGGGTTACTAAGCGCAGGGCCGCGCTTAGTAACCCGATGTTTACCCTGGTTACCATCATAAATGTAAAAAAAAAAAAACCGTACATACTCACATTCCGGTGTCCGTCAGGTCCCTCGCCGTCTGCTTCCCGCACTGACTGAGTGCCGGCCGTAAAGTGAAAGCAGAGCACAGCGGTGACGTCACCGCTGTGCTCTGCTTTTACTTTCCGGCAGTCAGTCAGTGCGGGAAGCAGACGGCTAGGGACCTGACGGACACCGGAATGTGAGTATGTACGGTTTTTTTTTTTTTACATTTACGATGGTAACCAGGGTAAACATCGGGTTACTAAGCGCAGCCCTGTGCTTAGTAACCCGATGTTTACCCTGGTTACAAGCGAACGCATCGCTGGATCGGTGTCACACACACCGATCCAGCGATGACAGCGGGAGATCCAGCGACGAAAGAAAGTTCCAAACGATCTGCTACGACGTACGATTCTCAGCAGGGTCCCTGATCGCTGCTGCGTGTCAGACACAGCGATATTGTATGGATATCGCTGGAACGTCACGGATCGTACCGTCGTAGCGACAAAAGTGCCACTGTGAGATGGTACCCTTACTCATGAGGATACAGATTTCTTGAAGGAGAACCGACAAAGACATATAGTATATGTCAATGCCCATTCTGTCTGATTCAGCACCATTGCATCCCATGCATCCCATGGCCACAGTGCAGTCAGCTGACATGTGCCCCTAAGAATCGTGGGTGGAATTACGATCCACCCACGGATGTTAACATGTTAAATGCTGCTGTCAATCTCCGACAGCAGCATTTAACATGGCCACACCAGAAGCGCGTCACTAATCCCACCCATCGGCACCCGTGTCATATGACCGTGGGGCACTGATATGGGCTCGCATGACAACCCGGGTCAGCAGGAGACCACTGTGGTGGTCACTGCCAACCTGCTATAAGCGCCGCCCTGTGGCTGGCGCTCATAGCAGATGATCATTTTAGCTTCAGCCTTGCTATGCGTAGCACAGGCGATCGGATGATAGCAGCTTCTATTCTCCCATGGAGACTATTGAAGCACGTACAAAGTAAAAAAAAAATATTTAAATATTAAAAAAGTGAAAAAATTATAAAAGTTCAAATCAACCCCCTTTTTCCCCATTCAAAATAAAACAATAATAACTATAAATATACATATTTGGTGTTGCAACTTTCAGAAACGCCAAATCTATCAAAATATAAAAATAAATCAGATTGGAAAACGGCATAATAATAAAAAAAAAAAATCGAAAGCGCCAGAATTACGTTTTTGGGTCGCCACAACTTTGCAATAAAATGCAATAACAGGCAATCAAAACATTTATCTACCCTAAAATTGTATCAATAAAAATGTCAGCTCGGCATGCAAAAAATAAACCCTCACCCAGCCCCAGATCCCGAAAAATGGAAAAGCTATTTGTCTCAGAAAATGGCATCATTTTTATTTTTACCTTTTTCAAACTTGGATTTTTTTTTCACCACTTAAATAAAATAGAACCTATACATGTTCAGCATCTGTGAACTTGTAATGACCCAGAGAATCATAATGGCAGGTCAGTTTAGTATTTAGTGAACATGGTAAAAAAAAAACCAACTAAATTTGAAACTGCACTTTTTTTGCAATTTCACCGCACTTTGAATTTTTTTTCCCAGTTTCCAGTACATGATATGGTAAAACCAATGGTGTCTTTCAAAAGTACAGTAAAACTCGTTCTGCAAAAAGCAAGCCCTCACAGGCCACTTTGACAAAAAAAATTAAAAAGTTATTGCTTTGGAAAGAAGGGGAGCAAAAAACAGAAACGCAAAAACAGAAAACCCCAAGGTTGTGAAGGGGTTAATGTTTTCTATGTGCTCGGATGGTTGAGGACAGCCATCATTAAAAAGGATCGCAAGGGTGGTGGACTGGACCGTCGCATTGCTACCCCTGAAGACACCAATCGTGTGTATGTGCCTCCTGTTATGTATAGTAAGATAAATAATGTATAGTACAGCATGTATAGTGTAGTGGGCATAGTATTATAGGTAGTATAGGTGACTGTAATTTAGGTAGTGATGTTAGGGTAAGAAAAGATAAAGTTAATGTTTGGGATCTTTCTTTAGTTATTTAGTTAGTGGACGTTTAAGTGCGAAAAGGAAGTGTAAAGTGAGCAGAGCTGCCTTAAGGGTGATCCAGAGTGAGTGGAGACTAAGAACAGCAGAATAGCGAGACCTTGCAGTTACAGACGAGACAGCTTGACCTTCCGGGATCCAGTAGAGGAAGAAATATGATGCAAAACTGCTGAGTGAGTAGAGAGACTTGCTGAATTGAAGCTGGGTTGTGACGAAGGAGGACAAAACAATGTGCCTCACTAGTCATGGAGTACACTACAGAGGAAGGATACTATGTGAATGAAAATGTTCAGTATTGTAAATGAAATGTCCATAAGGCTTTGTACCCGCTATCTCTTGTACATAACTCTTACCAAGTTACCATTCAATAAAGATTTTGTTTTTGAACGGCAGTCTCAGTTAATTGAACAGTGGAACCTATGGTCCTGGTCAGCCTACACTATCGGCTAAAGGCTGCCTGCACCGGCGTAAAGGTACCGTCACACTCAGCGACGCTGCGGCGATATAGACAATGAGCCGACCTAAACTAGATCGCTGTAGCGTCGCTGTTTAGGTCGCTGTAGAGACGTCAAAAACAGCAACTCCAGAACGATGCAGGAGCGATCCAGTGACGTAACGGCGACTCACTTCTCTGTTGTGTATCCGCTTTTTGGGCTCCCCTGGTGGTTGCTGGTGGTATTGGTGACTTGTTTGCACTTTGCTGCTTCTGTTCACCTGCTTCCATCAGCGTTTGGGAGTTTCCTATTTAGCCTTGCTCTCCAGTCATTTCCTTGCCGGTCATCATTGTAACCAGAGCCTTCGGTTGCATGTTCCTGCTACTAGTCTGCTGATCAGCTAAGTGGACTTTGTCCTTTTGTTTTGTATCTTTTGTCCAGTTTGCAGTTTTTGTAATTCTCTGTAGCTGGAAGCTCTTGCGGGCTGAAATTGCCACTCCTGTGTCATGAGTTGACACAGGAGTCTTAAAGTAATTTCAGGATGGTTTTTGAAAGGGTTTTCAGTTGACCGTGAAGTCCTCTTTTGTATCCTTCTGCTATCTAGTAAGTGGACCTCTCTTTGCTAAATCTACTTTCATACTGTGTATGTCTTTTCCTCTTAATTCACCGTTATTACATGTGGGGGGCTGCTATCATCTTTTGGGGTATTTCCCTAGAGGTAAGCCAGGTCTGTTCCTTCCTCTACCAGGCGTAGTTAGTCCTCCGGCTGGCGCGTGGCATTTAGGAAGCCGTAGGTATGCTCCCTGGCTACTATTAGTTGTGTGGTAGATTTAGCTCACGGTCAACTCGAGTTTCCATCACCCGAGAGCTCGTTCGTTATTTATATGTTTGTTACGTTCCCTTGCCATTGGGAACCATGACACTTCTCATTCTCGCTGGTTGTTAGCTCCATGTCAAACAGCCGGAGTGTACTGACTGGCTAGAAGGAGACGCTGCGACGCCCCCTATGCTCGTTGCTGGTGTCGTTGCTTTTGATGGCAAACATGACGATACACGCCAACCTGGCGACGAAATAAAGTTCTGGACTTCTAGCTCTGACCAGCGATGGCACAGCGGGATCCAGATCGCTGCTGCGTGTCAAACACAACGAGATCGCTATCCAGGACGCTGCAACGTCACGGATTGTTGTTGTTCTCTTTGCAAAGTTGCTGAGTGTGACGGTACCTTATAATAATAATAATAATCTTTATTTTTATATAGCGCTAACATATTCCGCAGCGCTTTACAATTTTGCACACATTATCATCGCTGTCCCTGATGGGGTTCACAATCTAAATTCCCTATCAGTATGTCTTTTGAATGTGGGAGGAAACCGGAGTACCCAGAGGAAACCCACGCAAACACGGAGAGAACATACAAACTCTTTGCAGATGTTATCCTGAGTGGGATTAGAACCCAGGACTCCAGCGCTGCAAGGCTGCTGTGCTAACCACTGCGCCACCATGCTGCCCACAGCATGAATCCAAGCACCAAGCCAGGACCTACACTTATGTAGTGCGCAGTGGCATAAAGGGAGATGAATGCCTTGCCCGCAGCTACCGCCCCGCTTCGCGCTACAGCAGGACAGCATGGGATCACAACTGCTGATTTTTGTAAAGTAAAATATATTTAAAAAACAAGCAGCAAATGCTTTTACTTGAAAGGTGGTAATAATTTCTGGACTTAACTCTATATGATATATAGTATTTTGTCCAGTCCAGAAATTCATAATTACTGAATTACTGCTTTGAATAATTAGTGTAATACATTTTTCAAGGGTAAAATACAATTAAAAACCACTGCTTATCAAGAGCATCAAATTAGTTTTTCAGGGGCCCCCAATTGTAATTTTAATTGAGTTGCATGCAAATTAGTCCCTCTGTTGCAGTGCATAAGGAACTTGCTACTTAAAAAAATCAAGACTGCTGGCATTTTGATTTAGGATTAATTGTCACCTTTTTACTTTGAAATTAGCTATTTACAAACACCAAAGCCCCTTCTAGAATTCAAATTTACATGATAAACACAGTAACAGCAGAAGTCCCTATTTACTGTGCACAAGATTGGAGGGGGGGGGGGAGGGACAGGATGCATAATATCAGGGTAAGTTGCTCTTTAAGGGGAAGTGAGTTGTCTTAATGCTTGAAGTTGAAATAAGAAAGTGATTAAAACTAAAAAGAAAAAAAATGTAATAGAAAGAAAATAAAATTTGCTAGGCATTGGCTCGATTAGTATATGCAATTGTGCAAAAATATACAGAATATTTTGTAAATGTAGGAAGTAAAAACTTGAAAATAAATCTGCTACACTTTGGAGATGTGAAAACAGTACAGAGGGGAAAAAAAAGTATTTAGCCAGCCACCAATTGTGCAAGTTCTCCCACTTAAAAAGATGAGAGAGGCCTGTAATTGACATCATAGGTAGACCACAACTATGAGAGTAAGGCCGGGATCACACATACGCGAGATACGGCCGAGTCTCGCAGGTGAAAACCCAGCTCTGGCGCCGGCACTCCGGAGCGGAGCGTGCGGCCGCACAGCAATACATGGAGCTGCACGCTCCGCTCCGGAGTGCCAGAACCAGAGCTGGGTTTTCACCTGCGAGACATGGCCGTATCTCGCATATGTGTGATCCCGGCCTTAAAATGAGAAAACAAATCCAGAAAATCACCTTGTCTGATTTGGCAAGATTTATTTTGCAAATTATGGTGGAAAATAAGTATTTGGTCACCTAAAAACATGCAACATTTCTGGCTCTCACAGACTTGTAACTTCTTCTTTAACCCCTTTCTACCATTGGACGTACTATTTCGTCCATGTGGGGTGGGCCCTACTTCCCAAGGATGGAATAGTACGTCCAGCGCGATCAGCCACGCTCACGGGGGGAGCGCGGCCGATCGTGGCCGGGTGTCAGCTGACATCCGGCGCTATGTGCCAGAAGCGGTCACGGACCGCCCCCGGCACATTAACCCCCAGCACACTGCGATCAAACATGATCGCAGTGTTCCGGCGGTATAGGAAAGCATCGCGCTGGGAGGGGACTCCCTGCGTGCTTCCCTGAGACCCTCAGAGCAACGCGATGCTCCGGTCTCTTACCTTCTCCTCCCTGCAGCAGGCCCGGATCCAAAATGGCCGCGAGGCTGCATCCAGGTCCTGCAGGGAGGTGGCTTCACAGTGCCTGCTCAGAGCAGGCGCCGGGAAGCCTCCAGGAGTGCACATCAGATCGCTGATCTGACACAGTGCACAGCAAAGTGTCAGATCAGCGATCTGACACTTAACTGTGATGTCCCCCCCTGGGGCAAAGTAAAAAAGTAAAAAAAAAAAAATTTACATGTGTAGAAAAAAAATAAAAAATTACTAAATAAATAATTAAAAATATATATATATATTGTTCCAATAAATACATTCCTTTATCTAAATAAAAAAAAACCACAAAAGTACACATATCTAGTATCGCCACGTCAGTAATGACCCGACCTATAAAACTGTCCCACTAGTTAATCCCTTCGGTGAACACCGTAAAAAAAAAAAAAAAAACGAGGCAAAAAAAACAACGCTTTATTATCATACTGCCGAACAAAAAGTGGAATAACACGCGATCAAAAAGACGGATATAAATAACCATGGTACCGCTGAAAACGTCATCTTGTCCCGCAAAAAACGAGCTGCCATACAGCATCATTAGTGAAAAAATAAAGTTATAGTCCTCAGAATAAAGCGATGCAAAAATAATTTTTTCTATAAAATAGTTTTTATCGTATAAAAGCCCCATGCCCGAAAATATTACCAATAAAAACATCACCTCGTCCCACAAAAAACAAGACCTCACATGACTCTGTAGACCAAAATATGGAAAAATTATAGCTCTCAAAATGTGGTAACACAAAAAATATTTTTTGCAATAAAAAGCGTCTTTTAGTGTGTGACGGCTGCCAATCATAAAAATAAGCTAGAAAACCCGCTATAAATAGTAAATCAAACCACCCTTCATCACCCCCTTACTTAGGGAAAAATTAAAAAAATTAAAAAATGTATTTATTTCCATTTTCCCATTAGGGTTAGGGCTAGGGTAAGGGTTAGGGCTAGGATTAGGTCTAGGGCTAGGGTTAGGGCTAGGGTTAGGATTAGGGTTGGGGCTAGGGTTAGGGTTACAATTAGGGTTGGGGCTAAAGTTAGGGTTTGGGTTGGGGCTAAAGTTAGTGTTAGGGTTGGGGCTAAAGATAGGGTTAGCTTTTGGATTACATTTACAGTGGGAATAGGGTTGGGATTACGGTTAGGGGTGTGTCAGGGTTAGGGGTGTGGTAACCCCCCAGGGTTAGGGGTTACCGTTGAGATTAGGGTTAGGGGTGTGTTTGGATTAGAGTTTCAGTTATAATTGGGGGGTTTCCACTGTTTAGGCACATCAGGAGCTCTCCAAACGCAACATGGCGTCCGATCTCAATTCCAGCCAATTCTGAGTTGAAGAAGCAAAACAGTGCTCCTTCCCTTCCGAGCTCTCCCATGCACCCAAACAGGGCTTTACCCCAACATATAGGGTATCAGCGTACTCAGGACACATTGGACAACAACTTTTGGGGTCCAATTTCTTTTTACCCTTGGGAAAATACAAAACTGAGGGCTAAAAAATCATTTTTGTGGAATAAAAAAAGAAGATTTTTTATTTTCACGGCTCTGCGCTATAAACTGTAGTGAAACACTTGGGGGTTCAAAGTTCTCAACACATCTAGATAAGTTCCTTGGGGGGTTTAGTTTCCAATATGGGGTCACTTATGGGGGGTTTCTACTGTTTGGTTACATCAGGGCTCTGCAAATGCAACGTGACGCCAGCAGACCAATCCATCTAAGTCTGCATTCCAAATGGCGCTCCTTCCCTTCCGAGCTCTGCCATGCGCCCAAACAGTGGTTCCCCACACATATTGGGTATCAGCGTACTCAGGACAAATTGGACAACAACTTTTGGGGTTCAATTTCAACTGTTACCCTTGGAAAAATACAAAACTGGGAGCTAAAAAATAATTTTTGTGGAAAAAAAGGATTTTTATTTTCACGGCTCTGCGTTATAAACTGTAGTGAAACACTTGGGGGTTTAAAGCTCTCACAACACATCTAGATGAGTTCCTTAGGGGGTCTACTTTCCAAAATGGTGTCAATTGTGGGGGGTTTTAATGTTTAGGCACATCAGTGGCTCTCCAAACGCAACATGGCATCCCATCTCAATTCCAGTCAATTTTGCATTGAAAAGTCAAATGGCGCCCCTTCCCTTCCGAGCTCTGCCAAGCGCCCAAACAATGGTTTACCTCCATATATGGGGTATCAGCATACTCAGGACAAATTGTACAACAACTTTTGGGGTCCAATTTCTTCTCTTACCCTTGGGAAAATAAAAAATTGGGGGCGAAAAGATCATTTTTGTGAAAAAATATGATTTTTTATTTTTACGGCTCTGCATTATAAACTTCTGTGAATCACTTAATGGGTCAAAGTGCTCACCACACATCTAGATACCTTTCTTAGGGGGTCTACTTTCCAAAATGGTGTCACTTGTGGGGGGTTTCAATGTTTAGGCACATCAGGGGCTCTCCAAATGCAACATGGCTTCCCATCTCAATTCCAGTCAATTTTGCATTGAAAAGTCAAATGGCGCTCCTTCCCTTCCGAACTCTGCCATGCGCCCAAACAGTGGTTTACCCCCACATATGGGGTATCGGTGTACTCAGGACAAATTGTACAACTTTTGGGGTCCATTTTCTCCAGTTACCCTTGGTAAAATAAAACAAATTGGAGCTGAAGTAAATTTTTTGTGAAAAAGTTAAATGTTCATTTTTATTTAAACATTCCAAAAATTCCTGTGAAACACCTGAAGGGTTAATAAACTTCTTGAATGTGGCTTAGAGCACCTTGAGGGGTGCAGTTTTTAGAATGGTGTCACACTTGGTTATTTTCTATCATATAGACCCCTCAAAATGACTTCAAATGAGATGTGGTCCCTAAAAAAAATGGTGTTGTAAAAATGAGAAATTGCTGGTCAACTTTTAACCCTTATAACTCCCTAACAAAAAAAAATTTTGGTTACAAAATTGTGCTGATGAAAAGTAGACATGTGGGAAATGTTACTCATTAAGTATTTTGTGTGACATATCTCTGTGATTTAATTGCATAAAAATTCAAAGTTGGAAAATTGTGAAATTTTCTAAATTTTCACCAAATTTGATTTTTATTCACAAATAAACGCAGGTAATATCAAAGAAATTTTACGACTATCATGAAGTACAATATGTCACGAGAAAACAATGTCAGAATCACCAGGATCCGTTGAAGTGTTCCAGAGTTATAACCTCATAAAGGGACAGTGGTCAGAATTGTAAAAATTGGCCCGGTCATTAACGTGCAAACCACCCTTGGGGGTAAAGGGGTTAAGAGGCTCCTCTGTTCTCCACTCATTACCTGTAGTAATGGCACCTGTTTGATCTTGTTATCAGTATAAAAGACACCTGTGCACAACCTCAAACAGTCAGCAAGGGCATTGAAGATGAAATGTGGATGGGTCTTTCAGCATGATAAAGGTCCCAAGCACACCACCAGGGCAACGAATGAGTGCTTCGTAAGAAGCATATAAAGGTCCTGGAGTGGCCTAGCCAGTCTCCAGATCTTAACCCCATAGAAAACCTTTGGAGAGAGTTGAAAGTCTGTGTTGCTCAGCGACAGGTTGAAAATATCACTGCTCTAGAGGAGATCTGCATGGAGCAATGGGCCAACATAACACCGACAGTGTGTGCCAACCTTGTAAAGACTTACAGAAAACGTTTGACCTATGTCATTGCCAAAAAAGGATATATAACAAAATATTGAGAATAACTTTTGCAAAATAAATCTTGCCAAATCAGACAAGGTGATTTTCTGGATTTGTTTTCTCATTTTGACTCTCATAGTTGTGGTCTACCTATGATGTCAATTACAGGCCTCTCTCATCTTTTTAAGTGGGAGAACTGGCACAATTGATGGCTGACTAATTACTTTTTTTCCAACTGTATATACAGTGGGTACGGAAAGTATTCAGACCCCTTTAAATTTTTCACTCTTTGTTTCATTGCAGCCGTTTGGTAAATTCAAAAAAGTTAATGTTTTTCACATTAATGTACACTCTGCACCCCATCTTGAATGAAAAAAACAGAAACGTAGACATTTTTGCAAATTTAATAAAAACGAAAAACTGAAATATCACATGGTCATAAGTCTTCAGACCCTTTGCTCAGACACTCATATTTAAGTCACATGCTGTCCATTTCCTTGTGATCCTCCTTGAGATGGTTCTACTCCTTCATTAGAGTCCAGCTGTGTTTAATTAATTTGATAAGACTTGATTTGGAAAGGCACACACCTGTCTATATAAGACCTCACAGCTCACAGTGCATGTCAGACCAAATGAGAATCATGAGGTCAAAGGAACTGGCTAAGGAGCTCAGAGACAGAATTGTGGCAAGGCACAGATCTGGTCAAGGTTACAACAGAATTTCTGCAGTACTCAAGGTTCCTAAGATCAAAGTGGCCTCCATAATCCTTAAATGGAAGACGTTTGGGACCACTAGAAGCGCCTGAGCGTGAAACGGCCGTCGTCCGTCTTGTCTCTGCACACTCCCCCACTGCTCCCTCCTCATGCCTTAGCCTGTATTGTGCCGTGTTTAACATGGATTGCCACGCTCAATAAAGAATGAACTACAGTGGAAGAAACCGGGTGAGTGCCGCATTCTTTCTTTATCCTCATTCTCATGTGAATCATTGACTTTAGCTGCAGAGCACCGCCCCCACTTCACTAGTAGCTGACTCCGTCTGACTTTTGAAGAAGCTATTAGCCTCGCAGCTGGATTGCTTTATGACAGCTCGTTCAGTGCCGATCTGATACTGTCTTCTTGCGCCACTAGAAGTCTTCCTAGACCAGGCCGTCTAGCCAAACTGAGCAATCGTGGGAGAACAGCCTTGGTGAGAGAGGTAAAGAAGAACTCCAAGATCAGATCACTGTCGCTGACCTCCAGAGATGCAGTCGGGAGATGGGAGAAAGTTCTGCAAAGTCTACTATCACTGCAGCCCTCCACTAGTCGAGCCTTTATGGCAGAGTGGTCCGAAGCCTCTCATCAGTGCAAGACATATGAAAGCCCACATAGAGTTTGCTAAAAAAAACATGAAAGACTCCCAGACTATGAGAAATAAGATTCTCTGGTCTGATGAGACGAAGAAAGACCTTTTGGGTGATAATTCAAAGTGGTATATGTGGAGAAAACCATTCACTGCTCATCACCTTCCCAATACAATCCCAACAGTGAAACATGGTGGTAGCAGCATCATGCTATGGGGGGGTGTTTCAGCTGCAGGGACAAGACGACTGGTTGTCATTGAAGGAAACATGAATGTGGCCAAGTACAGAGATATCCTGGATAAAAACCTCTTCCAGAGTGCTCTGGACCTTAGACTTGGCCGAAGGTTCACCTTCCAACAAGACAATGACACTAAACACACAGCTAAAATAACAAAAGAGTGACTTCAGAATTATTTTGTGACCATTCTTGACTAGCCCAGCCAAAGCCCTGACCTAAACCCAAATGAGTATCTCTGAAGAGACCTGAAAATGGCTGTCCACCAACGTTCACCATCCAACCTGATGGCACTTGAGAGGATCTGCAAGGAAGAATGGCATAGGATCCCCAAATCCAGGTGTGAAAAACTTGTTGCATAATTCCCAAGAAGACTCATGGCTGTACTAGCTCAAAAGGGTGCTTCAACTCAATACTGAGTAAAGGGTCTGAATATTTATGACCATGAGATATTTCAGTTTTTCTTTTTATTTAAATTTGCAAAAATGTCTACATTTCTGTTTTTTTTTTCAGTCAAGATGGGGTGCAGTGTGTACATTAATGAGAAAAAATGAACTTTTTTGAATTTACCAAATGGCTCCAATGAAACAAAGAGTTAAAAATTTAAAGGGGTGGTTATGAGTACTTCCTGCATCCAACATGTATGTATATATATATATATATATATATATATATATATATATATATATATATATATATACCGAATTTTTCTGACTATAAGACGCACCGGACCATAAGACGCACCCCAAATTTGGGGTGAAAATTGCAGAAAAAAGATTTTTTATAAGATGGGGGTCCATCTTCTTGTCCGAATTTACAGTATCTTACCTGAGGGCTGGCGGTGGCAGAGCGGGGTCACAGGAGGCATGGTGTCGGCAGAGGTGCGGTGATGCGGTGGGCGATATGGCGTGCACCTGAGCAGGGTCCCTTCCTGCTTAGGTGGGCAAAGCCATGGCCTGGTGACCATGGGGGGGTTACAGCAGTGCTGTGGCGGCAGCAGAGGTGTAGAGATGATGAGGCGCAGTGAGCGGTATGGCGTGAGCAGGGTCCCTTCCAAAGGTGAGGTGATGCAGCGGCCCGGTATCCAAGGTAAGCAGCAGAGCCGGGTGAATCATGGCTTTATCGGTGGCGGCGGCTATCTTCCTGAGGCCGCGTGTGCGCAGATGAAGTGCTCTGCTTCCCGGGGCTTCAGGAAAATGGCCGCGGGAGGCCGCGCTAGGGTGTTTAATTTTGTATGGTAAAAATTAAAATGTCAAATTTTTGCAGACTCACTAATGTAAAAAGTATATATGCCAAATTTCAAGACGATCGAACAATATTTAGAGGTTGCACACTTTTATCAGTTTAATAAAAGTACGCAAAAACAGATTTTCAATGTTAAGTATTTTTTATTAGAAATTCAAACAACTAAAAACTTAGAATAAGGCCGTAGTCACAGTAGACCGTAATAAGGACGAGTGCTATGTGATAAAAAATCGCATAGCACTCAGACCAGTATTCTACTATGGGGCAGCTCACATCACCGTTTTTTTCCCAGGCCGTTTTCAGTGTGTGAGTGAAATTGCAGCTTGCTGCAATTGTCACCGACACTTGGCCGAGTCTCTGCTCACTCGCACCCATATAAGCCTATGGGTGAGAGTGAGACAACGCACATCACTCGGATATCATCCAAGTGATGAGCATTAAACGCTGACCCCGGCAAAGGAGGAGATGGAGAAATTCAATTCTCCTCCTCCGCAGCTGTGCTCCAATCCGCTCTGTGTGAGAGGCTCGGAGCACAGACGCATGACCCCCGGCTCCTGCTGATAGCAGAGCAGCAGCCAAGTGTCATTAGCATATCACATCCGATTCTCTCGCATCGGATGCAATACGCTAGTGTGACCCCGGCCTAATAGTGACAATAAACAGTAACATTGATAGGCAGTATCATACGTATTAAATGATTTACACTAATGTGCTGTGAAAGATGCAACTCCTTCTTTTGTTTGCTTGGTAAAGGCTTTTCTATGATACTCGACAACTCTTAACAAGAAATGTTTCTGTTGTTCATCTCTGATTGAATTATTAAACTTCTTTATCAGAGCAATGCCCCTTTCCGCGGTGTCATTCACCACCTTAAGAGCACTGACGGAGCTTCTTAGTGTATCACTGCAATATTCTTCTACGTCGTGGATCCCAAACAATTGAAAGAATGTCTTTGTTTTACTTGTAACAAAATCGCTGAAGTCTTTTCCTTCAAAAAGGTTTTTACATTCCAACCGTTTCAGTTCCTTTTTCTTTGCATTCTTAAATTTTCAAACATCTTATCCTTCTCAGCCTGACTGATACGTTAATCCAAAAATGACAATCTTATGTTAGTTTCTGACAGATACCAAATGTGTCTCTTAGCCACTGTGAGGGCACTTTCTCTGACATCTTTATCTGGATAATATTGCAAAAGCTATAGCATCTCCAAATCATTCTTTGGAGCCCATCGACTTACAACTGCCTCGTGCCAAAAGCGGACATATATTAGACAAGAAAAAGTGCTGCTTTTCTTATTCTTTTCAATTCAGTATTAGAAATATGCAATTGTTTAGAGAATAGCACAATTTTGAGTACATATATGGCCTTTGCCATCCACCTTGCTTCAGTCAGAGCCCCTGAAACCCTAAATTTAAAATAGTTTTCTTCCCAACCTCCAAGATATAAAAGTGATAGTTGTAATAGCTCTTTGTAATCTTCTCTTGGATGACTGTCATCTTTCAAGACATTGTTGAGGTAGTCCACCATTTTCACACGTTGTTCTTCTAGAAAACCTTGAATGGGATTTTCTTCATCTAACATCGTGGAATAAGACTTCTTATCAACTGAATTATCCTGATTTTGGAACTTTCGGAAAATCTGGATGTCAGGACCACTTGATGGTATGTTACAACAGTTACCAAATACTACTTTCAAGATTAATTTGTGGGTGTGGTGGCGGCAAGCCAACCACAACAATGGTCGCCCAAATTCAGTTTCAATTCTGATACATGCTCTTTGGATCATTCCTGTATTAGATGCAGTTGTATCGAAAGATATACCAATGATACAGTCACGTAGCATGAATCGGTCCACCTCCTGAATAATAACTTCAGCCATTAGCTCACCAGTACCTTTCTGGGCCACAGGTATGCCAAGCAAATGCTCAAAATCTTTTCCAGTTACAAGAACAGCAAATCTATCTTCTAGAGTTTTGACACTTCCACAGGCAACCGAGGGCAACAATTTACTATCCCAATGTAAGACTAAATGAGGAGGATTTTCAAACAGTGACTTTTCCACGTTCTCAGCCGTTTGTCTTCTGTTAATCACCCGAGCTCGTAAAACGGTAGATGGAGATATGGAAATGCATTAAACATAGTGACCAAGGTTGTCGAATGGAGAGTTGTTTTCGATCCCATGTAGCCATGAGTGTGTGATCAAGAGGTTTTAATCTACGACCTGCACAAGATTTTTTCACTGGTGGTGCAGAAAATTCATCATCTTTGTGAATTGATGATGATAGAGATGAGACTGTGTGTTCCACTATAACTGTCTTGTTCATTTTGGCGATTTCTTTATAATGTTTCATCTTGTATGCCTCCTTTTTTCTGCATTTATTTTCCTCTTTTAATTTGTGAGGCAAGAACCTTATCTACACCACTCATTGATGAACTCATACGATCCTCTCTTTGTCACATAAGGAATGCTTTACTGTCTTCTAGTACGCTATTCATGGACATCACATTTTGCCTGGCAATATCAAATAACTCAACAAGATCACCTTTCCAAATCTGCCGCTTCATATTTGCTTTGTCAGTGTTTCTTGATTTCTCTTTACCCAGATGTTGATATTCCTTGTATAACTTCTGTATATGAGTTCGGATATTCTCCTCTGTCATGACAGGGATACTTGCATTTTTCCACACTTCCTGTAGTTTAATACTTATGGATTTAGCAGCACACAAGAGCGTTTCTTTCATTTCCTTGTGATGGTAAATAAAAACTAAAAGCACTTGTTCCTTGGAAGGGAGACAAGCTCCCCAAAAATTCACCACCAGGCACCTTTTCAAATAACCAAATTCCCTTTCTAGTACTCATTTTTAGTTTAACTACCTGCGAAACATAATAGAAACACAACATACACATTAGTGTGATGTCGATGATACATTTTCATGAATTTCAGTACTTTCAGATAAAAGTGATCAAAGTGTGCAACCCCTAAATATTTATCGATTTCGCTAAAAAATTTTACATGGATTTTTTAGATGACTTAGACCAAGGATTCAAGCAAAGTCATATGAAAATCATATCTTCGGAAAAATGAAACACCCTAGGCCGCGCGTGCGCAGATGGAGATTGTGGCGGCGATTTTCCTGATCTCTTATAGTCATTTGTGATCAGACAGAACGTTGTATGGAGAGCACTGACTCAAACTGATGGTGTCACCGTCAGTGGTAACATCATCCTGCTGTAACTGGGGCTAATCTGCTTCCTCCTATGTAGGGATTCTGAACTCCAAACATGGACTTCTGACTCCGCCCCCTGAGCTCGTAGCATGAGGCTGTAGAGTGTGAAGCTCCAAGGGAAGACATCCAAATCCGGCAAAAACCCTACCAGATCCTAGACATCCAGCTCCATAAACAGTCAGGATCGATCCAGAATATAGCCCAGCACATTTCAAGACCTTTATTTCTCATTTCGGTGGACTTTTGCATTGAGGCCTACCACTCACATCAGAGGCCTGGGACTAAATTTCTGCAGCTGACCAACAGCAGCGCCTCCACAGCGTTTTTACATCCCCATCGCACCTCTCCAGGCACAGCGAGGTACCTCCAGGGCCTAATCTTGGCCGAAGAGAGGCTTATAATCAAGTCCCCCACTGGCACAGGGACCGCCGTGACCAGGTAAGGACAATGCGGCTAAACTGCCACTGAAGCTGTCTGTCCGTTCTCCAGCCGCGCCGGAATTCCCAGCCAATAGAGCGCATAAGAGCGGCGGGAGAGGAGCCACTTCCCCCTCCTCCTTCCCACACTCGCAGGAGCGAGTGAAAACGGAGAGATCTGCACACATAGCAGCGGCTAGAAGCAGCCGCTCCCCTCCCCCCTCTCCTCACACTCGCAGGAAAGAGTGACAGTAGGGGAGAGACCCGACGCCGTTCAACTCACCTGAGCAAAGCGGCAGAGCAGACTTAACCCCTGGTGCACTCCACAACTCCCGGTTTGGAGGTACAGGCAAGGAATCAAGCAGGGCTCAGCTCTACTGACTGATGGCAGATAGGAGGCAGAGCCCCTCCCTCCTCCCCCCGAGCCCAGCTTCTGGTACTACACACTACACAGGAAGCAGCTGCTGCTCAGCAAAAGCAGCGAATTACAAGTCACAGCACCCCTGCTAGCAAAGCAATCACAGTAGCCGTTTTCACAGGAACAAGTGCAATAATAAGCGGGAGAGAGACTTATTCATAAAATTAGACATAGACTAAAGGCACCCTAATAAATAGCAACGTATTGATACACTAGTAATCTGTGACACTTTGACTTGAACACAGCTACATCAGTTCTACAGACTTACACATAAAGCTCTAACGTCACATCCTCGCCGCACCAGCATACCAACCTCAATACGCTAAGGGACTTATCAATATAATCACACAGATCCACCAGTGGCATCTATCTGTCCCGCGCCAACCAATAAAAAGACCACCGAGCCACATAATTTCCGCTAAAAGGGCATTTAAAGCGGAGGCTCCCACACCGGGCCCCACCGGTATTACTCTACTATTTCCCTATCAACCCAAGCCAAACATTCAACCACTATGAGCTTCTCAAGACTTAAAGGGCCCTCACAAACACCACAATCACCGAAATCGCAAAACGTCATTAAACAAAACAAAACACATAACAAACGAAATCCTCAAAGAGATCAGGTAAATCCTATTAGCCCCATGAGAGCTAGATCCAGATCTCCTCCGAGAGATGTAAATCAGCAACCAGTAGTCAGAAGAAAAACAAAAACGGATGACAATCCACATCAGATGGAAAAAATGGACTCTTCCCTTTCATCAAAGAGAAACATGCCAGGGGCCTCAAGCCAAAAATATAAAGATGTAAGAGACCTCAGTGAATCTGAAGAATCTTACAACGACCAAAGCCCCAATCTCAGTCCCGAAAAACAGAGATTCAGGAGAGACAGCCCACAAAGAGCCCAGCGGGATGTTTATCCCCCAATCCAAAGTAATCAGCCAGACTTCTGGAAAGAAATGGATAGGGTGCTTGACGAAAAATTCCAAAATCAGAGACGGGAAATAGACGACAAATTTGATAAATTTTGCAACCTAATCAATAAAAAAATAGACGACCACGAAACGAGAATACAAAAAATTGAAAAAGGAGCTGCAGAATCATATGTAGATCTAGAATACCTTTCCGCGGAAATCCATAGACTGAAAATCAAAATGGCGGACATAGAAGACAGAGGACGCCGAAACAATATAAAAATTAGAGGGCTCCCGGAAGCTATCAATCAAGAAGACCTAACAAAACATATTCAGGAGATTTTTAAAACGGCAATCCCAGAACTGTCCCCTTCTGATCTTACAATTGACAGGGCTCACAGACTTCCTCGACCCCCCAAAATAGCCTCTGATATTCCAAGAGACACTATCCTTAGGGTCCATTTCTTCCAAACGAAGGAAAAGATCATAAACTACCTGAGAGCTAACAAATTTTTCCCAGAACCTTACAAGGACCTAAAGGTATTCCCAGACCTATCTAAGGAAACATTGGAGGGCCGCAGGGAGTTCGGCAAGGTCACCGCCCTCCTTAGAGAGAAAGGCATACCCTACAAGTGGGGTTTCCCACTGAAGCTACTAGTGAGTTTTAGTGGGCGGACCATTCCAATCTTCTCACCCAAAGAAGGAATGGACTTCATTGGATCGATCAGGGACACCTTCACCAAACCCAAGAATTGAAAATGTTATGTTTGTAAAGTCTAGATATCTTTGCTACTAGGATGCTTGCCTGTTCTTGCTCCCTCTTCTTCCTTTCACAGGGGTATCCAATAGAGAAGCGGTAGTATCCCTTAGGATCTACCTGTTCATTAATTCTACCCTGCTAAACTAGTCTAATATTTTTTCTTCCTTACAGGAGTGTACATTGTCCGGAAACAGTGTACTGGTGTAACAAAGTTGTAACTGCGTTTCTTCCATTTAAAATTTGTTCATTTGTTTATACTCACTGTTTTAACTATCTCCATTTTTGGATCACTCACCTAGAACTAAGAATGGAGTTAAACCTGATGTCTTACAACGTTAGAGGGCTTAACAACCCCAAGAAAAGACACGCGCTGTGGAGAGAGCTGACCGAGTCCAGGGCCAATGTCATTTGCCTGCAGGAGTCCAAATTCCTGGAGGGTAATCATCCTTATTTTACACATCACAAATTCTCTCACATATTTGAGGCTTGTAACACTAAGAAAAGAGCAGGAGTACTGACACTAATTGAGGGCTCTACCCCTTTTGAGCTTATAAGAGAAATCAAAGACAAAAAGGGCCGCTTCCATATACTCATCTGCAAAATAAACGATCAAGACTACACAGTAGCCAACATCTATGCCCCAAATGTAGGCCAAATACAATTTTTAAACACAATCATAAAAAAAATCGAAGAGGTCAGAAGGGGTGGACTAATCTTAATGGGTGACTTCAATGTCACTCCGGACAACAAATTAGACTCTTCCTCCAAAAATAGACCCACTGCAGATCGTCTTAACTCCTGGCTAGATAACAATGAATTACATGACTGTTTTAGATGCCTTAATGCCAACTCCAGGGAATATACTCATTTTTCAGATACACACCAAACGGCATCAAGAATTGACCTAATTACCACTGATATCTACTCCTTGACAAATGTTAAAGAAATTTCTATTGGGGCCAGAACGATCTCTGATCACGCCCCAGTCCTAGGGAAAATAATGATTGGCCCCCCCCTCTTTAACACCAGATTATGGAGATGTAGCGCTAAAATTCTACATAAACCAGCTAACAAAACCATAATCCAAAAGGCCATAAAAAACTACTTCGAGAACAATAAGCCAGAATTAACGAACCCATGCACCAATTGGTGCGCGCACAAAGCAGTTATTAGAGGCGTGATTATGAGTATAGCTTCCAAAGAAAAAAAGAAATCCAGGGAAAAAATCAAAGATCTGACAAATAAAATTCGAATAATTGAAAATAACCTAATCAACAAAACTAAATCCCCCCAGAACACCCCAAATGAACTCTCCAAACTTAGAACGGAACTAAGAGAGACCTTATTCTCACCGTATGATAGCATAGTTAAAATGTCAAATTATAAATTCTACACATCACACAATAAACCAACAAAATATATGGTCAACAAAATAAAAAGGAAAAGAACAATTAACAAAATCAACAGAATAAACAAACTAAATGGGATGGGCAAAACCTCTCACCCGAAGGAAATAGCCAACGAATTTGCATGTTTCTACTCCAAACTATATAACTTAGACCCCCTACAAAACAACCACACAAACAAGCAGGTCAGAATAGACAAAATCAAAAAATACCTAAAACAAATAAACCTCCCCACCCTAACACCCGACGAATTAAATGCCCTCAAAACTTCCATCACCCCTGAGGAAGTGGAAAACGTTATCAAAAAATTCAATCTCCATAAATCACCAGGCCCAGATGGATACACCAATGCATACTACAAAGCTTTTTCAAACACCCTCTCCCCACATCTGGCTGATACTTTCAACCATATTTTTCGTGGAGGCTCCTTTCCCTCTGAGATGTTAATGGCCATAGTATCAGTGATCCCAAAATCAAAGGGAGATCCAGAAACCCTGGAAAATTTCAGACCCATCTCACTAATAAATGTGGATGTAAAAATATACTCTAAAATCTTAGCAGACAGAATTGGTCTGTTATTACCAAAACTAATAGCCGGTGACCAAATGGGATTTGTGAGGGGCAGACAACCAACGGACGCCACTAGGAGAATTATCAATATCACTAGCTGGGCAAGGAAACGGAAAACCCCCACCACATTACTATCACTCGATGCAGAAAAAGCATTCGATAGAGTCAATTGGGATTTTTTAAAAGAATGTCTAGCCAAATTTGGTTTCGATGAAGATATGACATCCCGCATAATGGCCTTATACTCAGATCCTAAGGCCAGCGTCTATTGCAACTCGCAAATTTCAGACCCATTTAACATAAGAAATGGGACTAGACAAGGTTGTCCCCTCTCACCAATTCTATTCAACATGGCCATCGAACCTCTAGCCGAAACCATTAGAAATAACAACAAAATCACTGGCATCTCCACCCCCACTAAACACCATAAAATCACATTGTTTGCGGACGATATCATACTTTCCCTCACTGATCCAATAACCTCAATCCCCGAAGCAATGGAAGACATAGATAAATTCTCCATACTATCAAATTTTAAAATCAACTTAGCTAAATCTAATATACTCCCAATAGAATTAAGTAAAGACCAAACCCAAACCATTAAAAACGCTACACCCTTAATCTGGTGTGATAAAGAATTTTCATATTTAGGAGTCATAATTAATAAAACAATCAAGGGCACAATAAAAGCTAACTTTAGCCTACTAAAGGAGATAATATCCAAGGCAACCCTAGCACACAGGGACAACACTTTGTCCTGGTGGGGTAGGGTACTAACTATGAGACTATTTTTCCTTCCCAAACTCCTGTATATCCTCAGATGTGTCCCACTCCCATTCCCAGACATCAGCCTTACACACTTACAGACACAAATAAATGACTTTATATGGAACTCAAAAAAAGCTAGAACGGCCACTCAAACTCTCTTCAAAAAGAAAACCAATGGAGGGATCAATATTCCAAACATTAAAGCCCACTACTATACTTTGCTCATTAAACAAAGTATACACTGGCTGCAAAGCTCTAACCCGCCAATTTGGATGGACCTAGAGACAACACTAAATAATGACCGCCACCCGAAGTGGATTATATATAAAACAATACTTGGTAATTACCCCGACTTGATAGCCCATTCAATTTTTCAGGCTATAGCTTCAGCATGGAAAAAACTCTCACTTCAAAAAGGCCCAAAAAAATCAGATATTCAAAAAAAGATTCCCATCTCCTTGGCCTACTCTATAATCGACCAACCCCTCCCTGAAATTTGGCCAAATCATAAAATAAAGAAAATTGGAGATATACATACAGGAGAGTCATTCCTAAGCTTTCTAACTCTAAAAGGTCAATACAATACACCCTCTTCTTCCTTCCTTGAGTTTTTGATACTCAAGAGAAACATAGAATCTTTCTTGGGGAGAAAACCCAAATTCTCTGAAGCTTCCATCAAACTCTTGAATAACATCGGACATCCTATATTCTGGAGTCACAAATTCATCTATAATAACTTTAATTCAGATCATAATCTATCTAAAACTCCCCCAATGGTAAAATGGGAACAAGATACAAAAAACACTTTTGGCATGGAGGAATGGGAGGAGGCCTTCACTGCCTCCTATCAGTCCACCATCTCAATGTCATTACAAGAGACCCACTTTAAAACTGTCTCGAGATGGTATTATACCCCTAGTAGACTAGCCCATATGGACACCATTAATTCTGCCCAATGTTGGAGAGGATGCGGCCAGAAAGGCGACATAATGCACATTTTTTGGAGTTGCCCTTCAGTAAAACCCATCTGGAAGAAAACCTCAAAAGAGATAATAGATAAACTTACTGATGAACATTTTGAATTGAAGCCTCAGAGTGCTTTGTTGTCCCTTGGACTTGGTCGGCTCGAACATAACCTGAAATTACTGATATTACATATATGTTTAGTAGTTAAAAATTATATTGCTTCCCAATGGAAAACACAGCAAACTCCCTCAATAAATGATATTATCACGAGAATATCTTTACACAGATCCCACGAATTCCATTTTGCTATAGCCAATGACCAATGCAAAAAATTCACAAAGAAATGGGCAAGATGGGATCAACAATTCCCTACTCCTATCACATAAAATAATTGCCAAACTCACACTCACCAACCAATCAAATTAGATTCCCACTTGCCTTACTCTCCCACGGATCTATCAAAACTTTCAGCGAGAACCACTAGTTAAACTGTGTTTTCCATCTCTATCCATGTTACGTCATGTAATATTCATTATAGCTATGAATGTCATTAATAAATGCAGAACTAACTAACAAACTTTATACAATGTTATACATAAAAGTAATGTTGTCAGTCTGAACTGTTCAAAATTGTACATAGTTCCTGTTTAGAATCCCCAAATGTTACAGGGGATTCACCTACCCCTTGCTTCTTATCCTCTTCCCCCTCCCCCCCTCCCCACCCTAACTCATCCTACCTATGTTTAAAGATCAAAATCTAATAAAATTATTTTGAAACAAACATGGACTTCTCCTGCAAGTCCATGTTACTGTTCGGATGCTTAATAAACCTTGTTGAAAGACTGCAGCGCAGCCAATTAAAAGACTTTTTAGCTGTGGGCACTTGGCATGGCTGTAATTGGCCAGCGCCACCATTGACCTGGCCTGTGTAACTGCTGTATTACAGGTGGTGACACTGCTCCAGTGAGGGACAGTGTAAAATAAACAAATTAAAAAAATGACATGGATCAGACACAACACCCTTTAGTCCTTGTCCCATTAACACAATACATTTCAAGCATTTGCTTACGTTCAGCTTAGACTATCCCTTCACTTGATCCTCCTGTCAGCCTCAGGGATTTCCCATCTGGCACCACAGCACTCCTGATATCCGTTACGTTTCCCTCATGCAGTTCTCCTTCTGGCTTCCTCTGTGTGGAAGGGATTAAGGTACACTCCTCAGTGCTTAGCTCAGCCGTACAAGCCGGACATTACGGGAGTGTCCGCAGAAAATTTGGTATGGCCTCCTGTTGCCACAACGAGATGTGCTCCACGTGCATCCATCCCAATGCAGCTTGACCTTGAAACAACCCTAGCACATACACTAACTCACTAAACCAGGAAATAATTCCCTTTTTTACTTAACCTGACCACCTGGGCTGGTCCCAAATATTCTACTGTATCTTACACTATAACTTTGTTTTTTTACACTAATAGGCTCTCCACTGCCTATCTGCCCATATATTCCTATCACTACCTAAGTAATAGCTTATATTCTATACTTTCCCTACCCCTGAGCTGAATGTCCTAGAGTTACCATAGGCGTTGCCTTATAGTACCCACACAGCAGCATCAGTACTATGACAATGTACATTAACTCCTTTATGACCTTAGATATATGCAAATTTCTGAAATACGTGATTCAGATGGAACCCACCACTGTCTTACCTGTGATCCAGCGGTGTCTGTCTTTTTATTAGGAGTGCATAAAAGTGCCATCGGCGAAAGTTTTGTGCAGCTCTGAAGAAAGGGCACCGCTGAACAGAGGCCAGACAGAATCCAGAGTAACTCTGCTGCCTCATTATAGTGAATGGATCCCTCGGGGTTTCATCTGTCACGTCAATCAGAGATTTAGATGAAAACCCAAAAGTAAATGCTTAGCGTACAGCGCCGGATAAATGTGATCCCAAACGTTATGTAAAATGTTCGTAATAAAAGTTTCAACCAAATCCACAAAAAGAGCAAGTCCCCACTCAGGTCCATCATTTGTCAATGAAATATATATCGGGTTACAATTTGCTTGTAGTACAAAAGGCTCTGGAAAAGCAAAATAGCCATTCTGTGCTCCCAAATCCAAATGCCCCTCCCCTTCTGAGCCCCACAGCGTGCGTAAACCACAGTACGTGTCCACATATTTGGGCTTTCTGTAGCGATGAGAGCTAGCCTAATTTATGGATCCATGAGCTGGGCACAATGTAAGGGCACTACAACATACTGGTCACTGCAACGTACTGGTCATTACAACGGCAGTTTGCAATTTTCAGTCAGCAACATGCACTGCTGTTTGTTTCTGGAAAACACCCATGGAGCCAAAATGGTCACTACATCTGCAGATAAACTCCCAAAGGGGTATAATTTCCAAAATTGAATTGCTTGGGGGGGGGGGGGGGTATTCTGCTCTTTTAGCACATACAGTGGGGCAAAAAAGTATTTAGTCAGTCAGCAATAGTGCAAGTTCCACCACTTAAAAAGATGAGAGGCGTCTGTAATTTACATCATAGGTAGACCTCAACTATGGGAGACAAACTGAGAAAAAAAAATCCAGAAAATCACATTGTCTGTTTTTTTATCATTTTATTTGCATATTATGGTGGAAAATAAGTATTTGGTCAGAAACAAAATTTCATCTCAATACTTTGTAATATATCCTTTGTTGGCAATGACAGAGGTCAAACGTTTTCTGTAAGTCTTCACAAGGTTGCCACACACTGTTGTTGGTATGTTGGCCCATTCCTCCATGCAGATCTCCTCTAGAGCAGTGATGTTTTTGGCTTTTCGCTAGACATCACGGACTTTCAACTCCCTCCAAAGGTTTTCTATAGGGTTGAGATCTGGAGACTGGCTAGGCCACTCCAGGACCTTGAAATGCTTCTTACAAAGCCACTCCTTTGTTGCCCTGGCGGTGTGCTTTGGATCATTGTCAAGTTGAAAGACCCAGCCACGTTTCATCTTCAATGCCCTTGCTGATGAAAGGAGGATTGCACTCAAAATCTCACGATATATGGCCCCATTCATTCTTTCATGTACCCGGATCAGTCGTCCTGGCCCCTTTGCAGAGAAACAGCCCCAAAGCATGATGTTTCCACCACCATGCTTTACAGTAGGTATGGTGTTTGATGGATGCAACTCAGTATTCTTTTTCCTCCAAACACGACAAGTTGTGTTTCTACCAAACAGTTCCAGTTTGGTTTCATCAGACCATAGGACATTCTCCCAAAACTCCTCTGGATCATCCAAATGCTCTCTAGCAAACTTCAGACGGGCCCGGACATGTACTGGCTTAAGCAGTGGGACACGTCTGGCACTGCAGGATCTGAGTCCATGGTGGCGTAGTGTGTTACTTATGGTAGGCCTTGTTACATTGGTCCCAGCTCTCTGCAGTTCATTCACTAGGTCCCCCTGCGTGGTTCTGGGATTTTTGCTCACCGTTCTTGTGATTATTCTGACCCCACGGGGTGGGATTTTGCGTGGAGCCCCAGATCGAGGGAGATTATCAGTGGTCTTGAATGTCTTCCATTTTCTAATTATTGCTCCCACTGTTGATTTCTTCACTCCGAGCTGGTTGGCTATTGCTGATTCAGTCTTCCCAGCCTGGTGCAGGGCTACAATTTTGTTTCTGGTGTCCTTTGACAGCTCTTTGGTCTTCACCATAGTGGAGTTTGGAGTCAGACTGTTTGAGGGTGTGCACAGGTGTCTTTTTATACTGATAACAAGTTTAAACAGGTGCCATTACTACAGGTAATGAGTGGAGGAAAGAGGAGACTCTTAAAGAAGAAGTTACAGGTCTGTGAGAGCCAGAAATCTTGATTGTTTGTTTCTGACCAAATACTTATTTTCCACCATAATATGCAAATAAAATGTTAAAAAAACAGACAATGTGATTTTCTGGATTTTTTTTTCTCAGTTTGTCTCCCATAGTTGAGGTCTACCTATGATGTAAATTACAGACGCCTCTCATCTTTTTAAGTGGTGGAACTTGCACTATTGCTGACTGACTAAATACTTTTTTGCCCCACTGTAGGTGCTCTGTATATGGAGTTCGCAAGCTATTATAGAAAATTCTGTGCTCCAGGATGCCTCCGGAAAAATTTTGGTTCCATTTGTACCCATTTACCAGCGTGAAAATGTAAAATCTGTGGCTAAAACTAAATTTTGGTGAGAAAAAAGTAATTATTTTATTCTTCATTGCCCAATGGTATAAAATTCTATGACCCACCTGTGGTGTCAATATGATCACTGCACGCCTAGGTGAATTAAATGAAAGGTGTAGTTTGTAAAATGGTGTCTTTTATGGGGGGATTCTACTGTTCTGGCTCTTCCAATGTGATATGGCACGCTCAAACCAGTCCAGTAAAATGTGAACTCCAAAATGGCTCTTATTCCCTTCTGAGCTTTGCATTGTGCCTCAAAAGTAGTCTTTGACCACATACGGGGTATTGGCATACTCAGGAGAAATTGCACAACAAATGTTGGGGTCCATTTTCTCTCACTAGTCTTGTGAAAATAAAAAAAATTGGGGGCTAAATAACATTTTGGTGGGCTAAATAACATTTTGGTGGGAAAAATGTGATTTTTTTTGTTTTCACGGCTCTACATTATAAACTTCTGTGAAGCAGCTGGGAGTTTAAGGTGCTCACCACACATCTAAAATACATTCATTGAGGGGTCTAGCTTCCAAAATGGTGTCACTGATTGTTTTTTTTTCACCGTTTAAGCACATCAGGGGCTCTCCAAACAAGACATAACACGAGCACACCATTCCATCAAAGTCTGCTTTCCAAAATATCACTTCTTTGCTGAGCCCTACCATGAGCCCCAACAGTAGTTTACGCCCACATATGGGGTATCGGCATACTCTGGAGAAATTGCACAACAAATTGTACGAGTGGTGCAATTTCTCCTGTTACCCCTGCGAAAATGCTAAATCTGTGGATAAAAAACATTTTTGTGGGGAAAATTAGATTTTTTTTTATTTTCACGGCTTCTAGATAAGTTTCCTCAGGGGTCTAGTTTCAAAAATAGTGTCACTTGTGGGGGGTTGCCACTTTCAACACGACATGGAGTCCTATAATTATTCCAGCAAATTTTACATTTAAAAAGTCAAATGGTGTTCCTTCCATTTCGAGCCCTGCCGTGTTCCAAAACAGTGGTTTTCCCCCATAAAGTGACATAAAGTGACATTTAATTGAATTGTAAAAATTGTCCTTAATGTGTCATGAACGTGCAAACAGCCGTTGGGAGGTAAAGGAGTTAATTTAATTACACTCTACACATTGTACAATAAATTGCAATAAAAGCACATTTGTTGTCTTCAGAAGCAGGTATACGAAACTCTGTCACACCTTTACATACCTCTCCTCTTTAACCCTGCTGTTCTGCTCGTATTGGCTGTACACTTGTACTGTTCGGGTTAATATGACCAGACCTATTAAAGTCTTAATTTTGACATTTTGCTACTCTAAACGTATTATTAGAATAGCAGTTGCATTATTTAACTGTATGTGAACATGAAAAATTAAAATCCAAACATGTGTTTTATTTTCTTTAGAAAAAGGTTGTACAGGTTAACCTATTGCTATATTGACGCATTCTTACATTCTGCACAGAAATAACTCACATGTGCTTTACATAAGTATTTACTACAACTAAACTGTGGTGTTGAATAGAACATTTAATATTTGATTTATCACATAAAAATGGACAAATGCTGCATCTTTTCCTTTTTAAGCTTTTTCAAGTGCTGGTAGAGGCTGTGGGTTTGTCTTTTCTTCCTAAAATAGATGGCATAACAAGTGACTTTCCTAATTCTTCCAAAAAGAGTATTTGTTTATGCAGTTTATTAGCATTTCAAATGGGGTTTATTTCATGTCTAAAAACCAATACATTGTATGCAGATTCATCAAGAATGTTATACAATAAAACTATTGGCCACCGATTGGTTTTGCATTTGCTTGTGTACATAGGTAGTAGTTGATCTCATGTATCAACTGCCGTTTTGGTTGCATTCTGAATTTAATATCATGTACGGCTTTTTGTCATCTCGACTGCTTACTGCATTGTCATGGTACATCGTGCTCATCAGAACAACCACTTTGTTTTTTTTGAGAAATGTAAGAAGCCACTGTCGTTTCTCCAGTAAAGTAGAACATTGAACTATAACCATTAGTGAGTACTGAATAAATGGAAGTCAATGGGAAACTCAAGCATTTTTACCAGCGGCCCCCCCGGAAGTCTGGAGGAGGTCTAAAAATATGGGAACAGCATGGGAAAGAGACCTGGGAGCATGTCTGAATCTCAGGTCACTGCTGGGAACATTGTTGTCAAAGTATTATGCCACTTTTATGGACTGACAATAAAACATTAAAAACCCCAGTTAAAATGGATTTAACTGGAAAATATTAAACTTGTATATAAACCAAAATAAATAAAAGAAAAAAATGCTCCTCTACACCTAGGGCTATGTTCACACATAGTGTTTTTGCACATTTGCATTGCTTTCAATGGTGAAAAAAACTTTCAACAGGAAATGTAAATGTTATCATTTTAATACTGTCACGGGGAGACTAGATAGGCTAAGGCTGGTTACCCGGGCCCCTGCAATATCCCTCAGACTAGGGAAAACCCTGTCTGTCCCTCTCCCAGAATTTACACTAATGGTGTGCTTGTCTGGGCCACCAGGCCTGGCCCTGACTCCTGCTTCAGCCCTATGCTGAAACCACCACCCGCCACCCAGTGAATAGATCGCACACCAACCCCCACAGAAAGCACAGACAGGGAAAACTAAAAAATGCACCATGCCGCAGACACACAGGAAAACACAATAATGTGCCCAGGGCAAAACAATACAAATATAGGAAGGAGAAATATAGCAAAGGATAATACACCACCAGATACGATATTTCTTCTCCAAGACCACCACTCCAGACCGGAATCACTAGGCACGAGGCACAAGCTATAATCGGCGACGCCCAAAGTCCAGCAATACTATTTAAAGGCCGTGGGCGTGACCCAGCCTCCAACCCGAGTACCAGCTAGATTAACCCTGGGCAACCTGGATAAAAATCTAGCCGGCGCCACTGAGCGTATAGTGGACGAATGTGGAATTACTGCTGTCTGTCGGACGCCCTAGTGTGAATAGCGTCCGACATGACAAATACATTATATGTCCATGTAGTGTGTGAGACATGATCAGATACATCCTGTTTAAGTTTATGAAGGAGGGACTCTGTAAGTCACTTTTTTTCAGGGCCATTAGGAGGCCATCACTATTTGTAGAGGGCCATCAGGCGACCCTCACAGATGAGACCAAGATTGATATGCTTTACCAAGAAGCTCTTTCTACTGTTTAGTGTAAATGGAATTAGGCCTACATAGTTACAGTCAAATATGGTGGAGGTTCAAAAAAAATGTAATGGCTGCTTTGCTGCCTCTGGGGCCTTGACCATGTGCATGTGAAGATTCCCAAAGGATTTTGGGTCACAATTTGAAAGTTGAGATTGCATCCTAGGGCATGGGTCTTCCAGCAGGACAATGACCCCAAACATACTAAAAAGCAGCATCCAGAAATAGATGGAAACAAAGCATTAGAGAGTTCAGAAGTGTAAATTCCAGCTCCAGTAGCATAAAGTCTCCCACCACTACCTCTTACATATAGATGCTAGAGAAAAACTGTGAATGGGCACATAAAATCAGTTAATTTTGATGAATTTCTGAGTGTTGAGCACCGTAAAAGCAGCAGCAAGGCTTAGGATTTATAAGGCAATAATCCCTAACTAGATGCCTATCATACGCTATCCCTACTGCCACACCTCACTGTAGACGAAGTGCAGATAAGAGTGGTATTATTATAACAGAATAGAATTTATTTGAATTAGCCCTGAAAAAAAGCGATTAGTTTAATGTAGCAGCATCAAGGACTCTTATTTCATCAACCCTGCTGGGGAATGTAGTGGAGCGTTTCACATCTGCTCAGACTGATATGGAGGCTACCAGGGTCTTCTGTACTTAATGAACAGTCCCAGCTGTGAAATCCTGTATGTAGTGAGAGAACTCCCTATGTGACGACCACCTGACATCCCACAACAAGACACTGGATCATATACTAATAGAGCCCACTGGCTCTTTTGGATTCAAGAAATGTTCCCTCAACTAGAAGGTCGAGCCTCAGAAAAGCATTTTTCCCATTAATAAGGAGTGGGTCTCCTACACTAGTAAAGTGTATGCAGTAACATAGTAACATAGTTATTAAGGTTGAAGGAAGACTGTAAGTCCATCTAGTTCAACCCATAGCCTAACCTAACATGCCCTAACATGCTGATCCAGAGGAAGGCAAAAAAAAACATGTGGCAAACAGTAAGCTCCACATTGGGGAAAAAAAATCCTTCCCAACTCCACATAAGGCAATCAGAATGGTTCCCTGGATCAACACCCTATCAAGGAAATTAGTGTATATAACCTGTAACATTATAATCTTCAGAAAAGGAATGGCACTAGGACCACATGAATCACAGCACGCAGACTTTCAATCACATCTCTCCATGCGGGTGCAGTCGGCGTGGAACAACTGGGTTTATGGTGCTCAGCTATGCATTCAAGAATTGCAGTGCATCATTCCAAAAGTTAATTGTAAGAAAATAGCGGCACTCACCAGTTGGCTGATCCACAATGTTTAATCCATGTGCAGGTTAGTACAAACACATCTTGGAAAGTGCAGAGGGTGCGGGGAGTGCAGAGGGACGATGGCCGTTTCGTGCGATTAGCACTTCTATGGGTCCAGCAACCTGTAACATTATACTTTTCAAGAAAGGCATCTAGTCCCCTCTTAAATTTTAGTAATGAATCACTCATTACAACATCAAGTGAGTAAGTGCAAGGGAAGTCAAAAATTAAAAGGAAGCAATACAATACCCCTTTGAAGAGATGTCATAGAGGGCCTCAGAAATCACTTGTGTCCCCATTATTAACCTCTTCACAAATTTGGATATATAGGGACGTCCAAGGGCGCCACCCTGTTGGCTACGGGCTCTGGCGATGAGACACCAACTTTTTGGGCACATGTCAGCTGATTTCATCACGATCTACCCGTGGTGCATGTCACAAACCCGGCCCATCGGCACCCGTGTCACATGACTGCGGGCCACTGATGGGTTGGCATGACAACCTGGGGGCTGCAGGAGTCATTGCCGGATAGCTATAAGCACTGCCCTGTGACCGGCGCTCATAGCAGGTGATCATTTTAGCTACTCACAACAGTGCTGCAGCCACAGCATTGCATTAAAATGGGCGTTCAAAAGATCGTTCTGTCCCAAAATGGTATCAATAAAAACATCAGCTTGGCACTTGAAAAATAAGCCCTCATTCAGCTCCAGATCATGAAAAATGGAGACTCTACGGCAATATTTTATTTTTTTAGAACGTTTGGAATTTTTTTCACCACTTAAAAGAAGAACCTATACATGTTTGGTATCTATGAAGTTATACCGTATTTTTCGCTTTGTAAGACGCACTTATTTTCCTCCAAACTTGGGAGGAAAATGAGTGTGCGTCTTAGAAATCGAACATGCCTTACCGGGGGGGTGTCCGGGTGTCTCCGGGTGCCCGGCGGTTGCTGGCTGGATGTTGCTGCTTGTGTCTCCAGTGCCCAGCGGTGCTGCGTGCGTGTCTGGCGCTGCTCGGGGCTCTGCCGACATTTTGCGACAGGCCAGCGCATGCGCTGATGGTGATCTCGGGATCAAGATCTCGAGAGATGAGATTTCAAATCTCATCTCTCGAGATCTTGATCCCGAGATCACCATCAGCGCATGCGCCGTCCCCGGCGGCCATATTCCCGGAGACCAGAGCACGTGGAACCCTGGAAGTGCAGGGGCTCTGGCCTGTCGCAAAATGTTGGCGGAGCCCCGGGCAGCGCCGGACACCCATGCAGCACTGCCGGGCACCGGAGACACCGGCAGTAATGGCCAGCAACCGCCGGGCACCCAGAGACACCCGGCAGCAGCACAAGAACCCCACAGCAGCACAATATCCCCGCAGCAGCACGCCACACATCAGAGCCCCCACTCATCCCTGCTTGCGGCCTGGAGCATCACTCCACTCATGCCTCCTCCAGCAGCGACCCTGGGACCCTGCTTCACTGCAGCCACCACACCCGGTAAGCAATAAGATGCAAGGATTATAAGAAGCACCACCAATTTATTAAAAAATATTTTTTTCTTATTTTTCTCCTCAAAATTTGGGGTGCGTCTTATAATCCGGAGGGTCTTATAATCCTAAAAGTACGGTAATTACCTGGAGAATCATAATGGCAGGTCAGTTTTAGCATTTAGTGAACATGGTAAAAAATTAAAAAAACAATTGTGGAATTGCATCACACATGGAATTTTTTTCCGGATTTCTAGTTCAATTGCACCACAAATGGAATTTTTTTCCGGATATCCAGTTCACTATAAGGTAAAAATAATGGTGTCATTCAAAAAGACAACTCTTCCCGCAAAAAATGAACCTTCACATGGCCATATTGACACAAAAATAAAAAAAGCTATGGCTCTGGGAGGGGGAGCAAAAAAAGGAAACAACCAAAGGTGGTGAAGGGGTTAAGGAGTTGGTATCCTAGGCTGGTAATGCCTATGCACTAAATGCATGGGCTGAAAAATGTTTAACCCTGGGGGACTGTATGTATAATTATATATATATTCAAGGTAGGCCTCTAAAAATTGTTAATCTGGGCATCTTAAACACCCTTAAAAAATATATAGCTAGGGTAGCATGATCACGCTGTTGATATGGTGGTTGAGGAGGAAGACACAAAGAGTGGGAAGGGGCACATGGGAATACACCAGAAAATTTAAAAAAAACCCACAGCATTTAAGTTTATATTCCACTACTGTCATCTGGTGGTCAATAACAAACTCCCACACTGACAGAGGACATGCTGCTACTGCACAGAACATCCACAGATCAGTCTGGTTTGCTTACCTCCATTTTGCTTCATTTTTCAGCCCCCTAACCCTTAGGGTACTGTCACACAGTGGCACTTTGATCGCTCCGACGGCACGATCCGTGACGTTGCAGCGTCGCTTGATTATCACTCCAGCGTCGTAGACTGCGGTCACACTTTGCAATGCACGGCGCTGGAGCGATAATTTCATGACGTAGTTGCGACGTAGAAGTCATACGGGACATTGGGAATATCGTGCATACCTTTGATACACGCTGCGATCATGCCGCCACAGCGGGACACTTGACGACGAAATAAAGTTTCAAACGATCTGCTACGACGTACGATTCTCAGCGGGGTCCCTGATCGCAGTAGCGTGTCAGACACAGCGATATTGTAACTATATCGCTGGAACGTCACGGATCGTGCCGTTGTAGCGACCAAAGTGCCACTGTGTGACAGTACCCTTACTACGACTATTTTACAGTACCAAAGTTCGGGTCCCCCTTGAAATATATGGGGTTCACGTCCATGAACTTTAATGGGTCCACTAAACATTACTCCTAACTAATACACTTTCTGGAGGCAAAGAAGTAGCTGGTGCCAGTGATGGTGGTGGTACTTCTGCCACTGCTAGCGACTGCTACATTCTTATCCATGGTATGCGTTTTTTGCCTTTTAAACTACCATTTCTATTGCCCTTGGCACTTTTTCTTTCACCATACTTTTTGTATAACACTATAATTAACTTTTGACAATCTTTTAAAGGGAACCTGCCACCAGGTTTGGCCTATAAGAGATACGGCCATCACCTTTCAGGGCTGATATACAGCATTCTATAATGCTGTATATCTGCCCCCAACCCGACCTGGAAGAGAAGAAAAATAACTTATTATACTCACCTGGTCCGGTCTGATGGGCATCGCTAGTCTTGGTCTGGCGCCTCCCTTCTTCTTGTGATACCACCCTCCTGCTTGCTTCATTTCGATTACACGTCTCTTGGCACCGCGCTCCTGCGCAGGCATTCTTTTCTGCCCTGTTGAGTTCAAAGAGCCCCGGCACATGCGCACTGCAGTACTTTGCTCTGTCCTCGACAAGGCAGAGAAGTATGCCTGTGCAGGAGCACTATTCCGAGGAGTCTGTATGGACACGTCATCCACACGAAGCAAGCAGGAGGATGGTGATCGCGAGAGGATGGGAGGCATCGGACCAAAACCAGCGACGCCTATCGGACCAGACCATCCTGCAGGTCAGTATAATAAAAGTTATTTTTCTTCTCTTCCAGGTCGGGTTGGGGGCAGATATACAACATAGAATGCTGTATATCAGCCCTGAAAGGTGATGGCCGTATCTCTTATCGGCCAAACCTGGTGTCAAGTTCCCTGTAACTCCAATTATTCAGCTCTTGCCAAGAAGCATGCAATAAAAATGCTAGGTAGATAGGTACTATGCAAAATGTAAACTGTGGCAGTAGGCTGCGATATATGTGTGGCATGTAAAATTGAACTGGTAAGACAGGCGTGATATATATATATATATATATATATATATATACAGTATATATATATATATATATATATATATATATATATATATATATATATACAGTACATACACAGCTCAAAAAAATAAAGGGAACACTAAAATAGCACATCCTAGATATCACTGAATGAAATATTTCAGTTGCAAATCTTTATTCATTATGAGTCCCACTGCTGCCAGTATTACTGAACTGGATGGACAAATGTCTTTTTTCGGCCTTACTAACTATGTAACTATGAACAATATTGTATCATACAATTATTAGGTTCTGTAGAAGGACGTAGATCTGGGGATTTATTATGATGGAATATAGGCTGAACTGGATGGACAAATGTCTTTTTTCGGCCTTACTTACTATGTAACTATGAGTCGCCCACCAGGGCAGGGTACTTGGTGCCGAGTCCGGTTGGCTATTAAAGGGGATGTCACGGTGGCTGCGACCCGGTCCATGGCCCTGGGCCTCACTGTAAAAGGGAACGATCTTTTAAGGGAAAAGTGTTTATAAGTTTGTCGTGACGCCACCTGTGGTGTTCGGTCAATAGGGGGACCGACGCTGCTTTAAAGGGGTCCTCTGGGGGATGTTGTTGCAGCCATGATGGTGACGCTTCCCACAGGTGAAGCGGGGTCCCCAGGGGTCCTAGAGTGTATGGTGATGATTGTGTTTGCCGGTCAATGAGTAAAGGACACAAGTAGTAATGTCTTTACCTAGTTTACTGTAGTTGGCAGGCCACAGTCCAGGGTACCGGCAACAGGTACATTAGGAGTCCAGGCAGCCCGGAAACAAGTGGAATCCCCTTGGCAAGTCAGGTTAGGAGCCTTCCACTCTGCGCTTGCTTAAGTCCCTTGCTGCCTGAAGTGTTTCAAACAAGGTCCTAATTCTTTCAGTTCTTTCTCCTGTCCTAGGATAGGTACCTGTATGGTAGGCAGCTTGAGCCGTTACTTCTGGGGTCTCTGCACGGTGACTCCAGGCTCCAGGGTGCTGCTGAACCACAGGCTTAATTTGGGCAGTACACGTGTAGTTCTGTGCCCTGCGGTTCTGCTAGCTGTCCTACAGTTCCACTCTAGCCTTGGGCTCCCGGTACCCGGTCTCTGCGCTTTTGGCTCCTCGGAGGCCCACTTCCAGCCTCCATGAGCCCTGAAATCTCTCCTCTGCTCCTTTCCTGTCTGCTCTCCAGACTGTCTGATCCAGACTAAACTAGCTCCTCCTCCAAACCAGGATCTTTATCCAGGGAAGCTGCCCTAAAACAGGGTTTTGAGCTCCCCCTCCTGGCCTGGATTCAGAAGGTGTTGTGTGTTAGATTTACCTGCCAAAGAGATCTCTCTTGTTTCCAGGCATAGCACTACCCTCCCTGAGAGGAAGGCAGCACTACTGTGGTACCCGAAATCCTGGGGTGCCACAATTACATAGTGGAATGTGTTGAGAGCAATAAAACATAAAAATGATCAATGTAAATCAAAATGAATATCCCATGGAGGTCTGGATTTGGAATGATACTCATAATCAAAGTGGAAAATTAAGTTACAGGCTGATTCAACTTCAGTGGAAATGCCTCAAGACAAGGAAATGATGCTCAGTAGTGAGTGTGGCCTCCACGTGCCTGTATAGCCTCCCTACAATGCCTGGGCATGCTCCTGATGAGGCGGCAGATGGTCTCCTGAGGGATCTCCTCCCAGACTTGTACTAAAGCATCCACTAACTACTGGACAGTCTGTGGTGCAACGTGATGTTGGTGGATGGTGCGAGACATGATGTGCCAGATGTGTTCAATCAGATTCAGGTCTGGGGAACAGGTGGGCCAGTCCATAGCTTCAATGCCTTCATCTTGCAGGAACTGCTGACACACTCGAGCCACATGAGGTCTGGCATTGTCCTGCATTAGGAGGAACCCAGGGCCAACAGCACCAGCATATGGTCTTACAAGGGGTCTGAGGATCTTATCTCGGTACCTAATGGCAGTTAGGCTACCTCTGGCAAGCACATGGAGGGCTGTCCGGCCCTCCAAAGAAATGCCACCCCACACCATTACTGACACACTGCCAAACCGGTCATGCTGAAGGATGTTGCAGGCAGCAGTTGGCTCTCCACGGTATCTCCAGACTCTGTCACGTCTGTCACATGTGCTCAGTATGAACCTGCTTTCATCTGTGAAAAGTGCAAGGCGCCAGTGGCGAATTTGTCAATCCTGGTGTTCTGTGGCAAATGCCAATCGTCCTGCACGGTGTGGGGCTGTGAGCACAACCCCCACTTGTGGACGTCAGGCACTCAGGCCATCCTCAGAGTTGGTTTCTAACCATTTGTGCAGACACATGCACATTTGTGGCCTGCTGGAGGTCATTTTGTCCCATAGAATGTAAGTCCGCAAGGACTTGTCCTCTCCCCTCTGTACCAGTCCGTCACTGTAAACCTGTTTACTGTAAACAATATCTATAACCCTGTATGTAACCCCTTTCTCATGTACAGCACCATGGAATTAATGGTGCTATATAAATAATAATAATAATAATAATAATTTTGCAGGACTCTGGCAGTGCTCCTCCTGTTCTTCCTTGCACAAAGGTTGAGGTAGTGGTCCTGCTGCTTGGTTGCCGCCCTCCTACGGCCCCCTCCACGTCTCCTGGTGTACTGGCCTGTCTCCTGGTAGCGCCTCCAGCCTCTGGACACTATGTTGACAGACACAGCAAACCTTCGTGCCACACATCGCATTAATGTGCCATCCTGGATGAGCTGCACACTTGTGTGGGTTGTAGAGTCCGTCTCATGCTACCACGAGTGTGAAAGCACAACCAACATTCAAAAGTGACCAAAACATCAGCCAGAAAGCATTGGTACTAAGATGTGGTCTGTGGTCCCCACCTGCAGAACCACTCCTTTATTTTATGTGTCTTGATAATTGCCAATAATTTCCATCTGTTGTCTATTCCATTTGCACAACAGCGTGTGAAATTGATCGTCAGTGTAGTATTTTTATGAAGAAAAAAATAAATAGATAAACATATTTGCTATTGCTGTGTCCGCAACGAACCGACCTATAAAACTGTTCGACTAGTTAACCCCTTCAGTGTACACAATAAAAAAACACAAGGCAAAAAAAGATTCTTTATCATCATACCGCCGAACAAAAAGTGGAATAAAACGAGATCAAAAAGACAAAATGTAAATAAAATCAGTATCGCTCAAAACATCATCTTCTGCTGCAGATAAAGCTCTATCAGCAGAAAAATAAAAAGTTATAGCTCTTATTACTTTTAACCACATCAACTCTGTATTTAATAATGTTTTTGTCTCTTGGTATAGTGCTTTGCTAGGAGTTGAGTTCCCGCTGCTGCACAGGGGGAATCACGAGCCGTGTCTGCTGCCGTCTCCCATTCTGCATCGGCCGCAGTGGAGCCTGCTCAGCAGAGACGTCGGTCCCAGCGTCTCACTGAGTCTGATACTGTGCAAAGGGTTACTGCTGTCCCTCCAGGCTCTGCTATTGTACCCTGAACTGATCTGCGGCGAGCATGCTTTTCTGGGACTAAGGGTACTGTCACACATTGGCACTTTGATCGCTATGACGGTATGATCCGTGACGTTCCAGCGATATCCATACGATATCGCTGTGTCTGACACGCAGCAGCGATCAGGGACCCTGCTGAGAATCGTACATCGTAGCAGATCGTTTGGAACTTTCTTTCGTCGCTGGATCTCCCGCTGTCATCGCTGGATCGTTGTGTGTGACAGCGATCCAGCGATGCGTTCGCTTGTAACCAGGGTAAACATCGGGTTACTAAGCGCAGGGCCGCGCTTAGTAACCCGATGTTTACCGTGGTTACCAGCGTAAACGTAAAAAAAAACAAACAGTACATACTTACATTCCGGTGTCTGTCCCCCGGCGTTCTGCTTCTCTGCACTGTGAGCGTCGGCCGGCCGGAAAGCGAGCAGAGCGGTGACGTCACCGCTGTGCTTTCCGGCTGGCAGACACAGTGCAGAGAAGCAGAACGCCGGGGGACAGACACCGGAATGTAAGTATGTACTGTTTGTTTTTTTTTACGTTTACGCTGGTAACCACGGTAAACATCGGGTTACTAAGCGCGGCCCTGCACTTAGTAACCCGATGTTTACCCTGGTTACTAGGGGACTTCAGCATCGTTGGTCGCTGGAGAGCTGACTGTGTGACAGCTCCCCAGCGACCACACAATCACTTACCAACGATCACGGCCAGGTCGTATCGCTGGTCGTGATCGTTGGTAAATCGTTTAGTGTGACAGTACCCTAAGTCCTGCTTTGCACACACTGAGCATGCCCAGGGTAAGATCTCTCAGTGGAGATCAAGGGTCACATGCTCAGCAACTTCCATTGGTCCTCCAGGAAGGTCCTGTACCTGATCAAGTTCTGTGGCAGCCTTCCATTGGTCCTTCTTGGAAGGTCCTGTAGGTGCTGCAGCTATATAAGTTTCTCATGACCGCACGGCCATGCGCTATTGTCAAATATGTACGAGCTCAGCGCCAGTGTGGTCATGTGTGTGGTCAGGGACCCGGCTGAAATAAGCCCCTAGAATGCTGGCACCTCTGGCGAGCAGTTTATGTGTGAATTCAGGGCTGGCTAATAGCCAATAGAATGCCGGCTCCACCGGAGAGGAGCTGCGTGTTGGTTGGACTGCATGACCACTGTCGGCTCTACACAATAGCTGTGTCCCCTGTGAGCTAAACAGGGCACAGCGTTCTCTTTACTACGGGCTCTGTGAAGTAACAGAATTTGTTTATTCTAATTTGCTTCGCCGCCTTACTTAGCAGCAGGTTCTTTCCTGCACGGTGGATCCCGGGTTGCGAACGCACCTATCCCATCTAATAAATATATTCGGTGCGTTCCGCCAACCCTAACACGCTTCTTCTTTAGTATTCCCCCCTACCCTACGTTTTTTGTATATTCCCAATAAATATTTTCATTTAGTGAATTGTTGGACTTGTGTTCGGTCTTTTCCGTCGTTTTTGTTTCTGAATCTAGGCAAGGAGGGGGAGCTCAGGACCTGGATTCAGGGGAGCTTGCTTAGACTTAAGGTGTCCTGGTCTGGAGGAGGAGTTAGCCAGTTGTAGGGAGTTGTAGAGGAGTGAAGAAGGACGTCTGGAAGAGATGCACAGCCGCGTAGGAGCTGTGGCCCCTGGAAAAAGTGAGAACTTGAAGGAGTTGAATAGTGGAGGAGCTTAGAGGAAAGGAGCACAGAGGAGGAAGAGGCTCAGCAGAGGAACAGCGGAAGGATACCCTCAAAGACAGAGCGCAGAAACCGAGTACCGGGAGCCCGAGGTCGTGTTGTTCTCCAGGACGCGCGACAGAACCGGAGGGCATAGGACTGTATGTCAATTGCCCGCATCAAGTCTGAGGTGAAGCAGTAAACTGAGAGCCCGGGTCATGATAGAGACCCTATAAACCGGCTCGCACTGCCTATCGAACAGACATGTGTATTAGGACAGGAGAGAGGGGACTTTGCAACCAAGCTTCAAGCAGCAGGGACCTCACCAACTAAAGTAGCGCAAGTAGGAAAGGCTTACGGACCTCACCTGGGAGAGGGATCCCCTATTGCCTCCAAGCTGTCCGGACCAGAGCTACCGTGCACTTGGTACCCTGGACTGAGGACTGCTACCATCAGTAAACCAGGTAAAGACTGAAAACCTGTGTCCTCGTTCTTTGTCATACCATCCACCACACCATTGGTGCCCTACTGTCAGGACTCTGAACATTTTTTATTACCTTTTGTGCATTACTGCCCTTTTCCAAGATGGCGTCTTTGGTCTCATGTGCACTGTGTCTTCCTGCTATAAAACTCCACCCCAGCCTTCAGTCTGCGCTAGAGTATTCTGCCTTGCATCCAGCTTCTGACTCTGGTGACTCCCTGGCTATACACCTGCTCCTGTGAACCTATGTGGTGATCCTGCTACTCTGCTCTGAGTTCCTGCTGCATACACCAGTTTCCAGTAATCCTCCTTCATCTGCTGCTCGTGTTTACTTCCATCTGCATTTGCTGGACATGTAAGCTGTTGCTGCTCTGCAAAAACCTGAGACTTTTACCCAGGCCTCCCTGGTTGAGCTAAGATATTATTTGAACTGCCTTATAAGCATATCTATCTGTGTTTGGACTAAAACAAGGACTTATTCGTGTCAAGTATCCTCAAGAATAATTGTGCTTTATAGACTTTCTGCGTGATTGCATTTTCCTCTGAAGTTTCCTATAGACTGCTAAGCTGCGTTTAATATTTACACCAAGTGTTGTGGACTTGAGTTTCTCTCTGCACCTGTTTGAATCACCGTGTGATAATATAGACTTTACCACTTATAAAACTGTGTCCTGTAGTTGTCTTGTTCCATGCAAAGAGTCTCCTGAGTTATCCCCTATAATTATTACACCTACACCTGGGAAGCCCTGGGGACCCCGCTTCACCTGTGGGAAGCATCACCATCTTTCTGCATAACATCACCCAAGAGGAACCCTTTAAGCAGCGTCGGTCCCCACTGACCGAAAACCACAGGTGGCGTCACGAACATAGACATTACAAATTCCCTTAAAGACCTTCCCCTTTGATTGGGCGCTCAAAGCCACAAACCGGGTCACAGCCACCATGACATGCCCTTTAAGTACCGGACCCAGTACCGAGTACCCCACGGCCCTGGTAGGGCGTTCCATAAAAAGTTCTCCATAAAAGCTTGAACTCAATCACAAAAAAAGCAAGTCCCTACTTAGGTCTGTCATCTGTTAACAGAATATAGGGGACTTCCACATTACAGGTAGCTTAAAGGTGTGACACCCCAGGAATTCAGTTGTCACAGTGGTATTGCTTTCCTCACGGGAAGGGTGGTGCCATGCCTGGAAGCGAGAAGGATCCCCTAACAGGTAACATTTACAAACAACACTTTTCTGACTCCAGGCCAGAAGGGGGAGCTCTAGACTCAGTTTGAGAGTAGCTTCCCTAGATATATCCTGGCTGGAGGAGGAGTTAGATGTGAGCAGAGGAATCTGTGAGGAAAGCTGGAGCTGAGCAAACGTGCGGTTCTGCAGTTCCTGACAGAAGAGTCTGTTAGAGACAGTGAGGGGAGGAGCACAGGAGGAGAGAGAAACTGGAGTGGAGCTGCGAGTAGGCTCCCTGTTGTGAATTTGGATTCTGGGCTCCCCCGGTGGCTACTGGTGGTATTGAACTGGTGTCTTCATCTTCTCTGTTCACCTGTTCCCATCAAGATGTGGGAGTCGCTATATAACCTTGCTGCTCTGTTAGTTGCTTGCCGGTCAACAATGTTATCAGAAGCCTCTCTGTGCTTGTTCCTGCTCCTAGACAACTACTAGATAAGTTGGACTCTTGTCCATGTTTGTTTTTGCATTTTTGTTCCAGTTCACAGCTGTAGTTTCGTTACTGTGTCTGGAAAGCTCTTGTGAACAGGAATTGCCACTCTGGTGTTATGAGTTAATGCCAGAGTTTTAAAGTAATTTCTGGATGGTGTTTTGATAGGGTTTTTAGCTGACCATGAAAGTGTCCTTCCTGTCTTCTGCTATGTAGTAAGTGGACCTCAAATTTGCTAAACCTATTTTCATACTACGTTTGTTATTTCATCTTGATTCACCGCCAATACATGTGGGGGGCCTCTGTCTCCTTTCGGGGTATTTCTCTAGAGGTGAGCTAGGACTAATATTTTCCTCTGCTAGTTTTATTTAGTCCTCCGGCTGGTGCTGGGCATCTAGAATCAACGTAGGCATGCTACCCGGCCACTGCTAGTTGTGCGTTAGGTTTAGTTCATGGTCAGCTCAGTTTCCATCTTCCAAGAGCTAGTTCCTATATATGCTGATGCTATGATCTCTTGCCATTGAGATCATGACAGTTTGACCGGCCCACTAAAGGGTTAAAATCCTTGACTGAGAAAGGAGAGAAATAAGTAGTCTGCTGAAATTTTTTTTTTTTTTTTTTTTCTCTCCTTTGAATGGCTCTGTGTTCACCTGTTTGCAATGGATCTTCAGAGTGTAACTGCAGGTTTGAATAATCTCGCCACGAAGGTACAAAATTTGCAAGATTTTGTTTGTCATGCACCTGTATCTGAGCCGAGAATTCCTTTGCCGGAATTTTTCTCGGGGAATAGATCTGGGTTTCAGAATTTTCGAAATAATTGCAAATTATTTTTGTCCCTGAAATCTCGCTCTGCCGGAGATCCTGCACAGCAGGTCAGGATTGTGATTTCCTTGCTCCGGGGCGACCCTCAAGACTGGGCTTTTTCATTGACACCAGGGGATCCTGCGTTGCTCAATGTGGATGCGTTTTTTCTGGCCTTGGGGTTGCTTTATGACGAACCTCATTTGGAGCTTCAGGCAGAAAAAACTTTGATGTCCCTATCTCAGGGGCAAGATGAAGCGGAAATTTACTGCCAAAGATTCCGTAAATGGTCTGTGCTTACTCAGTGGAATGAGTGCGCCCTGGCGGCAACTTTCAGAGAGGGTCTCTCTGATGCCATTAAGGATGTTATGGTGGGGTTCCCTGTGCCTGCGGGTCTGAATGAGTCCATGACAATGGCTATTCAGATCGATAGGCGTTTGCGGGAGCGCAAACCAGTGCACCATCTGGCGGTGTCCACTGAGAAATCGCCAGAGAGTATGCAGTGTGATAGAATTCTGTCCCGAAGCGAGCGGCAGAATTTTAGACGGAAAAATGGGTTGTGTTTCTATTGTGGTGATTCTACTCATGTTATATCAGCATGCTCTAAGCGCACTAAAAAGCTTGGTAAATCTGTTTCCATTTGCACCTTACCGTCTAAGTTTATTCTATCTGTGACCCTGATTTGCTCTTTGTCATCTATTACCACGGACGCCTATGTCGACTCTGGCGCCGCTTTGAGTCTTATGGATTGGTCCTTTGCCAAACGCTGTGGGTATGATTTAGAGCCTTTGGAGACTCCTATTCCTCTGAAGGGGATTGACTCCACTCCATTGGCTAATAATAAACCACAATACTGGACACAAGTAACTATGCGTATTAATCCGGATCACCAGGAGATTATTCGCTTTCTGGTGCTGTATAATCTACATGATGATTTGGTGCTAGGATTGCCTTGGCTGCAATCTCACAACCCAGTCCTCGACTGGAAAGCTATGTCTGTGTTGAGCTGGGGATGTAAGGGGGCTCATGGGGATGTACCTGTGGTTTCCATTTCATCATCTATTCCCTCTGAAATTCCTGAGTTCCTGTCTGACTATCGTGACGTCTTTGAAGAATCCAAGCTTGGTTCGTTACCTCCGCACCGAGAGTGCGATTGTGCCATAGATTTAATCCCGGGTAGTAAATACCCAAAGGGTCGTTTATTTAATCTGTCTGTGCCTGAACATGCTGCTATGCGTGAATATATAAAGGAGTCCTTGGAAAAGGGACATATTCGTCCATCGTCATCTCCCTTAGGAGCCGGTTTTTTCTTTGTGTCAAAAAAAGACGGCTCTTTGAGACCATGTATTGATTATCGGCTTTTGAATAAAATCACTGTTAAATATCAATACCCATTGCCGTTGCTGACTGATTTGTTTGCTCGCATAAAGGGGGCCAAGTGGTTCTCTAAGATTGACCTTCGTGGGGCGTATAATTTGGTGCGAATCAGGCAGGGGGATGAGTGGAAAACCGCATTTAATACGCCCGAGGGCCACTTTGAGTATTTAGTGATGCCTTTTGGTCTTTCAAATGCTCCGTCAGTTTTCCAGTCCTTTATGCATGATATTTTTCGCGATTATTTGGATAAATTTATGATTGTGTATCTGGATGATATTCTGATTTTTTCGGATGACTGGGACTCTCATGTCCAGCAAGTCAGGAGGGTTTTTCAGGTTTTGCGGTCTAATTCTTTGTGTGTGAAGGGTTCTAAGTGTGTTTTTGGGGTACAGAGGATTTCCTTTTTGGGATATATTTTTTCCCCCTCTTCCATTGAAATGGATCCTGTCAAGGTTCAAGCTATTTGTGATTGGACGCAGCCCTCTTCTCTTAAGAGTCTTCAGAAATTTTTGGGCTTTGCTAACTTTTATCGTCGATTTATTGCTGGTTTTTCGGATATTGCTAAGCCATTGACCGATTTGACTAAGAAGGGTGCTGATGTTGCTGATTGGTCCCCTGATGCTGTGGAGGCCTTTCGGGAGCTTAAGCGCCGTTTTTCCTCTGCCCCTGTGTTGCGTCAGCCTGATGTTGCTCTACCTTTTCAGGTTGAGGTCGACGCTTCTGAGATCGGAGCTGGGGCAGTGTTGTCGCAGAAAAGTTCTGACTGCTCCGTGATGAGGCCTTGTGCCTTCTTTTCCCGTAAATTTTCGCCCGCTGAGCGGAATTATGATGTTGGGAATCGGGAGCTTTTGGCCATGAAGTGGGCTTTTGAGGAGTGGCGCCATTGGCTTGAGGGGGCCAGACATCAGGTGGTGGTATTGACTGACCACAAAAATTTGGTTTATCTTGAGACTGCCAGGCGCCTGAATCCTAGACAGGCGCGCTGGTCATTATTTTTCTCTCGGTTTAATTTTGTGGTGTCATACCTACCGGGTTCTAAGAATGTTAAGGCGGATGCCCTTTCTAGGAGTTTTGAGCCTGACTCGCCTGGTAACTCTGAGCCCACAGGTATCCTTAAGGATGGAGTGGTATTGTCAGCCGTTTCTCCAGACCTGCGGCGGGCCTTGCAGGAGTTTCAGGCGGATAGACCTGATCGTTGCCCACCTGATAAACTGTTTGTTCCTGATGATTGGACCAGTAGAGTCATCTCTGAGGTTCATTCTTCTGCGTTGGCAGGTCATCCTGGCATTTTTGGTACCAGGGATTTGGTGGCAAGGTCCTTCTGGTGGCCTTCCCTGTCACGAGATGTGCGAGGATTTGTGCAGTCTTGTGACGTTTGTGCTCGGGCCAAGCCTTGTTGTTCTCGGGCTAGTGGATTGTTGTTGCCCTTGCCTATTCCTAAGAGGCCTTGGACGCACATCTCGATGGATTTTATTTCAGATCTGCCTGTTTCTCAGAAGATGTCTGTCATCTGGGTGGTGTGTGACCGTTTCTCTAAGATGGTCCATTTGGTTCCTCTGCCCAAGTTGCCTTCTTCTTCCGAGTTGGTTCCTCTGTTTTTTCAAAATGTTGTTCGTTTGCATGGTATTCCTGAGAATATCGTTTCTGACAGAGGGACCCAATTCGTGTCTAGATTTTGGCGGGCATTCTGTGCTAGGATGGGCATAGATTTATCTTTTTCGTCCGCTTTCCATCCTCAGACGAATGGCCAGACTGAGCGGATTAATCAGACCCTGGAGACATATCTGAGGTGTTTTGTGTCTGCTGACCAGGATGATTGGGTTGCTTTTTTGCCATTGGCGGAGTTCGCTCTCAATAATCGGGCCAGCTCTGCCACTTTGGTGTCCCCGTTTTTCTGTAATTCGGGGTTTCATCCTCGATTTTCCTCTGGTCAGGTGGAATCTTCGGATTGTCCTGGAGTGGATGCTGTGGTGGAGAGATTGCATCAGATCTGGGGGCAGGTGGTGGACAATTTGAGGTTGTCCCAGGAGAAGACTCAGCTTTTTGCTAACCGCCGTCGTCGTGTTGGTCCTCGTCTTCGTGTTGGGGACTTGGTGTGGTTGTCTTCTCGTTTTGTCCCTATGAGGGTCTCTTCTCCTAAGTTTAAGCCTCGATTCATCGGCCCGTATAAGATATTGGAGATTCTTAACCCTGTTTCCTTCCGTTTGGACCTCCCTGCATCCTTTTCTATTCATAACGTTTTTCATCGGTCATTACTGCGCAGGTATGAGGTACCGGTTGTGCCTTCCGTTGAGCCTCCTGCTCCGGTGTTGGTTGGGGGTGAGTTGGAGTACGTTGTGGAGAAAATCTTAGACTCTCGTGTTTCCAGACGGAGACTCCAGTATCTGGTCAAGTGGAAGGGATACGGCCAGGAGGATAATTCTTGGGTGAATGCATCTGATGTTCATGCCTCTGATCTGGTTCGTGCCTTTCATAGGGCCCATCCTGATCGCCCTGGTGGTTCTGGTGAGGGTTCGGTGCCCCCTCCTTGAGGGGGGGGTACTGTTGTGAATTTGGATTCTGGGCTCCCCCGGTGGCTACTGGTGGTATTGAACTGGTGTCTTCATCTTCTCTGTTCACCTGTTCCCATCAAGATGTGGGAGTCGCTATATAACCTTGCTGCTCTGTTAGTTGCTTGCCGGTCAACAATGTTATCAGAAGCCTCTCTGTGCTTGTTCCTGCTCCTAGACAACTACTAGATAAGTTGGACTCTTGTCCATGTTTGTTTTTGCATTTTTGTTCCAGTTCACAGCTGTAGTTTCGTTACTGTGTCTGGAAAGCTCTTGTGAACAGGAATTGCCACTCTGGTGTTATGAGTTAATGCCAGAGTTTTAAAGTAATTTCTGGATGGTGTTTTGATAGGGTTTTTAGCTGACCATGAAAGTGTCCTTCCTGTCTTCTGCTATGTAGTAAGTGGACCTCAAATTTGCTAAACCTATTTTCATACTACGTTTGTTATTTCATCTTGATTCACCGCCAATACATGTGGGGGGCCTCTGTCTCCTTTCGGGGTATTTCTCTAGAGGTGAGCTAGGACTAATATTTTCCTCTGCTAGTTTTATTTAGTCCTCCGGCTGGTGCTGGGCATCTAGAATCAACGTAGGCATGCTACCCGGCCACTGCTAGTTGTGCGTTAGGTTTAGTTCATGGTCAGCTCAGTTTCCATCTTCCAAGAGCTAGTTCCTATATATGCTGATGCTATGATCTCTTGCCATTGAGATCATGACAGCTCCCTCCAGGATCAAGCGCAAGAAACCGGAGGCTGGAAGTCCGAAGTTGTGGTGGGGGGACTGTATGTCCCACAGCAGAAACTGGTGGGAAGGAGATTCCAAGTCTCCTGGCCACAATTACACCCGAAGGCACAGCAGCAGATTAAAGCCCGGAGTCACCATGGGAAAGGACACCTGTAAAAAGGCTCGAGTTGCCTGCCATGCGAGTAGTGTCCACCTAAGAGGACAGATTGAGAGAGGACCTTGTATGAAGCCTAGGGCAGCAAGAGACTTAGAACACAGTGCAGAAAGGAAGGCTTCCAACCCCACCTGGCTAGTGGGACTCTGAATCGCTTCCAGGCTTCCCGGATTCCAAAGGTCACCTGTAACCTGTACATGAACGTTATCAGTAAAAGGTAAAGAGACTGCAACCTTGTGTCCTCCAATTCTTTCTTGCACTTCACCATCTATCATCCCCCTTACCCATCACACCAGGATCCCTGGGGACTAAGCTCCAAGTAGGGAGATATACCACCTCTCCTGCAATACCATCATCCCCAGTGGACCCCTTTAAGCAGCGTCGGCCATCCCTGGCCGAGTAAAAGAGGTAGCATTTGGAACATTACTACATTAGACTTTATTTCCATTTCCATTAACTCCCTTTTACTGGACGCCCAGGGTCACTGCCACCGTGACCACCCCTTTAAGAACAGAGCCGGCCCGGTACCGAGTACCCCATTGTCCTAGTGGGTGCTCCAAAGGTTCTAGAAAAGCACAATGGTTCCTCGCCTCCTAAAAGAAATCCAGCAAATTGTGCAGTCCCACATCCAAATGCCCTTCTCCCTTCTGAGCCCTAGTGCGCCTAAACCACATTTAGCATCCACATGTTTGGCATTTCTGTAGTGATGAGAGCCGGCCTAATTTCCGAGTCCATGTCTCCAGAAGCAGGAGCTTGGCACTACCAGTACTGGGCACTACAATGTACTGGTGACTACAACGTACTGGGCACTACAATACCAGTTTGCAATTTTCACTCAGCAATATCCACTGTTGCTTGTTTCTAGAAAACACCCGTTGGAGTCAAAATCGTCACTACACCTGTAAATAAACACCCATATGGGTATAATTTCCAAAATAGGGTCACTTGAGGGGGGATTCTGCTCTTCAGGTACTAAGGGGCTCTGTATATGGAGTCTGCAAGTTATTCTAGGAAAATCTTCACTACAGGAGGCCACACCATGTATGGGGTATTTCTACATTTAGCAGAAATTGTGGGACGCATTTTGGTGCCATTTTTACCCATTTTCCAGTGTGAAAATGTAAAATCTGGGGCTTTAACAAAATGATGGTAAAAATGTAATTATTTTTTCTTGACTGCCCAATGGTATAAAATTCTGTGACACACCTGTGGTATCAATATGATGACTGCACCCTGACACTTGTGCCCTGATGTTGGATCGCCCCCACTGCCGCAGGACCGAGGGGTACCTGGTACCGGGCCTCTCTGTCGCAGTTCTGGGGTTGTCATGGTGGCTAGACCCGGCCCGTGACCCTGCTGAGGGGCGTCCAATGAAGGTGGAGAGTGCGACGATGTTGTGGTGCGGTGCAAGTCGCAGTGAATAACGAGGACACCAGGTTGCAGTCTCTTTACCTCTTTACTGAAGGCTTCAGGATCCTCAACCCGGAATACGGTTAACCAGGCTACCTGAGTCCGGCCGGTCCGATGGCACCTCCAGAGTTCCCTTTGCAGGTGGAAATCTGTGCCTACCTTCTAGCGCTTGTGTGTTGTGGTCCTCCCCTGCTGTGCTTACGGGATAGTCCCCACAACTGTTGTGTCTGTTTCTGAAGTTCCCTCACAACTCGATTATGATGTTCTTCTTCGTCCCCCCAGATGATATGGCTAGGACGCACCCATATGACGGGTAGGCTCGGAGCTCTTCCGGGACCCTAGTGTCGCCCCTCTCCAAATGTTGACCCCTATGTCTTCTTAGGTGATTTGAGTGAGACAGCCCGCCTATAACTGACTGTCCTGCCATAGGTTTGAAGTAAGGCCTGGAGCTCAATACTTCCTCTGCGTTTCTGGCCACCTGCTACGCGCCTCAGTAGGATGTTGCCTCGTCTTACAGCACGACTCCTACTGGTATTTCTCCTTGTTGCGTTGATCTCGTTTCTCACTCAGCACAATAAACCTCACTTCTTGTCCTTTCTTGGGGTACCGCCGCGATGAAGTACAGGCGCGGTCCCGTAACGTTCTTTCTGTTCGCTAGGCCTCTGTCAGGATCCCACCCCTGACAAGGACCCCCCTGAATCTTCCCCTGCAACACCCCCTGCCACAGGATGTTGCCTGGTTCCAACCCAGTCAGCTTCTCCCCAACTTCCTATCTAACCCCCAGTTTTACCAGATTGTGAGGAGTGGCCTAATACATAGCACCCTTAGCTCCCCCTGGAGGCCAGACTGTGAAGTGTATTGGTGTCTGTGATACCTGGTCAGGTGAACTCCTTCAGTGCCATCAGACGTACCATAGCCCCCCTTAGCGGCGGAGCATCAGTACTGCAACGACCAGGACTCTGGGGCGCTGCACTCCCCCCCGGTTAAATCCAGTACTCCTGGACTGGGAAGAAAACAACAATACATGTCAGCAAAAAGACATACAATTTTTGAAATGCTATAACAAGTAAATTTGAACAGAGCTTCCCTTTATGGGAGTTGAGGACACTTGAATGTTACAAACATGGTTAAATATTTTAAATAACATACTATAAATAACTTCTCTTACCCAACTGGGTATTCTACTTAGTGCAATTTTCTGAACAATAATTTAACATTGCCTTTAAGGACGTATACGCTGAATCCACTAAAGACCTTCTTATAAAACGCTATAAGGCTAATCAACTTTTCTTCATTTTCCACCTTTACATCTGCAGGACCGCCTGTCTATCTGCCCCAGGCCTACTGCCTCTCGCTCTGTTGCAGGACCGCCCCTTCTCGCACGGGCCTTCTGCCTTTCTGCTACTATACACAGTATAGAACTTATCAACCTTCTCTCAGTTCAAGATCACTGAGCCATCTCTGTATGGCTCCTAGGAAGACTCACCGACTAACCCCGTATGGGTTCACTTCCTGTCCTCATTCTCTAACACATTATTAAACATTTCTTACAATTGACTAGCTGTCTACACATAACTTTGATATGTAAGCATTATTCGACTTTACGTGCTATTGGTGAACGTCCCCTTTAAGAAGGGACCAAGTCTCTCGGAGGTAGTGCAACTTCTCAAGCTGCAAGTTCGTGTACAGCAAGGACTCCGGTACTGCTTCCAGGAACAGTTTCTTCGCAAAGAGTCCTTTTCTTTGTAAAACCAGTAGAGGGCACCTTTAAGAAGGTGCAAACTATTTACAATAAGTTTGTAATCATGCAGTGTTCATGATCCAGCAGTTCTTTTCAACAATGATGAACGAGAAACAAAAACAAAAGCAAAAGTAGGGATCCCGGGTAAACTAAGGGATCCCTTTAAGAGTTAACCCCAGTCGGGTTTTAGCAGCAAAAACAAGCAAGAAGACAAACAGTTAAATGAACTATATACATATCCATGGCATCGAGGTTTACTCTTGCTCTGGCGGCCGTCGCTCCGCATAGACCTCGCCCGGCAAGGCGATCGGCGAGCTCGGGGCCTTTAAGAAGTGCTCCATACCCAGGGCCTGATCCCAGGGTGTAAGGCGCTGGAGTTTATAGGTCCCAGGGAGAGGGGGTGCCGCGACGGGGCCTATCAGCAGGTCCTCTGCTGGCGGGGCAGGGTCGTTCTTCATACCTGCTTCAGATGCGGTCCCTCCGGTGCCAATTTGCTCCGTCTCCGCTGGAATCTGGAACGCTGGTTGCAGGGCCTTGCGCTGCGGCGTTGTCATCTCCGTTTGCAGCATCTCGCTTTCTGGCAGGGCCTTGCCTTCTGGCTTCGGAGCGCTGGAACTTCTTTCTTGCTCCGGACCAGACGAGGCTGCCGACAGACGTCTGGTGAGGCTCCCGATGAAGGTCTTCTTCCACCCAGCCTCAGTGCTCAGCTGCATCCGCCGGAGTTGGTCACTGAGCTCATCCACTCCAGCCTGCAGGAAGTCAGTATCAGCGGGTGAGGCCTGGTCACGGTGTCCCTCCGGGTAGCTGGGGGAGTCCTCTGCTCCGACCCCACGCTCCGGTTCTGGGCAGCTCGCCATGGCGTCCTCCACGTGGTCCGCTCCTTCTTCCTCGTCCTTTTCCCGCTCTCTCCTCCGTGGGCGGTTTCGTTTTCTTTGTCTCTGCCCTCCATTGAGGATCAGGAGGCGGATCTCGGCTGCTGACGGACACGTCCTCAAGGGGCCGAAATATTTAGACTGGGCGGCCATTATCTTTCGCGCTCTTCAGCTTGTTCACGCCCACTTCCACGCCCTTCTTCTTCTCCTGCGCTCTCCTTAGTGCTGTAATGGCGTCGGTTTTGGCGGGAACTCTTGGCGGCAGGTAGCAATACACAGTCTTTGCTATAAGTCACAGTCCAAGCACAATAAATCACAATTCCAAGGCACACATGACCTGATTCTTCAGGCTTAAGTAGATCCTGTTCGTGACACCAAGTTGGAGCGCCCCCACTGCCGCAGGGCTGAGGGGTACCCGGTACCGGGCCTCTCTGTCGCAGTTCTGGGGTTGTCACGGTGGCTAGACCCGGCCCGTGACCCTGCTGAGGGGCGTCCAATGAAGGTGGAGAGTGCGACGATGTTGTGGTGTGGTGCAAGTCGCAGTGAATAACGAGGACACCAGGTTGCAGTCTCTTTACCTCTTTACTGAAGGCTTCAGGATCCTCAATCCGGAATACGGTTAACCAGGCTACCTGAGTCCAGCCGGTCCGATGGCACCTCCAGAGTTCCCTTTGCAGGTGGAAATCTGTGCCTACCTTCTAGCGCTTGTGTGTTGTGGTCCTCCCCTGCTGTGCTTACGGGATAGTCCCCACAACTGTTGTGTCTGTTTCTGAAGTTCCCTCACAACTCGATTATGATGTTCTTCTTCGTCCCCCAAGATGATATGGCTAGGACGCACCCGTATGACAGGTAGGCTCGGAGCTCTTCCGGGACCCTAGTGTCGCCCCTCTCCAAATGTTGCCCCCTATGTCTTCTTAGGTGATTTGAGTGAGACAGCCCGCCTATAACTGACTGTCCTGCCATAGGTTTGAAGTAAGGCCTGGAGCTCAATACTTCCTCGGCGTTTCCGGCCACCTGCTACGCGCCTCAGTAGGATGTTGCCTCATCTTACAGCACGACTCCTACTGGTATTTCTCCTTGTTGCGTTGATCTCGTTTCTCACTCAGCACAATAAACCTCGCTTCTTGTCCTTTCTTGGGGTACCACCGCGATGAAGTGTAGGTGCGGTCCTGTAACGTTCTTTCTGTTCGCTAGGCCTCTGTCAGGATCCCACCCCTGACAGGGACCCCCCTGAATCTTCCCCTGCAACACCCCCTGCCACAGGATGTTGCCTGGTTCCAACCCAGTCAGCTTCTCCCCAACTTCCTATCTAACCCCCAGTTTTACCAGATTGTGAGGAGTGGCCTAATACATAGCACCCTTAGCTCCCCCTGGAGGCCAGACTGTGAAGTGTATTGGTGTCTGTGATACCTGGTCAGGTGAACTCCTTCAGTGCCATCAGACGTACTATAGCCCCCCTTAGCGGCGGAGCATCAGTACTGCAACGACCAGGACTCTGGGGCGCTGCACTGTAACCAGTGAATATTTGCCTAGACACTTGTGACCTGACTGCACCAGTGTATATTTGCAGAGCCACGTTGGGCTCGTACAGGACTGTGGCCTGTACCCTTGTTAGCTACTGCAGTATATGGACTCGGCCCAGTGGAAGGTACCGGAGAACGACCACTGCTGCCAGAAGACAAGATTTTGTTGCCCACAGGACCACGTTGGAAAAGACACCGCGCCAGCCGTTGCCGGCGCTATTCACTTCGTAGATTTAGGAACCTCTTATTTTCATCAGGACTGCCTTTATTTGAGCTGTTATTTCTTCACCCCGCCATATCCTTTGTTAACTGTACTGTTTTTACCCTGTTTAAACCATTGCTTTCCTGCGTGGAGAATCCCACTGTTTTAGTAAAATTGTTTAACCCTTGCTCTGCCTCGTGTCCGTCACTGCATCGGGCAACCTGCTTTCATTACATATACAAAGGAAGGAAGAATAATGCATTAAATATATAAATACATAAATAAATATAAACAATTAAAGATACGTAGATAATAATTAAAGGCACCCTATTATAGAAATAGGAATGCAGGGAATAAAGTGCAAAAGTGCAATGAAACTAGATTTATTTGGCTCTAAAGTATAATCAACATAAGCATTCCCAAAGGGTTATCCATATGTGGTTGATATTATATTAAAAAAAACAATAATTCATCTGTTGGCCAACCCAGTTATATGAAAAACAGGCGCAGAAACTATTAAATGCCCCCTCTGGATATAAAAAGTTAGTATCCAGGGCAGCACGGTGGCTCAGTGGCTAGCATTGCAACCTTGCAGCACTGGAGTCCTGGGTCCAAATCCCACCAAGGACAACATCTGCAAGGAGTTTGTATGTTCTCCCCGTGTTTTCGTGTGTTTCCTCCGGGTACTCCGGTTTCCTCCCACATTCCAAAGACATACTGATAGGGAACTTAGATTGTGAGCCCCACCGGGGACATTGATGATAATGTGTGAAAAAACTGTAAAGCGCTGCGGAACATATTGGCGCTATATAAATAAAGAGATTATTATTTATTATTTATCCAATCCTCTGCCTAACTTCCAGGAAGAATTAATTTCTATTTTAGAACTGGGACTAGAAAAGGGAATTATTTCAAAGAAAATGTTGGACACTGTAAAATCTTTACCCCAAAATGCCCACCCTGTACCTGATCCCTAAACGTCACAAGAATCCCACAGACCCTACGGGTAGACCAATAATCTCTGGCAATGGGGGATTATGCAATATTATTTCTAAAGTGAGTGATCATTTCTTAAAACCTATTGTGTCTACCTTGCCTTCTTTCATACAAGATACCACGGCCGCTCTCCAGAGATTGGATCAACTATCCATCTCTGTTTATGCCTTCATGGTAACTGCTGATGTGGAGGCCCTCTACACATCAATTAAGCATGAAGATGGCTTGAGAGCGGTTGCATGGTACCTTGGCTCAGGCAACCTTGACAGAGTTCTTGTTGATCTACTCCTGATCCTTCTAGAGAATGTCCTTACCCACAATGTTTTCATATTTAACAGCAAAACATACTTACAGCTACATGGCACTGCAATGGGGGACGCTGGTGCCCCCTCCTACGTTAACCTTTTTTAAGGGCGTGGGAGAGGGACATATTACAGGAGGAGAAAGTTGTGGGAATGGATCAGGTACAGGGATGGATGCGGTATATAGATGACATTCTGTTCGTCTGGGAGGGATCCATAACGGCTCTAGTAAATCTCATGACCACTGTTAACAACAATAACCTCAACATCAAACTTACATTTAAACACAGTAGGGAACTGGATTTCTTGGATCTAAAAATCAAGGTACTAGCTCATGGACGAATAGGATATATATGGGAAGCCTATGGCTACTAATGCATTCCTCCATGCTAGCTCATCTAATCCCATTTCAACTATCAGAGGGATCCCGATTGCCCAATTGCTGAGGGCGAAAAGAATATGCACAGACATCCAAACCTTTGAACATCAGGTCATGGACAGGACATACCGCTTCCAAGAAAGAGGTTACTGTATAATAACAAACAGATAAAACGTGGATACATGAGGGCCACAAGGACCCCACGGGAGAGACTCATCTACAATGGCGCTAATAGAAAAGGAGATTCTAATGATGACCAACAAGTAAGATTTATATCAACCTACAATACTCAATGGAATAAAATGACCGAAATTTTGAATAAACATTGGAAAATCCTACATACAAACCCAATCTTATATAGAATTCACCCTCCGTCAGTATCTGGATATTACCCGTGCGGTCTATGTAAGGCCTGTATCAATCTTGTGACGGCAAAGACATTCTGAAATTTTTATGGTACTCGGGTTTACAACATAAGGAAGCATCTCAGCTGTAGTTCAAAGGGTGTCATCTATTTTGCTGAGTGCCCCTGTCATAAGTTCTATATTGAAATTCAAGGGAAAAGAAAGCGGTCACTAGGGAACTTCCACCTGATGAAGACGTTTTAACCGTTGAAACGCGTTGTGGTTTAACACTAAAATCCTTGTTTTGGTCTCATTTCCAGCGCTCCTTGGACCGTTATTACTATTTTCTACTGCATAAAATCTATATTGGACTCACTACTAAGGAATTGAAAATAAGAGTCAGGGAGCATGTTCAAGATATCGAAAAAGCAAAGAATATAGAGGACCCTTCAACCCTGAAAACCATCCCACGTCATTTCAAACAGCATCACAATTGCTGTACTAGAGGATTTAAAGATAAAGGTATTGACAAGATTGAAATGGGTCCTGGGGGGACCTGGGTAGGGCTCTAGCACAACTGGAGAGCTGCTGGATATTTTGCCTTGGTACTCTCTCACCCTAGGGCGTAAACGAGACCACAAGTTTTGGAGCTTTTCTTTAGTGCAATTTGTTCTCTATTGCCTGTTTCTTATGTATACAGTTATATGAAAAAGTTTGGGCACCCCTATTAATCTTAAGCTTAATGTTTTATAAAAATTGTTTTTTTGTAACAGCTATTTCAGTTTCATATATCTAATAACTGTTGGACACAGTAATGTTTCTGCCTTGAAATGAGGTTTATTGTACTAACAGAAAATGTACAATCTGTATTCAAACAAAATTTGACAGGTGCATAAGTATGGGCACCCTTATCATTTTCTTGTTTTAAATACTCTTACCTACTTTTTACTGACTTACTAAAGCACTTTTTTTGCTTTTGTAACCTCATTGAGCTTTGAACTTCATAGCCAGGAGTATGCAATCATGAGAAAAGCTACTTAAAGTGGCCACTTGCAAGTTGTTCTCCTGTTTGAATCTCCTCTGAAGAGTGGCATCATGGGCTCCTCAAAACAACTGTCAAATGATCTGAAAACAAAGATTATTCAACATAGTTGTTCAGGGGAAGGATACAAAAAGCTGTCTCAGAGATTTAACCTGTCAATTTCCACTGTGAGGAACATAGTAAGGAAATGGAAGAACACAGGTACAGTTCTTGTTAAGGCCAGAAGTGGCAGGCCAAAAAAAACATCAGAAAGGCAGAGAAGAAGAATGGTGAGTTCAGTCAAGCACAATCCTCAGACCACCTCCAGAGAGCTGCAGCATCAACTTTCTGCAGATGGTGTCACTGTGCATCGGTCAACTATACAACGCACTGTGTTTTTTTGCCGCCATGTATAACGCCTTTTTGTATGACCAAACAACTCAATCTTGGTTTCATCAGTCCACAGGACCTTCTTCCAAAAAGAAATTGGCTTCTCCAAATGTGCTTTTGCATACCTCAGCCGACTCTGTTTGTGGCGTGCTTGCAGAAATGGCTTCTTTCGCATCACTCTCCCATACAGCTTCTCCTTGTGCAAAGTGCGTTGTATAGTTGACCGATGCACAGTGACACCATCTGCAGCAAGTTGATGCTGCAGCTCTCTGGAGTTGGTCTGAGAATTGTCCTTGACTGATCTCACCATTCTTCTTCTCTGCCTTTCTGATGTTTTTCTTGGCCTGCCACTTCTGGCCTTCCCAAGAACTGTACCTGTGTTCTTCCATTTCCTTACTATGTTCCTCACAGTGGAAATTGACAGGTTAAATCTCTGAGACAGCTTTTTGTATCCTTCCCCTGAACAACTATGTTGAATAATCTTTGTTTTCAGATCATTTGACAGTTGTTTTGAGGAGCCCATGATGCCACTCTTCAGAGGAGATTCAAACAGGAGAACAACTTGCAAGTGGCCACTTTAAGTACCTTTTCTCATGATTGCATACACCTGGCTATGAAGTTCAAAGCTCAATGAGGTTACAAAACCAAAAAAAGTGCTTTAGTAAGTCAGTAAAAAGTAGGTAGGAGTATTTAAAACAAGAAAATGATAAGGGTGCCCATACTTATGCACCTGTCAAATTTTGTTTGAATGCAGATTGCACATTTTCTGTTAGTACAATAAACCTCATCTCAAGGCAGAAACATTACTGTGTCCAACAGTTATTAGATATATGAAACTGAAATAGCTGTTGCAAAAAAAACAATTTTTATAAAACATTAAGCTTAAGATTAATAGGGGTGCCCAAACTTTATCATATAACTGTATATGCATGTGCACCTTTAGATGCGCACGTATATGTACATATTATATTTGGTGGCATCATTTTGGAAATTATCTCGTGTAGTTTCATGGAGGGGCTTTGCCCTTTAGGGGAGTTTTTTATTTATTTTTTTATTATTGTTTTTTAATTTTTTTTTTTATAAATGTTTTGGGATTGTCTTGTTAATTTCTCTACATGTATTTTTCAGTACTTCCCCTTTCTGCTATCCTGGGTCTGTTATTTGGAATTTGTGGGAGCTAACTCAGTCTATTGTGCAGGAGAGTTTGGCGGTCGTTTTGGACTCTCATCTGGTGACTTTGACATCTCGGTGGAACTAGGAGGAACAAGTGCAATACAGAATAACAGACAACAGATGAATTATTGTTTTTTTTAATATAATCTCAACCACGTATGGATAACACATATTCACCTCTCTCCACTCCCATAGGCATGGAGTGAATATTCATTACCTTAATGAGCGGAGACACGTGATCGCTCAGCCGGAAGAGCTGCTGGCGCTGAAACGAGATGCAACGAAGGCGCGCAGGGAAGGTAAGTAGGATGTGTTTTGTTATTTTTATAGGAACCATGCATAAAGGGATAAGGAATAAGGAGCCATGCATACAAGGACTGGGATAAGGAGCCATGCATACATGGACCGGTGCAATTCCACAATTGTTTTTTGGTTTGCTTTTTTACTAGGTTCACTAAATGCTAAAAATGACCTGCTTTTATTATTCTCCAGGTCATTATGGGTTCATAGACACCAAACATGTCTAGGTTCTTTTTTATCTAAGTGGTGAAATAAAATTCCAAAGTTTGAAAAAAAAAAAGTGCACCATTTTCCGATACCCGTAGCGTCTCCATTTTAGTGATCACGGGTTGGGTGAGGGCTTACTTTTTCTGTGTCGAGCTGACTTTTTAAAGATACCATTTTGGTGCAGGTACGATCTATTGATCGCCCCTTATTGCATTTTAATGCAATGTTGCGGCGACCAAAAAAAGTAATTCTGTCATTTTTACTTTTTTTACTCGTTACGCTGTTTAGCAATCAAGTAAATTCTTTTTTTTAAATTGATAGATCGGGCAGTTCTGAACACGGCAATACTAAATATGTGTATTTTTTATTGTTCTATTTTGAATGGGGCAAAAGGGGAGTGATTTGAACTTTTATATTTTTTTATATTTTTAAAAACATTTTTTTTACTTTTGGCATGCTTCAATAGTGTCCATGGGAGACTAGAAGCTGCCATAGCCCGATCGCCTCTGCTACATACGATGATCAGATCACCTGTATGTAGCAGAATTGCTGACTTGCTATGAGCGCCAACAGCTGACATGTGCCAGAAAAGATGTGGGCTCACCGCCGAAGTCCATATCAATGGGAAGGTGTCTGACATTGACGAACTATTACGCCCCGATGTCGGAAAGGGGTTAATGTATGTGAAGCACTGGAAGGGTTAATAAACCTCTTGAATGTGGTTTTGAGCACCTTCAGGGGTGCAATTTTTAGAATGGTGTCACTTTTTGGTATTTTCTATCGTATAGATACCTCAAACTCAAAGTCACTTCAAATGTGATGTGGTCCGTAAAAAAAAAAAATTGTCTTGTAAAATCGGTTGACAAAATGAGAAATCACTGGTCAACATTTTTCCCTTCTACAGTAACTTCCTAATAAAAAAATTAGTTTCAACAGTTGTGCTGATGTAAAGTAGATATTTGGAAAATGTTGTTTATAAACTATTTTCTGTGAGATAACTCTCTGATTTAAGGGCATACAAATTAAAAGTTTGAAAATTGCTAAATTTTCAACATTTTCTCCAAATTTCCAATTTTTTCACAAATAAATGCAAATCCTATCGAAGAAATGTTACAACTGTCATGAAGTTCAACGTGTCACAAGAAAACAATCCCAAAATCTGTGGGATCCGTTAAAGCGTTCCAGAGTTCTAACAACATAAAGTGACACTGGTCAGGATTAGAGTTGAGCGAAACTTGCTGAATAAGCTGCAGAGGGAACCCGGATACCTGGAGCTGTCCGGCTCTGCATCTGCATGTGTCGCGGCTGTGTTATGGAGAGCCCTACACACAGGCCTGGTCTGGTCATGAAGGTAAAAACAGGCTTGGGGTGAAGGGGTTAGTGGAGTTAAGAAAAAACATTAGAAAGTTTGCACAAAAATATACATGGAAAACATTATAACTAAATCTTACCAGAAAAAGAAAAAAACGCTGAAGGAAACTGCAGTCAGTGCAATACAATTGTCTGTTGCTGTGTAAAAAATGTAGGCATAGATGTTTTTAAAATAACAGACGGAGGCATCTCCACATTCCTGCAGTGGCTCCTGAAGTCATGTCTGCGTGGTCCAAACGTCAGCATTACTACTGAAGCCTGGAAATGGCTGTAGAGGTCAGGTAACTAGAAAAGCAAGTAAATCAGATGTTTCTATGAACATGCGGTCTTCTACTCACCTGACCACTATAGCCAAATCACAGGCTTTAGTGTTGTTGTTGTTGTTGCTGTTGACATCCAGACATTTTATCTGAAGCTGTCATAGACCCCTGGAGCCGCAGCTTTGGAGTAACAGGAGGTGACGGAAATGGAGTATGCCTCCGTTTGTGATTTTAAAAATATCCATGCTGAATTTTATTTTACAGCATCGGGCAATGCCCTGTATGAAGACATGCTGTAATTAGTGGTTATGAACTGAAATGTGGAAAGGAGGAAAATGTGAAAGGAGATGCAGTGTTAGGCAGCCGTCACACTAGCAGTATCTGGTCAGTATTTTACATCAGTATTTGTAAGCCAAAACCAGGAGTGGAACAATTAGAGGAAAAGTATAATACAAACATATGCACCACTTCTGTATTTATCACCCACTCCTGGTTTTGGCTTACAAATACTGATGTAAAATACTGACCAACTACTGCTAGTGTGACGGCAGCCTTAAAGCAGTACTAAACACCCTTCAACCACTGGATAAATGGATACTAAAGGTTGTGCTTATATCGCTGTTCCCCTTCCGACAATTTCTGTTCCAGTGCACTGTTTGGGGGGGCTTTTTTTGGCCGATTCTTGTATATCAAATTTTCGGTAACATTAAATTTCAGGAAATTCGACTCTTGAATTTATCTTCCGCAGATGGATCCACTCAACTCTATTCGGCAGGTCTAATTTCTTGACAGTTATTCTTTTAGCTTCCTTGAGATAAGCGACTCACAGGAGTGCTCGGCCAGCTGAGTTTTTCCTCTCTGTATGGCTGTTCTTGGCCACCAGTTGCAGCGCATCGTCATTTAAAAGTGTTGTCCAATTCTGTAAATTTACACTACCCCAGCTGCAGTATGATAAAACATAAACTGCGCTGTACTCACCTTCCTCAGGTCCACCAAGTCTCCTTTGACGCTCCCAGTGTCTGTCATTGGCTGTGACCCTGATGTCACTTGATTGTAGAAAGGAATATGAAATGGTCACGTATGATTTCAATATGTCCAATCATTCATTGTTCTGTTGTCAATGGGTTCTGGTAAGGACTTGTTCCTTTCCCCCTATCAAAAAACCACAACAACATTCTGTGGGCAAGTCAATCATGAGCCAATAGACTAGCATGGAGTCTCATCTGAAATTCAGAAGAATCTAGGGCATGCGGTGAATTTTTTCCAGGCGGATATTCGGTCCATGTGAAAAAAAAACTATCTGAACTACAATATTCAGATGCATTGATCCGAATGCTTTCCATGGGAGGTTATATTTTTCCTCGGACAGCACTCAGACTGTAACTTTAGAGAGAAGTACATTTACTACTTGACTAGGGTTGTGCAACATTTCTCACAAAAAGGTACAAGCATCTTTCAATTCAATTAAATTAAAAAAAACTTTACATCTCAATGTGGGTGACAATGCTGAATCCAAACACGGCTGGTACCCACATTCAGTGTTACCACCTAAAAAAGCTGCAGTCTTTTTTAGTCCCTTCGATGCAGTGTTTTAAGATAAAACCATGAGTGGATTCAGAAGGAAGCAAATTTGCCAACATGACTTTTATGTGGACAGCTTATCCAAAAAAAAATCACAAACAGAAAATAATCAAAATACACCTTATTTTTTGTTATTTTTTTTTTAGGGACAGGGCAAAAAGATGCCCTAATTTTTATTTATTTTTACACACTGGTAAAAGGTATCAACCACTGAGGACTCTCAATTCTAAATATTTTTCTACCCACTGTCCTGGAATTTATGGATGGTTGGCAACCCAGGAAGGAAGGAGACATGTCAGTCCTTCCTTTATAGTTCCTTTTTCCTTTGAATCTGTGTTTGCCTATAAAAAAAAAAAAAAAGCGTTTAAAACTAACACAAAAAAGTAACTTTTTTCTCAAAAAAAAAAATGTTGTTTGTGAATCAGCACTGACTCCCTAATGTGCCATTAGAAATTAATTTATTTTTCTTGGAATATCATATATAAATATTGTGATGAAATGAAAATCATATATATAATAAAATACATATATAGCGTGCACCAACGCATTTCATTGGGCATGGATGGGAAAATCTCATTATCGATGTAGGGTGTTCTTCTCTAAATCAATATGGTCTCTAGTACAGAGCAATGTTTAAAAGATTAGCAATACAAATGCTATTCTCTGTCTGAACTCGTATCACCCTGATGACCTACGATCTCAAGGACCCATGAAGTAAGCAACTGAACGATTATTGACCATCTTATCAGATGACCAATTCTGAGTAAATGATGCTTCCTTTTTGCAGGACTTTTCCCCTGTCTTCAAATTCTTGGCATTACATCATAAATACTCGAAGTTCTTTCCAGTTCGCCCTACCCCCAAACCTCCAACAGACGTTTCTCAAGATACTTTGACCACCTCTAAGCCAATACAAAGAAACAACCTAGGTTTGGACAGAACATTCCCATTCCCAGGGGCATTCACACCACACCCATAGAGATCACTCCAGACAAAGACAACACTTTGGTCACACTCCCAACCCCCATCAGTGAGGAAGTGGCTGACTATGTAGAAAGCAGGAAGACAATTGTTTACAAACAGTTGAGAAATGGACTTGCTGTAGCTGGTGCCTCCAACAACTGGGAAGAGGCGCTTTGCATGTCTATCTAACAAAGTTGCACTCTGTATGGCCTTAGAGTATGTTCACATCTGACATTTTGCTACATTTCTTGCTCAGCGTATTTTGTACATAAAATACGCAGTGTTTAACAGTACAAGTACAATCAGATTTCTGAAATCTCATGCACGCACTGGGCTTTTTTTGTGTGTTTGAGCACCGTTGTGGTTCTTGCCAAGACGCAGCGTGTCAATTCTTTCAGCGTTTTTGCAGCACTTTTCAAATGAATGAGGGAAAACACAAGTAAAAATGGGACAAAAACATGCATATTGTACAGAACGTGTGAACATACCCTTATACTTTGGATGCTGTCAGCTTGGTCACCTTTTACCTGGGTTTTACTGAGGACTGGGAATCATCCTGTTTTGGTGATGCAGATCTGGACTACTTGACAAATGAGTGTTTTGCTTGTTTGTCAGGTGTTCGATGGCCCATTTGGATGGGCCGTTAGTCAGTAAAGCCCCAATTAATGGATCATCCTAATGAGCCATCAGTCTGACCCACACCCATCTTTATCTTAGATATCGCAGAAACCCACTCTGGTAACATTGGGTTTTTATAGAGATCTTCTGGGCAGTCACAACAACAGGGGCAATATTTATCTCTAAAGGTAGCTTACATATTGCCGATGTTGCGTAATCAGTGATTAGTGGAAGTGTTATAACTGTAGCAAGAAGCAACAGCACAATCAGCACAGGGGAAAAAGGGAAAGTTATTTTTGCATATTTTAAATATTTTTCTTACAAAACTTAGAAAACCCTTTTAAGCAAGACCACATTGTGTATTTACACCAGCAGATTATCACTATATAAAAAGTAAATTGGCACCAATTTAAAGGGCTTTTAACACGGGCAAAGTATAATAGAAAGAATAATTGTTAATACAACCACCAGATTGCATATCGTCGGCAGCACATCCCCATTTACACAAGAAGATGTGCTGCCGACAACTATGAAATGTGTGATCAGCCAATGAACAAGCTTGCTCATTCCCCAATAATTGGAAATCAGCAGTGAATATTTGTTTGACCAATCATTGGCCGGGGTAAAAGAGCCTTAAGTCATTCTCCCACAGAATCATTCTGCACACCTGGTAAATCTCTTCTGCGCATTGACAAAGTTTGATCACCTCTGCTAAGTGGCACATACTGACCCTTGACATGGGGTTAACTAATTTCTAAAAATAGTTTGGCACATAGGAACTGGTATTTTTAGGAAACAATTTCACCTTACTTTAGTTTTTAATTTATTTGTTTTATCTTTAGAACAGTTTTAGGAATTTTTGGTAGATGGTGAATAAAAATGTCATGACCTAAATTAGGAATGTGTATTCCGTATGTCAGAGCCCTGTGTGACCACTGTTGTGTGACCACTGTCATAGCATAGCCTCATTAATGCCAACAATTAGTCTACGGTGACAGTGACTTTTGCATTTTGGACACATTCTTGCATCTTCAAGTAAAAGAAAGTGGAAACATTGGTTCTGGAAATTATGATTGGTTGTTGCCATTTAGTAAACCATACTGGTGAGTAAATTCTCCTAAGGTTTATAATGTGGGACTTGGTCACACCCATCCCCCTAGACAACAAATGAAATGAACTGTGTAGCAAGTCCTTAACGGAATTACCTGGAATTTCTTGGCTATACCAACCCCCTCAATTTACATTCCAAACCCTGAGAATTCCTGTCTTTCTGCCTTTGCATAATGTAATTAGCATCCTACCAATGCAACTAGGCAGCAAGAAGTCAACTAAAAGCTGATGGACACTTGTAAATAAATGGAGCCACTTTTTTCATGAATGTTCTTATACTGTAACCTTTGTGAAGATAATACATGTCTCCAGGCAGCGAATGCCATCCTCTCATGTGTAAATGAAATTGGGGTGTAATATTATGAAGGTTGAAGAGGTTTCTAACTTATTTAAAACTTTGTTCTAAGATCATTACTTACAGGACTCATTCTATCATCACCCATAAAGGAGTAGAGGACAGAATGAAAAACGTACCCAGCTCATCCATAGAGGCAGCTATGGTCCAGTGTTCATGTGCACAGCAAAATTTGTGCAGATTAGAGAGCATCAAAGTACAAAACGCCATTTCATGGCAGCCACCTTAGGACTCCTTTAAACGTCCAATTTTTTTTGCGTATGAGAAAATCAGATCAATTATTCGAATCAGGCTCTGATCATAGTTTGATCTGAATGTGGTGCAAGTGTCATGCGATTTTCTCGAACGCAGAGAAATAAATTTTAAAAAATTCTCCACCTTCTCCATTCTGACAGTCAGTGAAAATCGTACCGCACTCAGAAGCAATCCAAGTGCTGACCGATTTTTACACTGACCCATTGACTTCCATTGCCGATTTTGATACGACGGTCGGATCAAAATCAGCAATGCATGTCAATGGGCCAGTAGAAAAAAATGTTTCCAATATTTCCCATGGATCACTTGGTTCAAGGAAAAAAAATCAGACATGTGAAAGGTCCCATAGACTATCACAGGTACAAGTGTTATCCGTGAAAATTACTTGCACACAAGAAACAGACGTCTGGATGTGACTGAGGCTTCGGTGTTTTTTCTTGTAAGTCTGATGTACAATAACAAATTGTATTGTGGTACCGTGTTAGCCAGAAAAATCGATGTGAATACTTTTCTGCCCAATGATGACAGAAGTACTCTAGGAGTGATACCTTTATTGGCCAACCAGAAAAAAATGTAAGTCTCAAATCCATCGGTGTTTTGGGTATGATTTCCATTATTATTTGGTTTGCAGTCCAGATTTTTATCATCTGAATTTCATCAGTGATTTTCTATTTGAAAATCAAAAAACAATTTGCAAAGCTTCTCCTATACATTACAATGTTAAAATCTAACGGCACATTCTCGGCAGCACATTATTATGTGTTATTAGTACATATGCTGCTGATAGCAATGGCAGACTATGATCACAGAATGTTTGTATTGATGATCTACACATACAAATAAATTATTAGCGCCAATGGCTTACATGTAGCCTATCAGCTCTCATTTAACACCACAGATCGGTAAGTATAAGTAAGGCAACCTTTACATATGAGCAGAAATAACTATGAGGCCAGGTTCAGACATGAATATGAAAAATCATCCAATTTTCATTCAGTAAACAGCGGATGATTTTTATCCATTTTCCAACTGTATTTAAGCTGTATGCCGTCCGTGTGTCATCTGTATGTCTGTTTTTTTACATCCTTATACTATACGTTGCCATCTGTTTTTATATATCAGCTGTTAAAACATGTACAAAAGCAAATACAGTTTCCTGTGTTAGTAATTGCAATGTATCTGTAAAAATTGGATGCAACTTGGATGATGATTCGTTAGGGATCTGATTTGTTTTGCACACTCGTAGACTTGAATAGATGAATCTCATCAGAAATTTCGGAAAAGAATTCTGCATGTTATGATTTTTATTACAGGGATCCCTGATTTAAAAAAATGCCATCTGAACAACCTTATTGAATGACATTGCTCAGTGTGCTCTCCAATTTTAACATGGACAGCATGTGTAAGGGTATGTGCACACGCTGCGTCCTGGTGTGCGGATTTTTCCGCACTGATTTTGATAAATCCGCAGGGCAAAAACACTGCGTTTTTCCTGCGGATTTATCGCGGTTTTACCGCGGATTTACCGCAGTTTTTGTGCGGATTCTGCTGCGGTTTTACACCTGCGTCTTTTTAATATGGAGCAGGTGTCAAACCGCTGCGGATTCCGCACAAAGAATTGACACGCTGCGGAAAAAAAACGGCAGCGATTCCGCATGTTTTTTTCCGCAGCATGTGCACAGCGTTTTTTGTTTTCCATAGGTTAACATTGTACTGTACACCGCATGGAAAACTGCTGCGGATCCGCAGCAAAAACAGCAACGTGTGCACATACCCTAATACATCGAGCTCTTCGACTACATTCCCATGATTAGCTTTTGGTAAGTTTTTGATGCTGCATAATTTCTGCACCTATTATTTAAATTAGGTTATTTCATTTTTCATCGCGTTTTTGTGTGCGTTTTTTTCCGCAGCGGAAGCACACTAAAAGAGCATGCGCATTTTTTACCTGGTGATATTCCGCATCTAATGTAAGTATAGGGGAAAACCCGCACAGAAAACTTTGCATACCCGCAAGAGAAATTGAGATGCTGTGGATTTGAAACCCGCACCACAGCTCAGTTTTTGCTCAGTAAAATGAAAGTACAGTGGGCGGCCTGAGATTTCTATAAATCCCATCCACTTTGCTGGAACTGTAACTGTAAGGGTACTGTCACACAGTGGCACTTTTGTCGCTACGACGGTACGATCCGTGACGTTCCAGCGATATCCATACGATATCGCTGTGTCTGACACGCAGCAGCGATCAGGGACCCTGCTGAGAATCGTACGTCGTAGCAGATCGTTTGGAACTTTCTTTCGTCGCTGGATCTCCCGCTGTCATCGCTGGATCGGTGTGTGTGACACCGATCCAACGATGCGTTCGCTTGTAACAAGGGTAAACATCGGGTTACTAAGCGCAGGGCCGCGCTTAGTAACCCGATGTTTACCCTGGTTACCATCGTAAAAGTAAAAAAAAACAAACAGTACATACTCACATTCTGGTGTCCGTCAGGTCCCTCGCAGTCTGCTTCCCGCTCTGACTGACTCCTGGCCGGAAAGTAAGAGCAGAGCACAGCGGTGACGTCACCGCTGTGATCTGCTTTCACTTTACGGCGGCACTCAGTCAGAGCGGGAAGCAGACTGTAAGGGACCTGACGGACACCAGAATGTGAGTATGTACTGTTTGTTTTTTTTTACTTTTACGATGGTAACCAGGGTAAACATCGGGTTACTAAGCGCGGCCCTGCGCTTAGTAACCCGATGTTTACCCTGGTTACCCGGGGCCTTCGGCATCGTTGGTCACTGGAGAGCGGTCTGTGTGACAGCTCTCCAGCGACCACACAACGACTTTCCAACGATCACGGCCAGGTCGTATCGCTGGTCGTGATCGTTGGAAAGTTGCAGAGTGTGACAGTACCCTAAGACGCTACTGTTTTGATGCATAAAAAATACACAGCATCAAAAACGCATCAAAAGCTCATCGTGGCCTGAAGGTACATGCCCACGGTCAGGAATTGCTGTGGTCTTGATGTTGCATGTTTATGCAGCGTCAAAACCGCAGCTGCCAGCTGTTATACCATACTGGATGGGATTTCTAGAAATCTTATGTCCACTATGCATGTATGTGCACCTGTGGATCGCCCGTGGTCGTAGACACTGACATTGCGGCATGTTTTTCAGGACCACAGCATGTCAATTTCTCTAGTGGAGACTAGATGCGGAATTAGATGCGGTAAATCCGCACGGTTCAGTGAACACATGTGGATTTATAAATTACGATATCAGAAATCTCAGCATACTATTATGCTCAATACAACATGCTCCACAGGCCTAAATAAATTACATACTAGATTCAAAAGTGCAATGTCCATAGCATCTTATCTGCTTGATAATACCCAACTAAGCTTCCATAATCCGGAAACTTAGAAATACACTCTACTCTCCGCAGCTCATTCCAAGGATTCAAGATTCCGGCACATAGTAAAGGCTTTGTGTTCTTTCTACCCCTGAACCCAAAATGGAGGATCTTTAGCTGGGTAAACCTCACACAGAATTTTCCTAGATAAACTTTTTTACGTGTTCCAACCAAAATTGGTAGAGTCAACAAAGCAATGTTATTTTCTTTCATTTGAGAAAGCTTCATATATATTCCACAATCTAAGCAACATGAAAAAAAATATCTTTAAGGCCAAGTTCACTCATTCAGTATTTGGTCAGTATTTTACCTCATTATTTGTAAGCCAAAACCAGGAGTGGAACAATCAGAGGAAAAGTATAATAGAAGCAAATACACCACTTTTTTTTAACCTGATTTTGGCTTACAAATACTGAGGTAAAAAACTCACCAAATACTAAATGTGGCCTTTGGTTAAGTGCCCATGATGAGTATTTGGTGAGTTTTTGATGTTAAAGATATTCTTTTTACAAGTGTTTCAGGTTTTAAATAAAGCTGCTTTGTTTTTTATACTTCCTGGTATTTCGCTTTGACAAAACTTTATTGATCCATTCATGTGCGGATTACATGTGCTTTTATGCAGCAGAGGTGCACTAAAAACGCATATGATTTTTTACCTGCAGATTTTTGCTGCATCTATTGCAAGTCTATGTGGAAAATCTGCACATGAAACTCAGTGTACGGAAAAGAAGTTAACATGTTGCAGATTTAAAGCACGCACCACATGTCAGCCTACACAGCGTAAAAAAGAAGCATTGCGGACATGAGATTTCTATAAAACCCATCCACTTTTCTGGAACTGTTAGACCCGGTGCTTTTTGCATAGTGAAAATACACAGCATCAAAAACTCATAGAATGTAACGTGGCACGGGGCAGAAGCCGTGGGCGAGGTACTCATCTCTTACGCCCCGGCACATTATATGAAGGTGGGGGTCCTGACTGGGAGTGTGGACTTGGGCTGTGGGGGCGCTAAGCCCTTGCAGGCCACATGTAACCAATGGCTTTGGATGGACCAGATGTTTGACGTTCAATGAGGTTAACCCCCAGTCAAAAATAAACTTTTTACTCAACGATAACTTGGAGAGGATTACATTATTATTTTTTATTTTTAGAGCACCATTGATTTCATGGTGCTGTACATGAGAGGGGGTTATATTTATACTTTAGATGGCAGGTACACATCTTGATGAACGTTTCCTTTACAATACGGAGCATTTTCTATTCACAGTTTCAATTTCTTCCTCTTTTCTCGCTTGTTCTCTATCTTCACCTCTTCTTTCTATTTCACCACAGCCCAGCTCCGTTCTACAGTTCAATTTCTAAGAGTCCTATTGTCAACTCGCAGTTCCGTGTCTTCTTTCCCCTCTACAGAAGTATATTGCCAGTATGGCTGGTATTTGTTTTCTCTGTCTCTGACGCTTTGGAACTCCCACCTGGAGCACTCTCTCTTCATCTTACGTACTCTGTCCCGTCTTGGCCCGTCACCTCTGTGAGTTATAAACTCTGGGCCGTACTGCTAGGCATCCCGGCCCAGGACCTGTCTCTGATCGATCACTTTGTTCTCTTCATTTCTCTCTCTTGCACTCGACTAGGATCTTGCTATCTTTTGTCTCTGTCTCCTCTCTCATTAGGGACACCCATGTCATGTGGCACTGCTCACATCAGACCTTAGGTCTTCTTTCATCACACTTCTGGGTCCTTTCTGACAATCTGACAAGAAACCCACCTCTGTCCCTTCAGTGTAGCCACTTCCACTCTGGGCTAGTCCCAACCATTAACTCTTACTTTCCCTACTGTCAAACAACACACATCATTAACACCATTAACGCATTGCACAATTCACATTACACAATATTACAATATGCTTGTTCTTCATGTTCTTCAAGGGAGAAACGGGGGCAATATGTCCATCTCCATACATGAACTTACCTCTGTTACTTGATAGAGAAAAAGTGGGAGACCCAGCTATCTAATACCCAGAGGTATTAGACCAAGACCAAGATGAGATGCAATATCCATTATAAACTTGCTAAATCCCCTTTTAATCCTGATCTGTGCCATATTTCTTTCCCTTCTTATCATACCATAATGTATATATTCATCATAGAACAGAATATGGTATTACAAATTACTTGGATCTGAACTGATTGGGACAGAATGATTAGACATGAATATTTTAGTTATCTATTGTACTGTACATTAAGGATAAAAAGCGGGGAAAAAACACATAAATCATTGTGAGGAAGTAATTCCCAGATTTCAGTGTTTCACTTACGACTCATGCACACAGCCGAGTTACAGAAATTGTGCATGGGCCATATTTTTAATTTGTAGGGATCCCATTCTGTAAAATCAGGAAGACTTTCTCAAAAATTGCTAAAGGTAAATTTCCATGAATGTAACTAAGGTCATTCAAATATACATCTAGTAATTATCAATTTCACAACCCAGTCTTTGATTGTTTTGTTGTTATACGTGGGCAATAATTATTGAGAATGCACGAAATCAATCAGAATAAGGCCGGGGTCACATTTGTGAGTGTGATGCGAGAAACTCGCGCGAGTGTCTCGCATAAATACCCGACACTCGGGACAAGAGCATGTGGATGCATAGAAATACATGCAGGCTCCGGTCCGAGTGCTGGCGGCAGTGCCGGGTATTGATGCGCGAGTTTCTCGCATCACACTCGCATGTGTGACCCCGGCCTAAGGGTACATGCATACGGGCTGTATACACAACGGAAGGTGTTTAGGTGCAATCCACTGTTTACTGTATTATCAGTATATCGAATGACAATTAAGAAAAGCTCATGTCCAAACTGCTCCGAAAATCTGCAGCGTTAATCGACGGGCGTTGCAGATTTCAAAAGCAATATAAAGATTGAACTGAGTCAAATGTGAAACATTTCTGCTCCATTATTTACTGCAATGAACTTTGCATTAAGTTTACACGCCCCTTAATTGTTTTATGCCATTTTTAGAGACATGGATAGTTTTCTTCCAGTTGATTAGATTTTAGGCTACCAGATTATTCCAGATAGATATGCACACTGCAACAGTTTGCTGTGTGTTTTTGTTTTTAAACAAGTGCAAAAGGCTTAATTACCATTTTAAATTGCTATCTCAGGAGGGGGTGAGAGCAAATACAGACCATGAGAACCAGGGACTCCTTCTTTAAACATGAAAGGGGAAGATAGCAGCATTTTTTTGTTGGCACGTTAACTGTTTCACTTCTGGATGAGGTTTGTTTTTGTTTTTTGTTTTTGTTTTTGGGGGGTGGTGGTTGCTTTGTTTTTGTTTTGTTTGTTTTTTTATGTGAGTTTGACATGTTGCGATATCCAATCACATAAATGGTCATAGCAAATTAAAAAAAATCCAAAACAGACTGCCTAAAAATGTACAATGTTTAATCTAAACATATCTCTTTTACTCTTTTGCCCTAAAATGGCCAATAAACTCAACATTTAATCAGTCTCATACAGACGTCCGTTTTTCACTTACATGTTCTAGCTGTGATTTTTATGGATAGATCACGTACCCAATAAAGTCTACTTGTCCGTGTTGTTTTGCGGATCATGTGGTTTTTTTCAGGCCCATATAAGTCTATAGCATCAGTGTACAGTGTTTGTGCTGCCCACCATTAAAACTGTAAGGTATAGGAGAAGCTTTGTAATTGATTTACTTTTTCATACGTAAAATCACTGATGGTAAAAACTGACACTGAGGAAACTCAGATACAAAATTGATGAAACACGGACTGCTTTTTGCTTACTTGAAATATCACGGACATCTGAATGAGGCCTTAAGAGGACCTGTTGGCTCCTCATACCTTTCAAAAAATATATTTGATCAAAGTATTCAAAAATTTGTAAGAGAAATAACAGAGGAAAGACACAATGCAGAAAATATACTTTAGAATTGTTATATAATTGTTAATGCAAGTTGGTACTAAAACAGACATTCAGAAGAAGCAACAGATCATGAAAGATTGTCCACCTGTCAATTCTAATAAGTCAACCATTTAATGGTAATGGAAGAGGCTTAGTCTCCGAAAAGGCAGATGTTAGCGGTAGGAAGGACTGAGCAGGCTAGATTTTAAGATGATCAAGTCCTGTGTTTTTTTTTCCCTCTGCCCCTTGAACCCACTACCATAGTAGATTACTGGTAAGTCCTGACTATTTGCAGCAGTGAGGTCTAGTTTTTCAATGTTATGTCCAGTAATCATCAGTTAGGGCTTGTTTCCATTTGCGAGAAACACGTCCGTATCTCGCATGTGGAAACCAAGCTCTGGCGCCGGCACTTTGGAGCGGAGCGTGCAGCTCCATGTGTTCCTATGCGGCCGCACGCTCCGCTCTGGAGTGCCGGCGCCAGAGCTTTGTTTCCACATGCGAGACATGGACGTGTTTCTCGCAAGTGGAAACAAGCCCTTAGAATGGATCCAGCAACAAGTTGTTAACAAAAAAGTTGTGCAAGCAAACCAGATTTCAATTGGATCCGTTTTCTTAACATTGAAGTCTATGAAAAACGGATCCGTTAAAACTTCCTGTGAAGTCTGTCATTCATTGGTTTTTCGTGTGGGGGCAAGTGGGAAAGGCCAACTCATGCTGTGCACGGTTGATATCTATACATTACAACATAACTGTGTGACCTCTGACATTTCATTGCTTGCCCTTATCTGTTAAAAGCAGTGCCCCAGCCCCCCCATCCTTATGTAAGCCCCTACCTGCCAGCAACATGATAACTGATATAATCATCACATACAGTCCATTACACAAGAAGAATTCTTTGTACACACAACTCTCTCCATACACATCTGCCATCCCAATCCCTTCAATTAATCCTTTGCCGGAAACTCCAGTTGCATATATCAGAAACCAACTTCCTTCCATGAATGACCAGGAATACAACCAGAATGCAAGATGTATTCTCCTTCAATAAGGGATGAAGAAAAGTAGAGAAGGCTGTACGGTGATTTTGCTAGAATGGGGTAGATGAAGATACCATTAAGGGTTCGTTTACACTGACGTTTAACACGGCCGAGTGCTAGCTGATGTTTTATTCGATAGCACTCTGCCCAGTGTTATTCTATGGGGCAGTGTAGATCTGTGATTATTTTGTCATGCCGGTTCGGCATAAGAAAACAATCCGAGCATGCTGCCAGAGGCTCAGATATTCGGATCACGCGCACCCATGCAAGTCTATGGGTGTACGAGAAACATCGGACTTCACTTGGATGTCATCCAAGAACAGTCCTATGTACAGACAATGGAGAAGATGGAAAAATTACGTTCTCCATCCTCTCCACACCTGTGATGCAATTCTCTCGAGAATGGGATCACACTTAGATGACACTCAGATCTTACTCCTACAGAGATTGAGCTGAGTGTAATTAGCATAATTGGCCCATGAGAGAATGTACCCCAGTGTGAGCGAGCCCTTAGTCTGTTGCTATCGATGAAGGTTTTAAAGAGCATCAGTTGAATATATCCATATAAAAATTTTTGCTTAAAGACCTCCATTCACTTTAGATAAAAGTTGGCTGAACGTGCTGCTTTAGGCAACCCTCATCAACCACTTAGGCTGCTTTCACACATCAGGTTTTTTGTTTCAGGATAAATCCAGCGAGTGTTGTGAAAAACTGATGCGACGGATCCGTTTTTTTGACGGATCCAGCTAGCCTATCTAGAGTATTGGCTAAAAAAAAATTTGGAGCATGCTCAGTTTAAAAAAATGGATCAGGCCGCCAGATCCGCCTTTTTCCGGATCCAGCACCTTCCGGCTTCCATAGGCTCTCACTGTAGCAAACAGCCGGATGCGCCGGATGCGGCGCTTCAGGCTTTTTGCCTGGAGACAAAAAAACGTTGCAGTAGACGTTGTTTTCGGAAGCCGGAATTGGAATTTTAGCCGGATCCGGAAAAAAACAGAAGGAACGCTGGGCCATGCGGCGCGATCCGGCGCTAATACAAGTCAATGGGGGAAAAACCGGTTCCGGTTTTTATTTTTTCCGGTTCCAGTTTTTCTCTAAAGAGCTGGATTTAGCCTGAAACAAAAAGCCTTAATGTGCATGGAGGCCTCCTGACTTTCTCCAGACAGATGATGTTTAGGGAAAAGAAGGTTCCGGATTCTTGATTTTCAAAGGCCGTATCCATTTGTTTGATGCAGAACCTGATCTAAAGATCGGTCAACAGCTATCTTACGAATAGGGCCAACTTAAGTCTTCAAGGGGTTTCCAATCTGATTATTACAAACCCACTGATACAATTGCTGGAATCCACAAAAGGTCCAAAGAAAAAACAAGCTTCTCTTGTAAGGGTAAGGGCATTTCAAAGTGGATGATGATAGCATGAATGATTATATAATCAGTATGAGTATACAAATTGCCTACTATAAACAGATCCATGCTGTGACAAATTATGAAAAAAGAAAAAAAAAGAAGAAAAAACAGAGCCCGCACACCTTTAGGCCATGTGCACACGTTCAGTATTTTTCACGTTTTTTTCGTGTTTTTTCTCTATAAAAAGTGATAAAAACGCGAAAAAAACCCGCTTACATATGCCTCCTATTATTTACAGTGTATTCCGCATTTCTTGTGCAAATGTTGCATTTTTTCCGCGAAAAAATCGCATCGCGGAAAAAAAAGCAACATGTTCATTACATTTGCGGAATTGCGGGGATCATAAGCAGATCATGTGCGGTTGGTACCCAGGGTGGAGGAGAGGAGACTCTCCTCCACGGACTGGGCACCATATAATTGGTAAAAAAAAAGAATTAAAATAAAAAATAGTCATATACTCACCCTCTGATGGCCCCAGAGTTTTCCGCCTCTCATCGGTGCACGCTGCCGCTTCCGTTCCTATAGATGGTGTGTGTGAAGGACCTGCGATGACGTCGCGGTCTTGTGATTGGTCGCGTGACCGCTCATGTGACCGCTCACGTGACCGCGACGTCATCGAAGGTCCTGCACACACACACCATCTATAGGAACGGACGCCCCTGAGGAGATCGGCTGCCTGCAGGTGAGTATAACCATTTTGTTTATTTTTTTTATTTTTAAACATTCTATCTTTTACTATTGATGCTGCATAGGCAGCATCTATAGTAAAAAGTTGGTCACACTTGTCAAACACTATGTTTGACAAGTGTGACCAACCTGTCAGTCAGTTTTCCAAGCGATGCTACAGATTGCTTGGAAAACTTTAGCATTCTGCAAGCTAATTTCGCTTGCAAAATGCTAAAAAAAAACGCGGAAAAAACGGGAAAAAAACTCAAAAAAAATGTGGATTTCTTGCAGAAAATTTCCGGTTTTCTTCAGGAAATTTCTGCAAGAAATCCTGACGTGTGCACATACCCTTAGTGTTAACTGCCTGCCGGACACTACAGCGGCGAGACTGGTGGGGTTTTCAGCACTACGGGAGGACGCTCCCCGGATGGTAGTGCATCGCTTACGTGGCTGCACTGTTCTAATCACAGACCTTCCAAGATAGCAGAGGACGGTCTGCAGCAGCTCATTGTCCCAAGTGGACACATCAGTTCAGAACAGTGAGGTAGGTGACTGAGATGTATTCCTAGTCACAGTTCCTCCTGTTAGCGCAGCACCTGTTTGTTGATTTTATTCTAATTTTAATATTGGTTGGCAGGGTTGCACACTACGTGCCAAGGTGCTTGCAGCTGAAGGTTCAGGCCAATACATAGCGCCAGTGTGTTACTTTACAGTGTTTGGTATTTACCTTTTATTACTATTCCCTCATGTGTGCTCTGCTGACAGTAACATAAGGGGTTAAGTGATCGAACAAAACTGATGCGCTAATTAAAACATGTATTTTTTATTAAATGAGCATTGATCAGCTTACTATATCGTCAATCAGTGTGTGTTTTTGGCAAATGTTCTGCTCTTCTAAAAAGACTTTTATTTCCCTTTTATGTACCGTGATGTACAATAACAAATTGTATTGTGGTACCGTGTTAGCCAGAAAAATCGATGTGAATACTTTTCTGCCCAATGATGACAGAAGTATTCTAGGAGTGATACCTTTATTGGCTAACCAGAAAATAATATGTTTGCAAGCTTTCAGAGCACAGTGGCTCCTTCTTCAGGCAAGATTACAAAATCTTGCCTGAAGAAGGAGCCACTGTGCTCTGAAAGCTTGCAAACATATTACTTTCTGGTTAGCCAATAAAGGTATCACTCCTAGAATACTTCTGTCATCATTGGGCAGAAAAGTATTCACATCCTTTTATGTACCGTAATTTTAGGATTATAAGATGCACTTTTTTCCTCCATTTTATATTTATATTACCAGGGGGAGGCGGCTGTGAAGCGGTGTTACAGGATGCAGCAAAGCACCTTCAGGAGGCCAGCAGCGGTGGTGCCTGAGCTTTCAGAAGATGTTGGCTCTGGTGAGCGGAGTCCCCTTTCCCGTAGATTTCTCAGCGGTGGGCCTTGGAAAAATGGCCGCCTGACGCGGCTCATGCACACATTTGTGGTAATGGCTGCAGAAGGCAGAGCATATGCAGATTGAGATCACAGTAGATCATTTCTCGTTTCCCGAGATCTCAGTCTGCACATGTGCCACTACTGGTGGCCATTTTCAATGGTGCTGACATCTTCTGAGAGCTCAGGCACCACAGTATGACTCCACTCCTGCCACCGCCAGCCTCCTGAATCAACGACCCTGCCTCCTGTGACCTCGCTCCACCGCAGCCACCCCCAGGTAAGCTACTGTTAAAACGGACTATAAAATGCACCACCATTTTATTTAATAGCATTTTTTTTCCTATTTTCCACCCTAAAATTTGAGGTGTGTCTTATGGTCCGGTGTGTCTTATAATCCGCAAAATACAATAAATATGGGAGCTTTCACATTGCATTCTTGTCCACATTCAGTGGTCCTGTCAGGGATTGTGTCCAAACTCCCAGCAAAACTGTATTCGGACCTATGCGCCGACTGGGCCATAGACTATAAATGGTGCTGACAGAGTGAACGTGCACTCCGCCGTGCATAATTTTCAGGCATATACGCCTACTAGTGGCGGACACTTAGACGTAGTAGACTGCATCTGGTGTCCATGTCCAGTAGGCGTATATACCTGAAAATGATACGTACACGTTTACTCTGTCGGCACCATTATAGTCTATGGCCTCGTCAGCACATACACCCAAATCCTATTTAGCTGGGGGTGGGGGTCCGTACATATGCCCTGATGAGACCAACGAATGGGTGACAAAACGCAATGTGAAAGCACTCTTATCTCCAGACTGGCCTCAATGACATCAGAAAATGTGGAAACACTTGGAAAGAATGGGCTTGTGTGACAAGAAACTGCTTAATTGTGTTAGTCACGCACAGGAGATGCAATGACCATTGTATGCGGGGTGCAATTCAAATAAACTAATGGATATAGTGATTCGTTTTACAAGACCAACGTGTTTAATGGGTTTATCTCCTATTGGAAGGCCCTTTATGGTCCCAGGGTGCTACAGAAACTAAAAAAAGACCTCTGCCGATCTCCTGACATAATCAATGTCATGTGACCGCTGCAACCAATTACTGACTAGCTGCAGGTTTCACATCTGTGTCTGAAATGCTTATTTCCTGACTCTTTTTGTAACTGTAGACTAAAAAGTACCACAGTCAATAAACATTAAGATATTGCACATTAGTCTTCAACTGCACCAAGATTTTGTGCTTCACTAGGGTACTGGAGTACAATTACCGAAACAATCAAGTAACATTAACTAGTGGAGCAAATGAAATCATGAATAAAACACAAATAAAAAGTCAGTATTAGAAGCATTTTTAACAAAATAAAAAAGGCGGTAAAACATTTATGAATCTGCTCCTATGTTCAAGCAAAAGTGTTCTAGGGAACCTGTGACCATGAAACTGCAGTCCAGCCTAAAAGGGAACCCGTCACCAGGTTTTCCTTGTATGAAGTACGGCCAGCACCATTAGGGCCTTTTTTATTCTATAAGTCTCCAATCCAGTCTGCAGATCCCAAAAGAGAGCATTTATTATACTCTCCTACGACGTGGTCTGGTTTGATTGGCTTCTCTGGTCTTGATCCGACTCTTCCTCTTCTCTTGTGATCGCTGCCCTCTTTCCCTTCTTCCTGTGGGTGATCGTCCTACGTCATACACACAGTGTGCCCCAATGGCGCTCCTGTGCAGGTGCACGCCTCTGCCGTGCCGAGGGCAGAGCAATGTACTGCACTGTGCAGACTGGATTGGGGACAGCATTCCAGTATCCTGTAAAAAAGCCCTAATGGTGGTGACCGTACTTTAAACTGGGAAAATCTGGTGATAGGTTCCCTTGAAGGCACCATGTTATATAACAGCGGGAGCAGAGTAGATGTTCTTGGTGAATTCATGTATCTGAGAATAATTCTATGGGACTTGAACAATGGACACAGATTATCTGTGTGATTGCAGGGCGTGATGTTGGGTCACATGGATGTATACCAAATCATTTTGATTTTACAGGAAAGTGGGACGATTTTTTTTCCCACTTGTCATCAGTACACAATCCGATTTTTACAGCAGCAGCTATTAATCGTTACAGGACCATTTACAGCTTCCTGTGTTACAGAATTGCAATGTATGTGTAAATATCGGGTGTTATACTGTGGCTCCGTATGGCACCAGATTTTATTATTTATATTATTCTGCGCACCCATAGGCCAAAATAGGGGGTCTCATCCGACTTATGGAAGAAACTAGTGCATGCTGCTGGTCAGTGAAGAAACTCGCTCATCTGCACGGCTCCATGGAGGAACGTTGGGCGAGTGCGGTCCGATTTTCCCATGCACAAAACTGGGATCTAAAATACCATTGTATGAACGAGCCTGACAATTATGATTAAACTATTTCATCTACGATTCTCGCCCCTATAGGCGCTCATTGATAGTCGCAAGTTGTAATCGCATCGTTCATCGTGTAGCGATTATCTGCTCGGTAAACAAACCATCATAGTGACAAACAGGCTGACCTGATGACTAAACATAAATCCTCGTGCACTTTGTAGCCCACATCACTCAGCACATCACCCATCACATCACCCAACCCATCACCCAACACATCACCCATCACATCAGCCATCACATCAGCCATCACATCAGCCATCACATCAGTCATCACATCACCCAGCACATCACCCAGCACATCAGCCATCACATCACCCAGCACATCAGCCATCACAACAGCCAGCACATCAGCCAGCACATCACCCAGCACATCACCCAAGCCATCACCCATCACATCAGCCATCACATCAGCCATCACATCACCCAACCCATCACCCATCACATCAGCCATCACATCACCCAACCCATCACCCATCACATCAGCCATCACATCACCCAGCACATCACCCAAGCCATCACCCATCACATCAGCCATCACATCAGCCATCACATCACCCACCACATCACCCATCACATCAGCCATCACATCACCCAGCACATCACCCAAGCTATCACCTAGCACATCAAACATCACCGATCACATCAGCCATCACATCGCTCATGACATCAGCCAGCACATCACTCATAACATCAGCCAGCACATCACATCAGCCAGCACATCAGCCAGCACAATAGCCATCACATCACTCATCGCATCAGCCAGCACATTACCCAGCACATCACCCATCACATCAGCCAGCACATCAGCCAGCACATCAGCCATCACATGTGACATCAGCCAGCACATCAGCCATCAGATCACCCATCACATGTGACATCAGCCAGCACATCACTCATCACATCACCCATCACATCAGCCAGCACATCGTCACAGCAGCACCACAGAGCAGCCTGCAGCAAACACATGGCTTTGTTGCCATCCTTCCCTCCAAGCAGCCCCGCCCATCCACAAACCGACAGCCAATCAGCAGCGTCGGTTTGTTTATTCTCGCCACGATTCCAGACAATGAATAGCGTGGGCGTGACCTTTCACAATGTCTACCTGTAGCGCTCAACCAATCAGAGCGGGCCGCTACTTTTAGGTCACTCGTGATTGGACAGGTGCAGTAAAATGGGCGTTGTTATGAGATAGGACTCGACTATTTGACCTGAAGACCCGCGAGTCCACCTCATAATCCTAGTGAGGGTCGTTAGACAGCGCCGGCCACTACACGGAGAGCACCCACAGTTTATCTTACTCCGGACTATGTCTCGCCCCGTCGCACCTACCGTCAAGCATCGCAAGGTCGTGATGCTCGGATACCCATCTGTCGGTGAGTTGTGTCCGTGCAGCGATGGCAGCCGACAGATCGCTGTGTGTGCGTCTCCTCGGTGTGGTGCTGCACTGCTATACAAGTGTGCGGCAGTGTTGCGGTTTGGGGCTGTGCGTGCGGCACTTCTCTGGTGCTGTCAGCGGTGCTAGTTCTCCTAACTGGTGACCTCTTCCCACGGGTTGTCAGCCAGTGACTGGCTGTGTGCACAGGACCGCAGTGTCCAGTGGTCGTCAGTAACTGCTCTCCTGGGGGGCTTCATGTGCGCAGCTATGGTGGACAATGCTCTGGGGTGGGGGAGGACTGCTGCTCTCTATAGAGGATGCCATGGGGGAGGGGGGCGTGCAGCCTAGAAATAATATAGTGCTGGTGGGGGGCTTCAGTCTTGTTAAACGCCTAGTAAATAGAGAGACAATCCATCTGATTCCTATTGATCCCATCAGATCTATTAAAGGGCCAGGCTGGCTAGTGAGTGCTAATGGTGAGCAGCCAGGCTTCGGTGGCCTGGAGATGGAAAATCTCCAAATATAATTAAGAGACCACCGCAAAATGTTCAGTTTGTCTGATTTTTTTTTTTTCTCTTTATAGGCATTTTTGAGTATTCTATAAACTTCTGACCAGTCTCCAAAGTTCCAAGCAATACTTTTTTTTTTTTTCTGACAACGAAAAATGGTCAAAATAAAACCCAGTGCTTTTAGAGCTTAAATAAAACAAGTTCATAATCATTTAGAAACAACAATACTAATGTTTTAACTCAGGAAGAGTTCAGAAATCAATATTTTGTGGAATAACCATGATTTTTAATCAGTTTTCATGCGTCTTGGCATGCTTTCCACCAGTCTTTCACATTGCTTCTGGTGCAAAAATGTAAGCAGCTCTTTGTTTGATGGCTTGTGACTATCTATCATCCTCTTGATTACATTCCAGAGGTTTTCAAAGGGGTTCAGGTCTGGAGATTGGGCTGCCCATGACAGGGTTATGGTGTGGTGGTCTCTTAATTTTTGCCAGAGCTGTATAACTCCAAAGTGAAAAGTAAGGAGCCATGCTTTATCACTAGTTCGGATGTACGTCCATACATTTTTTTTTTTTTTTTTTTTTTTTTTGTTTGTTTGTTTTTTTGTTAGTGCTGCTGTTTTCATGTATAATAAAATTATCTAAAAACGTAATCGGGCAGGGAGATTATTTCCTACAGGCCCTTTGACTCTTGATTCCTAGTCCACAAAGAGTTGGATCAACTTTCAAGTAAAGAGGCTGTCTTCCAATAAGAACCAACTTCAGTATGCCCTAGTGGATCCTACCCAATTAAAAAAAACAAACAAAAAAGTCCTATTGGATTCTATGCATAAAAGTGTTTATGGGCAGCAGTGCGCCCTGCCCCATCTACAACCTTAGCTGTGATTCTCATCTAGTGCTTAGTTTAGTGCTGAGCCCCTGGCCTTAACACGAGTATGTGTGGATATATGTTGCTTTGTTTTTTTGGGTCTCCCACCTAACTTTCATATGCTGTGATCCACAGGAAAATCCTCGCTGGCTCTGCAGTTCGTTAAGGGAGACTTCCCAAAAGACTATGAACCCACCATTGAAAACAGTAAGTATCTTAAAACACACAAAGCCCAAGGTGGCCATATAAGACACAAATCCAAAATGTGATATATATAATTATTATTTTTTTTTTTTTTTCAAATTTTGGGGTGGAAAATGTAAAAAATGTATTTATATAAGATGGAGGTCGTCTTATCATCCGAATTTTAAGGTATCTTACCTGAGGGCCGGCAGTGGTAGAGCATGGTCCCTTCCTCAGGAAGCCGGCGGGGGCAGAGGTGGGGCAATGCTGCAGTGCCGGGTATCTCGGCGGTGAGGCAGAGTGTGTTACATGGAGCAGGGTCCCTTCTTCAGGATGCCGGCGGCAGAAATGTGGCGATGCTGCAGCCCGGTGTCTGCGGTGAGCAGATCTGAGTGAATCATTGGTTTATCGGTGGCCATTTTCCTGAAGCCAAGGGCCACCAAGATCTCAATCTGCGCATGTGCGGCCTCCGGTGGCCATTTTCTTGAAGCCCACAGCCTCAGGAATATACTAGATCTGCACACATGACGCCTCCAGCGGCCCACAGCTTCAGGAAGATGGCCGCAGGGAAACCATGCACTCAGCACTACTCGCCGCTGACACCGAGATTCAGCATCGCCACACTTATGCCACCGCCGGTTCCCTGAGGAAGGGACTCTGCTACACCACTGCCGCAAACCCCCCCCCCCCCAGTGAGCTTGCATTCGGATTATAAGACCCTGCCCCCCCATTTTCCTTCCAAAAATTTTTGGGGAAAAAGTGCATCTTATAGTCCAAAAACTACAGTAGTCTTTCCGTAACTCTTGGATCCCATAGCTGTTATTTTTAAACACCACCTTAGGCCTCATTAACTCAATCAGTATTTCTTTGCCAAAACAATTAGTGTCAAACTTTCATTTTCTATACATTGAGGATAGGGGGGGAAAAAAGTTAACTCGCCAGTCTCCAAAGAAATCCAATGTTCGTCCTCCACGGAGCCGCCCTAATCAGACGTTGTCTTTAGCAAATGGTGAACCAAGATCTCCAGCCTGGATTTTCATGGAGTTAAAATAACTGATGTGTGAATAAGGCCTAACAGTGGGTCTGTGGATTCACCATGTCTGGCCCAGGTAGTAATGGAGGCAAGAGAACTGTTGGTGAGGGGCATGGCTACAGTGCTCGGTAAAGTCAGGTCTAGTATTTCCACCTTTAATGTTTGTGTATTTTCTCCACAGCTTGGAGTAAGACATTCAGGCTGGGAAACGATGAGTTTGAACTGGATGTTGTGGACACTGCAGGACAAGTGAGTTGCTGCTTAAAGAGGAACAGTTTTTGTTTCCTAAATCAATGGTGCACATGATATCTTACAAAGTTGTATATTTTTATCAGAGAAATCTGCTTCCTTTTTCTGTCAAAATTGGTCAGTCGTTATTAAATTTCTCAATTCTGAGGTAAAATCTGTGTATAGTGAAGACTCCCATTACTGAGGGCAGGTGAGAGCTGCGACTGATAAGATGCTATGTAGATGGCACGGGGAGGAGCTGAAGCCGAGCTCCTCCCTACCATTTACATGGCGGCTGCTACTGAAGAGAAATAACATATACTGCACTTCTCGTCAATAGCAGCCGCCGCCATCTTCTGTGTAGGTGGGAGGAGCTCGGCTTTAGCTCCTCCCCTTAGGTCTACAGGCAGATTTCTCTGAAATATATTACAAAGTGTCTTACTTTCATGTGTAATATTGATTTATGAAATTAAAATGGCTGTCACTCTTATTTCTTTCACAACTAAAATTCATCCATCAAAATGTGCCAGGAACTTTATAATTGTAAAATAATCTTTACTTCTCCTTCTAGGATGAGTACTCTCTGATCCCGCAGTCCTTTATTTTTGGCATACATGGATACATTGTAGTTTACTCTGTGGCTTGCTCCAGAAGGTGAGAGAATTCTTCCCTTGGGAAAACCGACTGTACTGATGACGAGTCTAATGGTGTTGCGCCCCCTAGTGACCTCTTTGGTGAACTAATACTTGAAATCTAGTTAATCATCCTGTTGTACAGTGAATATTTCTATGCTGAAGTATATACATACTGTGCTTCATGAATATTAATACTGACATGTAATTTCTTCTGTCTCTTTACAGCTTCCAAATTGCGACTGGATTGCACAGAACACTTGTGGACAAAAGGGGAAAATGCCTGTAGGTTTAACTCTTTCTGAAGGGGGGGGACAAAAGGGTGGCTTTGGGGAGTGTGGGGTGTTACTGCACAACTCGGCTCAGGACCCCAATAAGAAAACTAATATTGTCCTGAATTGGCATTACTCCAGAAATATTGTTACTTTATCCTCTGAAAACAGCAGTGCTGGAATGGCGCCACCACCGGAGGATGGGTGATCAATATCTCACTGATGTTAATGGCCAGAAATTCCGACGCTGCTGGACACAGCAGGTCCATCACAATGAGAGTCCGGGTACTGCAGATGGGAACCACCACCACTCAAATGGGTTTTGCAGCATTTGGCTCCTATATTGATGGCACAGTAGCTCAGTCATTTCTAAGTAGTGGACAGCCCCTTAAAGGGATTAGGGTGAAGTTATTGATAGAAAAAAAAAGCTCCTAATGCAGTGATTCCCCTTTATGGCCATATTGCTAGTTAATCAAACTGCTTTTCACCATCGCGGTTTTGGAAAAGTTCTTTGAAGTGACTAAGTGGCCAATGTTCTCAGATGCTGCTTTGTCATTAGTCGGCTAATATAGATTTTGTGCTAACTTTGCTTAACAAGCTTATATTGGAATTAGACTCTAGTATGGCTCTTAGTAGATGATCTGGATGGACCTGTCAATCTACAACTTGTAGTACATATGATTACTTGAGCCTAACTGGTTTTATTGATCCTCTTTCAGAATGCCAATTGTATTGGTGGGGAATAAGACAGACCTACCACCCCAGAGGTAAGTTGTGTTATATATAATCTTCACCCTGTCTCATTTCTTAAATTATGAAATCTGTTTTATTTTTATAATATCTTATTTAATATAATGGGGTTTTTTTTTTTGGTTTTTTTTCTTTATAGCCATGTAGTGAGAGCAGAAGACGGGAAAAGGCTGGCTGATTCCTGGGGGGCTGCATTTATAGAGGCTTCTGCTAAAGACCCAGAGGTAAATTTCTCTCCATCTGCACATACGATTATAAGTTTCTGTGGTGTCTGATCTACACTGACCTAAGCTTGCAGTCTTGTGACTATAAATCTGGGACTTCCTCGAGGAGGATGCTCTTCAATGCATATCTACAGTGGAGAGAGATGGGTTATTGTGAGTGTGGACCCTCTAGAGTTCCTTCATGCCTGCCTTATGGGTGTCTTACTTACAGGATGGAGGATATTCTAGTTATGGTTGACCTTGTACCATAATAGAATGGCTAGCAGCAGTATTCGGCCACTTTTGTGATTTAGTATGGTGGACTTGTTAAGTAACTAATAAGCTGCATAAAGCTTTCATCTACCACTTGACTTTGCATGATTTGTTACTAAATTTTTTTTTTTTTTTTTTTTTAACAGAACAGCAAACAAATTTTTACCAAAATTATTGAGGAAATTGACCGTGTGGAACGATCGTTCAGTGATGAGAAGAAATGCTCTCTGATGTGATCTGGCCGACCCTGCAGTCTGTCAGCCGTCTATTCACCACTTGGTCACAAGCCGTCTACTGATTGCTACAGTCCCTCTAGAGCTTGGGTCGGGTTCACTCCGTCCATCAAACCTTTTTGACTTAAGAGGTTTCACATCTCACATGCTGCTCCATAAGCCAATGACTCTGCCCTACATCCGCACAAATGGCAACTCTGGCTGTGTTGGGTTTTTTTGTTTGTTTTTTTTTTTTTTTTTTTTTTTTTCTTTGTCTATATAAGCTTGATTGTCAGTTTGCACAGAATTGCAGCACTACTACTGCTGTTTATAAACTTTTTTTTTTTTTTTTTTTTTTTTCATAATCTGTTACAAAAATGTATTTATGTTTTGTATAAGGGGACCGTTTTGAATGTAAGGGAGGGGGGGTGGGGGGCAAAAAATAAAAGACCATTCATATACTCTTATACTTCTGGTCATAACAGGACTGTATCATTGCTGCTACTTGTTAGAAGGAGGAACAGGTTTCCCTCTACTAATATTTGCATGCTGTATGAACCCTGGAAATGCTGCACCCCCTTCATGGAAAGGATGGGTGATATACACTGTTTACGCTTTCAGCATTGGGCGATCTGTTCATTCAGGTCAAAGTGCTAAAATATATTCATTTACGTAAAGTATAAATAAAAAGCCTTGGATAAAACTTGACTACTTTATGAATGTGCCTTATGATTGTATGGTCTGAGACCAACCCACACAGGGTACCTGTATGTCTACAAATGATTCCATGTTTCTTTCCTGTTTTAGAAATGTAGACGCAGCCATCTAAAGATATTTCTTGTTTTTGTGTATTTTGAGTTGTCTTTGCAAAATAAACTTTGTTTGTATTACTGCATAGATAACAATTGTTTTGACTGTATTTGAACAAAAGTATACATTTATTACCTACATGTGTCACAAGGAAATAAAATTAAAAAGTGGCTCAGAAGACTACTATACGAAGGTGGGGATAGAAATGTAAGGACAAATGCTCAACCATCATCCAGCACAACTTCCGCAGTGACATCAATAAGGTGCTCGGTTATTTTACATGAGGGGCTGATTCCCCATTCAGCTTTCCTTTAGTGTGTGTATGTAAGGACACCTACACAAACTCCTTGCAGATGTTTTCCTTGGTGCAATTTAAACTCTGTCCCCCAGCGCTGCAAAGCAACAGTCCTGACCACTGAGCCACCATGCCATGTTGCCCTTAGCTGCCATAGATTTGAATTGATATTGTCCTTTAATCAGATTCCTCCAAGAACACTGAGAAACTGTTATGCAAGTATGTAGACACCATATAAGTTTATTATAATTATTGCCTTTTGTACAGATGTGTCAATGACTAATTTAGTTTGTAGGTTCCGCCCCGTCTTATCAAATTTTCCCCCCCCCCATGTGTTTTTTTTACATTCATGTTGGATCAGACTTTTAGTTACCACTCTACTTGACACTTGTCTAATGTGGCATTGTTCTAATTCTGACAAAATGAGTAGTGATGGGCGCACCCGAACAGTAAAGATATGGGTTCTCCAGGAAGTCCAGTGTTTCTGTTCAGATTTGGGACCCCAAACATCGATTGTTTCCCCCCGCTATCGTGCATGACGGCGCATGAAGCACAGGCTGCTCTGATCGGCAGTAAGATTACCACTGTTAATGAGAACCAAAGAAAATGTGGTAGGGTCTTGGTAAATTAGGAACCAAATATGCAACAAAGATACTACTGTATTGCACATCCTATCGAGACGAAGTTCTGTGCACCTGCAGTGTTGGTTGGTGATCAAAGCCTTCCTCCAAGTGCGGTGGTGTTGCAGTCCCTTACTGCCTAAAGGTACCGTCACATTAAGCGACGCTGCAGCGATAGCGACAGCGATGCCGATCGCTGCAGCGTCGCTGTTTGATCGCTGGAGAGCTGTCACACAGACCGCTCTCCAGCGACCAACGATGCCGAGGTCCCCGGGTAACCAGGGTAAGCATCGGGTTGCTAAGCGCAGGGCCGCGCTTAGTAACCCGATGTTTACCCTGGTTACCAGCGTAAAAGTTAAAAAAACAAACAGCACATACTCACCAGCGCGTCCCTCTGCTTCCTGACACTGACTGAGCTCCGGCCCTAACAGCACAGCGGTGACGTCACCGCTGTGCTTTCACTTTCAGTTTAGGGCCGGCGCTCAGTCAGTGTCAGGAAGCAGAGGCTGGGGGACGCGCTGGTGAGTATGTGCTGTTTGTTTTTTTAACTTTTACGCTGGTAACCAGGGTAAACATCGGGTTACTAAGCGCGGCCCTGCGCTTAGTAACCCGATGTTTACCCTGGTTACCAGTGTAAAATATCGCTGGTATCCTTGCTTTTGCTGTCAAACACGGCGATACACGGCGACCTAGCGACCAAATAAAGTGCAGACCTTCTAGCAGCGACCAGCAATTTCACAGCGGGATCCAGATCGCTGCTGCGTGTCAAATACAGCGATATCGCTATCCAGGTCGCTGCAACGTCACGGATCGCTGGCGATATCGCCTAGTGTGACGGTACCTTAAGGCTTCCAATAAGGTCCTCACTGTTCCGTTCTGTCCCCCATACAGGTTAGGACACAACCCGTATGACAGGTGAACTGGGCCTTTTTTACAGGGTCTCTATCATGACCCGGGCCCTATAGATATCACTGTGTCTCCTGGGTATCAATGCGGACAGATGATGTACAATCCAGCTGTCCTGCCGGTTTCAGCTATGCCACTATAGAGTTCAGCACGGCCTTCCGGCTACCGAAATCTGCACTAGCCAGGGACGTAGCCACTTCTCAGCTCTGCTCCACTGGTGTTATTCTGCGCTTTCTCGCTCCTGCACTCTTTCTACAAGCTGTTCTTTCTTTCTGTTTCCTTATTCCTACCGGAAGATGTAGTACCTTGGACTACACGGCCCCTCCAGACTTTCTGGCACTCACTGCCCGTCTACTTTCCTCTGGTCCCCTGACAGTCTGCTGTCTGGGACGAACTAACCACTTTCCCTCCAAAAGCAGAATATGTCAAGGGGAGTTCACCCTGAATCCGGGTTCAGAGCTTCCCTTTCTGGCCTGGAGTGTGAACGTGTTGTATGTAGTGTTTACCTGGTGAAAGATATCCTTCATCGCTTCCAAGCGTGACACCACTCTCCCAGTGGGGAAAGCAAGGCTACTCTGACGGCCAGGGCCCTGGGGCGTCATACCCCCCCCCCTTAAATCCAGTACTCCCGGACTGGGAAAAGAAAACAATTAACAAGTATTAATAAGACATGCAAATTTTTGATATGCATAATAACAATTTTAACAGGTAAATTAATAACTTAGAGCTTCCCTTTATGGGAGGAATTAATTTCTTGAACGTTACTAAACATATTTAAATCAATATATTAACTTTTCAGAAATTGAACACCATACTATAACAGACTATGAAATGCAATTATCCTCTAAGGGTACACTATCTTTAGGATCAAAGTGCAGAACCTTCCTATAAACGGCAATTACCATGTCGGATATACTATATCTTAATTCAAAAGTGCAACACTTTAACTGGTCAAAAGTGCAAAGTCAATTCTAGCAAACTCTCTAGCATATCAGATTCAATTCTCTCTAACTTTACTCAGTACTGAGGTAGTGCAATTGTATCATTCAAATTAATATTCAAGTCTATAAAAAACATTTTTGAACAGCAGCAACAATGCGAGGGACCCATTATCAACCCCCAACATAGGGCTTGGGCGGGCTACAAGGCACGTATCCAGACCCGGTGTTCTGCCACGCCAACGGGTTTTTCTTCAGGGGTCTATATAAACAGATCAACAATTAAGGCAACATTGGAACAGTCCCTTTAAGAGCTCCACGTAAAACCAGTAGAAGGCACCTTAAGAAGTGCCAACTATTTACAATACAGTTCGTGAATCATTCACTGTTCATGATCCTATTGTCCTTTTAACAAATAAACTGTTAATGGTAACCTGGCCTGGTTAAATGAAATTTTCAAACATTTTGTAAATAATAATATATCCGCGCTGGGAAAAACCCCTCTCTGTTTATATGACTCAGTAATCCAAAAGATAATATTCTGAACCAGCCCTGGTTGTTATGTGGGATCTAGGAAAAAATAAGGGTCCTTTAATTTTTTTTTTTTATTTGTTTATTTACCAGCTCACACTAAACTCTTTTCAGAGTGACTTTCGTAAAGAATATTACCGACAGATAATGAACATATAGGGTGATTATTCCATAGTATGAGTACACACTCACCCTTCCAAGGAGATCATAGTATAGCTCAATGTGGTTCTTCGTACGTTTACGTCCGTACTAGTAGTCTTTGTTCTTCGCCCCGATGTCCGGATCAATATATGCCAAGGGTGTATACGCGTGGTAAGCGCTGCCCCGGCCGGTGGCAGAGCTCGCCCGCAGTATTCGCTTGCAGTTACTAGCGTGAGGTGTGTGCGCGCTGTGGTTCGTTAGCCGCTCGGTCTCCTGGCGATGCAGGACCTAGCGTGACATCACAGTCACGTGTTGACACACGTGACTGGCTATGGGTAGTGCGGTGGATCAAACAGCCCGACGCAGGAAGAAGTACGTTTACTTCGAAACGCGTCGGCCCTCCAGGATGTCATCTAGCTCAGAGGTGGTTGCAGTGTCACTTGCGCAGGCTATTCTGAAAATAATCGTTCTGACAAAGTAAATGAAACCGACAAATGCTGATGTACCAACTAACGTACTTGAATGTACAACTTTTCACTCCGTAGAAGAGGTGGACTATAAGAGCAAATGATCAGTTTGAGTGCCAAGAGAAACTCAAAGGCAAGACTCCAGAAAGCAAAAAAGCAAAGAAATAAAGAGCAGTGGGAAGACATTGCTGGGTCAGATAAATGCTGATTTCTGTTGGTGTGCCTATGGAAAGGTCAGTATTTGGCGCTAGTACCATGAATTGCTGAGCTCATTTTGTCAGGTTAACAAATTGAGGCTGGTGGAAAATGTTTTCTTGGCACACCCTGGGTCTTCTCATACCCATGGATAGATGATTGGGCTACTCTAGTCAAGGGGGCTGGCCACATTCATCCCTTCATGTCAGCTGTTTACTGTGTAATGATGGTGGACTGTGCTGCAGCATTCCTACTGCTGAAGTGAACATACTAATCACATCGTGTGAATTAAGTCTTGTGTCTTTTGTATATATTGTCATGTGAATTATGTTAGAGAGTAAAATAAGTAATGTAAAGTATAGGGTGTATAGTTGAATGTGGTGTAGGTAATGACATTAGGGTAAGACAGAGTTAATGTTTGGGATTAACCCACAGTTGGAGGGGCTTAGTGTTAGGCCAAGTGACTGTTTCCTGACTTAATGAGCGTTCGAGTTGAGAGCGTAATGTCAGTAGTGCTGCCATGGGGTGATCTACAGTAAGGAGAGACCTAAGAACACCAAACCAATCATGTCGTGTGTATTATGTCTTGCATTTTTTATATATATTGTCATGTGAATTGTGTTGTAAGGTATAGGGTGTATAGTGTAGGTAGGATATAGTGTACAGGGGTAGATAGTTTAATGTTGGGTAGGTAACGACATTAGGGTAAGATATAGTTAATGTTTGGGTCTAACCCATAGTGTGTGGTGCTTAGATTTAGGGCAAGTGACTGCTTCCTGACTTCGTGGGAGTTCAAGTTGAGAGTGAAATGTGAGCAGTGCTGCCATGGGGTGATCTGCTATAAGGGAAGACTTAAGGACAGGGATAGTGAGATTCTAAGAAGTGACTGACTAGTCAAAGTGGCCTTCCGGAGAAGGGTCCCTGGATAGGATGCCGATTCACGAACCTCTAAGCTTGCAATGCTGAAGGTAATGGACCTAAACAGGACTGAGTTTCGTGGGGATTCTGAGCGGTATGTCCAGTGTGCCAGAAGTGGAAATGATAGGATGTGGAAACACTGAGCGAGTAGAGATACGTGCTGAACTTGACTGTGGAGTTCAGGGTGGGTTATGGCAAAGTAGGGCAAAACAGTGTGCGTCACTAGCCTTGGAGTAGACTACAGAGGAAGGATACTGTGTGAAGGAGAATGCTGTATGCTTTAGAGGAAACGACCATAGGACCTTGTACCTGCTATCCCTTGTGCATAACAGTTACCAAATTATCATTCAGTAAAGACTCTTTGAACGACGGTCTCCTTTATTGAACTGTGGAACCTATGGTCCTGGCCAGCCCACACCACCAGCTACCCGCAGTATTCACAGGCGTAATACCCTCACAGTACAAGTCTGCCAACCCAGCCAGGACCCACATTTTCATATAGCAAACCGGGTTGTAAAGAGGAACGAGTGTCTCGCCCGCAGATACTTCTCCACTCCGTGGTACAACTGTATGGCATATAAATATTAAAATTTGAGAGTCCTCAATGGTTGATACCTTTTAATGGCTATCTCGAAAGATGGTAACGAATTGCAGCTTTCCAAACTACTCAAGTCTCGTCATCAGGCACAATATTACGCAAAATCTGAAGAGATGACCATTTATGTGTGTATGAGCATGCTCTCATTAGTGATGTTCTTGCTGATTGTTGTCATTCATTTTCCCTTTTCTTTTTAATTCATCCCAGACCACCATGACCTCTTCTTCCATATAAAACTCATCCCCGCAAAATATAACAGAGAAAACTTTGGCTAACTGCTTTTCCAGGTCCCTCACTTTCCACCACCTCTACACAAACCATATAGCACTATAACCAGTGCCCTAGACAGTAATAATGCCTCCTCTGTAATAGTACCCCCTTTTGTGGCTGACACAACAAAAGTGCCCCCAGGAGCGGCTCCAGGTTTTTGAGGGCCCTGGGCGAAGGAGTCTCAGTGGGCCCCCCCCTTTAACACATACCATGATTCATGATCGCATATAACACAGCCATGTAGTATATAACACAGCCCACATAGTATATAACACAGCCACGTAGTATATAACACAGCCATGTAGTATATAACAGCCCACGTAGCATATAACAGCCCATATAGTATATAGCACAGCCACATATATAACACAGCCCACGTAGTATGTAACATGGCCCACGTAGTATATAGAACAGCCCACATAGCATATAACAGCCCATATAGTATATAGCACAGCCACATAGTATATAACACGGCCCACGTAGTATATAGAACAGCCATGTAGTATATAGCACAGCCCACGTAGCATATAACAGCCCATATAGTATATAACACAGCCAAGTAGTATATAACACAGCCATGTAGTATATAACACAGACATGTAGTATTTAGCACAGACATATAGTATACAGCACAGCCCCCCTCCCCCCAAGAATGGCCCCATAGTCCAGTACTCACTGTTATAGTTTAAAAAAAAACATTCCTCACCTCTCAATGTTCCCGTGCCATGCTGCTCCCTCCCTGTTCCGGTCTCGGCGGCTGCCGCTGCACTGCCTGACACACAGCGAGTGCGCGATGACATCATCGCGCACCCGCAGCGGCAGTGTCAGAGGCAGAGTGGGGAATGATGGGAGAGGGAGCATTAGGTGACGCTCTCTCCTCCATCATTTGCTTTGAACTTTACCGGCAGACGCCGGTATAGTTCAATGCGGCGGCGGGGGAGTTGGTGCTGGTGACAGGCGGGCCCCCCTGCCTCACAGAGGCCCCATAGCGGCTGCGTGATGTGCCGCTAGCTGAGGGCCCCTGGGGGAGCGGGGACCCTAGGCAGCTGCCTGCCCCTAACGCCGGCCCTGAATGGGCCCCCCTGTCTCGCCAGGGCCCCGGCACTTGCCCGGGTACACTGGGTGCTGACGCCGGCCCTGAGTGCCCCCACACAGCAATAATGTTCCCTCTGTACTTCCTGATATGCCAATGCACCTCCCTAATGTTATACAGCATCCTATAGAAATAATGACCCCTTGTAGCTCCTTATTATAATTTTCCCTGTGCCTCCTTATAATAATAATCCCTCTTCACCTCTTATGAAGTACAATGGTCACCCACAGCCTCCATATAGTATGACTGTCCCCTCCAGTCCCCATATTGTATGATAAACTCCTTTAAAGCCCCCTTACAATATTATGGTCTCCCTCAAAGCCCCAATACAGTATGATGGTTTCCACAGTATCCATATAGTATGATGACCCCCTTCACAGCCACCATACAGTATGATGGTCACCCACAGCCCCAACATAGTTTGAGGTTCCCCCTCATAGCCCCCATACAGTATGATGGTTCCCCTGGCAGCCCCAATACTGTATGAAAATCCATAAAAAGAAAACACACACGTCCGCACTGGTGATATATGAATGCCCCCGGACAGAGCCTTTTAGCTCGCAACCCAGCAACTTTTTAGAGGTTGTAATCCAGCCTCAGCATCCACCGCAGCTGCTGCGTCCTATTCTATCATGTACGGCAGTGCGGTGTGGTGACTTCATTGTGCCATTGACGTCACCTGTGTGGCGCCGACCTCCAGCAGGCCGTGGGCCAAAATATCCTGCAGCCTCCCGGAGTAAGTCCAAAGGAAAACAGCCGCACTCAAAAAGTCTTGCTATAATTGCAAATAGAATACACTTGAGTCCCAGCTGGGGCTTAGTCTTAAGTGGAGTATGGCGCTGTCTGTGATGGTGGGAGTCAGACAGCGCCATACTCCACATAAGGGTACCGTCACACAGTGCAATTTTGATCGCTACAACAGCACGATTCGTGACATTCCAGCGATGCATTTACGATATCGCTGTGTCTGACACGCTACTGCGATCCGGAACCCCGCTGAGAATCGTACGTCGTAGCAGATCGTTTGAAACTTTCTTTCGTCGTCTAGTGTCCCGCTGTGGCGGCATGATTGCATTGTGTGACACAGGTTGTATACGATGTGCGCACAGTAACCAACGGCTTCTACATCGCAAATACGTCATGAAATTATCGCTCCAGCGCCGTGTATTGCAACGTGTGACCGCAGTATACGACGCTGGAGCGATACTTATACGACGCTGCAACATCACGAATCGTGCCGTCGTAGCGATGAAAATGGCACTGTGTGACGGTACCCTAAGACTAAGCCCCAGCTGAGACTTCTGTTTTCTGTTTATCTAGTTCAACCTAATGGTGACTCTCTATACTTCTTAAGTGCGGTTTGACAAAGACCTGGAGTAGGGTCGAAACGTTACCTCGTACCTCGTTATCTTGATATTTTGCTTTATCTTTCCTGTGGTGAACTCCTATTGTATATAAAATAAACTCAAGTGTTTTCTATTTGCAATCATAGCAAGACTTTTTGAGTGCGGATGTTTTCTTTTGGTCTTGATCTCTGGACTTGGTCCAGGTTCAGCCTGCACCTAAAATATCAACAGAGTGCGCGTCATTTATCCTCTCCCGAAGTAAGTGACGGAGCAAGGAGCAGAGGCTCTGTGTTCCGCCACAGCGGTTAGCAGTACCGGTGTTCTGAGGATGCTGATACTGTTAACAGAGTAGCAGTTGATACAACCACGGCCTGACTGGCCCATCTAGCATTTGTCAGAATTGCCAGATGGCCAGTCCAGCCCTGCATACAACAAAGATTGCGGGTTTAGCTGCCACACCTAGTGCGCACTGCTGGGGGAAAAAAGAGAAACCAAGAATAAAAAAATGCATTAATAAGTTGAGATAATGGCAAAAACACACAGTAGTTTATTTTATCACTATTATCGTTGAGGTACAAACTGATTGCAGCCTTTTATTTTGCTTCCAAAAAACTGTGTGCATGAAATTACCCTGCAAAGCAAATTCACTTGGACTTTCCATCAATGACCGATGGGGGGGGGGGGGGTCTGACTGCTATGACTATAAGGCCCAATTTAACAAGACTGGTGATTTTCTTCCCGGTCTTAATGAGGGGGTTGTTCTGCCTTCCTCCACGTATGATGCTGTGTGGATTCTAGCATACGGCTAAACCTTCATCCATTGCCTCAGTAAACAGACTGTATAGGTTCTTAAGTCTATATTTATTGAGATGGTGAACGATGAACAACAATAGTAGATGATATTGTGAGATATTTGATATAATGGATGATTAGGTAAAAACTACAAAGGAAATAACAGTGCATCAGTACTTGGCATATTACAGCATGTTACAAGATGCAATAACATGAATAACAGAGAGATTAGAGAGCTAACACAGAACACAGGATAAGGCAGATACACAGTTATTATGCCTATTTTAGGGCAAGTTCAGGCTGTCAGCATTGTATTACTTTATACAGGCAAACATCTATCTGCATACAGACAAACAGCAATATGAAATAAAGCACAACATGCCTAACTACACACTCTACTACACAGTGGCTGCATAACTGTTCTAACATAACACACACATGTAAGTACATTTGTGCCTCACCGGAATCAAGAGCAATAATCTGCAGGAAGAGAGAGACAGGAACATGTGTGTAAGACTCAAGGTCCAGGGGAAAATGGCTACTTTGCCCGGAAAACCGGGGGGGGGGGGGGGGGGGGGGTATGGGGGGCAGTTCTAGTCAGGACACAGACTTAAAGCGATAAGCTCCTGGATACAGGAACATGATAAATGTGTACCTAATGACCTCTAATGGTGACAACTGGTACTACATTGTGAATTAACTTGCTGCACATTAATGGGCAGAACAGAGGTGAATCAGGAGCGTCTGATGAGTGACGTGCACCTTTGTGCACTATGATAGAAATCTTTATCCAGCTTTTGAGTATGATTTCTGGCATAGGGAATGCCACAGTTCGCCATGCATTAAACAAGCTGTGGTGCCACTTCTCAACCCATTTCAGTGGAACTGAGAGAGACTGGAGTGAAAAATTCACAAAATTTTTGCGCAACTCCAAATTACTCCACAATTTTGCAACTTTTCAAAGCAGTTTACACTATTTTTTATGGGTCAATAGAAGACAAAGGGTCATTGCTACATTGTTCCACACATTGTTGGACATATTTTGTATGCAATCATTATTTATGTTGAGGCGACCCCTTTATTTCAGTTATAAAAGAATTAAACTTTTAAACCTTTTAAAAAAAAATGCATTTACCATGCAAGTACAAACTCTGCCAAACAATAGTATTTATTGTGAACATACCTTAATAACTGATGATGTCTGAATAGTGCTAATGGTGCTATATAAGTGAGTAAAATGAATAAATAGATACTCTGTGCATTTTCTTATTTTCTTTTTTATTTGTGTGCCTGATTACATTCAGTACTGTCACTGAGGTCAGAAACAATATAAAATTTGATTTTGTCATTCCCTCCATCAACAATCCAAGTGTAACAGATGGTCCAGAAATAATCCTCAGTATTCCCATAATCCTTTGTCGGTGGGTTCCTGTATACATTATCGCTCCACGCTACGGAGCACTAGTTTGTAAAGCACAAAGCATTGATTCTGTCACTGGGCAAAACCCTGATCAGCAATGGATACATTCAGAGGTTTGTTTCCCTGCAACATTCACTGTAAATAAAGCAGATTTCCCTGGTTTTGTATGGGAAACAAACTCCTTTGATCTTTTCTGAATCTTTAATTCACAGATTTTCTTGTGGATTTTGTTTTGTAATTTAAAATACACAATGTTGGAGGGGGATTACTACTATGAATTTTTCACATGTAAGAAGGGAGTATCCCATAGATATAACTGTTCATATTAGGTCTCCTTGATACCCATCTGTCACTCACTTTATAAGACCTGCATTCCTCCCTTTCTCCACCACTCCTTTTTTCAAATAATATTCTATATACACTCCGAATGGGTAGAATGGGAAGAGTTTCAGCGTTTCTACAAATTCTTTCTTTATATATGTTCAATGATGGCCCTAATTTACAAGAAAATCCCAATACCTGTATTAGGATCCACAAATCAGACACCAGTGCAGTGGCACACAGCTCTACTATCGGGTTTTCCATTAGAGAAATCCCTTTGTTCGATCACCCTCTGGGATTGCTTCTCTCCTTAAACATTTGATCGCATTTTATATTATTTTAATCTTTTTCTTAATGTTTTAATGAATTTATCGTTGTAATAAAATATACATAAATGTATTAATAATTTGTATTATACGAATTATATGTTACATATGTATAACACCCACATGCTTCCAGATTAACTGTTTGAACTCTATTCGGTCATGTGCCCGGTTTGGCGTTTTTTTTTGTTTGTTTTTTTAAATGACTGCTTATAAGATGAACTTTCCTGACCAGTATCCTTTTTGTTTTTTGTCCTGATGAAAAGGTCATGTGGAACCTTGAAACGCCTTGACTTTTAAAACCTGTAACATTAAACCTTTTGGATTTTACCTGTGCCTTGAGTGTTATCAGCAGCACAAGTGAAATACAGCACTGGCTTGCACATCTATTTTTCTGGCTTTTTTCTGGGATCTAGACAGACTCTTGTATCTTTCATCCAGCCACTGACGTTTCTGGATTGTGAGTCATGGGGAAAGTAAAAGAATTGTCAACGAATCTACAGGAAAAGGTAGTGGAACTATATAAAACAGGAAAGGGATACAAAAAGATATCCAAGGAATTGATAATGCCAGTCAGCAGTGTTCAAACTGTGATTAACAAATGGAAAATTACGGGCTCTGTAAAAACAAAATCACGGTCAGGTAGACCAACAAAAATGTTGTCCACAACTGTCAGGAAAATTGTTCAGGATGCAAAGAAAAACACAAATAACATCAGCTGAAATACCGGACTCTTTGAAAACTAGCGGTGTGACTGTTTCAAGATGCACAATAAGGAGGCACTTGAAGAAAAATGGTCTGCATGGTCGAGTTGCCAGAAGAAAGCCATTACTGCGCAAATGCCACAAAGTTTCTCGCCTACAATACACAAAGCAGCACAGAGACAAGCCTCAAGACTTCTGGAACAAGGTAATTTGGAGTGATGAGTAGTGTTGAGCATTCCGATGCTGCAAGTATCGGGTATTGGCCGATACTTGCTGTATCGGAATTCTGATACCGGGATTCCGATACTCTTGTGGTATCGGGTATCGGGTATCGCAACAACATTAATGTTAAAATGTGTAAAAGAGAGAATTAAAATAAAAAATATCGCTATACTCACCTCTCCGACGCAGCCGGGACTTCAGCGAGGGAACCGGCAGCGTTGTTTGTTTAAAATTCGCGCTATTACTTGGTTACGTGAATTCCCGGCTTGTGATTGGTCAGGTCGGCCACGTTGCCGGGACGCGGACCAATCACAGCAAGCCGTGACGAAATTACTTCACGGCTTGCTGTGATTGGTCCGCGTCCCGGCAATATGGCCGCCCTGACCAATCACAAGCCGTGACGTCACGGGAGGCTGGACACGCGCCCATTTTAAAATGAGCGCGTCCAGCCTCCCGGCTTGTGATTGGTTGACCGCGGCGCAACCAATCACAAGCCGTGACGTCACGGGAGGCTGGACACGCGCCCATTTTAAAATGAGCGCGTCCAGCCTCCCGGCTTGTGATTGGTTGACCGCGGCGCAACCAATCACAAGCCGTGACGTCACGGGAGGCTGGACACGCGCCCATTTTAAAATGAGCGCGTCCAGCCTCCCGGCTTGTGATTGGTTGACCGCGGCGCAACCAATCACAAGCCGTGACGTCACGGGAGGCTGGACACGCGCCAATTTTAAAGTGAGCGCGTGTCCAGCCTCCCGTGACGTCACGGCTTGTGATTGGTCAGGGCGGCCATATTGCCGGGACGCGGACCAATCACAGCAAGCCGTGACGTAATTTCGTCACGGCTTGCTGTGATTGGTCCGCGTCCCGGCAACATGGCCGACCTGACCAATCACAAGCCGGGAATTCACGTAACCAAGTAATAGCGCGAATTTTAAACAAACAACGCTGCCGGTTCCCTCGCTGAAGTCCCGGCTGCGTCGGACAGGTGAGTATAGCGATATTTTTTATTTTAATTCTTTCTTTTACACATTTATATGGTTCCCAGGGCCTGAAGGAGAGTTTCCTCTCCTTCAGACCCTGGGAACCATCAGGAATACCGTCCGATACCTGAGTCCCATTGACTTGTATTGGTATCGGGTATCGGTATCGGATTGGATCCGATATTTTGCCGGTATCGGCCGATACTTTCCGATACCGATACTTTCAAGTATCGGACGGTATCGCTCAACACTAGTGATGAGACCAAAATTGAACTTTTTGGCCACAACCATAAATGTTACATTTGGAGAGAGGTCAACAAGGCCTATGATGAAAGGAACACCATTCCTACTGTACATCACAGAGGTGGATCGCTGATGTTTTGGGGATGTGTGAGCTACAAAGGCACTTTAAACTTGGCCAAAGTTGGAGGAAAGATTAATGCAGCATGTTATCAGCAAACACAGGAGACAAATTTGCTATCATCAGCCTGGAAGCTGCGCATGAGACTTACTTGGACGTTCCAAAGTGACAATGATCCAAAACACAAGGCCAAGTCGACCTGTCATTGGCTACAGCAGAATAAAGTGAAAGTTCTGGAGTGGCCATCTCAGTCTCCTGACCTCAATATCATTGAGCCACTCTGGGGAGATCTCAAGCACGCAGTTCATGCTAGACAGCCCAGGAATGTACAGGAACTGGAGGCTTTTTGCCAAGAAGAGTGGGCAGTTTTACCATCTGAGAAAATAAAGATCCTTCTCCGCAACTACCACAAAAGACGTCAAGCTGTCATTGATGTTAGAGGGGGCAATACACGGTGTTAAGAAATGGGGTATGTGAACTTTTGATCAGGGCCATTTAGATATTTTGGGTTGTCATTATGATTTAAAAAGAGAAAACACATTAGTTTGACAATAAATCGCTCCATCCAACCACTGACCATGAGTGGAGAAAAAGTTTTGGTGTTAACATTAATATTCTCTGAAAAAAGGACAATAAAAAAAATTCTGCTGGGGTATGTAATCTTTTGACCAGAAACATATTTTAATATGGGGTATGAAGTTACCACAATATGGGCATAAATGTAATTTATGTGTTTAATATTCAGGACACGGTACCATCATAACACAGTTTAAATAGCACCATGATTGAAATATTCATTAATGCTTGTCCCTGCTATAACATCAGATTGTGATGCTTTTGTCTCTTTGATAGGCAAAGTGTGACAATATGCAGTGTGACTATGTCAACTGCCCCGATGGGCTTCCTAATATTCATCTTTCTATTCTGAAGCAGTGAGAAAAACCAAGTATAGAGAGAAACACCTCTGATTTATAGAGATGGGCGAACCCAAACAGTAAAGTTCGGCGACCTTACCAAACACTTACTGTTCGGGCATGGACACCTTACACGGACTTTACTACAAAGTCCAGGTTATTTTTTGGGTTCGGCCCACAAACACCGGGTGTCCGCCGCGCTGTCATGTGCATGACAGTGTGGCAAACACTGCTTCTGATCCGAGGTAAAATCATCACCGCTGGTCAGACAGCTGCAGTTCCCATGCTGTCAAAAGAAAGAGCAGCTGTGATCAGAGGCATAAAGTTTACCTCCGGTCACTTTTGTCAGCTAATGGGACTACTGCTCCCATCAGCCGTCTCCTGTTGCCGCTAATAATAGCGAGAGTAGAGTGTGTGATGGGAGTATTCATCAACCGGCTCCAGCGCTGTAAATAAATATTTTAAAAAAAACAGCGTTGGTTTCCTTGTATTTTTGATAACTATCTAGACAAAACTCACAACTGAGGGCTGCAACCCTCAACTGTCAGCGTTAGCAAGGCTGGTTATCAAGAATAGAGGGGTCCCCAATTAAATAATTTAAAAAAAGGAGTGGGGTCCCCCCATTTTTGACAACCAGTCAAGCTAAATCAGACAGCTGGGGGCTGGTATTCTCAGGTTGGTAAGGGGCCATGGATATTGGCCTTCACCCAGCCTAAAAATAGCAGTCTGCAGCCACCCAGAAAAGGCACATCTATTAGATGCGCCAATTCTGGTGATTTGTACTGCTCTTCCCACTTGCCCTGTAGCGGTGGCAAGTGGGTTTCATATTTGTGGGGTTGATGCCAGCTTTGTATTGTCAGGTGACACCAGGCTCACAGATTAGTAATGGAGAGGCATCTATAAGACACCTATTGCCATGGGTGTGTCGGATGCTATGGACAGTCACTTTGCATCTGACTGCAGGAGGCCTCTGCTTTTGGCATTGCAGATGCGTTCTTAATTCTTCTGACTTTTGGACCCAGTGGCAACTGCCCTCTATCTCTAATTGACACCCCTGGACCTGGGTGTTTATAGATTCCCAGTCTGCTTCAGGAAGTCGCCGGTGATATTTACATTTTTCCTTTGTGAAGGCTTGGAGCTAAAGCAGTTGGCTTCCTTCCTCTCTGGTGCTATTGGAGGACGTTTGGTGTTACCTCTCTGAGTCTGCTCAACCTAAGTTGCTTCCCTCTTCTTTGTCTCCCCTCTTCTCTATAGTGTACAGTGGGGACTGACCAGTGCTCATCCTCCCTTCCTCATTCAGGACCTAGCTCTATGGATATACAGGGCTTAGGTTCCTCCTCAACGATTGGTGTGGAACCAATATAGGGATGGTGAGGGAGGCAGGGTGCTTTTAGATCTGCCTAGGGGTCTCCATTACCCTTTTCCCTAGCGTTTGGGCTTCCTTCCCCTCTTCCCCTCGTGTTGCACTTAGTCTTTCCACACTGTCCATGACTGTTATGATCTGGTGGCCTAAGAGCAGCATGGGACGTACTCTGGAGAAGGTGGTATCTGTACTGACCGCAGACCCTGAACCTAACACCGCAACTAGAAATAGCCGTGGAATGTACCTAGACATCTTGACACAGCCGGAGGACTAATTACCCCTAGAGATAGAAAAGGGAAAACTATCTTGCCTCAGAGAAAATCCCCAAAGAACAGGCAGCCCCCCACAAATATTGACTGTGAGAGGAGAGGGAAAAAACATACACAGATTGAAATGAGAATTTAGCAAAGGAGGCCACTTCTAGCTAAATAGAAAGGACAGGACAGAGTACTATGCGGTCAGTATTAAAATATTAGAAAATATCCACCACAGAAAATACAAAAACTCCACAGCTAACTAAAGACATGGAGGGTATATCTGCATCTCCAGAGATACCAGCTTGGCTAAACAAATCCTTATACAGACCAAGCTGGACAAGACAAAACATGGAAAATAACTGAACAATAAGACCACAGCATGTGGACAGCAAAATCAAGGCCAGAACTTATCTTTGTTGAAAAGAACTGCAAAGCAGAAGAGACCAGGCAGGGATGTGAATCCTCCAGGAACAATGGACAACTGGCACTGACTAAAGGGTGAAGCAAGACTAAATAGCCCTGTCCAAATTGCAAAAAGTGAAAACACCTGATAAATGCTGTGATTCAGAGACAGCAGCGCTACCACTTACAACCACCGGAGGGAGCCCAAGAGCAGAATTCACAACAGTACCCCCCCCTTGAGGAGGGGTCACCGAACCCTCACCAGAGCCCCCAGGCCGATCCGGACGAGCCAAATGAAAGGCACTAACCAAATCATCAGCATGAACATCGGAGGCAACAACCCAAGAATTATTCTCCTGGCCATAACCCTTCCATTTGACAAGATACTGAAGCCTCCGCCTCGAAAAACGAGAATCCAAAATCTTCTCAACCACATACTCCAACTCCCCATCAATCAACACCGGGGCAGGAGGATCAACAGAGGGAACAACGGGCACCACATATTTCCGCAACAAAGATCTATGAAAAACATTATGGATGAAAAAAGAGGCTGGAAGGGCCAAACGAAAAGACACTGGATTGATAATCTCAGAAATCCTATAAGGGCCAATAAACCGAGGCTTAAACTTAGGGGAAGAAACCTTCATAGGGACATGACGGGAAGACAACCAGACCAAATCCCCAACCCGAACCCGGGAACCAACACAGCGACGACGGTTAGCAAAACGCTGAGCCCCTTCCTGAGACAACACCAAATTGTCAACAACATGAGCCCAAATTTGCTGCAACCTGTCAACCACAGAGTCCACCCCAGGACAATCAGAAGGCTCAACCTGCCCTGAAGAAAAACGAGGATGAAAACCAGAGTTACAAAAGAAGGGTGAAACCAAGGTAGCAGAACTAGCCCGATTATTAAGGGCAAACTCGGCCAATGGCAAGAAAGCCACCCAATCATCCTGATCAGCAGACACAAAGCATCTCAAATAAGTTTCCAAAGTCTGATTAGTTCGCTCGGTTTGGCCATTTGTCTGAGGATGAAATGCGGAAGAAAAAGACAAATCAATGCCCAGCCTAGCACAAAAGGCCCGCCAAAACCTAGAAACAAACTGGGAACCTCTATCGGACACAATGTTCTCCGGAATGCCATGCAAACGAACCACATGCTGAAAAAACAACGGAACCAAATCAGAAGAGGAAGGCAACTTAGGCAAAGGTACCAAATGAACCATCTTAGAAAACCGGTCACAAACCACCCAGATAACTGACATCCTCTGGGAAACCGGAAGATCCGAAATAAAATCCATAGAAATATGCGTCCAAGGCCTCTCAGGGACCGGCAAAGGCAAAAGCAACCCACTAGCGCGGGAACAGCAAGGCTTGGCCCGCGCACAAGTCCCACAGGACTGCACAAAAGAACGCACATCCCGTGACAAAGAAGGCCACCAAAAGGACCTACCAACCAAATCTCTGGTACCAAAAATCCCAGGATGACCGTCCAACACAGAACAATGAACCTCCGAAATCACTTTACTAGTCCATCTGTCAGGAACAAACAATTTCCCCGCTGGAAAGCGGTCAGGTTTATCAGCCTGAAATTTCTGAAGAACCCGTCGTAAATCAGGGGAGATGGCAGAAAGAATCACCCCTTCCTTCAGAATGCCGACCGGCTCAAGGACCCCAGGAGAATCAGGCAAAAAGCTCCTAGAGAGGGCATCAGCCTTAACATTCTTAGAACCCGGAAGATACGAGACCACAAAATCAAAACGGGAGAAAAACAGGGACCATCGGGCCTGTCTAGGATTCAGCCGTTTGGCAGACTCGAGATAAATCAGATTCTTATGATCGGTCAAGACCACAATACGGTGCTTGGCCCCCTCAAGCCAATGTCGCCACTCCTCAAATGCCCACTTCATAGCCAACAACTCATGATTGCCGACATCATAATTGCGTTCCGCAGGCGAAAACTTTCGAGAAAAGAAGGCACATGGTTTCATCAAGGAACCATCAGAATTCCTCTGAGACAAAACGGCCCCTGCCCCAATCTCAGAAGCGTCAACCTCAACCTGAAAAGGAAGAGAAACATCCGGCTGACGCAACACAGGGGCAGAAGTAAATGGGCGTTTAAGCTCCTGAAAGGCAGAACCAGCCGCAGAGGACCAATTCGTAACATCAGCGCCTTTCTTCGTCAAATCGGTCAGGGGTTTAACCACACTGGAGAAGTTGGCAATGAAACGGCGATAAAAATTAGCAAAGCCCAAAAATTTCTGAAGGCTCTTCACGGATGTGGGCTGGATCCAATCATGAATGGCCTGAACCTTAACCGGATCCATTTCTATAGATGAGGGAGAAAAAATGAAGCCCAAAAAAGAAATCTTCTGTACTCCAAAGAGGCACTTAGACCCCTTCACAAACAAGGAATTATCACGAAGGATCTGAAATACCATCCTGACTTGTTTCACATGAGACTCCCAATCATCTGAAAAAATCAAAATATCATCCAAATATACAATCATGAATTTATCAAGATAATTCCGAAATATATCATGCATGAAGGACTGAAACACAGATGGAGCATTAGAGAGTCCGAATGGCATCACAAGGTATTCAAAATGGCCTTTGGGCGTATTAAACACAGTTTTCCATTCGTCCCCCTGCTTAATACGAACCAGATTATATGCCCCTCGAAGGTCAATCTTAGTAAACCAACTAGCCCCCTTAAGCCTAGCAAACAGATCAGAAAGCAAAGGCAAAGGGTATTGGAATTTGACCGTGATCTTATTCAAGAGGCGATAATCAATACAGGGTCTCAAGGAGCCATCTTTTTTGGCAACAAAGAAAACACCTGCTCCCAATGGTGAAGAAGATGGCCGAATATGCCCCTTCTCCAAGGACTCCTTCACATAGCTCCGCATAGCGGTATGTTCTGGCACAGACAGGTTGAAAGTCGGCCTTTAGGGAACTTACAGCCTGGAATCAAGTCAATAGCACAATCACAGTCCCTATGCGGTGGAAGGGAACTGGACTTGGGCTCATTGAATACATCCTGGAAATCTGACAAAAACTCAGGAATTTCAGAAGAGGGGGAGGAGGCAATTGACATCACAGGAACGTCACCATGAACCCCCTGACAACCCCAACTAGTCACAGACATAGATTTCCAATCTAATACCGGATTATGCACCTGTAACCATGGGAAACCCAGCACAATAGCATCATGCAAATTATGCAACACCAGAAAACGACAATCTTCCTGATGGGCTGGCGCCATGCACATGGTCAGCTGTGTCCAAAACTGAGGTTTATTTTTAGCCAACGGTGTAGCATCAATGCCCCTCAAAGGAATAGGACTCTGCAAAGGCTGCACGGGGAAACCATAACATCTGGCAAATTCTAAGTCCATTAAATTTAGAGCGGCGCCTGAATCCACAAATGCCATGACAGAAAATGACGATAATGAGCAGATCAGGGTCACAGATAACAGAAATTTAGGTTGTACAGTACTGATGGTAACAGAACCAGCGATTCTCTTGGTATGCTTAGGGCAATCAGAAATAACATGAGCAGAATCGCCGCAGTAAAAACACAACCTATTCTGACGTCTGAATCCTTGTCGCTCAGCTCTAGACACAATCCTATCACACTGCATAGGCTCAGGACTGTGCTCAGAAGACAATGCATACATACAGTACGGACCAAAAGTTTGGACACACCTTCTCATTTAAAGATTGTTCTTTATTTTCATGACTATGAAAATTGTACATTCACACTGAAGGCATCAAAACTATGAATTAACACATGTGGAATTATATACTTAACAAAAAAGTGAAACAACTGAAATTATGTCTTATATTCTAGGTTCTTCAAAGTAGCCACCTTTTGCTTTGATGACTGCTTTGCACACTCTTGGCATTCTCTTGATGAGCATCAAGAGGTAGTCACCAGGAATGGTCTTCCAATAATCTTGAAGGAGTTCCTAGAGATGCTTAGCACTTGTTGGCCCTTTTGCCTTCACTCTGCAGTCCAGCTCACCCCAAACCATCTCGATTGGGTTCAGGTCTGGTGACTGTGGAGGCCAGGGCATCTTGCGTAGCACCTCATCACTCTCCTTCTTGGTCAAATAGCCCTTACACAGCCTGGAGGTGTGTTTGGGGTCATTGTCCTGTTGAAAAATAAATGATGGTCCAACTAAACGCAAACCTGATGGAATAGCATGCCGCTGCAAGATGCTGTGGTAGCCATGCTGGTTCAGTATGCCTTCAATTTTGAATAAATCCCCAACAGTGTCACCAGCAAAGCATCACAGTAGGAACCAGGCATGTAGAGTCACAAAGACACGGTGGTTGTAACCAAAGATCTCAAATTTGGACTCATCAGACCAAAGCACAGATTTCCACTGGTCTAATGTACATTCCTTGTGTTCTTTAGCCCAAACAAGTCTCTTCTGCTTGTTGCCTGTCCTTAGCAGTGGTTTCCTAGCAGCTATTTTACCATGAAGGCTTGCTGCACAAAGTCCCCTCTTAATAATTGTTGTAGAGATGTGTCTGCTGCTAGAACTCTGTGTGGCATTGACCTGGTCTCTAATCTGAGCTGCTGTTAACCTGCGATTTCTGAGGCTGGTGACTTGGATAAACTTATCCTCAGAAGCAGAGGTGACTCTTGGTCGTCCTTTCCTGGGGCGGTCCTCATGTGAGCCAGTTTCTTTGTAGCGCTTGATGGGTTTTGCCACTGCACTTGGGGACACTTTCAAAGTTTGCCCAATTTTTCGGACTGACTGACCTTCATTTCTTAAAGTAATGATGGCCACTCATTTTTCTATATTTAGAATTTGTATTATGGCAATAAAAAATCAGCTAACAGTCTATTCAGTAGGACTATCAGCTGTGTATCCACCAGACTTCTGCATAACACAACTGATGGTCCCAACCCCATTTATAAGGCAAGAAATCCCACTTATTAAACCTGACAGGGCACACCTGTGAATTGAAAACCATTCCCGGTGACTACTTCTTCAAGCTCATCAAGAGAATGCCAAGAGTGTGCAAAGCAGTCATCAAAGCAAAAGGTGGCTACTTTGAAGACCCTAGAATATAAGACATAATTTCAGTTGTTTCACACTTTTTTGTTAAGTATATAATTCCACATGTGTTAATTCATAGTTTTGATGCCTTCAGTGTGAATGTCCAATTTTCATAGTCATGAAAATACAGAAAATTCTTTAAATGAGAAGGTGTGTCCAAACTTTTGGTCTGTACTGTATATATATATATATATATATATATATTGTAGCGTGGCTAAAGGGTGTCTAATCGACGGGAGATATGTGTCGCATAGATGGCTTGCCGCTGTGATGTAACCATAGCTACCAATATGTCTGTCAGGACCTGTGGTGATGTCAGACCACATGGCTAATCATGTGATGGGTTACTTGGTGTGGTTAGCTCTATATGAGACAGGCTAATGTTTAACACAGGGGATATGTGTGGAGGTGCTAGCCTCCAGTGTGTTAAGGCTCCAGCACTGAGCCTGAAGGAATGGACACTTGTTTTTTCCCTTTTGCCTGAGTTAAAGGCTATTTGTTTTTCCTGTTTTTGTTTTTCCTGTTTACCTTTGAACTTTTGTTGGAACCTGCCTCCTAAGTGTCAGCCGTCGCACCTGAGTGAGTGAAATCCCTACAAGTGGTGGTAGACGTGCGGGCAGCGTTCCCAGTGGAGACGTAAGTCTATTTTTTGGATGTCCTGGGTCAAGTCGGCTGTAAGCCAGCAAGCATTGCCGGGGAAAATGGAGGACCTGCTGAAACACTTGGTCCAGTCGCAGTCACAGCAGCAAGAGGCTAACAGGCTGTTTATGCAGCAGTTGCAACAGAACCAGCAAGAGACCAACAAGCTGTTGATGCAGCAGATACAACAGAGCCAGCAGGAGCAACGGCAGAGTCAGCAGGAGCAACGGCAGCAGATGCAGCTTCTGGCAACCGCCATCCAGGGCAAGACGAGCGCCCCAACCCCAGGTTTGGCTGATGAGACCCACGTCCGGAAGATGGTAAGACGCGCAATACAGAAAATGACCCCCGGGGATGATGTTGAGGCCTTCCTGACGGTGTTTGAGAGGGTCGCTGAGAGGGAAAAACTCCCACCAGAGCAGTGGGCAGAGGTACTGGCGCCATACCTGACGGGAGAACCCCAGAAGGCGTACTATGATTTGACCTTGCAGGATGGCAAAGAGTATCACAAATCGAAAGTCGAGATTCTCGCACGTTTGGGGGTGACACTGACTGTTAGGGCACAGCGAGTTCACTGCTGGGCCTATCACCGGGACAAACCGCCTCGCTCCCAAATGTTTGACCTGTTGCACCTGGTCCAGAAATGGCTGCAGCCAGAGTTATGTACACCTGCACAGATGGTGGAACGAGTGATGATGGATCGGTTTGTGCATTCCCTCCCGAGGTCCATACAGACTTGGGTTGCCCAGGGTGATCCCCAGAATGCCGACGAACTGATCGGACTGGTCGAGAGATACCAAGGGATGGAAGGCTCCTTTGGGAGGCAGCCCATGCCGTACTGGGGGTCCCAGAAAGCTGCTGAGTCCCAAAAAGGGGTGGCGCGTCCAAGGTCACAAAGGGCGGGGGAGGTGGTGCCCAAGGTCCCTACAGGTGATATTATTTGCTGGAGGTGCCACGGGCCAGGACATATAGCTGCCCGTTGTTCCCAGACCACTGAGCAGATGGACTGCAGCATGGGACGCCGTTGTTCATACTATGCGTATCCAGCCTGCAGTGTGAACTCTCCGCCCAACGAGGGACCTCAAGCGTGTCCCGTAAGGGTGAACGGTCGAGCAGCAACGGCGCTGTTAGACTCAGGGAGCTTAGTGACCCTGGTGAGGGCCACTTTCCCTCTCCACCTGCTCCCGGGAAAGAAGGTCGGCATGCGGTGCATACATGGTGATGCCAAGGACTACCCTTTGGCCAGGGTGGACATTGAAACGGCATGTGGCACTGAGTCCCACCTAGTCGGCGTCGTGCAGGACTTGTTGCACCCTATAATTATTGGCCGGGATATCTGTCTGTTTTGGGATTTGTGGGGAAAACGTTCTGAGCTCCCTAGCAAGAGTAGGGAACCAGTGAACCCTGGAAGGGTACCACCACACCCAGAGACAGACAGGTTTCCTTTTTGTGTGCTGGTTGGGGATGAGGAGGAAGTGTCCCCTGCATCTGACACTATGGAGTTAGAGGTAACCGGTGAAAATTTTGGGACTGCCCAACATAGGGACCCCACTCTGAGGGAAGCTTTTAATAATGTCACAGTTATTGACGGGGTGGTACAGGAGCCGGGGGCAGACACAAGGTTTCCCCATTTTCTGATGAGTGGGGAGTTGTTGTACCGGGTCACGAAAATAAGGGAGGAGTTGGTAGAGCAGTTGGTAGTGCCGGGTCCATATAGACGGAAGGTGTTGGACATGGCCCATTCACACATCTTGGGTGGACACCTAGGGGTGGAAAAAACGCAGGAACGGGTTGTGCAGAGATTCTATTGGCCTGGGTGTCACCGAGAAATAGTGAACTATTGCAGGTCCTGCCCTACATGTCCGCTAACTGCTCCCACTCCTCATTTCCGGAACCCCCTTGTGCCACTGCCCATTATTGAGGTACCGTTGGAGAGAATTGCCATGGACTTGGTTGGTCCCTTAGTTAAATCAGCCCGGGGCCATCAGTATATATTAGTCATCCTGGACTATGCCACACGCTATCCTGAGGCAATTCCCTTGAGAAATTCTTCCTCGAAGAGTATAGCCCGTGAGTTGGTCCATGTCTTTTCCCGGACAGGTCTGCCGAAGGAGATCCTGACTGACCAGGGGACACCTTTCATGAGCAAGGTGATGAGGGAGTTATGCAAAGCCCTGAAAATCTCCCAGTTGAGGACCTTGGTGTACCATCCCCAGTCAGATGGTCTTGTTGAGAGATTTAACAAGACACTGAAGAGCATGCTGAGAAAAGCTATAGAGAAAGACGGTAGAGACAGGGATTTTCTCTTACCCTATCTGATGTTTTCCATTCGTGAAGTTCCACAGGCCTCCACAGGGTTCTCACCGTTTGAGCTTCTATATGGCCGACATCCGCGGGGACTCCTGGATGTAGCCAAGGAAACCTGGGAAGCTGAAGCCACGCCCCACAGAAGCGTCATTGAGCATGTGGCCCTGATGCAGCAGAGGATTGCAAAGGTGATGCCTATCGTGAAAGAACACCTCCTCTGTCATGATCTCCATGGCCAGAGAACTAGCATAAGCCTCAATAGGAACAAGCTCTTGGAAGATGTAACTATACTGACCATGAACTAAACCTACCGCATCATCTAGAAGTAGCCAGGTAGCATGTCCTACTTTTTATCCCTATATGCCCAGCGCCGGCCGGAGAACTAAATAATGCTAGCAGAGGGAAATATAAGACCTGACTCACCTCTAGAGAAATGCCCAAAAAGGAGACAGAGGCCCCCCACATATATTGGCGGTGATTTTAGAAGAAATAACAAACGCAGCAGGAAAATAGTTTTAGCAAATTTGAGGTCCGCTTTCTAGATAGCAGAAGACAGAAAGCATACTTTCATGGTCAGTAGAAAACCCTAACAAAACACATCCAGAAATTACTTTAGGACTCTGGCATTAACTCATAATACCAGAGTGGCAATTCCTGATCAACAAGAGCTTTCCAGACACAGTAACGAAACTGCAGCTGTGAACTGGAACCAAAATACAAAAACAAAACATGGACGAATGTCCAACTTATCTAGTAGATGTCTGGGAGCAGGAACAAGCACAGAGAGGCTTCTGATAACATTGTTGACCGGCAAGCATCTAACAGAGAAGCCAGGTTATATAGCGACACCCAGATCTAATCAGAACAGGTGAACAGGGAAGATGATGTCACAAGTTCAATTCCACCAGTAGCCACCGGGGGAGCCCAGAATCCAAATTCACAACAGTACCCCCCCCTCAAGGAGGGGGCACCGAACCCTCACCAGAACCACCAGGGCGATCAGGATGGGCCCTATGAAAGGCACGAACCAGATCAGAGGCATGAACATCAGATGCAGTGACCCAAGAATTATCCTCCTGGCCGTATCCCTTCCACTTGACCAGATACTGGAGTCTCCGTCTGGAAACACGGGAGTCTAGGATTTTTTCCACAACGTACTCCAACTCACCCTCAACCAACACCGGAGCAGGAGGCTCAACGGAAGGCACAACCGGTGCCTCATACCTGCGCAATAACGACCGATGAAAAACGTTATGAATAGAAAAGGATGCAGGGAGGTCCAAACGGAAGGAAACAGGGTTAAGAATCTCCAATATTTTATACGGACCGATGAACCGAGGCTTAAACTTAGGAGATGAGACCCTCATAGGGACAAAACGAGAAGACAACCACACCAAATCTCCAACACAAAGCCGAGGACCAACACGACGGTGACGGTTGGCAAAAAGCTGAGTCTTCTCCTGGGACAACTTTAAATTGTCCATCACCTGCCCCCAGATATGATGCAATCTCTCCACCACCGCATCCACTCCAGGACAATCCGAGGATTCCATCTGACCGGAGGAAAATCGAGGGTGGAACCCCGAATTACAGAAAAACGGGGACACCAAAGTGGCAGAGCTGGCCCGATTATTGAGGGCGAACTCCGCCAATGGCAAAAAAGCAACCCAATCATCCTGGTCAGCAGACACAAAACACCTCAGATATGTCTCCAGGGTCTGATTAGTCCGCTCGGTCTGGCCATTAGTCTGAGGGTGAAAAGCAGACGAAAAAGACAAATCTATGCCCATCCTAGCACAGAATGCCCGCCAAAATCTAGACACAAATTGGGTTCCTCTGTCAGAAACGATATTCTCAGGAATACCATGCAAACGAACAACATTTTGAAAAAACAGGGGCACCAACTCGGAAGAAGAAGGCAATTTGGGCAGGGGAACCAAATGGACCATCTTAGAAAAACGGTCACACACCACCCAGATGACAGACATCTTCTGAGAAACAGGCAGATCTGAAATAAAATCCATCGAGATGTGTGTCCAAGGCCTCTTAGGAATAGGCAAGGGCAACAATAATCCACTAGCCCGAGAACAACAAGGCTTGGCCCGAGCACAAACGTCACAAGACTGCACAAAGCCTCGCACATCTCGTGACAGGGAAGGCCACCAAAAGGATCTTGCCACCAAATCCCTGGTACCAAAAATTCCAGGATGACCTGCCAATGCAGAAGAATGTACCTCAGAGATGACTCTACTGGTCCAATCATCAGGAACAAACAACCTATCAGGCGGACAACGATCCGGTCTATCCGCCTGAAACTCCTGCAAGGCCCGCCGCAGGTCTGGAGAAACGGCTGACAAGATAACTCCCTCCTTAAGAATACCTGTAGGTTCAGAGTTACCAGGCGAGTCAGGCTCAAAACTCCTAGAAAGGGCATCCGCCTTAACATTCTTAGAACCCGGTAGGTACGATACCACAAAATTAAACCGAGAGAAAAATAATGACCAGCGCGCCTGTCTAGGATTCAGGCGCCTGGCGGTCTCAAGATAGATCAAATTTTTGTGGTCAGTCAATACCACCACCTGATGTCTGGCCCCCTCGAGCCAATGGCGCCACTCCTCAAACGCCCACTTCATGGCCAAAAGCTCCCGATTCCCAACATCATAATTCCGCTCAGCGGGCGAAAATTTACGGGAAAAGAAGGCACAAGGCCTCATCACGGCGCAGTCAGAACTTTTCTGCGACAACACTGCCCCAGCCCCGATCTCAGAAGCGTCGACCTCAACCTGAAAAGGAAGAGTCACATCAGGCTGACGCAACACAGGGGCAGAAGAAAAACGGCGCTTAAGCTCCTGAAAGGCCTCCACAGCATCAGGGGACCAATTAGCAACATCAGCACCCTGTCTAGTCAAATCGGTCAATGGCTTAACGACATCCGAAAAACCAGAAATAAATCGACGATAAAAGTTGGCAAAGCCCAAAAATTTCTGAAGACTTTTAAGAGAAGAGGGCTGCGTCCAATCACAAATAGCTTGAACCTTGACAGGATCCATCTCAATGGAAGAGGGAGAAAAAATATATCCCAAAAAGGAAATTCTCTGAACCCCAAAAACGCACTTAGAACCCTTGACACACAGAGAATTAGACCGCAAAACCTGAAAAACCCTCTTAACTTGCCGGACATGAGAGTCCCAATCATCCGAAAAAATCAGAATATCATCCAGATACACTATCATAAATTTATCCAAAAAATCGCGGAAAATATCATGCATAAAGGACTGGAAGACTGAAGGGGCATTAGAAAGACCAAAAGGCATCACCAAATACTCAAAGTGGCCCTCGGGCGTATTAAATGCGGTTTTCCACTCATCCCCCTGCCTGATCCGCACCAAATTATACGCCCCACGGAGATCAATCTTAGAGAACCACTTGGCCCCCTTTATGCGAGCAAACAAATCAGTCAGCAACGGCAATGGGTATTGATATTTAACCGTGATTTTATTCAAAAGCCGATAATCAATACATGGTCTCAAAGAGCCGTCTTTTTTTGACACAAAGAAAAAACCGGCTCCTAAGGGAGATGACGATGGACGAATATGTCCCTTTTCCAAGGACTCCTTTATATATTCTCGCATAGCAGTATGTTCAGGCACAGACAGATTAAATAAACGACCCTTTGGGTATTTACTACCCGGAATTAAATCTATAGCACAATCGCACTCACGGTGCGGAGGTAGTGAACCCAGCTTGGGTTCTTCAAAGACGTCACGATAATCAGACAGGAACTCAGGGATTTCAGAGGGAATAGATGATGAAATGGACACCAAAGGTACGTCCCCATGAGTCCCCTTACATCCCCAGCTCAACACAGACATAGCTCTCCAGTCAAGGACTGGGTTGTGAGACTGCAGCCATGGCAATCCCAGCACCAAATCATCATGTAGATTATACAGCACCAGAAAACGAATAGTCTCCTGGTGATCCGGATTAATACACATAGTCACTTGTGTCCAGTATTGTGGTTTATTATTAGCCAATGGGGTGGAGTCAATCCCCTTCAGAGGAATAAGAGTCTCCAAAGGCTCTAAATCATACCCACAACGATTGGCAAAGGACCAATCCATAAGACTCAAAGCGGCGCCAGAGTCGATATAGGCGTCCGTGGTAATAGATGACAAAGAGCAAATCAGGGTCACAGACAAAATAAATTTAGACTGTAAAGTGCCAATGGGAACGGATTTATCAAGCTTTTTAGTACGCTTAAAGCATGCTGATATAACATGAGTAGAATCCCCACAATAGAAACACAACCCATTTTTCCGTCTAAAATTCTGCCGCTCGCTTCTGGACAGAATTCTATCACACTGCATGTTTTCTGGCGTCTTCTCAGTGGACACCGCCAGATGGTGCACTGGTTTGCGCTCCCGCAGACGCCTATCGATCTGAATGGCCATTGTCATGGACTCATTCAGACTTGCAGGCACAGGGAACCCCACCATAACATCCTTAATGGCATCAGAAAGACCCTCTCTGAAAGTAGCCGCCAAGGCACACTCATTCCACTGAGTAAGCACAGACCATTTACGGAATTTTTGGCAGTAAATTTCAGCTTCATCTTGCCCCTGCGATAGGGACATCAAAGTTTTTTCTGCCTGAAGTTCCAAATGAGGTTCCTCATACAGCAAGCCCAAGGCCAGAAAAAACGCATCCACATTGCGCAACGCAGGATCCCCTGGTGCCAATGCAAAAGCCCAATCTTGAGGGTCGCCGCGGAGCAAGGAAATCACAATCCCAACCTGCTGTGCAGGGTCTCCAGCAGAACGAGATTTCAGGGACAAAAATAACTTACAATTATTTCTAAAATTCTGAAAGCTAGATCTATTCCCTGAGAAGAATTCCGGCAAAGGAATTCTCGGCTCTGATACCGGAGCATGAACAACAAAATCTTGCAAACTTTGTACTTTCGTGGCGAGATTATTCAAACCTGCAGTTACACTCTGTAGATCCATTATAGACAGGTGAACATAGAGCCATTCAAAGATTAGAAGGAGAGAGAAAAAAAAGAAAGACTGCAGCATAGACAGACTGGCAAGTGATCCAATTAAGAGCACACTAACTACTAGAGAAAAAAAAAAAAAAAAAAAAAAATTTTCAGCAGACTTCTTATTTCTCTCCTTTCTCAGCCAAGGATTTTAACCCTTTAGTGGGCCGGTCAAACTGTCATGATCTCCATGGCCAGAGAACTAGCATAAGCCTCAATAGGAACAAGCTCTTGGAAGATGTAACTATACTGACCATGAACTAAACCTACCGCATCATCTAGAAGTAGCCAGGTAGCATGTCCTACTTTTTATCCCTATATGCCCAGCGCCGGCCGGAGAACTAAATAATGCTAGCAGAGGGAAATATAAGACCTGACTCACCTCTAGAGAAATGCCCAAAAAGGAGACAGAGGCCCCCCACATATATTGGCGGTGATTTTAGAAGAAATAACAAACGCAGCAGGAAAATAGTTTTAGCAAATTTGAGGTCCGCTTTCTAGATAGCAGAAGACAGAAAGCATACTTTCATGGTCAGTAGAAAACCCTAACAAAACACATCCAGAAATTACTTTAGGACTCTGGCATTAACTCATAATACCAGAGTGGCAATTCCTGATCAACAAGAGCTTTCCAGACACAGTAACGAAACTGCAGCTGTGAACTGGAACCAAAATACAAAAACAAAACATGGACGAATGTCCAACTTATCTAGTAGATGTCTGGGAGCAGGAACAAGCACAGAGAGGCTTCTGATAACATTGTTGACCGGCAAGCATCTAACAGAGAAGCCAGGTTATATAGCGACACCCAGATCTAATCAGAACAGGTGAACAGGGAAGATGATGTCACAAGTTCAATTCCACCAGTAGCCACCGGGGGAGCCCAGAATCCAAATTCACAACACTCCTCCAGGCACAAGAAGCTCAGGCCAGAATCTACAACCGGTCTGCAAGAGTGAGGCAGTTCAATCCGGGAGACTGAGTTCTTGTGTTAGTTCCGACGTTGGAAAGCAAGTTCTTGGCCAAATGGCAAGGGCCATATGAGGTTGTTGAGAAACTTGGTGAAGTAAGTTATAAAATTCACCAACCAGGAAGACGGAAACCATTCCAAGTGTACCATGTCAACCTCATCAAGCCGTGGCAAGATAGAGAGCCGACAGTAACTCCATCGTTGTTAAGCATCCCAGAAGGTGAGGTTGGAGCGGTTACTATAGCGGAGACGCTATCGAAGACCCAGAAACAACAGTGCCGGGAGTTACTCCAGAAATACAGGGACCTGTTTTCAGAGTTGCCAGGACACACGAAGGTCATAGCGCACGAGGTCCTAACAGAGCCACATGTGCGGGTGAACGTGAAGCCCTATCGTATTCCTGAGGCTCGTCGAGAAGTTATCTCCAAGGAAGTGGAGCGTATGTTGAAGCTTGGAGTCATTGAGGAATCCAAGAGCGGTTGGTCGAGCACAATTGTCCTGGTCCCAAAACCTGATGGAGAGTGGAGGTTTTGCAACAACTATCGGAAGTTGAATGAGGTCTCCAAGTTTGACGCTTATCCCATGCCCCACGTTGATGAGCTCATCAAAAGGCTTGGGCCCGCCAGGTACATAACCACCTTGGATTTGACGAAGGGGTATTGGCAGATCCCCATGGCACAGGAAGCCAAGGAGAAGACGGCGTTTTCTACACCAGATGGATGTTTCCAGTATGTCCGGATGCCGTTTGGCCTACAGGGAGCTCCGGCGACCTTCCAGAGGGCTATGGATAGAATCCTTGCACCCCATAAGGCATACGCTGCTGCGTACCTGGATGATATCGTCATCTTTAGCCCGGACTGGGAGAGTCATCTGGAAAAGGTCCAAGCGGTGTTTGATGCTATAAGAGAGGCCGGATTTACAATAAACCCGAAGAAGTGTGCCTTGGGTAAAGAAGAAGCTAAGTACCTTGGATACATAGTGGGTCGTGGAGAAATAAAACCCCAAATCAGTAAAGTGGAGGCAATTCAAACATGGCCAAAACCAGTTTCCAAGAAGCAAGTTAAAGCCTTCCTGGGAATCGTGGGATATTACAGGAGGTTCATCCCAAACTTCGCCACGATGGCTGCGCCTCTGACTGACCTGCTAAAAGGGACAAAATCAGTAATGGTTAAGTGGTCCGAAGAAACAGAGTCAGCCTTCCAAGAAATGAAAGAGGCTTTGTGTAAGCAACCCGTTCTGATGGCCCCAAACTTCAAAAAATAGTTTATTCTTCAGACAGATGCCTCAGATGTCGGGGTGGGAGCAGTCCTTTCCCAAGAGCTACATGGGGAGGAGCATCCTGTCCTCTATCTGAGTAGGAAGTTGTCCTTGTCTGAAAAGAACTACTCAGTCGTTGAGAAGGAGTGCTTGGCCATAAAATGGGTGGTGGACACATTACGGTACTATCTGCTGGGACGTAAATTTAGATTGATATCCGACCATGCCCCACTTAGGTGGATGAGGGAAACGAAGGGTAGAAATGCTAGGGTCACCCGTTGGTTCCTAGCCCTGCAGGACTTCTGTTTCCATGTGGAACATAGGGCCGGAAAGCTGCACGGTAATGCTGATGCCCTGTCAAGAATCCCTTGTCTAGTGGGGGAAAGTGCCAAGCCCCACGGCTTTAGGCAGAGGGGGGAGGTATGTAGCGTGGCTAAAGGGTGTCTAATCGACGGGAGATATGTGTCGCATAGATGGCTTGCCGCTGTGATGTAACCATAGCTACCTATGTCTGTCAGGACCTGTGGTGATGTCAGACCACATGGCTAATCATGTGATGGGTTACTGGGTGTGGTTAGCTCTATATGAGACAGGCTAATGTTTAACACAGGGGATATGTGTGAAGGTGCTAGCCTCCAGTGTGTTAAGGCTCCAGCACTGAGTCTGAAGGAATGGACACTTGTTTTTTCCCTTTTTGCCTGAGTTAAAGGCTATTTGTTTTTCCTGTTTATGCTAAACTGGTTTATGAAGCAATAAACCTTTGAACTTTTGTTGGAACCTGCCTCCTAAGTGTCAGCTGTCGCACCTGAGTGAGTGAAATCCCTACAATATATATACCTATTCTATGTGTAGACATTTATGTTATCTATTCTATTCTAACCTGTCAGTGTGATTTCACTGTACACCGCACTGAATTATCGTTTTTTCTATAGAACACCGGTGCGTATTTCTCACAAGTCACACGCATGGTCCGTGTGTAATACGTATTTTTCTCGCCCCCATAGACTTTCATTGGTGGAGTTTTTGCGCAGTACGCTGACAAATGCAGCATGCTGCGATTTTCTCAGCCCGTAAAATACGGCCGAGAAATATACGGCAGATAGGAGCTGCCCCATAGAGAAACATTGGTCCGTGTGCAATGCGTTGTTTTTGTGCCTCTCATACATCCGTATTCCTCTCTAGTGTGACCCCGGCCTTACATTGTAAAAGTCACATCCAGCTCACACAGAGCACAGTGTGAGCCGGCAAGTTGGAAAAGCCATCACGTGACTCAGAAGAGGACTAGAGCGATGCTGGGCACTGGAGAAGACAGTGACCGGTGAACTTACTGTATAAATGTACTTACACTACACTATCAATCACACAGGTTTAAGGAATATACAAAACAATGGGACTGCTTCTTTAAGATGAACGATGAACATTTTATGAGCTATAGAATGAAATAGCTCATGATTGCAAGTGTATTCAATCTCTATCCAGCCAGCCTGACTGACAGCTGCAGCTTGTACTGAGCTGTGCGAGATCTCAGCAGGGAGGAATAACACTGAAGAGCAGACCATTAGGCTAGGTGGCCAGTGAATAAGTCAAACTTTCATAAAAGATTAAACAGCCATTCTGGCAAGGATTTTCAATCCACAACTATTTAGCGATGTACGCAGTTGGTATTGTGAAATCCAGTGACAACCAGGTGATTTTTCATTGTTGTTGTTTTGTTTTTCTACCCCCTCATTCAAGAGCCATAATGTTTTTTTTACCATAGTATTGCAGTATTTAATGGAAAATTAAAATCAGGTTCAACACTGTAAACTTAATGCATTTGTCAATAAAAGTATAAAAACTGATAAAATGCTTATAATAATAGTTCAGTAGCCTTAGAAGCATCTGACTAAGGCTAGGGTCCCACGACCATATTTAATAGACTGAAAAGTTAAATATTGCATACAGTGGAAATATTGCAAACAGTGGATAATCTGTATAATAAAACGTCATTTTTTGCATCAATTTGGAGATCCAAATCCATCCTTTTACTTATTCTTGAGTGGCATCCTATTTGTGCACCCATAATACGAGTGCCGTGCAGCCTTTGTTGTTGCAGGAATATCCACAGGGAGTTTGGTAAGGCCTCATACTGCCCAGCACAACTTGTACTTGCTTCTCCTCGCAGCCCACTGAAGAGGCAACTCACCCTAGCTACTGTCACCAAGGAACCCTCCTCACAAACTGACTAAACCAGGAAGTGGCTGCCTTTTACTGGCCCTAACACCTCCCACTATGGGCTGGACCAATTATTAACTGTCTTTTTTCTCTGCCCCTGCAGTATTGTGACGCTGTGAATCTCTTTGACACTATGTACCATTTACAATACTGATGTCTTGTTATGTGTCAGTGCACCTTTGGACCCCTCAGGCACCAGGTCCTGGGTGTGACCGCAGGCCTTTAGTTAGACCTCAGGCTGTGAATTAGTAATGTAGTTTTATTACATAACCTGTATATTATGTATCGTAACCTGCTTCTTCAGTCAATCATTTTTTGTGTGAGCCTGGTCAAGCAGGAAATTCCAGCACTTGTGGAATTCTGGTTGCCCAAGGCACGATAATAATATATGAAAAACACTTAAAAAATATATAATTTTGATTCTTTTGATTTTTTTTCAATAGAAATCAGAATTCTGAGATAAAATGTTGAACTCCTGAATAAAGATGTCCACACACGAGATAATTATGGCATATCCTATTGATATTCCATAAATCTATGTCTACGATGGGAATATCTCTTTCAAATTGTAGGTTACTTTCACTTAGCAGTATTTTACATGAGTATTGTAGGGTATGTGCACACAATATTTTTATCAGGCAGATTCCTCCTGGCACCCGCCTGAAAAAGCGCTGAAAAATGCTATAAAGAATAAACTTGCCATGCATTTGGGCAAGGATATGGACATGATGTTCTCATATCCCTCTTAAAGAAGACAACATTTATTGTTGGAATGTGTTATTGTTATGTCATGTGAATTGTGTCCTGTGTCTGTTTTAATGCTATGTAATGTGAAATGTCATGTATAATTTAATGATGAGTTATTATGATGTGATGTATATGCACCATGTTCCAAATTATTATGCAAATTGGATTTAAGTGTCATAAAGATTTAATTGTTCTGTTTTTCAAATAAACTCGTGGATGGTATTGTGTCTCAGGGCTCAATGGATCACTGAAATCAATCTTAAACACATATGATAATTAGTTTTCCAGGTGATTCCAATTAAAGGAAAAGTACTTAAAAATGATGTTCCACATTATTAAGCAGGCCACAGGTTTCAAGCAATATGGGAAATAAAAAGGATCTCTCTGCTGCTGAAAAGCGTTAAATAGTGCAATGCATTGGACAAGGTATGAAAACATTAGATATTTCACGAAAACTTAAGAGTGATCATCATACTGTGAAGATATTTGTGACTGAAACAGAGCACATACAGAGTTCATGCAGATAAAGGCATAATGAGGAAAATTTCTTCCAGGCAAATTCATTGGATTAAGAGAGCAGCTTCCAAAATACCATTACAAAGCAGCAAACAGATATTTGAAGCTGCTGGTGCATCTGGACTCCCTCGAACCTCAAGGTGTAGGATCCTGCAAAGGCTTGCTGTGGTGCATAAACCTACTATTCGGCCACCCCTAAACAGTGTTCACAAGCAGAAACGGTTGCAGTGGGCCCAGACATACATGAAGACTAATTTGCAAACAGTCTTGTTTACTGATGAGTGTCGAGCAACCCTGGATGGTCCAGATGGATGGAGTAGTGGCTGGTTGGTGGATGGTCACCATGTCCTAACAAGGCTGCGACGTCAGCAAGGAGGTGGAGGAGTCATGTTTTGGGCCGGAATCATGGAGAAACAGCTGGTAGGGTCCTTTAAGGTTCCTGAAGGTGTGAAAGTGACCACTGCAAAGTATATAGAGTTTCTGACTGACAACTTTCTTCCATGGTATAAAAGCAGAAACGTGCCTTCAGGAGCAAAATCATCTTCATGCATGACAATGCACCATCTCATGCTGCAAAGAATACCTCTGAGTCATTGGCTGCTATGGGCATAAACGGAGATAAACTCATGGTGTGGCCACCATCTTCCCCTGACCTCAACCCTATAGAGAACCTTTGGAGTATCATCAAGCAAAAGATCTATGAGGGTGGGAGGCAGTTCACATCAAAAGAGCAGCTCTGGGAGGCTATTCTGACTTCATGCAAAGAAATACAAACAGAAACTCTCCAAAAACTCAATGTTCAAAAGTTCAATGGATGCAAGAATTGTGAAGGTAATATCAAAGAAGGGGTCCTATGTTAACATGTAACTTGGCCTGTTAGGATGATTTTGTGTAAAATAGTTTTTTTGTTCAGTGAATGTGACCTCCTAATGCTGCAAATTCCACAAATGAGCATTTTCAGTTCTTTAAAACATATTAAATGTTTAGAAATTCTACTGTGCCTAATAATTTGGAACAGTGCATTTTGAGTTTTTATTCATTTTGGAGATTATACCGTTATCATTGGGAGGTTTCTTCAATAAATTCGATGTATACTCTAACGGGTGATGACTTTTATTAGACTGACTGTCATTTGCACCGACCATTTAGGAAGATCTGAGAAAAATGTAATTTGCATAATAATTTGGAACATAGTGTAGTTGACTATAGGTAAAAGTTAAGTCTTGGGACTAGCCCAGAGTGTGAGAAGCTTAGTTACAGGAGAAGTGACAATTTCCTGTCATTGGGCAGATAGGGTCTGGAATACCTAATGAGAGGACTGAGAGTCCAAAGTGTAGAGTGCTGCATTCGTGGGTGACCCTAAATGAGAGGAGACCGAAGAGGAGGGATAGCGAGATCCTGAGAATAAGTGACAGAGAGACAGAGTGGCCTTTCCGGAGACAGGTCCTAGGAGATGATGCCTAGCCATGAGATCCCGAGCTTGTAACACATAAGGTAACAGGCCTAAACAGGACTGAGTAGTTGGGACAAGTGAAGGGTCCCTAGCGCTAGCTCCAGGGTGCCAGTGTAAAAGGCTGAGCCAGGGCCGTAGTCCTGTCTGAGGACAACTGGTTACGTGTGCCCTGGTCCCCAGTTACATGCAAACAATGTCCTTTCTGCAGCATACCTTTCGCTTCACCCTCTGCACCATCTGTGTCCCATCGGGCTGGCTAAAGTTCCGCTGCTTCCATTGTACAATAAGAGACAGAGTCCTTTTCAAACTTAAAACGATGAACTTTACTATTTTTATGTCGCAGCACATTCCAGTCAGTTACATCATCAGCATTAGTTTCCATACAGTTCACGTTCTCCGCTCTCCCTATGCTTTCTCCTATGTCCTTCAGTACATTACTGGGTGGTATTGCCTCTTGCGATAACACAGCGTCCTCCCTGTGCAAGCTCACTATGCCTGGGTTCCCTCGTCCGCTTCGCGCCGGTATGGAGGGCGTCTGCCCAAGCAATGATCTGCCACATGGTGAGCGACCTGTATCCCTCTACTGGTCAAGGACCACTTCTCAAGCTGCTGTCCCAAACTGCGGTAATGCTGCTGCCTCTGCTGTGCTTCTGTCCATCTGGACTCTGAATGGCTGGGTATCAGGCCTAATGTTGCGGAGCTGTCCGTCCTGCACAGGCGCTAGGCCCCTACTCCTGCTAAACAGGAAGACACTTTCCTCTTGACAAAGACAGCCCATCCTACACAACTATGTATAACTAGATGGTGGCCGAATTCTAACGCATCGGGTATTCTAGAATATGTAAGTAGTTTATTTATGAAGTTTTCAGAATAATGCAATTTATACACAGGATTCGGCCAGCCGGGCGTATCAACCTTTACAGCCCTCCACTATTTAAGCATAATATACTGTAGTTGCATTATTTGGACACTGCATGGCAGTTTTTATAGCTACATGATAGCTGTTCCTGGGCAGTGCGACCTACTTTGGCCGTATAATAAGTAAGCGATTATTATATACTAGATGGTGGCTCAATTCTAATGCATCGGGTATTCTAGAATATGTAAGTAGTTTATTTATGAAGTTTTCAGAATAATGCAATTTATACACAGGATTCGGCCAGCCGGGCGTGACCAATTAGCGAAGCGTGGTTCAAATTCCGCGCCAATTCGCGGGCGGACTGCGCCTGTTGCAGATTGTTCGCGGCCGGGCGTGACCAATCAGTGAAGCCAGTGCCAGCTCCAGGTTTTTGAGGGCCCCGGGTGAAAGAGTCTCAGTGGGCCACCCTCTTTAACACATACCACGATTCATGATGCACAGATACAGCAGAGAAATATAGCACAGCCAAGTAGCGTATAACACAGCCCACATAGTATATAACATAGCCCACGTAGCATACAGCACAGACACGTAGTATATTGCCCAGCCACCTAGTATATTGCACAGCCACATAGTATATTGCCCAGCCACGTAGTATATTGCCCAGCCACGTAGTATATTGCCCAGCCACGTAGTACATTGCCCAGCCACGTAGTATATTGCACAGCCACGTAGTATATTGCCCAGCCATGTAGTATATTGCCCAGACACATAGTATATAGCACAGACACGTAGTATACTGCCCAGCCACGTAGTATATTGCCCAGCCACATAGTACATTGCCCAGCCACGTAGTATATTGCCCAGCCACGTAGTATATAGCACAGACACGTAGTATATAGAACAGACACGTAGTATATTGCCCAGCCACGTAGTATATTGCCCAGCCACATAGTATATTGTACAGACACGTAGTATATAGCACAGACACGTAGTATATAGCACAGACACGTAGTATATTGCCCAGCCGCGTAGTATATAGCACAGACACGTAGTATATAGCACAGACACGTAGTATATTGCCCAGCCACGTAATTGTCATGATCTCAATGGCAAGAGAACATAGCATAAGCATATATAGGAACTAGCTCTTGGAAGATGGGAACTGAGCTGACCATGAACTAAACCTAACGCACAACTAGCAGTGGCCGGGTAGCATGCCTACGTTGATTCTAGATGCCCAGCCCAGCCGGAGGACTAAATAAAGCTAGCAGAGGAAAATATTAGTCCTAGCTCACCTCTAGAGAAATACCCCGAAAGGAGACAGAGGCCCCCCACATGTATTGGCGGTGAGTTGAGATGAAATAACAAACGTAGTATGAAAATAGGTTTAGCAAATTTGAGGTCCACTTACTACATAGCAGAAGACAGAAAGGACACTTTCATGGTCAGCTGAAAACCCTATCAAAAAACACCATCCAGAAATTACTTTAAAACTCTGGCATTAACTCATAACACCAGAGTGGCAATTCCCGTTCACAAGAGCTTTCCAGACACAGTAACGAAACTACAGCTGTGAACTGGAACAAAATGCAAAAACAAACATGGACAAGAGTCCAACTTATCTAGTAGTTGTCTAGGAGCAGGAACAAGCACAGAGAGGCTTCTGATAACATTGTTGACAGGCAAGCAACTAACAGAGCAGCAAGGTTATATAGCGACTCCCACATCTTGATGGGAACAGGTGAACAGAGAAGATGAAGACACCAGTTCAATTCCACCAGTAGCCACCGGGGGAGCCCAGAATCCAAATTCACAACAGTACCCCCCCCTCAAGGAGGGGGCACCGAACCCTCACCAGAACCACCAGGGCGATCAGGATGGGCCCTATGAAAGGCACGAACCAGATCGGAGGCATGAACATCAGATGCATTCACCCAAGAATTATCCTCCTGGCCGTATCCCCTCCACTTGACCAGATACTGGAGTCTCCGTCTGGAAACACGAGAGTCCAAAATTTTCTCCACAACGTACTCCAACTCACCCTCAACCAACACCGGAGCAGGAGGCTCAACGGAAGGCACAACCGGTACCTCATACCTGCGCAATAATGACCGATGAAAAACGTTATGAATAGAAAAGGATGCAGGGAGGTCCAAACGGAAGGAAACAGGGTTAAGAATCTCCAATATCTTATACGGGCCGATAAACCGAGGCTTAAACTTAGGAGAAGAGACCCTCATAGGGACAAAACGAGAAGACAACCACACCAAATCCCCAACAGAAAGCCGAGGACCAACACGACGGTGGCGGTTGGCAAAAAGCTGAGTCTTCTCCTGGGACAACCTCAAATTGTCCACCACCTGCCCCCAGATCTGATGCAATCTCTCCACCACAGCATCCACTCCAGGACAATCCGAAGATTCCACCTGACCAGAGGAAAATCGAGGATGAAACCCCGAATTACAGAAAAACGGGGATACCAAAGTGGCAGAGCTGGCCCGATTATTGAGAGCGAACTCCGCCAATGGCAAAAAAGCAACCCAATCATCCTGGTCAGCAGACACAAAACACCTCAGATATGTCTCCAGGGTCTGATTAATCCGCTCGGTCTGGCCATTCGTCTGAGGATGGAAAGCGGACGAAAAAGATAAATCTATGCCCATCCTAGCACAGAATGCCCGCCAAAATCTAGACACGAATTGGGTCCCTCTGTCAGAAACGATATTCTCAGGAATACCATGCAAACGAACAACATTTTGAAAAAACAGAGGAACCAACTCGGAAGAAGAAGGTAACTTGGGCAGAGGAACCAAATGGACCATCTTAGAAAAACGGTCACACACCACCCAGATGACAGACATCTTCTGAGAAACAGGCAGATCTGAAATAAAATCCATCGAGATGTGCGTCCAAGGCCTCTTAGGAATAGGCAAGGGCAACAATAATCCACTAGCCCGAGAACAACAAGGCTTGGCCCGAGCACAAACGTCACAAGACTGCACAAAGCCTCGCACATCTCGTGACAGGGAAGGCCACCAGAAGGACCTTGCCACCAAATCCCTGGTACCAAAAATGCCAGGATGACCTGCCAACGCAGAAGAATGAACCTCAGAGATCACTCTACTGGTCCAATCATCAGGAACAAACAGTTTATCAGGTGGGCAACGATCAGGTCTCTCCGCCTGAAACTCCTGCAAGGCCCGCCGCAGGTCTGGAGAAACGGCTGACAATACCACTCCATCCTTAAGGATACCTGTGGGCTCAGAGTTACCAGGCGAGTCAGGCTCAAAACTCCTAGAAAGGGCATCCGCCTTAACATTCTTAGAACCCGGTAGGTATGACACCACAAAATTAAACCGAGAGAAAAATAATGACCAGCGCGCCTGTCTAGGATTCAGGCGCCTGGCGGTCTCAAGATAAATCAAATTTTTGTGGTCAGTCAATACCACCACCTGATGTCTGGCCCCCTCAAGCCAATGGCGCCACTCCTCAAAAGCCCACTTCATGGCCAAAAGCTCCCGATTCCCAACATCATAATTCCGCTCAGCGGGCGAAAATTTACGGGAAAAGAAGGCACAAGGCCTCATCACGGAGCAGTCAGAACTTTTCTGCGACAAGACTGCCCCAGCTCCGATCTCAGAAGCGTCGACCTCAACCTGAAAAGGTAGAGCAACATCAGGCTGACGCAACACAGGGGCAGAGGAAAAACGGCGCTTAAGCTCCCGAAAGGCCTCCACAGCATCAGGGGACCAATCAGCAACATCAGCACCCTTCTTAGTCAAATCGGTCAATGGCTTAGCAATATCCGAAAAACCAGCAATAAATCGACGATAAAAGTTAGCAAAGCCCAAAAATTTCTGAAGACTCTTAAGAGAAGAGGGCTGCGTCCAATCACAAATAGCTTGAACCTTGACAGGATCCATTTCAATGGAAGAGGGGGAAAAAATATATCCCAAAAAGGAAATCCTCTGTACCCCAAAAACACACTTAGAACCCTTCACACACAAAGAATTAGACCGCAAAACCTGAAAAACCCTCCTGACTTGCTGGACATGAGAGTCCCAGTCATCCGAAAAAATCAGAATATCATCCAGATACACAATCATAAATTTATCCAAATAATCGCGAAAAATATCATGCATAAAGGACTGGAAAACTGACGGAGCATTAGAAAGACCAAAAGGCATCACCAAATACTCAAAGTGGCCCTCGGGCGTATTAAATGCGGTTTTCCACTCATCCCCCTGCCTGATTCGCACCAAATTATACGCCCCACGAAGGTCAATCTTAGAGAACCACTTGGCCCCCTTTATGCGAGCAAACAAATCAGTCAGCAACGGCAATGGGTATTGATATTTAACAGTGATTTTATTCAAAAGCCGATAATCAATACATGGTCTCAAAGAGCCGTCTTTTTTTGACACAAAGAAAAAACCGGCTCCTAAGGGAGATGACGATGGACGAATATGTCCCTTTTCCAAGGACTCCTTTATATATTCTCGCATAGCAGCATGTTCAGGCACAGACAGATTAAATAAACGACCCTTTGGGTATTTACTACCCGGGATTAAATCTATGGCACAATCGCACTCTCGGTGCGGAGGTAACGAACCAAGCTTGGATTCTTCAAAGACGTCACGATAGTCAGACAGGAACTCAGGAATTTCAGAGGGAATGGATGATGAAATGGAAACCACAGGTACATCCCCATGAGCCCCCTTACATCCCCAGCTCAACACAGACATAGCTCTCCAGTCGAGGACTGGGTTGTGAGATTGCAGCCAAGGCAATCCTAGCACCAAATCATCATGTAGATTATACAGCACCAGAAAGCGAATAATCTCCTGGTGATCCGGATTAATACGCATAGTTACTTGTGTCCAGTATTGTGGTTTATTATTAGCCAATGGGGTGGAGTCAATCCCCTTCAGAGGAATAGAAGTCTCCAAAGGCTCTAAATCATACCCACAGCGTTTGGCAAAGGACCAATCCATAAGACTCAAAGCGGCGCCAGAGTCGACATAGGCGTCCGTGGTAATAGATGACAAAGAGCAAATCAGGGTCACAGATAGAATAAATTTAGACGGTAAGGTGCAAATGGAAACAGATTTACCAAGCTTTTTAGTGCGCTTAGAGCATGCTGATATAACATGAGTAGAATCACCACAATAGAAACACAACCCATTTTTCCGTCTAAAATTCTGCCGCTCGCTTCGGGACAGAATTCTATCACACTGCATACTCTCTGGCGACTTCTCAGTGAACACCGCCAGATGGTGCACTGGTTTGCGCTCCCGCAAACGCCTATCGATCTGAATAGCCATTGTCATGGACTCATTCAGACCCGCAGGCACAGGGAACCCCACCATAACATCCTTAATGGCATCAGAGAGACCCTCTCTGAAAGTCGCCGCCAGGGCGCACTCATTCCACTGAGTAAGCACAGACCATTTACGGAATCTTTGGCAGTAAATTTCCGCTTCATCTTGCCCCTGAGATAGGGACATCAAAGTTTTCTCTGCCTGAAGCTCCAAATGAGGTTCGTCATAAAGCAACCCCAAGGCCAGAAAAAACGCATCCACATTGAGCAACGCAGGATCCCCTGGTGTCAATGAAAAAGCCCAGTCTTGAGGGTCGCCCCGGAGCAAGGAAATCACAATCCTGACCTGCTGTGCAGGGTCTCCGGCAGAGCGAGATTTCAGAGACAAAAATAATTTGCAATTATTTCGAAAATTCTGAAACCCGGATCTATTCCCCGAGAAAAATTCCGGCAAAGGAATTCTCGGCTCAGATACAGGTGCATGACAAACAAAATCTTGCAAATTTTGTACCTTCATGGCGAGATTATTCAAACCTGCAGTTACACTCTGAAGATCCATTACAAACAGGTGGACACAGAGCCATTCAAGGGTTAAGAGGAGGTAAGAAGCAGCTAGACAGCAATTAAGGGCTAGGCAGCAAAACTCTGAGGGGAAAAAAATAAAAAAACATTTCCCTTCAACACTTTTTTTTCTCCTGCTTCAGCCCAAACAATTAACATTTTGCGGGCCGGTCAAACTGTCATGATCTCAATGGCAAGAGAACATAGCATAAGCATATATAGGAACTAGCTCTTGGAAGATGGGAACTGAGCTGACCATGAACTAAACCTAACGCACAACTAGCAGTGGCCGGGTAGCATGCCTACGTTGATTCTAGATGCCCAGCCCAGCCGGAGGACTAAATAAAGCTAGCAGAGGAAAATATTAGTCCTAGCTCACCTCTAGAGAAATACCCCGAAAGGAGACAGAGGCCCCCCACATGTATTGGCGGTGAGTTGAGATGAAATAACAAACGTAGTATGAAAATAGGTTTAGCAAATTTGAGGTCCACTTACTACATAGCAGAAGACAGAAAGGACACTTTCATGGTCAGCTGAAAACCCTATCAAAAAACACCATCCAGAAATTACTTTAAAACTCTGGCATTAACTCATAACACCAGAGTGGCAATTCCCGTTCACAAGAGCTTTCCAGACACAGTAACGAAACTACAGCTGTGAACTGGAACAAAATGCAAAAACAAACATGGACAAGAGTCCAACTTATCTAGTAGTTGTCTAGGAGCAGGAACAAGCACAGAGAGGCTTCTGATAACATTGTTGACCGGCAAGCAACTAACAGAGCAGCAAGGTTATATAGCGACTCCCACATCTTGATGGGAACAGGTGAACAGAGAAGATGAAGACACCAGTTCAATTCCACCAGTAGCCACCGGGGGAGCCCAGAATCCAAATTCACAACACGTAATATATTGCACAGCCACGTAGTATATTGCCCAGCCACGTAATATATTGCACAGCCACATAGTATATTGCACAGCCACGTAATATATTACACATCACGTAGTATATAGCATAGCCACGTAGTATATTGCCCAGCCACGTAATATATTGCACAGCCACGTAGTATATTGCACAGCCACGTAATATATTGCACAGCCATGTAGTATATAGCACAGTCACGTAGTATATAGCACAGAGACGTAGTATATAACACTGCCCATGCAGTATATAACACAGGCCACGTAGTATAGAGCACAGCGATGTAGTATATTGCCCAGCCACATAATATATACCACAGCCACATAGTATATAGCACAGCCCACATACTATATAGCACAGTGATGTAGTATATAACACAGCCCATGCAGTATCTAACACAGCCCACGTAGTATATAGCAATGTGGGCATCATATCCCTGTTAAAAAAAGAAGTAAAATAAAAAATAGTTATATACTCACCTTCCGTCGGCCCCCCGGATACAGCCCAGGCGTTTACCGATGCTCCTCGTGACGCTCCGGTCCCAAGAGTGCATTGCGGTCTCACGAGATGATGACATAGCAATCTCGCGAGACCTCTACGTCATCATCTCGTGAGACCGCAATGTATGGACCGGTCACCGGAGCGTCGCGAGGAGCGGGAAAGGCCTGGGCTGGATCCGGGGTGCCGACGGAGGGTGAGTATATAATGATTTTTTATTTTTTTTATTATTTTTAACATTAGATCTTTTTACTATTGATGCTGCATAGGCAGCATTAATAGTAAAAAGTTAGTCACACAGGGTTAATAGCAGTGTTAACGGAGTGCGTTACACCGCAGCATAACGCGGTCCGTTAACGCTGCCATTAACCCTGTGTGAGCGCTGACTGGAGGGGAGTATGGAGTGGGCACTGACTGCAGGGTAGTAGGGAGCGGCCATTTCGCCGCCGGACTGTGCCCGTCACTGATTGGTCGTGGCCGTTTTGCCGCGACCAATCAGCGACTTGGGATTTCCGTGACAGACAGACAGAAAGACGGAAGTGACCCTTAGACAATTATATAGTAGATGTGGTGCCCTATCTAGTGTCCAATAACACGTCATACACTTGCCCTATCACAACTGCAATAGACAAAATGGTATATATACATAGCAGCATAACAAATATACACCTTTAAGGGGTAGGGATGTGACACCCCCTTACACCAGCAGTGGGAAAAAGGTTGCGGAACCACAGAACAAGTGGAGAACACTTGCTGATCAGGACTCTAGCATTAAATCTGGGTTGTGGTGAAGTAGGGAGAAACAGTGGACATAGAAGGCCTTGGAGTATACTACAGAGGAAGGATACTTCATGAAAAATGCTTCATGTTGCAAAGGAAATGTCTATAAGACTTTGCGCACTCTACCCCTTGTATTTAACCCTTAACAAGATGCCGTTCAGTAAAGAGTTTATTTTTGAATGGTGCTCTCCCTCATTGAACTGTGAAACATCTGGTCCTGGCAAACCAGCAACATCGGTTACATGCCACTGTTGAGGAGAGCCATAAGATCAAATACTTAATTATCCTCAAGACATAAGAGATTGAGAGAAATGACTCATAAAGTGTATTGTTTAACCTTACATAAGCTTGCTCAGATCAAAGTGTGACACTAAAGATGGCTGCCATTTCCTGTTTCACCACACACCATGTGCTGGTATCCAAGGTGACGCCCAACCTGATGACCTCATGGATCTGCCCACGGTGACGCCCACCCTGATGACCTCATGGACCAACCCAGCCTGATGACATCATGGATCCGCCTATGGACTAGCTCATTGCCCAACCCACTAACCAATGTAATACATCCAATAATTCCCGTTTTAGAGCTAACCGAGCCCCCTTACAGGGGTTATATAGAGGAGCTGAGCCATAGATTGATCAAGGAGAGTTTACATATGACTGTGTGTTGTCTTATGTTATTTCTTTAGTGCGCACCTGATCAATATCCATTAGGCCAGGAGTAGGCAACTAGTGAACATTTCTTATTGTTCAACCTAACACCACCTGTACGAGTGTAAGGCCCTCACAGCACAAGTCTACCAAGCAATGACATCCACTTTTATGTAATGTGCCGGGACACAGGCGACAAACTCCTTGCTCACGACTACCATGCCGTGCCACATTACAAATGTTCCACATTTTGTCACTTCTTTTAAATGCTTCAGGATTCTAAATAATAATTTCCGTATCTACACTAATGAATTTAACTCTTACTCACCCTCCTGGTGTCAAGTGTTGCCTCTTGCTGTTACTTTGGTGATTGTGTACATGCTGCATCAGTGACGTCAGGTCAACAGCACTCAAGCCAATCGCTGGGCTAAGTGGCTCTTCTGATCTACATGTCACAAGCCACTGAGCCAAGTGATTGGCTGCAGTGCTTATTGACCAGATGTCACCTCTGCATCTTTTAGGCCACTTTCACACATCAGTTTTTTGCCATCAGTCGCAATCCATCAAATTTGGAAAAAAACGGATCCATCGCAGATTGTGAAAAACTGATGTGACGGATCCGTTTTTTCACCAGATCCGACTAGCTAATCGGCTAATTGGATCCTAAAAAAATTGGAGTATGCTCAGTTTAAAAAAACGGAATACGTTGCCGGATTCCATCATTTGACGGATCCGTCGCCATAGGCTTACATTCTAGCAAAAGACGGATGGCGACGGATCCGTCGTTGTCCGTTTTTTCGACATAGACAAAAAAAGTTACTTTGTCCATCGTCTCCGGCCGCTGGATCAACAATCTTCGACGGATCCGGCGAACGAAGGATGAAATGAGTTGCCCGCCAGGGCCATGGGGTACCTGGTACCCGGTGTTCACAGGGGGATGTCACGGTGGTGACCCGGTCCGTGGCCCTGGGTGCCTATGTAAAAGGGGAAATTGAATAGAGTTTGTGTTCGTGATGCCACCTGTGGTATTCGGTCAGTGGGGACCGACATTGCTTTAAGAGGTCCTCTGGGGTGATGTTATGGCAGCTAGATGGTATACTTCCCACAGGTGAAGTATATCCACAGGGCTCCCGGTGTGTAGATGGAAGATGGTGAATGGCGCAGTAAAGAACGAGGGCACAAGGTTGCAGTCTCTTTACCTGGTTTACTGAAGACTTCAGGCAGCCACAGTCCAGGGTACCAGATCACAGAGCAGGTAGGGTCCGGCTGGCTTGGAAGCAAATCCAGAGTCCCCTTTACCAGGTGGAAGTTAAAAGCCTTCCTCAAAGCGCGGTGGGGTTGTTACTGCCTATGGCTTCACATAAGGTCCTCACAGTTGTTCTCTCTGTCCCCATATAGGATAGGATATAGGATAGGACATAGCGCGTATGACTGGTGACTTGAGCCTTTTTACAGGGAGTCTAGCACGCCCCGGGCTCTATAGGTGTCACCGTGTCTCCTGGGTATTAAGGCGGACAGGTAACTTGCAGTTCAGCTGTCCTGCCGGTCTCTGATGTAAGTCGTAGAGTCCTTACAACCTCGGTGGTCTAGCTCCTGGATCTGCACCTCAGAGGGAGGCAGCCTCCTCTTAGCTGGTCTCCCCTGATATCACTCTCCTTTGCTTCACTCTCCTTCACGCTCACTCAACAATGTTCTGCTGTCGGTATAATCTCTGTCCAGGAGTTTCAGCACTTTCTGGCTGAACCGCCCCTCCAGTCCTATAGACTGCTCTCTTCTGTCTCTCTGACAATCTGACCTCTCTTCACCTCCAAACCACAATATATATAGGGGAGTCACCTATGAAATAGGATCAAAAGGTCCCCCTTGTGGCCTGGAGTGTGAACATGTTGCGTGTATGGTGGTTACCTGATAAGAGTTATCCTTCATCGCTTCCAAACGTAACATCACTCTCTCCGTGAGGAAAGCAATGCTACTGTGACGACCAGGACCCTGGGGCGCCACAGAAACGTGAGGCCATCCGCAACAATCCATCGCTAATACACGTCTATGAGAAAAAAAAGGATCTGGCGGCATCAGTCGCTGGATCCGTTTTTTCAAAATTCAACGGATTGCAACTGATGGCAAAAAACTGATGTGTAAAAGGGGCCTTACACAATCACCGTAGCAGTGATGGAAAGCAGTGCTGGACCTGGGGAAGGTGAGTAACAGCTAATTTTACTATTTTTAATAAGAAATACAAAATTCCCAGGCAAAGTGCACACAAATAAGGAATAAATAAATACAAAAATCCAGAATATGAAATAATATTATTATACTGGGTGCACTAATGGACAATGCGAGATGGACAACTCGGAAATTAAGATAATATACAGCGAAAAAAGAACCCAAACAACTATCCAATATTTTAAATGAAGAAAATATTTATTTGGGGATACATAAACCATAAGGAGGGGTGGGAAAGTACCAAGGAAAAAAGGGGGGCAACGTGGGGGGACACGGATTGTCTGGAACTCTATATGAATACATACAATATGGCCAAAGTATTATATCATAATGTACTTATATAAAAGAGTCATTAAGTCACACGAATAGAGACAAAATCAGATGCAAATGTATACAGGCATTTAAAGAGTTAAACTGTCATTCACTAAATTAGTCATATGAGGGGGCTAAAATAAGGCTGCTAGTCGCCAAGCATATGTATGCATCCATAGCTGAAAGTGCAGTTAGTCACATCCAATAGTTAACCAAAAGCCACCCTATAAATTACCTTGTGCCTGCCAATATCAGAGTCCCCGAGATGCGCCCTGCCCCGACGCGCGTTTCAGCATCTGCCTTCGTCAGGGGGCCCTTGTGACTATAACAAAAAAACTTTACCAATCAAAAGTTCAGTGTGTCGCAGCAAGGTAATTGTAGAGGTCACAATAGTTAAAATATAACCTTTAATAGATCCCACTAAAATACCGTCAGGTATAATTATCCAGTCGGTCTTTAAATAACAAATACACACAAAAGAAAAACCCAAAACACAAATCAAAACTGTTTAAAAATTCCACATAACAATCCTCCTATCAAAAAACGGAGTGGAGTGTCTAATACTAATCACTACCTAGTTATGCTCTATCATGCAAGAAAGGCTCACTGGCCAAATTACACTTGGTGGCTAAAAAGCCCCAACAAAATACCTTTATATATAAATATAAGTAACAGAACGATCTCACCCAGCGTTGCTGTGCTTCTGTTTCTTATTCAAGGTATCTAAAGGGTTCCAATAGTGTCCGTGAAATCCGGGGGAGGCTTTCTTTCAGAGACAATCCATACAATACCCCGATTCTTTTAGGACAGGTGGAGCGCCCTAATTTATAACATCCCCAGGAAAATAGCTCCCGACGCGTTTCCCTTGGCTCCGTTCATCAGGGGAGACAAGCCTTTTAAGAATATCGTGGGGGATCAAAGCGCGGCATCCATAGCTCCTCTATTAAGAGCAAACTGGCCTGTAATTTGGCCAGTGAGCCTTTCTTGCATGATAGAGCATAACTAGGTAGTGATTAGTATTAGACACTCCACTCCGTTTTTTGATAGGAGGATTGTTATGTGGAATTTTTAAACAGTTTTGATTTGTGTTTTGGGTTTTTCTGTTGTGTGTATTTGTTATTTAAAGACCGACTGGATAATTATACCTGACGGTATTTTAGTGGGCCCTTGTGACTAACTGCACTTTAAGCTATGGATGCATACATATATGTAATATATACATTTTAGCCCCCTTATACGACTAAGTTAGTGAATGACAGTTTAACTCTTTAAAAGCCTGTATACATTTGCATCTGATTTTGTATTCATATAGAGTTCCAGACAATCAGTGTCCCCCACGTTGCCCCCCTTTTTTCCTTGGTGCTTTCCCACCCCTCCTTATGGTTTATGTATCCCTAAATAAATATTTTCTTCATTTAAAATATTGGATAGTTGTTCGGGTTCTTTTTTCGCTGTAAATTATTTCTAATAAGGTAACAAGGATTTTGAACAGGAAGTTGAAATGAGAAAACATCTTTTTGTCAAAACCTCAACTGAATCTTAAACAGTAAAAATCTATACTGGAAAGATTTACACCTTTCCCATGTTCTGAACCCGCTTCTAGTTTTGCCTGACAAATACTGATGCAAAATAATGACCTAAATGCACCTGTGTGAAAGTCACCTAGATTTTTAGTGTCTTATGGAAGAAATGAAACCACACTTGTTATGCTTCTTCTATTTGTAGGTCTTCTCATTGAATATACTGTATATTGTGAAGAATCGCACCTCGCGACCCCGCCTGATGTCACTAATATGTTGGACGTCACGCGGTGTGGTCTCCCCACTTTCACCCTAGGGATACGTAATATCAGCTTGGCACAGTTTTACACGGACATCCCCTGTCCACGCGGGCACAATGAGGCATGGGGAGTGGGAAATGGTGGCCCATGCGACCTCCTGCATGGCACAACATTTGCGCACAACCCTAAAAGGCTGAGAGACCCCTTTTACTAGCACCAATCAAACAGAGCCTTGCCAGCCCGCTAGGTGGTAGTACGATATGTATAAGCAGATGATACAAAAGTCAGTTACCAGTTGGATCTTAGACCTTGGTGCTGCGCCGGTGTGGGATGCCAGCGGTTTCCGGTTTCCAACATGATACAACGACGTGACCTCCCTGGGCCACACCCTCGCATGAGCAATTAACCCCTTGGTCAGTCATTCCCCTTTCTGCCCCCAGGATGGTCCTAGTTTCCCTCCCTTTGTGTCTAGTAGATGAAACTCCAAAACCTGTCATGGATCATAGCCCCCCCCCCCCCGTTACTCTTAGAGCCCGAAGATGGCTTCACTACCTGGCTTCTACTAGCTGTTCTGTGTATGTCCCTACCCCAGGGTACTAGAACGGGTCAAGACCCCGGAGGGGTGCCAGAATTTACGATAATTCCATAAATCCTTATAAATTACAGCTCCTGTCCATGGTTGAAGCAGATAAGCAGCTTGGGATCCTAGCAGGGGTTTGTCCTGCCAGAAATGCCTTGGTCCCAGCTAGACTGCTAGGAGTGTGAGTTTTTCCACTTGGAGTTTTTGAAGCTGGGACACCTACTGAGCCATATCTCCTTTCTCAGCTTCACATTTTGTAGGAGGTCTATAATCTCAGACCGAACATGATACGGTCGATTGGCGTGAAATTATATCTCCTATATTCTTCACATATATGTATAGTGTTTTATTTCCCCTGGGTTCTTTCTCTTCTCTACTGAAAAAGAAATTTAAACAATCCAAACTACCTGCTCTTGCTATAGGGGAGTACCACTACAGGCTGCGTCATTGTATTGTGCAGTGTTTGTATTACAGTAAACCTCTGCTCTTCATAGAAGTCTAATGATTTCTTGGACAGCAGTGTCATATAGGCACCTAATCCATTATTTACAGCATACAACTGCTATAAATGTAGCAACATTTTTGCACAACCCGTAGTTGTGACTTTGTGACTTGTGACTTTTAGAGCTTCTATGCCATCTGCGCTATTAAAAGTGGGCAGCGCTTAGGAGGAAGGCCAAGCATGGCCAACAAATTCATCATAATCTACACCAAAAAAATAGAGTAAATTATTGCAGAAAAGTACTCCAGTGCCAAACTGTAGTATACAATCGTGGCCAAAAGTGTTGTCACCCTTGAAGTTGTTACAGAAAATGAAGTATTTCTCCCAGAAAATTTTTGCATTTACACGTTTTGTTTTACAGATGTTTATTTCCTTTGTGTGTATTGGAACGACATAAAAAAACAGAGGCAAAAAGGTAAATTGGACATAATTTCACACAAAACCCCCAAAACAGGCCGGACAAAATTGTTGGCATCTTCGGCTTAATATTTGGTTGAACACCCTTTGGAATAAATAAATGCAGTCAATCGCTTCCTATAACCATCAAAAAGCTTCCTCACAACTCAACTGGAAGTTTGGACCACTCTTCTTTTGAAAACTTCTCCAGGTCTCCCATATTTAACCCCTTTCTGCCATTGGACGTACTATTCCGTCCATGTGGGTAGGCCCTAATTCCCAAGGACGGAATAGTACGTCCAGCGCGATCGTCTGCGCTCACGAGGGGAGCGCGGCCGAGTGTCAGCTGCCTATCGCAGCTGACATCCGGCACTATGTGCCAGGAGCGGTCACGGACCGCCCCCGGCACATTAACCCCCGGCACACCGCTATCAAACATGATCGCGGTGTGTCGGCGGTACAGGGAAGCATCGCACAGGGAGGTGGCTCCCTGCGGGCTTCCCTGAGACCCCCGGAGCAATGCGATGTGATCGCGTTGCTGCGAGGGTCTCTTACCTCTCCTCCTGCAGGGAGGGAGGTGGCTTACTAAGTGCCTGCTCAGAGCAGGTGCTGGTAAGCCTGCAGCACTGTGAGTCAGATCGCCGATCTGACAGAGTGCTGTGCAAACTGTCAGATCAGCGATCTGTAATGTCCCCCCCTGGGACAGAGTAAAACAGTAAAAAAAAAAAAATTCCACATGTGTAAAAAAAAATTAAAAAAAAATTCCTAAATAAAGAAAAAAAAATAAAAATTATTCCCATAAATACATTTCTTTATCTAAATGAAAAAAAATCAAACAATAAAAGTACACATATTTAGTATCGCAGCGTCCATAACGACCCCACCTATAAAATTATATCACTAGTTAACCCCTTCAGTGAACACCGTAAAAAAAAAAAAAAAAACGAGGCAAAAAACAACGCTTTATTCTCATACCGCCAAACAAAAAGTGGAATAACATGCGATCGAAAAGACGGATATAAATAACCATGGTACTGCTGAAAACGACATCTTGTCCCACAAAAAACGAGCCATGATACAGCATCATCAGAGAAAAAATAAAAAAGTTATAGTCCTCAGAATAAAGCAATGCCAAAATAATTATTTTTTCTATAAAATAGTTTTTATCGTATAAAAGCACCAAAACATAAATATATGATATAAATGAGGTATCGCTGTAATCGTACTGACCCGAAGAATAAAACTGCCTTATCAATTTTACCAAACGCAGAACGGTATAAACGCCCCCCCCAAAAAACGAAATTCATGAATAGCTGGTTTTTGGTCATTCTGCCTCACAAAAATTGGAATAAAAAGCGATCAAAAAATCTCCCATGCCCAAACATGTTACCAATAAAAACGTCAACTTGTCCCGCAAAAAACAAGACTTCACATAACTCTGTGGAGTCAAATATGGAAAAATTATAGCTCTCAAAATGTGGTAACGCAAAAAATATTTTTTGTAATAAAAAGCGTCTTTCAGTGTGTGACGGCTGCCAATCATAAAAATCCGCTAAAAAACCCACTATAAAAGTAAATCAAACCCACCTTCATCACCCGCTTAGTTAGGGAAAAATAAATAAAAAATGTATTTATTTCCATTTTCCCATTAGGGTTAGGGTTAGGGCTAGGGTTAGGGCTAGGGTTAGGGCTAGGGTTAGGTTTAGGGCTAGGGTTAGGGTTGGGGCTAGGGTTAAGGCTACAGTTAGGGTTGGGGCTAAAGTTAGGGTTAGAGTTGGGGCTAAAGTTAGGGTTAGGATTTGGATTACATTTACGGTTGGGAATAGGGTTGGGATTAGGGTTAGGGGTGTGTCTGGGTTAGAGGTGTGGTTAGGGTTACCGTTGGGATTAGGGTTAGGGGTGTGTTTGGATTAGGGTTTCAGTTATAATTGGGGGGTTTCCACTGTTTAGGCACATCAGGAGCTCTCCAAACGCGACATGGTGTCCGATCTCAATTCCAGCCAATTCTGCGTTGAAAAAGTAAAACAGTGCTCCTTCCCTTCCGAGCTCTCCCGTGCGCCCAAACAGGGGTTTACCCCAACATATGGGGTATCAGCATACTTGGAACACATTGGAGAACAACTTTTGGGGTCCAATTTCTCCTGTTACCCTTGGGAAAATACAAAACTGGGGGCTAAAAAATAATTTTTGTGGAAAAAAATAAATCTGTTATTTGCACGGCTCTGCGTTATAAACTGTAGTGAAACACTTGGGGGTTCAAAGCTCTCACAACACATCTAGATGAGTTCCTTAGGGGGTCTACTTTCCAAAATGGTGTAACTTGTGGGGGGTTTCTACTGTTTAGGTACATTAGGGGCTCTGCAAACGCAATGTGATGCCTGCAAACCATTCCATCTAAGTCTGCATTCCAAATGGCGCTCCTTCCCTTCCGAGCCCTCCCATGCGCCCAAACGGTGGTTCCCCCCACATATGGGGTATCAGCGTACTCAAGACAAATTGGACAACAACTTTTGGGGTCCAATTTCTCCTGTTACCCTTGGGACAATACAAAACTGCGGGCTAAAAAATAATTTTGGGGGGAAATTTTTTTTTTTTATTTTCATGGCTCTGCGTTATAAACTGTAGTGAAACACTTGGGGGTTCAAAGTTCTCACAACACAACTAGATAAGTTCCTTGGGGGGTCTAGTTTCCAATATTGGGTCACTTGTGGGGGGTTTCTACTGTTTAGGTACATTAGGGGCTCTGCAAACGCAATGTGACGCCTGCAGACCAATCCATCTAAGTCTGCATTCCAAATGATGCTCCTTCCCTTCCGAGCTCTGCCATGCGCTCAAACGGTAGTTCCCCCCCACATATCAGGTATCAGCGTACTCAGTACAAATTGGACAACAATATTTAGGGTCCAATTTCTCCTGTTACCCTTGGAAAAATACAAAACTGGGGGCTAAAAAATAATTTTTGTGGGAAAAAATGTTTGTTTTATTTTTACGGCTCTGCATTATAAACTTCTGTGAAGCACTTGGTGGGTCAAAGTGCTCACAAGACCTCTAGATAAGTTCCTTAGGGGGTCTACTTTCCAAAATGGTGTCACTTGTGGGGGGTTTCAATGTTTAGGCACATCAGGGGCTCTCCAAACGCAACCTGGCGTCCCATCTCAATTTCAGTCAATTTTGCATTGAAAAGTCAAATGGCGCTCCTTCGCTTCCGAGCTCTGTCATGCGCCCAAACAGTGGTTTACCCCCACATATGGGGTATCAGCGTACTCAGGACAAATTGTACATCTTTTGGGGTCCATTTTCTCCTGTTACCCTTGGTAAAATAAAACAAATTGGAGCTGAAGTAAATTTTTTGTGAAAAAAAGTTAAATGTTCATTTTTATTTAAACATTCCAAAAATTCCTGTTAAACACCTGAAGGGTTAATAAACTTCTTGAATGTGGTTTTGAGCACCTTGAGGGGTGCAGTTTTTAGAATGGTGTCACACTTGGGTATTTTCTATCATATAGACCCCTCAAAATGACTTCACATGAGATGTGGTCCCTAAAAAAAATGGTGTTGTAAAAATGAGAAATTGCTGGTCAACTTTTAACCCTTATAACTCCCTAACAAAAAAAAATGTTGGTTCCAAAATTGTGCTGATGTAAAGTAGACATATGGCAAATGTTACTTATTATGTATTTTGTGTGACATATCACTGTGATTTAATTGCATGAAAATTCAAAGTTGGAAAATTGCGAAATTTTCAAAATTTTCGCCAAATTTCCGTTTTTTTCACAAATAAACGCAGGTAATATCAAATAAATGTTACCACTATCATGAAGTACAATATGTAATGAGAAAACAATGTCAGAATCACCAGGATCCGTTGAAGCGTTCCAGAGTTATAACCTCTTAAAGGGACAGTGGTCAGAATTGTAAAAATTGGCCTGGTCATTAACGTGCAAACCACCCTTGGGGGTGAAGGGGTTAAGGGTGCCTTCTCCCAAAAGCAATTTTAAGATCTCTCCACAGGTGTTCAATGGGATTTAGATTTGGACTAATTGCTGCCCACTTCAGAACTCTCCAGTGCTTCATTTACATACATTTCTGGATGCTTCTTGAAGTATGTTTGGGGTCATTGTCCTGCTGGAAAACTCATGACCTAAGATGGAAACCCAGCTTTATGACAATAAGCACTATATTGTGATATTGCAATAATCCTTTGGACATCTTCAGATTTCATGATGCCTTGCACACAGTCAAGTGTCAGAGGCAGCAAAAAAAAACCAATATATCTTTCACTCTCCACCATATTTGACTGTAGGCACTGTGTTTTTTTCTTTGTAAGCCTTTGTAGGCCTCATTCTGTTTTCGGTATGTAATAGAATGATGTGCTTTACCAAAAAGTTCTTTCTTGGTATCATCTGTCCACAAGATGCTTTCCCAGAAAGATTTTGGCTTCCTCAAGTACATTTGGAAAACTGTAGTCTAGCTTTTTAATGACTGTGGCAGCATTGATGTCATCCTGGGTTTCCTGCCATAGCATTTAATTTCATTCAAATGTCAATGGATAGTTTGCGCTGACACCGATGCACCCTGAGCCTGCAGGACAGCTTGAATTTCTTTGGACCTTGATTGGGGCTGCTTATGCACCATCTGAACTAACCTATCACCAATTTATCCCTGTCATCCACGTCCATAAAGATTAGCTACAGTGCCATGGGTTGTAAACTTCTTGATTTGTGTTGCACTCCGTGGACAAACGAACATAAACATCTCTGGAGATGGACATGCAACCTTGAGATTGATGATATTGTTCAACAATTTTCTCATGTCCTCAGACAGTTCTCTTCTCTTTCTGTTCTCCATGTATAGTGTGGCACATACACACACAATGCAAAGATTGAGTGAACTTCTCCCCTATTTATCGGGATCTAGGTGTGATTTTAATATTGCCCCCACCAGTTACTTGCCACTGGTGAGTTTGAACAAGCATCACATGCTTGAAACAAAGTGTGTGCTCACAATGTTCGAAAGGTCCCATTTTTGAGGTTTTGTGTGAAATTGTGTCCAATTTGCCTTATTTCCCTGTTTTTTTTATGTTGTTCTGGTATACACAAAGGAAATAAACATGTGTATAACAAAACATGTAATTACAATCATTTTCTGGGAGAAATACATCATTTTTTGGAACAATTTCAAGGGTGCCAACACTTTCGTCAATGACTGTATTTCTGCTGGTGGCACACAACAGCTATAATATGTGCCACATTCTTTAAGAGGTGCACACCCCTTAATGAATTTGGTGCATCTTATTCCAGCACTCATTTCCCCAAGACTGGCACACAAACTGCTAGTCTTGATGAAGCAGGGCCATATTGTCTAATTCTTTCCTGAACAGAGCAGAGGAAGTATTGTATGCTATGCTTTAACAGGATTCTGTCACCAGGTTTTTGCTTCCCTATTGGAAAGCAGGCTGATGCAGAGGCAGAGACTCTGATTCCAGCAATGTATCACTATATTGGGTTACTTGCTTGTATTTTGCAGCTTATAACCTATTCTCCTAATGCAGAGCTCTGTATAACCTCGCCTACATCACCGATTGGCAGCTTTCAGTGTACAGTGTGCATATGTAGAAGACCTGGAAAAAAACAAATGTGCAATAGTGTTTTATCCAAGTGACAGGAACACTCTGGTACAGGGAATTTCTCACCTGGTCAGGTTGTGAACCCCAACACACAAAGCGCTGAATGAGGTTGCTGCAGGCCCACACCAGTGTGCACGAAACAAGAAAAGGAGCAGGAACCAGGATAAGGGAATGCGGTTTATTGTTGACGCGTTTCAAAGTAAAGCAAACTTGTGGTTTGTCCTGAAGTAGAAGTTTGTTTTACTTTGAAATGCGTCAATAATAAACCACATTCCCTTATCCTGGTTCCTGCTCATTTCTCTGCAATTATCATTGTATACTTGGCAGCACAGAAAAAATACACTTTTTTCCTTACTTCTTATTTCATACACAGTGCATAGGCAGAAAGCTGCCAATTGCTGGTAAGGGAAGAGATATATGGAGCGCCCCCACGTAAGGGCAATGGGGTACTCGGTACCGGGTCCTTCGGTTCGGGGGATGTCACGGTGGCCTGACCCGGTCCGTGGCCCTTTGAGGGACGTCCAATAAAGAAAAGAGTTTTTATGGTTTTGGGAAAGGTCTTTAAAGGGGAAATGTTCGTGACGCCACCTGTGGTATTCGGTCAGGGTGACCGACACTGCTTAGGGGTCCGCTGGGGTGATGTTATGGCAGCTAGATGATATACCTTCCCACAGGTGAAGTATGTCCCCGGGGATTCCCAGAGTGTAGATGGTGATGGTGCTTGATGTAAGGCGCAGTGAGAAACGAGGACACAAGGTTGCAGTCTCTTTACCTTTACTAAAGGCTTCAGTGTCCACAGTCCAGGGCACCAGATCACAGGGTAGGCAGAGTCCGGCCGGTCCGAAGGCAAATCCAGAGTCTCCTTATCCAGGTGTAAATCAGTAGCCTTCCTCTAGCGCCTGTGTGTTGTAGTACCTCCCTGCTGAGCTCCTCGGTAAGGTCCTCACAACTGTTGTAGATGTTCTAGATGTTATGTCTTCCTCTCTGTCCCCCAGATGGTATGGATAGGACAAACCTGTATGACTGGTGGCCTGAGGCTTTTTACAGGGACCCTAGAGACGCCCCGGCCCCCACAAGTTGCCACCGTGCCTCCTGGGTATATGGTCGGGCAGCCAACGTGGAATCGACTGTCCTGCCAGTCTCTGAAGTAAAGCGTAGAGACTATTACTGCCTCGGTGTTCCGGCTACCGGCTTCTGCGCCTCAGAAGGAGGCAGCCTTTTACAGGGCAGAACTCCTTCTGGTGTTATCTTCTTGTACTATGACTTCGTTTCTCACCCGCTACAATACAATTCTCTTCATGTCCTTCCTTGGGATGCTGCCGCACGTGGGGCAGGCGCAGCTCCGTAGCTTTCTGTCTAGGCCTCTGACAGGATCCCACCCCTGTCAGGGACCTCTCTGTCTGCAGCTCTGTGATGTTCCTCCTTCCCCACTGTCTGCCTGACAGGGACTGCACTGAGCGAAGCTCAGCCACCTTCTGACTAACTTTCTATCCAGCCCACCAGTATTACCTAACTGTGAGGAGTGCCCTAGTAGATAGGAGCAAGGCTCCCCCTGGTGGTCTGGATTGTGAAGTGTGGTGTATGGTTTGTGATACCTGGTAGGAAGATCTCCTTTATTGCCATCAGACGGAATATCGCTCCCCCTGGTGGAAGAACAATATTACTGCAACGACCAGGACTCTGGGGCGCTGCATATACAGAGCTCAAGAATAAGGAAGACTACTGGTAGCAGGCTTAATAGTCCTCTATTGATAATCTCCAGCTGATAAAACAGTGCTTTTTATCAAAGCTACAGAAAGCAGCCCAGTAAGTGGCTACTCTGCCCCTACATGAAGCTGCTCTGAGATTAGGTAACAAAAACCTGGTGAGATTCCCTCTAAAGCAAATGGACATATAGCCTAATTCAATTATTAAGCACAGTGTTGTGTGGAACGTACACAGCTGAATCACAATCTGAACACATACATACAATAAATTCTGACAAGTCATTTGTTATTTTTTAGAGAAAAATCTCAGAATTTAAATTTAATTTAAGGCCATGTGCACACGCTGCGGATTCCATTGCGGAATTTTCCGCAGCGGTTTTGATAAATCCGCAGTGCAAAACCGCTGCGGTTTTTACTGCGGATTTATCGCGGTTTTTATTGCGGTTTCCGCTGCGGGTTTTCACCTGCAGTTTCCTATTGGAGCAGGTGAAAAACCACTCCGGATTCCGCACGAAGAATTGACATGCTGCGGAAAATAAACCACTGCGTTTCCGCATGTTTTTTCCGCAGCATGTGCACTGCGGATTTCATTTCCCATAGCTTTACATGGTAATGTAAATGCATGGGAAACCACTGCGGATCCGCAGCTGCGGAAACGCTGCGGATCCGCAGCAAAATCCGCAGCGTGTGCACTAGGGTGACCACAAAAAATCGATGTTGGAATTTTGTCCGTCTGGACCCCACAAAACGATTCCCCTTTCCGGATATTGAGATAGCCAAAATTTGAGCTCGATCAAACGACGTTAACCCGTGCCGCTCGTCGCTCAAAGTTTGAAAAAATCCGAATTTTTGCCCAAAAAGCTGACATATGAAGCCATAACTCCAGAATGGTAAATAATAAAAACACGCTTAATATCTCAAAAGAAAGCTAATGTTGTTCTTCAAAATTTATATTTTATACATAATTGTTATTTTAAGTCAAACTGAGTTAAAACATCTTTTAGCCCCAAGAACGTGACCTGGTACCACTAGGAGCATACTTCGTATATTTTGTTATTAAGTGATACATTTTTTTTTTTTTTGGTATATTTTTGAGTTTAAAGTAGAAATATAATAAAAAAACAAGTAATACTGATGTCTAATGACTTTTTTTATTTTAAAATATAAAAATGAGGTATTTAATACATATTTAAATAATATAATATATATAATATATATATATATATATATATATAATATAATATATATGATATATATATATTATATATAATATAATATATATATAATATATGTAATATAATATATATAATATAATATAATAATATATATATAATATATTATATATATATATAATATAATATATACGCATGCATTTCTGTCGGATAACTTAGCATGAGCAAGATGCAATTACTAAGCTGGAAAAAGTTCACGCCGCGTGGAGAAGTCTTCAAAAAGACCGGAAGAAAACATCGGAAACGGCCAAGAACAAATTTAAACAGTTTGTTGAAAGGTTGGATGATCTCTTTGATATTGCTCAACAAGATGCCTTGGCTCTGTTGAAATCGGAAGAAGATAAGGCGTTTCTCGTGAAACAGAGGCAGAAGGGCCGCCCAGGTTCCATGGCTGGAGTGGACATCAAGTTGTGTCAAGCTGAAGAAATCAAGGCGCAAAAGGAACTTGCAAAAATGAACCGACAAATCCAAGAAGAAACTTTTGATATTGGTGAGTTTATTTTATTATTATTATTCTAAAAAGTAGATAAACAAATAAGTAAATAGTTTCAATATAATTGAAAGAAAATTGTACAATGCACATGAAAGTATCATTTGGCATCTTTATGATTGAGTTTATATTCTTAAAATAATACCTATTGATAATTAGAAGTAGGTAATTTAGTACCTATGTATTATTACTATTCTGCTAAAACGACAAGTTTTTATAGTCTTTTTTTTCTCTTTCTTTTGTTACTTCTTAGAGACGGATGATGAAGACAAGCTCGAAGAAGGAAAAGAAGAAGAAGATACTGAAGAGGACAACATCTACCAGGAACTTGAGAGCTTGGAGGAAATGGACAACATCCCTGAAGAAGCTGCAGAAGATCCAGGACCATCTGAGAGCAAGAGGATGAAACTTTCATTTGCAAGGGGCGTTAAAGAGATTTTAAACATGAAATTATCCATTGTGTTAGATCAATGTAAGCTATCCGACAGAAATGCATGTGCATATATTATATTATATTATTATATATATATATATATATATATATATATATTATATATATTATATATTATATATATATTATATTATATTATATTATATTATATTATATTATATATATATATTTATATATATTATATATATATATATATATATATATATATTATATATAATATATATATTATATTATATATATATTATATATATTATATTATATATATATTATATATATATATATATTATATTATATATTATATTATTTAAATATGTATTAAATACCTCATTTTTATATTTTAAAATAAAAAAAGTCATTAGACTTATCAGTATTACTTGTTTTTTTATTATATTTCTACTGTAAACTCAAAAATATACCAAAAAAAAAAAAAATGTATCACTTAATAACAAAATATACGAAGTATGCTCCTAGTGGTACCAGGTCACGTTCTTGGGGCTAAAAGATGTTTTAACTCAGTTTGACTTAAAATAACAATTATGTATAAAATATAAATTTTGAAGAACAACATTAGCTTTCTTTTGAGATATTAAGCGTGTTTTTATTATTTACCATTCTGGAGTTATGGCTTCATATGTCAGCTTTTTGGGCAAAAAATCGGATTTTTTCAAACTTTGAGCGACGAGCGGCACGGGTTAACGTCGTTTGATCGAGCTCAAATTTTGGCTATCTCAATATCCGGAAAGGGGAATCGTTTTGTGGGGTCCAGACGGACAAGATTCCCACATTTTTTCAAACCCATATAAGATCTGGTCACCCTAGTGTGCACATACCCTTAATGGCAAAAGAAAGAAACAACATCTGTGTAATAGATAAACCAAACCATCCCTGTGATTGTAATACCAGATGTGTATCAAAAGAGGGCGCAATACAATGAAGAAATGCATAAGATCAACAAGAAGAAAGATAGGCCAATTATTTAAAATGGCTGGATGACGTGGATGTGTTCCTGTTTGATTTTACTATGGAGAGAGTAGATTATTATAAAAAATTATACACTGTACCCCTGGTTATGTAAGCCATTGTGGCATTTTTAGCCTTTAGCTCAGGGCCTGCAGTTACTGGCACTTATTCCGCAGAACATAAAATAACAGTGTATAGTTGTTCGGTGGTGATAGTGACAAGCAGCGGGATATGACAGACCCCATTGAAGCTTTGCAGGGTTTATATACTTTGGGTGGAGCTGTTTGGTGACAGTGGAATTTTTAAATGTGTGAGAACTACACACCATGTATATTGGAATTTCACAGCTTTGTCTTAAGTAGTGAATTCAAAAAAAGCATTAACGCATAGAGATTTGTAAAAAGCATGAGGAAATGGGGAAATGAGCGCAGTATTGGGGCTGTTCAGGAGGCATATTGTGATCAGAAAGAGTCAAAGCGGTTTCTTATTCCAGGGTCCCCCATAATGCCTAGAGAGCTACGGTCACAGTACGCTAGCACTGTACCAAAATAGCAAGGCAGCCTCATTCTCCAGAAAGGGGTCATGTTAACCCAGCACCTAATCCGGAGTGACGCCGTATTGTAAAACCCTCAATGGCTTCACCACTATGGATGAGTAAACCGCTGGAAGTTCCGGTTAAGGTACCCGACCCGAACTTTAGCCACACCTCCCAACTTTTAAAGAACAGAAAGACGGACAGATAATGCAGCACGCGTCGCAAATTTTGGTCACACCCCAACCCATGCCCATTTACCATTTCTTTCTCCCCTGGAAAGAGGAGTTGTCAGAGGGGCGGTGGTAGTGAGGGAAATTCAGCAGACGCCCGAGACATCAGTGCGTAGACCCAAATCTAGGACTGTTTGCAATATACAGGACAGGTGGGACTACAGATGAGCGGATGCTTTCCCAGGTCTCTGGTCCAGCGTGCAGGTCAGTGCTACCTGGCGACTGGACAGGAAGACGCGTATCTCTAACCTTCCGTGGTCCCCGAAGCAGCTTTTGATTAGTCCGGGCAGTGCCACGTTATCTGTGCATCCTTCACATGTCTAGTTGGGACCTGCGGATTATTTTTTGTTCCTTTATTCACAGTCGGAGCTGCCAGAAATTTCTCATCTTTATGTAGCGTCACTATACGGCATCCAGCTTTTTTGTGTCTGTTACCGTGTTCACAAATTGCAGAAACACCGTGTGTTTTTTATTTTTGCTGGATCCACACCAAACTACTCAATAACAATCTTCTCCCCCTTATTTGATGCATTTTTGGTGCAGATGTGAAGCCGCGTTTTTAATGTATTTTTTTATTGTACAAAAAAGCTTTGATTCTGCACTTAAAAAAGTAATAGCAGCTTTTTACATGCTTTTTTAAAAAAATTCCACATAGAAGCATCTAGAGAAAAAAAAAGCACCAAAACAGCACCGTTCAGCAGCGTCCTTGGGCGCTCAGGAGGCACTTTTTTTGTTAAAGTAGTTTTTAATGAGGATTTTTTATTATTTATTTATATAGCACCATTGATTCCATGGTGCTGTACATGAGATGGGGTTACATACAAATTACAGATATCACTTACAGTAAGCAAACTAACAATGACAGACTGATACAGAGGGGCGAGGACCCAGCCCTTGCGGGCTAAGGGTACTGTCACACAGTGGCACTTTTGTCGCTACGACGGTACGATCAGTGACGTTCCAGCGATATCCATACGATATCGCTGTGTCTGACACGCAACAGCGATCAGGGACCCTGCTGAGAATCGTACGTCATAGCAGATCGTTTGGAACTTTCTTTCGTCGCTGGATCTCCCGCTGTCATCGCTGGATCGTTGTAACCAGGGTAAACATCGGGTTACTAAGCGCAGGGCCGCGCTTAGTAACCCGATGTTTACCGTGGTTACCAGCGTAAAATTAAAAAAAAAAAACAGTACATACTTACATTCCGGTGTCTGTCCCCCGGCGTTCTGCTTCTCTGCACTGTGAGCGCCGGCCAGCCGGAAAACGAGCACAGCGGTGACGTCACCCCTGTGCTTTCCGGCTGGCGCAGACACAGTGCAGAGAAGCAGAACGCCGGGGGACAGACACCGGAATGTAAGTATGTACTGTTTTTTTTTTTTTACTTTTACGCTGGTAACCACGGTAAACATCGGGTTACTATGCGCGGCCCTGCGCTTAGTAACCCGATGTTTACCCTGGTTACCAGGGGACTTCGGCATCGTTGGTCGCTGGAGAGCTGACTGTGTGACAGCTCCCCAGCGACCACACAACCACTTACCAACGATCACGGCCAGGTCGTATCGCTGGTCGTGATAGTTGGTAAATCGTTATGTGGGACGGTACCCTTACATTCTACAGGATTATGGGGAAGGAGACAATAGGTTGAGGGTTGCTGCAGCTCTGGCGTTGGTGAGGCGGTAGCTTCAGTAGTGATGAGGAGGCAGCGGGGTCAGTGCAGGCTGTAGGCTTTCCTGAAGAGATGGGTTTTCAGGTTCCGTCTGAAGGATCCGAATGTGGTTGATAGTCAGACATGTTGGGGCAAAGAATTCCAGAGGATGGGGGATATTCGTGAGAAGTCTTGGAGGCAATTGGATGAGGAGCGAATAAGTGTGGAGGAGAGAAGGAGGTCTTGGGAGGACCGGAGATTACGTGAGGGAAGATATCGGAAGATTAGTTCAGAGATATATGGAGGAGACAGGTTATGAATGGCTTTGTAGGTCAGTATTAGTAATTTGAACTGGATACGCTGAGGGAATGGGAGCCAGTGAAGAGATTTGCAGAGGGGGGAAGCAAAGGAATAACGAGGAGAGAGATGAATTAATCGGGCAGCAGAGTTAAGGATGGACTGTAGAGGTGCAAGGGTGTTAGTAGGGAGGCCGCAGAAAAGGATGTTGCAGTAGTCAAGGCGGGAGATGATGAGGGCATGCACAAGCATTTTAGCAGATTGACGGTTGAGGAAAGGACAGATTCTGGAGATGTTTTTGAGCTGGAGGCGACAGGAGGTAGAAAGAGCTTGGATGTGCGGTTTGAAGGACAGGGCAGAGTCGAAGGTTACTCCGAGGCAGCGGACTTCTGGTACGGGGGAAAGCATGATGTCATTGATTGCGATAGATAGGTCAGGTAAGGAAGATCTATGGGATGGAGGAAAGATGATGAGTTCAGATTTGTCCACATTGAGTTTGAGGAAGCTAGAGGAGAAGAAGGAGGATATGGCTGATAGGCACTCTGGGATTCTGGACAGCAGAGCAGTGACGTCTGGGCCAGAGAGGTAGATCTGAGTGTCATCAGCATAGAGGTGGTACTGAAATCCATGGGACTTTATGAGTTGTCCCAAGCCAAGTGTATAGATTGAGAAGAGTAGGGGTCCTAGAACAGAGCCTTGGGGGACTCCAACAGAGAGAGGATGGGATGAGGAGGTAGTGTGGGAGTGGGAGACGCTGAATGTGCGGTTGGAAAGGTACGAGGAGATCCAGGATAGGGCGAGGTCTGCCAAAGGAGGAAAGGATCTGTAGTAGGAGGCAGTGGTCAACTGTGTCAAAAGCAGAGGACAGGTCTAGAAGGAGGAGTACAGAGTATTGTCCATTAGCTTTGGCGGTAAGTAGGTCGTTAGTGATTTTGGTCAGGGCTGTCTCAGTTGAGTGATGGGGGCGGAAACCAGATTGTAGATTATCAAAGAGCAGGTACTGGAGATATCCGTGTGTAACACCCCAGGGTCCTGGTTGTTACAGTGGCATTGCTTTCCTCACGGGGAGAGTGATGTCATGCTTGGAAGCGAGCGAAGATCTCTTCTATCAGGTATACACAAGCATACAACATGTTCACTCCAGGCCAGAAGGGGAAGCTCTGATCCAGCTTATGGGTTGCTCCCCTATATTAATATATTTTGGTCTGGAGGGAAAGTTAGTTAGTTCCTGACAGAGATTGTGAGAAGACAGTGAAGAGAGATAAAGGACTGAGGGGCCGTGCAGCCACAAGAAAGAGCTGCAGCTCCTGGACAGAAAGGCAAACAGATTTGTAGTGAGCATGCAGGAGAGCGAAGCACAGGTGAGTGACAACTGGAGAGGACAGCTGCTATTGGGCTACCTCCCTGCAAAGCGCAGATACCGGTAGCCGGAGGACCGAGGTTGTGAGGGACTCCAAGACTTACAGCAGAAACCGGCAGGGCAGCTGGACTACACTTAACCTGTCCACCCTAATACCCAGGAGACACAGTGGCGCATAGAGCCTGGGTCATGATAGAAACTCTGTAAAAAGGCTCAAGTCACCTGTCATATGGGTTAGTGTCCCACCTTTAAGGATGACAGAGAGAAGATGACAGAAGCCACAGGCATTAAAGGACTACACCACCGTGCTAGTAGGAAGGCTTTTAACTCCACCTGGTAAAGGTGACTCTGAACTCGCTTCCAAGCCGGCCGGACCCTGCCTGTACCTGTGATCTGGAGTCCTGGACTGCGGTTGCCTGAAGCCTTCAGTAAACCAGGTAAAGAGACTGCAAACCTGTGTCCTCCGTTCTTTACTGCACCACTCACCATCCTCATCTATACACGGGAGCCCTGGGGACCTACTTCACCTGTGGGAAGTTATACCATCTAGCTGCCATAACATCACCCCAGAGGACCCCTTTAAGCAGCGCCGGTCCCCACTGACTGAATACCACAGGTGGCGTCACGAACACAAATTTTATTCCAAACCCCTTTTAGGGCACTCCCTTTAACATGGGCGCCCAGGGCCACGGACAGGGTCGCCGCCACCGTGACACATCCTCTTAAGTACCAGACCAAGTACCGAGTATCCCCAGACCCTGGCGGGCGACTCATTTTGGCGTCACAAACAGGATGAACCGACCCATTGAAGTTGATCATGTGCGCCTAAGAGACTGTGATTTGTTGTGAGACTGTTGAACTGTGAATTTCCACCCAAACTGCTGCCATTACAGTGCCACGGGGAGTGCAGGAGAAGAAAGGCGTACCATCGTGGGCGGAGACTAACTGTGCAGCGCGAAAAGTCATGAACGCCCCCATCCAGTGTTACTATACAATGAGGACATGTCCATCGCCAGGGAGGTCCGCTCCTGATCTGTTATGGCGGGAACCAAAAGAAGAAAAAGCCCCGCCCTGGGAGAACAGAGCAGGAGCAGCACGTGTGAAAAAGATGGCAACCGGTGGCCACCCGGAGGGTGGAGAAGCAGCCGAGGACTGTCCCGGACGATGGGAGGAGGACCCGGACCTACCGCCACTTGAGGATCCGGACTTCCTGGGAGCGCAAGTGGAGGAGCTGAGTCACCAGCTCCTGAGTACAGAGCTGACCGTGGTGAAAAGATGGAAGGCGGTCCTGTGCAGAAAGAACGTGCTGGAGGAGCCGCGGCCTGTCCTGCGACCAGCGACTGCAGCTTCAGCAGCAGAGCAGACCAGCACCGGAGGGATCACATCAGAAGCAGGTATGGAGAACGACCCTGCTCTGATGACCGACCCGACTCCAGCGACAGCTCCTGCCCCAACCACTGACCCCGCTCCAGTGACTGAGCTTACCACCACCGACGAGACACTGGTAGGCCTGCTCCCAGCACCATCAGCCCCCGACCTGGTTGGGGCCATTACAACATTCCCTGGGACCAGGAATCCGGCATGGAGAGGCACATGAGCGCTCCGCTGACGCCCATAGGCACACCACAGGAGGTGAGCGCAGAGGGTGTAGTCTTTCAATGGGACAATCCAGGAGCAGAGCTGAGCGGGTTCCCTGGGGAGGCCTAACCGGAGGGGTCCCATATAGAAGTCCTCAGCTGGGAGGAGTATGGCCAGCGTTTGGAACTAAAGTGGAAAAAGAAAGAGGAGGAGGGTGAAGCCCGGCGTAGGGCTATAGAAGAGCGCAATCTATGGGCCAAAGCTCAGGCCTGTAAGGCCAATAGATTAGACCGGGGCCCATGGAGACAGGGCATTATAGTGGCATTCCACCTTCAAAAAGGTTGGGGTTTCCTTAAAGAGCCTGGACTGTTGGCAGAGGTTTTTGTCACCCGACGTGATCTTGAATCTCACCTCCTGGAGGGGCACCCGGATAGGGATCTCTACCCAGGAGTTTGTGTCACCTACACCCATCACTGGGGTGAAAAAAGGCTGATACGCTCTAAATGTAAGAAAGAACAAACTGACAGCTGCCTGCCCTGAAACATCAGCCAAGCCAAAGTCACCTGCAAGTAGTACAGCCCCAATGCCTGCAAAAGTAAAGTCAGTGCCTTCAACAGTAAAAATGCAATGTACAGTGTGCTCATGGGCTACACAAACTGAAGTAGAAACACAGTGTAGGAGCACTCAAACCCCCATAGTGGGGACAGACCAAATTTTCATTATCCCAGGAATAAGACTGGAACCCAATATGAGTGAACGTAGCATCCAGGTGCTACCAAAGCAGCAAGATTAAATAAGAAAAAGTGAAATGACTGTAAAGAGTTAAAAGTTAACCTGTTTGGTTATGTTCCTGTTGTTTAAGCTTAAAGGGAACCTGTCACCCCCAAAATCGATGGTGAGGTAAGCTCACCGTCATCAGGGGCTTATCTACAGCATTCTGTAATGCTGTAGATAAGCCCCCGATGTTACCTGATAGAGGAGAAAAAGAGGTTAGATTATACTCACCCAGGGGCGGTCCCGCTGTGGTCCGGGTCCGATGGGTGTCTCAGGTCCGGTTCGGAGCCTCCCATCTTCATTCCATGACGTCCTCTTCTGGTCTTCACGCCGCGGCTGCGGCGCAGGCGTACTTTGTCTGCCCTGTTGAAAGCAGAGCAAAGTACTGCAGTGCGCAGGCGCCGGGCCTCTCTGACCTGTCCCGGCACCTGCGCACTGCAGTACGTTGCTCTGAGAAGTTACCCTGTGAGGGAAGTAAATAGTGTTTTATATGCGAGATCACTTTAACTAAAGAGAGTCTTAAAGGGAGCATGTCACCCCCAAAATCGAAGGTGAGCTAAGCCCACCTGCATCAGGGGCTTATCTACAGCATTCTGGGATGCTGTAGATAAGCTCCCGATGTATCCTGAAAGATGAGAAAAGGAGGTTAGATTATACTCACCCAGGGCCTCTCTGACCTTTCCCGGCGCCTATGCACTGCAGTACTTTGCTCTGCCCTCCATAGGGCAGACAAAGTACACCTGCACCGGAGCCGCAGCGTGAAAACAAGAAGAGGACGTCATCGTAAGAAGATGGGAGGCCCCGGACCACGACACCTATCGGACCGGACCGCAGCAGGACCGCCCCTGGATGAGTATAATATAACCTCTTTTTCTCATCTTTCAGGATACATCTAGAATGCTGTAGATAAGCTCCTGATGCCGGTGGGCTTAGCACACCTTCGATTTTGGGGGTGACAGGTTCCCTTTAACCCCTTTCTGCCATTGGACGTACTATTCCGTCCATGTGGGGTGGGCCCTAATTCCCAAGGACGGAATAGTACGTCCAGCACGATCGGCCGCGCTCACGGGGGGAGCGCGGCCGATCGCGGCCGGGTGTCAGCTGCCTATCGCAGCTGACATCCGGCACTATGTGCCAGGAGCGGTCACGGACCGCCCCCGGCACATTAACCCCCGGCACACTGCGATCAAACATGATCGCGGTGTGCCGGCGGTACAGGGAAGCATCGCGCAGGGAGGGGGCTCCCTGCGGGCTTCCCTGAGACCCCCGGAGCAACGCGATGTGCGCGTTGCTGCGAGGGTCTCTTACCTCCTATCCCTGCAGGCCCCGGATCCAAAATGGCCGCGGGGCTGCATCCGGGTCCTGCAGGGATTACTTCCGGGTGCCGTGCAGGCTGCAGATGAAAGCTGCAGCCTGCACGGCTGTAAGTGAGATCGGTGATCTGACAGAGTGCTGTGCACACTGTCAGATCACCGATCTGTAATGTCCCCCCCTGGGACAAAGTAAAAAAGTTAAAAAAAAAATTCCCACATGTGTAAAAAAAAAAAGAAAAAAAAATTCCTAAATAAAGAAAAAAAAAAAATATTATTCCCATAAATACATTCCTTTATCTAAATAAAAAAAATCAAACAATAAAAGTACACATATTTAGTATCGCCGCGTCTGTAACGAGCCCACCTATAAAACTATATCACTAGTTAACCCCTTCAGTGAACACCGTAAAAAAAAAAAAAAAAACGAGGCTAAAAACAACGCTTTATTCTCATACCGCCAAACAAAAAGTAGAATAACACGCGATCAAAAAGACAGATATAAATAACCATGGTACCGCTGCAAACGTCATCTTGTCCCGCAAAAAACGAGCCACCACACAGCATCATCAGTGAAAAAATAGAAAAGTTATAGTCCTCAGAATAAAGCGATGCAAAAATAATTATTTTTTCTATAAAATAGTTTTTATCGTATAGAAGCGCCAAAACATAAAAAAAATGATATAAATGAGGTATCGCTGTAATCGTACTGACCCGAAGAATAAAACTGCTTTATCAATTTTACCAAACGCGGAACGGTATAAACGCCTCCCCCAAAAGAAATTCATGAATAGCTGGTTTTTGGTAATTCTGCCTCACAAAAATCGGAATAAAAAGCGATCAAAAAATCTCCCGTGCCCGAGCATGTTACCAATAAAAACGTCAACTCGTTCCACAAAAAACAAGACCTCACATGACTCTGTGGACTCAAATATGGAAAAATTATAGCTCTCAAAATGTGGTAACGCAAAAAATATTTTTTGCAATAAAAAGCTTCTTTCAGTGTGTGACAGCTGCCAATCATAAAAATACGCTAAAAAACCCGCTATAAAAGTAAATAAAACCCCCCTTCATCACCCCCTTAGTTAGGGAAAAATAAAAAAAATTAAAAAATGTATTTATTTCCATTTTACCATTAGGGTTAGGGCTAAGGTTAGGGCTAGGGCTAGGGTTAGGGCTAGGGTTAGGGCTAGGGTTAGGGTTAGGGTTGGGGCTAGGGCTAGGGTTAGGACTAGGGTTAAGGCTAGGGTTGGGGCTAGAGTTAGGGTTGGGGCTAGGGTTGGGGCTAGGGTTAGGTTGGGGCTAGGGTTAGGGTTGGGGCTAGGGTTAGGGCTAGGGTTAGGGTTAAGGCTACAGTTAGGGTTGGGGCTAAAGTTAGGGTTAGGGTTGGGGCTAAAGTTAGGGTTAGGGTTTGGATTACATCTACGGTTGGGAATAGGGTTGGGATTAGGGTTAGGGGTGTGCCTGGGTTAGAGGTGTGGTTAGGGTTACCGTTGGGATTAGGGTTAGGGGTGTGTTTGGATTAGGGTTTCAGTTATAATTGGGGGGTTTCCACTGTTTAGGCACATCAGGGGCTCTCCAAACGCGACATGGCGTCCGATCTCAATTTCAGCCAATTCTGCGTTGAAAAAGTAAAACAGTGCTCCTTCCCTTCCGAGCTCTCCCGTGCGCCCAAACAGGGGTTTACCCCAACATATGGGGTATCAGCATACTCGGAACACATTGGAGAACAACTTTTCGGGTCCAATTTCTCCTGTTACCCTCGGGAAAATACAAAACTGGGGGCTAAAAAATAATTTTTGTGGAAAAAAAAATATTTTTTAATTGCATGGCTCTGCGTTATAAACTGTAGTGAAACAATTGGGGGTTCAAAGCTCTCACAACACATCTAGATGAGTTCCTTAGGGGGTCTACTTTCCAAAATGGTGTCACTTGTGGGGGGTTTCTACTGTTTAGGTACATTAGGGCCTCTGCAAACGCAATGTGACGCCTGCAGACCATTCAATCTAAGTCTGCATTCCAAATGGCGCTCCTTCCCTTCCGAGCCCTCCCATGCACCCAAACGGTGGTTCCCCTCCACATATGGGGTATCAGCGTGCTCAAGACAAATTGGACAACAACTTTTGGGGTCCAATTTCTCCTGTTACCCTTGGGAAAATACAAAACTGGGGGCTAAAAAATAATTTTGGGGGGAAAATTTTTTTTTTAATTTTCACGGCTATGCTTTATAAACTGTAGTGAAACACTTGAGGGTTCAAAACTCTCACACCACATCTAGATGAGTTGCTTAGGGGGTCTACTTTCCAAAATGGTGTCACTTGTGGTTTTTTTTTACTGTTTAGGTACATTAGGGCTCTGCAAACGCAATGTGACGCCTGCAGACCATTCCATCTAAGTCTGCATTCAAAATGGCGCTCCATCCCTTCCGAGCCCTCCCATGCGCCCAAACAGTGGTTCCCCCCCACATATGGGGTATCAGCGTACTCAGGACAAATTGGACAACAACTTTTGGGGTCCAATTTCTCCTGTTACCCTCGGTAAAATACAAAACTGGGGGCTAAAAAATAATTTTTGTGGGAAAAAAATGTTTGTTTTATTTTTACGGCTCTGCATTATAAACTTCTGTGAAGCAGTTGGTGGGTCAAAGTGCTCACTACACCTCTAGATAAGTTCCTTAGGGGGTCTACTTTCCAAAATGGTGTCACTTGTGGGGGGGTTTCAATGTTTAGGCACATCAGTGGCTCTCCAAACGCAACATGGGGTCCCATTTCAATTCCTGTCAATTTTGCAGTGAAAAGTCAAACGGCGCTCCTTCCCTTCCGAGCTCTCCCATGCGCCCAAACAGTGGTTTACCCCCACATATGGGGTATCAGCGTACTCAGGACAAATTGTACAACTTTTGGGGTCCAATTTCTTCTCTTACCCTTGGGAAAATAAAAAATTGGGGGCGAAAAGATCATTTTTGTGAAAAAATATGATTTTTTATTTTTACGGTTCTGCATTATAAACTTCTGTGAAGCACTTGGTGAGTCAAAGTGCTCACCACACATCTAGATAAGTTCCTTAGGGGGTCTACTTTCCAAAATGGTGTCACTTGTGGGGGGTTTCAATGTTTAGGCATATCAGGGGCTCTCCAAACGCAACATGGCGTCCCATCTCAATTCCAGTCAATTTTGCATTGAAAAGTCAAATGGCGCTCCTTCGCTTCCGAGCTCTGTCATGCGCCCAAACAGTGGTTTACCCCCACATATGTGGTATCGGCGTACTCAGGACAAATTGTACAACATCTTTTGGGTCCATTTTCTCCTGTTACCCTTGGTAAAATAAAACAAATTGGAGCTGAAGTAAATTTTGTGTGAAAAAAAAGTTAAATGCTCATTTTTATTTAAACATTCCAAAACTTCCTGTGAAACACCTTAAGGGTTAATAAACTTCTTGAATGTGGTTTTGAGCACCTTGAGGGGTGCAATTTTTAGAATGGTGTCACACTTGGGTATTTTCTATCATATAGACCCCTCAAAATGACTTCAAATGAGATGTGGTCCCTAAAACAAAATGGTGTTGTGAAAATGAGAAATTGCTGGTCAAATTTTAACCCTTATAACTCCCTAACAAAAAAAAATTTTGGTTCCAAAATTGTGCTGATGTAAAGTAGACATGTGGGAAATGTTACTTATTAAGTATTTTGTGTGACATATCACTGTGATTTAATTGCATAAAAATTAAAAGTTGGAAAATTGCAAAATTTTTAAAATTTTCGCCAAATTTCCGTTTTTTTCACAAATAAACGCATGTAATATCAAAGAAATTTTATGACTATCATGAAGTACAATATGTCACGAGAAAACAGTGTCAGAATCACCGGGATCCGTTGAAGCGTTCCAGAGTTATAACCTCATAAAGGGACAGTGGTCAGAATTGTAAAAATTGGCCCGGTCCATAACGTGCAAACCACCCTTGGGGGTGAAGGGGTTAAAGTAGTATACCTGTAAAGGGTAGTCGCCGTCATATATAGTAAAGTTTATTTTTGCTGAAAAGTCATTTGTATTTTGTATATATGTTCTTGCAAAGTTTAAAGTATTAATTACCTCCCATAAAGGGAAGCCGACGTTTACACCTGTTTTACCTGTTAACCAGCATTTAAAAATGTTTTTGTATGTCTTTAATAACCTGTTACTATTGTTCTTCTTTTCCCAGTCCGAGAGTACTGGATTTAACGGGGAATATATATATTCTGGTCTGGAGGGAAAGTTAGTTAGTTCCTGACAGAGATTGTGAGAGGACAGTGAAGAGAGATAATAATAATAATATAATAATAATCTTTATTTTTATATAGCGCCAACATATTCCGCAGCGCTTTACAGGTTGCACACATTATCATCGCTGTCCCCGATGGGGCTCACAATCTAAATTCCCTATCAGTATGTCTTTGGAGTGTGGGAGGAAACCAGAGAACCCGGAGGAAACCCACGCAAACATGGAGAGAACATACAAACTCTTTGCAGATGTTGTCCTTGGTGGGATTTGAACCCAGGACTCCAGCGCTGCAAGGCTGCTGCGCTAAACACTGAGCCACCATGCTGCCCAAGATAAAGGACTGAGGGGCCGTGCAGCCACGAGAAAGAGCTGAAGCTCCTGGACAGAGATAACACAGAAAGACGAACAGATTTGTAGTGAGCGTGCACAAGAGCGAAGCACAGGTGAGTGACAACTGGGGAGGACAGCAGCGATTGGGCTACGTCCCTGCAAAGATCAGATACCGGTAGCCGGAAGACTGAGGTTGTGAGGGACTCCAAGACTTACAGCAGAAACCGGCAGGACAGCTGGACTACACGTAACCTGTCCACCCTAATACCCAGGAGACACAGTGGCGCATAGAACCTGGGTCATGATAGAGACCCTGTAAAAAGGCTCGAGCCACCTGTCATATGGGATAGTGTCCCACCTTTATGGAGGACAGAGAGAACTGTGAGGACCTTGACAGAAGCCACAGGCAGTAAGAGACTACACCACCGCACTAGTAGGAAGGCTTTTAACTCCACCTGGTAAAGGGGACTCTGAACTCGCTTCCAAGCCGGCCGGTAGCTGGTGTCCTGGACTGCGGTTGCCTGAAGCCTTCAGAAAACCAGGTAAAGAGACTGCAAACCTGTGTCCTCCAATCTTTACTGCACCACTCACCATCCTCATCTATACACCAGGAGCACTGGGGAGCTACTTAACCTGTGGGAAGTTGTACCATCCTAGCTGCCATAACATCACCCCAGAGGACCCCTTTAAGCAGCATCGGTCCCCACTGACAGAATACCACAGGTGGAGTCATGAACACAAACTTTATTCCAAACCCCTTTTAGGACATTCCTTTTAACATGGGTGCCCAGGGCCACGGACCGGGTCTCCGCCCCGTGACACATCCTCTTAAGCACCGGACGCGGTACCGGTACCGAGTATCCCCAGGCCCTGGCGAGCGACTTACGTGTCCGTGTGTGTACTATATGCGGCACACGTGTAGCAACCGTGTGCCGCCCGTGTCCTGCATCAGTACCACACCGATGGCTGAGGGAAGCAGCACTACAGTAAGCGCTGTTCCCCTGCTTGTGGTGCTGCAGCCAGCTGTCATTCCTTCTCCCCTGCTCGGCCGCCGAGCAGGGGAGAATGAATGAAAGAAAAAGCCGAAGTGGGGTTGCTCCTATATTTTTAAACCAACCCGGCAAAACTCACAGGTGCGGGCTGCTATTTTCAGGCTGGTAAGGGACCATGGATATTGACCCCCCAGCCTAAAAACAGCGACCCGCAGCTGCCCAGGAAAGGAACATCTATTAGATGCACCAATTCTCGAGCTTTTCCCGATTCTTCCCACCCTGTAGCAGTGGCAAGTGGGTTAATGAGGGGTTAATGTCACCTTCCTATTGTAAGGTGACATTAAGCCGGCTTAGTAATGGAAAGGAGTCAATAAGACACCTCTCCGTTACTAATCCTATAGCTGTTAAAGGGTTAGTAAAGCACCACACAGTAAGAAAAAAAAGTCTTTTTATTAAATCAAACAATAAACACAGTTTTTCCATCTTTATTAGTCTGCCATCCCAAGCAAAGCCCTCGATCTCCTGTAAAAAATGTCAAAATAATAAACCAACAATATACCCATTACTGTCCGGCATACAGTCAGTTCCACCCAGTAATCCATATCTAGGGGAGCATACAGTTTACAACCAGGAGTGCTGCTAATGCAACCTGTTGTGAATTCTGCTCTTGGGCTCCCTCCGGTGGTTATAAGTGGTAGTGCTGCTGTCTCTGGATCGCAGCATTCATCAGGTGTGTCAAGTTTTTGCAATCCTGACTGGGCTATTTAGCCTTGCTTGACCCTTTAGTCAGTGCCAGTTGTCCATTGTTCCTGGAGGATTCACATCCCTGCCTGCTCTCTCCTGCTTTGCTGTTCATTTCAACAAAGATAAGTTCTGGCCTTGATTTTTGCTGTCCACATGCTGTGGCCTTATTGTTCAGTTCTTTTCCATGTTTTTGTCTTGTCCAGCTTGGTCTGTATAAGGATTTGTTTAGCCAAACTGGTATCTCTGGAGATGCAGATATACCCTCCATATCTTTAGTTAGCTGTGGAGATTTTGTATTTTCTGTGGTGGATATTTTCTAGTGTTTTAATACTGACCGCATAGTACTCTGTCCTATCCTTTCTATTTAGCTAGAAGTGGCCTCCTTTGCTAAATTCTGATTTCAGTCTGTGTATGTTTTTTCCATCTCCTCTCACAGTCAATATTTGTGGGGGGCTGTCTATCCTTTGGGAATTTTCTCTGAGGCAAGATAGTTTTCCCTTTTCTATCTCTAGGGGTAATTAGTCCTCCGGCTGTGTCGAGATGTCTAGGGAGCGATAGGTACATTCCACGGCTACTTCTAGTTGCGGTGTTAAGTTCAGGGTCTGCGGTCAGTACAGGTACCACCTTCTCCAGAGTACGTCTCATGCTGCTCTTAGGCCACCAGATCATAACAGTACAACTGGCCCACAATGAGTTAACCGCATCTCAGAAGAAGGGAAGGAAAGTGCTGAGCCATTTTTTTTTCTGTAGTCTGTTGTGTGTTTTTTTTTTCCCTCTTTACCTCTGGGTGGCTCAGGAGTTCGGCGCTGGTATGGATGTTCAGGGATTGGCTTCTCGTGTGGATCAACTTGCTGCTAGAGTACAGGGTATTTCCGATTATATCGTTCAGACTCCGGTTTTAGAGCCTAGAATTCCAACTCCTGATTTGTTTCTTGGGGACAGGTCCAAATTTTTGAGCTTTACAAATAACTGTAAACTGTTTTTTGCTCTGAAACCCCGTTCCTCCGGTGATTCCATCAAGCAGGTTAAAATTGTTATATCTCTGCTGCGTGGTGACCCCCAGGATTGGGCATTTGCCCTGAAACCTGGGAATCCGGCATTGCTTAATGTAGACACCTTTTTTCAGGCGCTTGGGTTATTGTATGATGAACCTAATTCAGTGGATCATGCTGAGAAGACCTTGTTGGCCCTGTGTCAGGGTCAAGAAGCGGCAGAATCATATTGCCAGAAATTTAGAAAATGGTCTGTGCTGACTAAATGGAATGAGGATGCCTTGTCGGCAATTTTCAGAAAGGGTCTTTCTGAATCCGTTAAAGATGTTATGGTGTGGTTCCACACGCCTGCTGGTCTGAGTGATTCTATGTCTCTGGCCATTCAGATTGATCAGCGCTTGCGCGAGCGCAGAGTTGTGCACACTATGGCATTGTCTTCCGAGCGGAGTCCTGAGCCTATGCAGTGTGATAGGATTGTGTCTAGAGCTGAACGACAAGGATTCAGACGTCAGAATAGGTTGTGTTTTTACTGCGGCAATTCTGCTCATGTTATTTCTGATTGCCCTAAGCGTACCAAGAGAATCGCTAGTTCTGTTACCATCAGTACTGTACAACCTAAATTTCTGTTATCTGTGACCCTGATCTGCTCGTTATCGTCATTTTCTGTCATGGCATTTGTGGATTCAGGCGCCGCTCTAAACTTAATGGACTTGGAATTTGCCAGACGTTGTGGTTTCCCCTTGCAGCCTTTGCAGAGTCCTATTCCTTTGAGGGGCATTGATGCTACACCGTTGGCTAAAAATAAACCTCAGTTTTGGACACAGCTGACCATGTGCATGGCGCCAGGCCATCAGGAAGATTGTCGTTTTCTGGTGTTGCGTAATTTGCATGATGCTATTGTGCTGGGTTTCCCATGGTTACAGGTGCATAATCCGGTATTAGATTGGAAATCTATGTCTGTGACTAGTTGGGGTTGTCAGGGGCTTCATGGTGACGTTCCTTTGATGTCAATTGCCTCCTCCCCCTCTTCTGAAATTCCTGAGTTTTTGTCAGATTTCCAGGATGTATTCAATGAGCCCAAGTCCAGTTCCCTTCCACCGCATAGGGACTGTGATTGTGCTATTGACTTGATTCCAGGCTGTAAGTTCCCTAAGGGCCGACTTTTCAACCTGTCTGTGCCAGAACATACCGCCATGCGGAGCTATGTTAAGGAGTCCTTGGAGAAGGGGCATATTCGGCCATCTTCTTCACCATTGGGAGCAGGTTTTTTTATTGTTGCCAAAAAAGATGGCTCCTTGAGACCCTGTATTGATTATCGCCTCTTGAATAAGATCACAGTCAAATTCCAATACCCTTTGCCTTTGCTTTCTGATCTGTTTGCTAGGATTAAGGGGGCTAGTTGGTTTACTAAGATTGACCTTCGAGGGGCATATAATCTTGTTCGTATTAAGCAGGGTGACGAATGGAAAACTGCGTTTAATACGCCCGAAGGTCATTTTGAATACCTTGTGATGCCATTCGGACTCTCTAATGCTCCATCTGTGTTTCAGTCCTTCATGCATGATATATTTCGGAATTATCTTGATAAATTCACGATTGTATATTTGGATGATATTTTGATTTTTTCAGATGATTGGGAATCTCATGTGAAACAAGTCAGGATGGTATTTCAGATCCTTCGTGATAATGCCTTGTTTGTGAAGGGGTCTAAGTGCCTCTTTGGAGTACAGAAGATTTCTTTTTTGGGCTTCATTTTTTTCTCACGTCGATAATAGTGCCAATAAAAAACTGGTTGTATCTCACCAATTGCAGACTGGAGTACCACATAGATGAATAAGGGTCCCCGGGAGGGTCCAGCAAAAAAGAAAAGAGTGGAGTAATGTGTAAAGGGATGGGGAACCGTTCCCTACTCCCCTGTCGTGCCCCAGCATTGACTCCTGTCCTTACAAGGACAGGCCCAGATGAGCCCCGTACTGGACACCCCCCACCAGATATGTTAGAAAGTAACGCCTCCCAACGCGTTTCTTCTCCAATCGCAGAGATTCATCAGGGGAGTTCCATAAATCTGTGAGCTAAATCTTGCTCAGATATATAGTCTTGAGGGCAACAGCAGTGGCTATGTGTCCTCTGGTATCAGAGAAATTTCTGTGTGGCCATCTGCCACAACCGGTGAGTGAACCAGATATGGCACCCGCTGCCTATTTATAAAAGTAATGGGCGATATCCCCCAGGAAGCTGGAATAAGAGTGCACGCCCCCCTGTGCGCCATACCTCAGTTATTCTCTGCACCTAACTGCGCACCACGTTCCTGGCACGCACGCCGGCTCCTGTGAATTACCCGTGTCCGGCCGCCGCTTGTACTAAGCGCGCCAGATAACCGGAAATGCCGGCGCCATATTGGAGTTGGAGTAAAGGTGAAAGTAAAGCCCCCCTTGTGCGCCATACCTCAGTCATTCATTGCGCCTCGCTGCGTTCCACATTCGTGGTACGCACGCCGGCTCCTATAGATGACAGGTATCCGGCCGTCGCTTGTACAGAGCGCCCCGGAAAACCGGAAGTGCTGGCGCCATATTGGACAGACAACTTCCGGTGCGCCGATAATCATATGCGTTCCAGAGGTGGGACGCACAGCGTGACGTGAAGGTGAATGCGCCATCGTAGCCCTATAACTGGCAAAACATAGCAACGACTGTGCGTTCCAGCCTGGAACGCAATAGCGATATGCGACTCCAGAACCCTACATTGCCACAACATTTGCTATAAGGCCATAACATATCCTTTGTCTCATCCACATTCATCCTCTACAAAAACCTTAGTTGGCTGGAAGTGTCCACGCCAGCAGTGTATGTGTGCACCATCTTGCCTCTCTTTGTAACAAGATCTTATCAAAATCACCTCCCCTGGGTGGTAGAGACACCTTGTCAATCCCCAAGAAGGCAACAGCCTTGACATCTCCACCATGCTTGATGTTTACATGTCTGGCAATGGGGGTATCCCTCTGATTACGGATATCCCCCAAATGTTCCCCTACCCGTCTCCTGAGTTCACGGGTAGTTTTGCCAATGTAGGAGATACCACAAGTGCACACAGCCCGATACACCACCCCTTTGGACTTACAGTTAATGAACTGCTTGATGGTATATGTTTTCTGTGTGCGAACATTATGAAATTCTTTGGCCGCCTGCATTGATTCGCATGCGACGCAGCTGCCACACCTATAGCAACCCCGAGGTCTTTTGGGCAGCCAGGTGGATTGAACCGGTGTGGTAAGGTGACTGTGTACCAGTCGATCCCCCAATGTTCTACATTTTCTGTAAGTCACCTGAGGTACCGTACCCACTGCCTCCTTGAGGTCCTCATCCATCGCAAGAATGCCCCAATATTTATTTAGGACCGCTCTCACCTGTGGAGCCCCATTGTCATATGCACAGACCATTCTGATGGTATTGGAGCCATTGTTCTCCCTACTACGTGGTATCAGTAAATCACCTCTGACTCGAGTTCTAGCATGCTGATATGCCTCCCTCAGCACCCGATCAGGGTACCCCCTCTCCAAGAACCTGGATATAAGATCTCTTGCTTTGGTCCTGAAGTCTGCCTCATCAGAACAATTCCTTCTCAGGCGGAGGTATTGGCCCTTAGGTATGCCTTTTTTAAGGGAGCATGGATGGTTACTGTCCCACCTTAGTACTGAATTCGTGGAGGTAGGTTTTCTAAAAATTGAGGTATCCAAACCATCCCCACTGTTTTTAGAAATCAAGATATCAAGAAACGGGAGACTTTCCTCCTCCAACTCAGATGTGAATCTTAAATCAAGATTGTTAAGGTTTAGTGTTGACATAAATTCGTGGAAGGTTTCTCTGGTACCCTTCCAGAAGACAAATATATCGTCTATATAACGGACCCAAAGGTCAATATAGACAGTAAAATGTTCATTTGCCTCAGTAAATACGGTAGTGTCCTCCCACCAGCCCAGGAACAGATTGGCGTAGCTAGGTGCACATGGGCTACCCATAGCGGTGCCCCTGAGCTGGTGGAGGACCTTCCCGTCAAAGAGGAAGTAGTTGTTATTGAGGACATACTCAAGAAGGGTCAGCAGAAACTCATTATGGGAAACAAACTGTTGTCTCCTAGTACTAAGGAAGTAGCGTACCCCCCGCATCCCACAGTCATGTGGGATAGAGGAATACAATGACTCCACGTCAATGCTTGCCAAGAACGACCCAGGTTCAATAGAGATCCCCTCCAACCTACGTAACAGGTCCATGGTATCCCTGATATACGAAGGGAGGGATATCACAAATGGTCTTAGAATCTGGTTGATATAGGTACCGATGTTCTGGCAGATACTGCCTATCCCCGACACAATGGCTACGGGGCAGGATCACTATTCTGTTCTCTGTTTTTCCCCTGGTTGGAGAGAATCTGGCACTGATGGGTCATAAACCATGTTAATTACATTGTGATCCCTTCCAGTAATCGGGGATGTATACATTGATTTTGGACAAACGTTACTAATTACTAACTTTGCTGCGGCCATTGTTTGCTAATTTATCATTTTCTTATGGGCATTATCTATCTGTTAATTTCCCCCCCTCCCCTCCTCCCCCTTTCTTCACCCCTTCCCTCTCTCTCTCCCATCCCTCTGAGATGATGTGTATATATGTTGCACACATACATTGCTGGCGTGGACACTTCCAGCCAACTAAGGTTTTTGTAGAGGATGAATGTGGATGAGACAAAGGATATGTTATGGCCTTATAGCAAATGTTGTGGCAATGTAGGGTTCTGGAGTCGCATATCGCTATTGCGTTCCAGGCTGGAACGCACAGTCATTGCTATGTTTTGCCAGTTATAGGGCTACGATGGCGCATTCACCTTCACGTCACGCTGTGCGTCCCACCTCTGGAACGCATATGATTATCGGCGCACCGGAAGTTGTCTGTCCAATATGGCGCCAGCACTTCCGGTTTTCCGGGGCGCTCTGTACAAGCGACGGCCGGATACCTGTCATCTATAGGAGCCGGCGTGCGTACCACGAATGTGGAACGCAGCGAGGCGCAATGAATGACTGAGGTATGGCGCACAAGGGGGGCTTTACTTTCACCTTTACTCCAACTCCAATATGGCGCCGGCATTTCCGGTTATCCGGCGCGCTTAGTACAAGCGGCGGCCGGACACGGGTAATTCACAGGAGCCGGCGTGCGTGCCAGGAACGTGGTGCGCAGTTAGGTGCAGAGAATAACTGAGGTATGGCGCACAGGGGGGCGTGCACTCTTATTCCAGCTTCCTGGGGGATATCGCCCATTACTTTTATAAATAGGCAGCGGGTGCCATATCTGGTTCACTCACCGGTTGTGGCAGATGGCCACACAGAAATTTCTCTGATACCAGAGGACACATAGCCACTGATGTTGCCCTCAAGACTATATATCTGAGCAAGATTTAGCTCACAGATTTATGGAACTCCCCTGATGAATCTCTGCGATTGGAGAAGAAACGCGTTGGGAGGCGTTACTTTCTAACATATCTGGTGGGGGGTGTCTAGTACAGGGCTCATCTGGGCCTGTCCTTGTAAGGACAGGAGTCAATGCTGGGGCACGACAGGGGAGTAGGGAACGGTTCCCCATCCCTTTACACATTACTCCACTCTTTTCTTTTTTGCTGGACCCTCCCGGGGACCCTTATTCATCTATGTGGTACTCCAGTCTGCAATTGGTGAGATACAACCAGTTTTTTATTGGCACTATTATCGACGTGAGCACCTTTGTTTATTATTTGTTTGTTCAATTTTAATGATTATAGTAAAAGTTATGTTTTAATATAGGGGTATACTCTTCTAGCTGATATTCACTGTTCTCCCTAAGAGTTGTGCAACAGCTTGGTTATTTCAAGCTGCAGCTGTATTTCTTCATTTTTTCTCCCTCATCTATAGAAATGGATCCGGTTAAGGTTCAGGCCATTCATGATTGGATCCAGCCCACATCCGTGAAGAGCCTTCAGAAATTTTTGGGCTTTGCTAATTTTTATCGCCGTTTCATTGCCAACTTCTCCAGTGTGGTTAAACCCCTGACCGATTTGACGAAGAAAGGCGCTGATGTGACGAATTGGCCCTCTGCGGCTGTTTCTGCCTTTAAGGAGCTTAAACGCCGATTTACTTCTGCCCCTGTGTTGCGTCAGCCGGATGTTTCTCTTCCTTTTCAGGTTGAGGTTGACGCTTCTGAGATTGGGGCAGGGGCCGTTTTGTCTCAGAGGAATTCTGATGATTCCTTGATGAAACCGTGTGCCTTCTTTTCTCGAAAGTTTTCGCCTGCGGAACGCAATTATGATGTCGGCAATCGTGAGTTGTTGGCTATGAAGTGGGCATTTGAGGAGTGGCGACATTGGCTTGAGGGGGCCAAGCACCGTATTGTGGTCTTGACCGATCATAAGAATCTCATTTACCTCGAGTCTGCCAAACGGCTGAATCCTAGACAGGCCCAATGGTCCCTGTTTTTCTCCCATTTTGATTTTGTGGTCTCGTATCTTCCGGGTTCTAAGAATGTTAAGGCTGATGCCCTCTCTAGGAGCTTTTTGCCTGATTCTCCTGGGGTCCTTGAGCCGGTCGGCATTCTGAAGGAAGGGGTGATTCTTTCTGCCATCTCCCCTGATTTACGACGGGTTCTTCAGGAATTTCAGGCTGATAAACCTGACCGCTGTCCAGTGGGGAAACTGTTTGTTCCTGACAGATGGACTAGTAAAGTGATTTCGGAGGTTCATTGTTCTGTGTTGGCTGGTCATCCTGGGATTTTTGGTACCAAAGATTTGGTTGGTAGGTCCTTTTGGTTGCCTTCTTTGTCACGGGATGTGCGTTCTTTTGTGCAGTCCTGTGGGACTTGTGCGCGGGCCAAGCCTTGCTGTTCCCGCGCTAGTGGGTTGCTTTTGCCTTTGCCGGTCCCTGAGAGGCCTTGGACGCATATTTCTATGGATTTTATTTCGGATCTTCCGGTTTCCCAGAGGATGTCGGTTATCTGGGTGGTTTGTGACCTGTTTTGTAAGATGGTTCATTTGGTACCTTTGCCTAAGTTGCCTTCCTCTTCTGATTTGGTTCTGTTGTTTTTTCAGCATGTGGTTCGTTTGCATGGCATTCCGGAGAATATTGTGTCCGATAGAGGTTCCCAGTTTGTTTCTAGGTTTTGGCGGGCCTTTTGTGCTAGGCTGGTGTTATGATTTTCCCAATGGCAGGGAAATCAAAAATAACAAACGGACTAGCTCTCGGGTGATGGAAACTAAAGTGACCGTGACCTGAACCTGACACAACACTGGAAGTAGCCGGGGAGTGTTTCCTACGATGCCCTAGACACCACGCGCCAGCCGGAGATCTAACTACCCCTATCAGAGGAATATACAGGCCTGCCTTACCTCCAGAGATGAACCCCAAAAGGAGATAGCAGGCCCCCACAAATATTGACGGTGAGTCAAGAGGAAAAGACATACGTAGGATGAACAGCAGATTTAGCACAGTGAGGTCCGCTTACTAGATAGCAGAAGTACAGGAAAGAGTTACTTCACGGTCAACTTCAAAACACTACTCAAAAACACCATCCTGAAATTACTTTAAAACTCCAGTGACAACTCATGCCACTGGAGTGGCAATTTCAGTCCACGAGAGCTTCCAGCTGCAGAGAGTCACATTGCAGATAGCTGGACAAAAAATAACATTAACTAGGAACAAAATTCAACTTAGCTGAACTGGAACTTGAGGCAGGAGAATGCAACAGAATGCTACTGATACATTGTTGGCCGGCATCAGACCAGCAGCCAAGCAGCCTTAAATAGGAAACTCCCCTAATGGGTGTCAACAGGTGATCAAGGATAGAAGAAGGCAAATAAGTGGCAATACCATAAAACACCACCGGGGGAGCCCACAAACAGAATTCACAACAGGCTGGGCATTGATTTGTCTTTTTCTTCCGCGTTTCATCCTCAGACAAATGGCCAAACCGAGCGAACTAATCAGACTTTGAGATGCTTTGTGTCTGCTGATCAGGATGATTGGGTGGCTTTCTTGCCATTGGCCGTGTTTGCCCTTAATAAGTTCTGCTACCTTGGTTTCACCCTTCTTTTGTAACTCTGGTTTTCATCCTCGTTTTTCTTCGGGATAGGTTGAGCCTTCTGATTGTCCTGGGGTGGACTCTGTGGCTGACAGGTTGCAGCAAATTTGGGCTCATGTTGTTGACAATTTGGTGTTGTCTCAGGAGGGGGCTCAGCGTTTTGCTAACCGTCGTCGGTGTGTTGGTTCCTGGCTTCGGGTTGGGGATTTGGTCTGGTTGTCTTCCCGTCATGTTCCTATGAAGGTTTCTTCCCCTAAGTTTAAGCCTCGGTTTATTGGCCCTTATAGGATTTCTGAGATTATCAATCCAGTGTCTTTTCGTTTGGCCCTTCCAGATTCTTTTTCCATCCATAATGTTTTTCATAGATCTTTGTTGCGGAAATATGTGGTGCCCGTTGTTCCCTCTGTTGATCCTCCTGCCCCGGTGTTGATTGATGGGGAGTTGGAGTATGTGGTTGAGAAGATTTTGGATTCTCGTTTTTCGAGGCGGAAGCTTCAGTATCTTGTCAAATGGAAGGGTTATGGCCAGGAGGATAATTCTTGGGTTGTTGCCTCCGATGTTCATGCTGAGGATTTGGTTCGTGCCTTTCATTTGGCTCGTCCGGATCGGCCTGGGGGCTCTGGTGAGGGTTCGGTGACCCCTCCTCAAGGGGGGGTTACTGTTGTGAATTCTGCTCTTGGGCTCCCTCCGGTGGTTATAAGTGGTAGTGCTGCTGTCTCTGGATCGCAGCATTCATCAGGTGTGTCAAGTTTTTGCAATCCTGACTGGGCTATTTAGCCTTGCTTGACCCTTTAGTCAGTGCCAGTTGTCCATTGTTCCTGGAGGATTCACATCCCTGCCTGCTCTCTCCTGCTTTGCTGTTCATTTCAACAAAGATAAGTTCTGGCCTTGATTTTTGCTGTCCACATGCTGTGGCCTTATTGTTCAGTTCTTTTCCATGTTTTTGTCTTGTCCAGCTTGGTCTGTATAAGGATTTGTTTAGCAAGCTGGTATCTCTGGAGATGCAGATATACCCTCCATATCTTTAGTTAGCTGTGGAGATTTTGTATTTTCTGTGGTGGATATTTTCTAGTGTTTTAATACTGACCGCATAGTACTCTGTCCTATCCTTTCTATTTAGCTAGAAGTGGCCTCCTTTGCTAAATTCTGATTTCAGTCTGTGTATGTTCTTTCCCTCTCCTCTCACAGTCAATATTTGTGGGGGGCTGTCTATCCTTTGGGAATTTTCTCTGAGGCAAGATAGTTTTCCCTTTTCTATCTCTAGGGGTAATTAGTCCTCCGGCTGTGTCGAGATGTCTAGGGAGTGATAGGTACATTCCACGGCTACTTCTAGTTGCAGTGTTAAGTTCAGGGTCTGCGGTCAGTACAGGTACCACCTTCTCCAGAGTACGTCTCATGCTGCTCTTAAGCCACCAGATCATAACAGCAACCGCTCACGACTGTAAACTACTGGGGAATGAATTAGACGCTGCGCGCGCAGGCTCAGTAACTAGTGGTGATGTCACTGAGTCTGTACTTGCTGCTTCTCATTCATTGAATAGAAGCTGGGAGAAAAGCTGTGATGTGATGGGACGCAGAACTGAGCCCTCAAATCAGGATAGTCCTGCCATATCTGGGATGATTGAGAGAAATGCTTTAGCCCAAAATTTGGGTCAGGTATCAGGTGCAGTTGGAGTTGCAGGAGGCTCACAAAGGGGGTCCCGAGCAGTCCCTAATACGGCACATGGGCCATGGTTGTCCTATACTTGTTATAACAGATTTATACACCTGTGGCAAAAAGACTGAATGAAACCGTGAATTCATGATTACCAGATATGTCTCACTACTTTTGTACATGCAATATCTATAAAAAGTAGCTATCCATGTGTGAGGGGAGCCAGGGCCATAGTCATGGCTGGCACATATTGCTCAATCACCCCCTGGTATCCCACCATATACATGCAGCGCCCCAGAGTCCTGGTCGTTGCAGTAATGTCGCTCTGCCACTAAGGGGAGTGATGTTACGTCTGATTGCATTAAAGGAGTTTCTCTGACCAGGTAACACTCACACTACACTTCACACTCCGGCCACCAGGGGGGGGGGTTCTATCTAGTAGGCCACTCCTCACACTCTGGTAAAACTGGGGGTTGGACAGGAAGACGGAGGGAGAAGTAACTGGGAAGAGCTAGTGAGAGGACCTGTCAGGGATGAGATCCTGGCAGACTCCTAAGAGCAGAACTAACCAGTGAACAACGGGAATACAGTAAAGAGGAATTAGGACCAGAAGGAGTCGTGCTGTTAGACCGAGGCAACATCCTTCTGAGGCGCAAACAGTCGGTGGCCGGAACGCCGAGCAAGTAAGAGACTTTAAGTACTACTGCAAACCACGGCAGGACAGCCAATTATAGGTTGGCTGTCTCACACAAATCACCTAAGCAGACAACGGAGGCAGCTGTGGGAGAGGGGCGACTCTAGGGTCCCGGAAGAACTCCAGGCCTACCCCGTCATACGGGTGGTCCCAACCATAACACCGGGAGGGACGGAGAGAACGAACATCAGAGACAGACAGAATCAGTTGTGAGGACTATCCCGGGAGCTCAGCAGGGAAGGACTACAACACACAGCGCTAGAAGGTAGACACTGATTCCCACCTGTAAAGAGAACTCCTGATGTGCCTTTGGACCGGCCGGTCTCAAACAGCCCTGTTGACAGCGCTCTGGACTGAGGATTCTAAAACCTTCAGTAAAGAGGTAAAGAGACTGCAACCTGGTGTCCTCGTTATTTACTGCACCGCACCACCATCCACATCCATCATATCTATCACTGTACGCCCCTCAGCAGGGTCACGGACCGGGCCTAGCCACCGTGACAACCCCAGAGCAGAGACTCAGAGGCCCGGTACCGGGTACCCCTCGGCCCTGCGGCAGTGGGGGCGCTACAATTTGGCGTCACGAACAGGATCTACTTAAGCCTGAGGAATCGGGTCATGTGTGCCTTGGAACTGTGATTTATTGTGCTTGGACTGTAACTTATTGCAAAGACTGTGCGTTGACAATTGCCGCCAGGAGTTCACGCCACGATTCGCCATCGCAGTGTGCGGAGGGAGGAGCCTCAGCTTCGTGGGCGGGACCGGCCAAAAAGAAGCGCGGAACGAGAAAGCGCGGTAACGTGCCGATCCCAGAAGAGGAACTCCGATCTCCAGCAGGTTAGTGGAGGAAGGGCCAGCCATGTCCGAGTCGGGAGGAGCGGAGGAAGAGGCCGCAGCCGGGGACGCAGGGGCACCTCCGGGACCCGCAGCGGGCGAAGCCGCGGCCCTAATACAACCACCGGTTGCCGCAGAACCCGCTGTTCCCCTCAGCCATTCGGACGCTGCCGCTAACACAAAAGCCATAATGCCCTTCTCTATGCCGTACCTGCCCGGAGCGGCCTGGCTCCCACGATACTCTGGGGAGTCGCATACATTCACTGACTTTAAGGAAGGGCTCTGCAGCCTGCTCGAGTTCTATCCCCTGACAGAGCTGCAGAAGGTTCATATGATAACCGGCCAACTCTTTGGGGCGGCTCTGAGAGAATTGAAGTTCTGGCCCGCCGAGGATAAGGGAACTGCACAGCAGATTTTTGCAAAGCTTAAAGCTACCTTCGATACTCGCACTGCTACAGAAATTAAACTGACTTTCTATGGATGCAAACAGAGACCGCAGGATAGCTTACGGGACTATGCCCTTAATCTCCAGGAGGCGATGCGGGCCATTAAGCAGAGTGACCCCGGCAGCATGCAGGATGAGGATAAAATCCTGAAGGAGCGGTTCATTGAGGGGCTCCTGTGCAGTCACCAGCGGGGCCAATTGCACTTCCTGGCCATGCAAAATCCAGACTTGACTTTTGCGCAATTCAAAGATAAAGCTATCCAGGCATTGCAGGAGCGACAGCCCAGCCGTGCAGCACCTCCCCGGCGTCCCGCTCTCACATACCACCAGGAGGTGGCGTCGGATGCCCCAGTCGCCGCCGAGGCCGATGCCCAGAGCCTAGAGGACGACTCCCCTGCAGGACTTTGTCTCCAGATGCAGGAGCTAACCAAGAGCGTTGCTGCCCTGGCCCGGACGGTGCAGTCCCTACAGGAGGCCCCCAAGGAGAAGATCCAGCTGGCCTCCAGACCAGAGGATGTCCCTTGGATGCGACAGAGGAGGACTCCGCCGACCAGAGGCCGGAACGACGATCGCTTCCACCAGGACGGACGACCCATCTGCCGCCGCTGTCACCAGGTGGGCCACCTTGCAAGGTACTGTCCTTTAAACGAGCAACCCCTGGGGCAAAGGGCCAACCCCCAGGAGTAGGACGGTCAGGCCTGCAGCATTGGAGAACCAAGTACATTGGAGGACGACCAGTTCTCCCTGTAGTGGTTGATGGAATCCCCTTGAACGCTTTGCTGGACACCGGTTCTCAGGTGACGACTATACCTTACGTGCTTTATAAACGGTATTGGGAGGACACTGATATTACTCGTGGCCCTGATGATGATTTCACCATAATAGCCAGTAATGGTCAGCCGTTGCCACAAGTGGGGTATAAGGAGGTCACCATCAAGGTGGGGCGGGTGGAATTGAAAGCCCAAGGGATTGTGATTGTTGATATTGATCGTCGAGAATGTAATCCCATGATGACTCTTGGTACTAATGTTATAGAAAATTGTCTTGCAGAAGTTATTGTTTTGTTGCAACAGGTGGCAGAAACCGCTGGCCACAGTGAGCAACGTGCCCTGCAGAAGGAAATCAGAGCTCTGATGCAGAGACAGCAGGTAGAGCTGACTGGTGGTGAGATTGGTCGTGTCACTGTGAGTGATTCAAACCCCATCGCGATACCCCCCAGGAGTGAAATGTTAATATGGTGTCGGGCAGCCATAGGCCTCAGGGGAAAGGACTTCCAGGCCTTGGTAGAACCCGTATATTCAGACAATAGGCCTACTATTCTGACAGCCCGGGGGGTGGTCGACGTTCGTCAGGGGAGAGTGCCCGTACGTGTCCTCAATTGTGGGGAGGAAGAGGTTCACCTCACCAAGTATGCCACACTCGCCAAATTATTCACTGTTAATAATAGTGTGATACAGACACCTGAACCCTTGGTCCCGTCAAACGTGGCGGAGGACAACGGTTCTGCAGAGCACTCGAAAGATTGGTGTCGGGAATTGCATGTGGGCACTGACTCTACCCCATCCCATCAAAAACAGGGGGCCTACAGGGTGGTACACGAGTACGAGCAGGTATTCAGAAAACACCCCTTAGATTTTGGGCAGGTGAAAGGGATCCAACGTCATATCCCCACGGGAGATCACCGACCCATAAAAGAGAGATATCGCCCTGTACCCCCAGCTCATTACCAGTGTGCCAAGGACATGTTGCGGGAAATGAAGGAGGCTGGGGTGGTGAGAGACAGCTGTAGCCCCTGGGCAGCTCCGTTAGTCCTTGTTAAAAAGAAAGATGGTACAATGAGGATGTGTGTTGATTACAGGCAGTTGAATCGCATTACACATAAGGACGCATACCCACTGCCCAGGATAGAGGAGTCTCTGGCTGCCTTAAAATCTGCTAACTACTTCTCTACCTTAGATCTCACCAGTGGGTACTGGCAGGTTCCTGTAGCGGAGGCGGACAAAGAGAAGACGGCCTTCACGACACCAATGGGTCTCTGCGAGTTCAATTACATGCCCTTCGGATTGTGCAATGCTCCCGGGACGTTCCAGAGGATGATGGAGTGCTGCCTGGGACACATGAACTTCGAAACCGTGCTGCTGTATTTGGATGATGTCATTGTCTTCTCTAAGACCTACGAAGACCATCTGAAGCACCTGGCCGAGGTGTTTGAAGCCCTGTCCAACTTTGGCTTAAAGGTGAAACCGTCCAAGTGTCATCTGCTGAAACCTAAAGTGCAGTACCTGGGCCATGTGGTGAGCGCTGAAGGAGTGGCCCCAGACCCCGACAAGGTCACGGTGATCAAGGACTGGCCAAGGCCCAGTGACCTTCACGAAGTCCGACAGTTCCTCGGCCTGGTAGGCTATTACCGGAGGTTCATTAAGGACTTTACCAAGAAGGCCGCACCCTTGCAAAACCTGTTGGTGGGCCAACCAAAGAAGACCAAGGGGAGGAACACCCCCTTTGATTGGAACGAGGAGCTGGAGGGATCCTTCGCTTGTTTGAAGTCGGCACTGACGGGAGAAGAGGTACTGGCTTACCCCGAATACGACCAACCGTTTGTGCTGTACACAGATGCCAGCAATGTGGGATTAGGAGCCGTGCTGTCCCAGGTCCAGAAAGGCAAAGAAAGGGTGATCGCTTACGCCAGCAGGAAACTCCGTTCCACGGAAAGAAACCCTGACAACTACAGTTCTTTTAAGCTGGAATTCCTTGCCATCGTCTGGGCAGTGACAGAGAGGTTCAAACACTACCTGGCCTGTTATGACCCCAATGGCGAGGGTCTCAGAGGAATAAGTAAGTCTGCGAAGTACAAAAATCCAGCTCATAGGGCAGTGGTAACTGGGTTGACCATATAACTACTCCTAACGCCAACACTAGAAGTAGCCGGGGAACATGCCTACGTTGGTCGCTAGATGTCTCGCGCCAGCCGGAGAACTAACTACCCCTAGAAGAGGAAAACAAAGACCTCTCTTGCCTCCAGAGAAAGGACCCCAAAAGTAGGATACAAGCCCCCCACAAATAATAACGGTGAGGTAAGAGGAAATGACAAACATAGAAATGAACTAGGTTTAGCAAAGAGAGGCCCACTTACTAATAGCAGAATGTAGTAAGATAACTTATATGGTCAACAAAAACCCTATCAAAAATCCACGCTGGAAATTCAAGAACCCCCGAACCGTCTAACGGCCCGGGGGGAGAACACCAGCTCCCTAGAGCTTCCAGCAAGGACAGGATACAGATTAAGTACAAGCTGGACAAAAATGCAAACAAAAACAAATAGCAAAAAGCAAGAAAGCAGACTTAGCTTAATCTAGCAGGAACCAGGATCAGTAGACAAGAGCACAACAGATTAGCTCTGATAACAACGTTGCCAGGCATTGAACTGAAGGTCCAGGGAGCTTATATAGCAACACCCCTGAACTAACGGCCCAGGTGAGCAAACAAGGGATGACTGAAATACCCAGAGTCAAATCACTAGTAACCACCAGAGGGAGCCAAAAAGCAAATTCACAACACTGGCCTCCGCGAAATTCACCGTCTTCACGGATAACAATCCGCTAACGCATCTGGATACTGCCAAACTCGGGGCCTTGGAACAGCGGTGGATGGCCCGGCTGTCCAACTACGATTTCACCATCAAGTACCGGGCGGGACACAAGAATGCCAATGCCGATGCCTTGTCCCGAATGCCCAATTTGCCAGAAACGGGAGAAGACCCGGAGGCACTTGAAGAGGTGGAGCTGCCTGCATTCCATCGCCCCAAAGCCACTCAGAACTCTCATCATGTGAAGAACAGGCACAGGAACCAACCGGATGCCACGCTGAATCCCCTGCCCCATCACGGGTGGGCGGAGACCCAGGATGGTGACCCCGCGGTCCGTCGGGTGAAAGAGCTCTTGACGCAGGCAGGGTTGCATCCCGGCCCAGATGATCCACAGGAAACCCAACAGCTGTGGAAGGGGAGAAGCAAATTGTTTATCCATGATGGCAAGCTGTGCAGGAGGAGCATCGACCCACGTACTCATGAATTGGTGTGGCAGATAGTGGTGCCAAGGCGAGATGCGCCCATGGTTCTGGGAGCCTACCACGATGGAGCCGGACACTTCGGATGGAGGAAGCTAGAGAGGCTACTCCGAGGGAGGTTCTATTGGATTGGCATGAAGAGAGCCATTGAGAAGTGGTGTCGGGAGTGCGGTCCATGTAGCCTACGCAGGAAGGACCGTGGCAGCCAACGGGCTCCCCTGCAGCCTATCATCACCAAACGGCTGCTCGAACTGGTCGCGCTGGATCATGTGAAGTTGACACCTAGCCGGTCAGGCTATATCTACGCTCTTACCATCGTAGATCACTACTCCAGATTTTTGGTGGTTGTACCTGTCAAGGATCTAACGGCCAGGACTGCCGCCAAGGCCTTCCAGCAGTACTTTTGTAGGCCCCATGGCTACCCAGAGAAGGTACTGACCGATCAGGGACCAGCATTCGAAGCAGAAGTGTTCCAAGAGTTCTGCCAACTGTACGGGTGTAAGAAGATCCGAACCACGCCGTACCATCCTCAAACCAATGGGATGTGCGAGAAGATGAACCAGGTGGTGATCGACTTATTGAAGACCTTGCCCGTAGAGGAACGGAACCTGTGGCCGACAAAGTTGCCTGACTTGGTGGATATCTACAATCACATCCCAGTAAATTCCACCAACTGTACTCCAGCGTACCTAATGAGGGGAAGGCCTAGCCAGTTACCCGTTGATCTGGACATGGGGGTCCTAGTCCCCGAAGATACCTCGCCGGATGCAGATTGGGATGCAGAAAGGCAGCGAAGGTACCGCAAAGTACAGGAGTGCGTGGAAAGAAGTCTCGCCCAGGCTAGGCAAAAACAAGAAAGGGACTACAACCAGCACGCTCCTGCGATTCCCCTGTCACCTGGTGAGCAAGTACTTAAACGAAAGAGGAGACTACACAAGCTCGATGACCAATGGGAAGCGGAACCGTATACCATCCTGCCATCCGACTTCGACAACACGAAGGTCTGTCTCATCAGCAAGGACAGAGGGGAGACCTCGACAGCGGTATCCAGGGATCACCTTAAGGTCTGCCCCGATAAGTTGAGAGAGAGGGACATGGCCCCAAGAATCTCCCCGCCGGTGGAAAAGGAGAAGATGATCCATACCGTCCTTGGTGACTTTCCCCAGTCCTGGACTCAAATAAATCAGGCCATCGTGGTACCTGTTCTAACGTTTCAACAGCCGGACCCACCAGAAGCGATGGTGGTACCAGATCATCCGGTCCCGCAACCTCAACAAGCCCTACCTGAAGATGCCATGCCAACCGTTGAACCGGCAAATCCTCCCTCTGCTATCGGTGAATCTGCTGTACCCACTGTTGATAGCAGCTGCTCTGAGAGCCCCAACCAGCCAGTGCTACCCAGACTCACCAGAAGTGTAGCTAGAAGACAGTGCACTACACCAGCGGTAGCAAGCATAGCGGGCCCTGTTAGGACAATAGCAACCCCTGCGCTGCGAAGGTCCACACGCAGCACTCAGAACCAAACTCCCCTCCGCTACAAAACTTGGAGGTATTAGCGAGGGCTGCTATTTAGTTGAAAATGTTTGTGTGCATATCTTTTGTTACAGGTTTTAAAATGGACAATAGAGTAATGGACGGTGAATTGCTCAAAAACTTTCCAAAGGGGGACCCCTTTGTTTACCCGGGGTCCCCGCTGTTTCAACCATTGAACTGAGAGTCATAAACTGTGCATGACCTAACTTTTGCAACGTTCAAGAGTCCTCACCTCCCATAAAGGGAAGCACTGTTATGTTTAATTGTTTATGCTATTTCAAAATTTTGTGTGTTTTCTGTTAACATGTATTGTTGTTCTTGTTTTCCCAGTCCGGGAGTACTGGATTTAACCGGGGGGGGAGTGCAGCGCCCCAGAGTCCTGGTCGTTGCAGTAATGTCGCTCTGCCACTAAGGGGAGTGATGTTACGTCTGATTGCATTAAAGGAGTTTCTCTGACCAGGTAACACTCACACTACACTTCACACTCCGGCCACCAGGGGGGGGGGGGTTCTATCTAGTAGGCCACTCCTCACACTCTGGTAAAACTGGGGGTTGGACAGGAAGACGGAGGGAGAAGTAACTGGGAAGAGCTAGTGAGAGGACCTGTCAGGGATGGGATCCTGGCAGACTCCTAAGAGCAGAACTAACCAGTGAACAACGGGAATACAGTAAAGAGGAATTAGGACCAGAAGGAGTCGTGCTGTTAGACCGAGGCAACATCCTTCTGAGGCGCAAACAGTCGGTGGCCGGAACGCCGAGCAAGTATGAGACTTTAAGTACTACTGCAAACCACGGCAGGACAGCCAATTATAGGTTGGCTGTCTCACACAAATCACCTAAGCAGACAACGGAGGCAGCTGTGGGAGAGGGGCGACTCTAGGGTCCCGGAAGAACTCCAGGCCTACCCCGTCATACGGGTGGTCCCAACCATAACACCGGGAGGGACGGAGAGAACGAACATCAGAGACAGACAGAATCAGTTGTGAGGACTATCCCGGGAGCTCAGCAGGGAAGGACTACAACACACAGCGCTAGAAGGTAGACACTGATTCCCACCTGTAAAGAGAACTCCTGATGTGCCTTTGGACCGGCCGGTCTCAAACAGCCCTGTTGACAGCGCTCTGGACTGAGGATTCTAAAACCTTCAGTAAAGAGGTAAAGAGACTGCAACCTGGTGTCCTCGTTATTTACTGCACCGCACCACCATCCACATCCATCATATCTATCACTGTACGCCCCTCAGCAGGGTCACGGACCGGGCCTAGCCACCGTGACAACCCCAGAGCAGAGACTCAGAGGCCCGGTACCGGGTACCCCTCGGCCCTGCGGCAGTGGGGGCGCTACATACATACAATGTCCCCTTTGCAGCGTACCTTCTGTAGCGCCTTCTGTACCATCAGGGTTCCCTCTGGTCTGCTGTGGGTTCACTCCTGCTGGTTCCACATAAAGAAAGACAGAGTCCAGTTTCAACTTGTAACAAACAACTTTACATGAATTTTTTCACAGTACATCCAGATTAGTTGCAGCAACTTCACAGGGATCATCAAAGTACACATCCTTGTCTATTCCTGTGCTTTTCCCTACTTCTTCCAGAATTTTCCCAAGTTGTACCATTTCATCCAGTACCGCAGCATTCCTTCTGTCCAGCTTTACTACCTTCAGGGCCGCGCTTAGTAACCCGATATTTACCCTGGTTACCATTGTAAAAGTAAAAAAAAAACCAGTACATACTCACCTTCTGATGTCTGTCACGTCCCCCGGCGTCCGCGCTGCTGCTCAGAGCTTCCTGCACTGAATGTGTCAGTGCCGGCCGTAAAGGGTAAATATCGGGTTACTAAGCACGGCCCTGCACTTAGTAACCCGATGTTTACCCTGGTTACCCGGGTGCTGCAGGGGGACTTCGGCATCGTTGAAGACAGTTTCAACGATGCCGAAGTCGTTCCCCTGATCGTTGGTCGCTGGAGAGAGCTGTCTGTGTGACAGCTCCCCAGCGACCTAAACAGCGACGCTGCAGCGATCGGCTCGTTGTCTATATCGCTGCAGCGTCGCTGAGTGTGACGGTACCTTTAGACCATCGTCGGAAACGCGTTTGCATAATTTTTTTATGATTTTTAGAGATGAAGTTGCGATTTCCTTTTTCTATTTTTGCACAATAAAGTTTGTTTTTTAAAGGGAACCTGTCACCCCCAAAATGGAAGTTGAGCTAAGCCCATTCTGGAATGCTGTAGATAAACCCCCAATGTATCCTGAAAGATGAGAAAAAGAGGTTATATTATACTCACCCGGGGGCGGTCCCGCTGCGATCCGGTCCGATGGGCGTCACAGTCCGGTCCGGGGCCTTCCATCTTCAAAGGATGACGTCCTCTTCTTGTCTTCATGCTGCGGCTCCGGCGCGGGCGTACTTTGTCTGCCCTGTTGAGGGCAGAGCAAAGTACTGCAGTGGCAGGCGCAGGACCTCTCTGACCTTTCCCGGCGCCTGCGCACTGCAGTACTTTGCTCTGCCCTCAACAGGGCAGACAAAGTACACCTGCGCCGGAGCTGCGGCGTGAAGACAAGAAGAGGACGTGATCGTAAGAAGATGGGGTGCCCCGGACCAGACCACGACGTCCACAGCAGCGGGACCGCCCCTGGGTGAGTTTAATCTAACCTCCTTTTCTGATCTTTCAGGTTACATCAGGGGCTTATCTACAGCATTCAAGAATGCTGTAGATAAGCCCCTGATGCCGGTGGGCTTAGCTCAACTTCCATTTTGGGGGTGACAGGTTCCCTTTAATGGAAGATTCTGACGCTAAATCACTGTTTTTTGCTTCTGCCGACCTCTCTCCCATTACAAGTCTCTGTTCATGGATCGTCTTATGGATGAGATGAGTTTTTTTTTTGCCTTTTGTGATTATATACATGTCATACACTTTGCTGGACTGTAATACACTGTAATATGATTTTATTTGCATGAAAATATGCAGCAGAACTTTGCCTAGATGAGCGTCTCACACTCAGATGCAGCAGCTGGTGGTAAGTGACATGCGGGCAGGGAGGTGTTTAACATAGAGGTGATCATATGCTGCAATATTTTCTTGGGAGGGTGAGGAAAGGACAGTGCGTTTTTAAAAACACAACCAAGGGACAGGGGTTTTGAAACCTCCTTAACGCTTCCAACCTCTGCTGCTTAACTGCAATTCACTCTGTCAGATCAGTCAGTAAGAATTTAGGGCACTCTTACATGGTGCTATTTTACATCAGTATTCATTAACAGACCCCATGAGAGGATCCAAAACACAGAAGAGGTGACAGTGATTCAGTTATTTTTCTCTGTGCTTGTTCCCTCTGGTTTTTAGCTTACAAATACTGATATAAATTACTGCGCAAAATACTAATTGTGTGAATGAGGTGAGGAAGCTGCTGGTAATCCTGTAATTTATAGTGATGAGCGAGTATCATGCAGCTACGTCGACATAAACTAAATCTCCGAGCACGCCAAAGTACTTGGAGACAACCCGAGCATGCTCAGAGAAACCCGAGTAATGAGCACATTCGCTCAACGCTAGTAATATACTATGAGTCCTTACTCCAAGGATGAGTGCACACTAGTGTTGAGCATTCTGATACTGCAAATATCGGGTATCGGCCGATATTCGCTGTATCGGAATTCCGATACCGAGTTCCGATATTTTTGTGATATCGGAAATCGGAATCGGAAGTTCCTATAAGTTCCCAGGCGTGTGCGGTGAGTAGGTGCGTATGGTTCCCAGGGTCTGGAGGAGAGGAGACTCTCCTTCAGGCCCTGGGATCCATATTCATGTAAAAAATAAAGAATAAAAATAAAAAATATGGATATACTCACCCCTCCGACAGACCCTGGACCTCAGCGGTGCAACCGGCAGCCTCCGTTCCTAAGAATGCAGTGAGTGTAGGACCTGCGATGACGTCACGGCTTGTGATTGGTCGCGTGAGCGGTCACATGAGAGGTCACGCTACCAATCACAAGCTGCGACGTCATCGAAGGTTCTTCACTCTGCATTCTTAGGAACGGAGGCAGACGCTTGTAGCGGTGACAGCCAGGGCTCGTCCGAGGGTGAGTATATCCATATTTTTTATTTGAATTCTTTATTTTTTACATGAATATGGGTCCCAGGGCCTGAAGGAGAGTTTCCTCTCCTTCAGACCCTGGGAACCATCCAGGATCACTTCCGATATTTGTGTCCCATTGACTTGTATTGGTATCGGGTATCGGTATCGGCGATATCCGATATTTTTTGGATATCGGCCGATCCAATCCGATACCAATACTTTCAAATATCGGAAGGTATCGCTCAACACTAGTGCACACTCGCAGGGGTTGTGCTGTAATGTGTGTCTCCTCATCTCCATCTTCATCACCAGAGCAGGGACAAACCATGGGGCAAAACTACGGCCAGCAAATGTCCAGACGTAAGACTCAGTGATGTGTGATGGTCCCCGACTCCCAAACATGAATCAGACAGAAGCACAAAATAACTACACAAAGCATTGCAATTAGGTGTCAAACGTTCTCAACTTTATTTAAATTCACATGACACCGAAAATAGCACAACCCCCGACTCACAGTGAGTCACCCCCAGCACTCAGGAGAGGAAAAAACCCCTGTCGTAGAAACCTCTAGGGAACCATGGCTGGAGGATTGCCCTTCCCTTGGGCTTAGAGAGTTAGTGCCGATATAACAGATGGAAAGGCAGAATTTTACAATTAGTACATTTTACTAGATTTACAGAGAACGACATAACAAATACTAAGAGTTAGTCATACCGGTAACGGTATTTCCAGGAGTCCATCATGACAGCACCACAAGGAGGTTGCTCTTCATATCCTTGATAGGGACAGGAACACAGAAGAGGTTAAATAGCCCCTCCCCACCTCCACCCTTCAGTGATTTTACAAAGTACCACACCAGGATAGATACAACGCAATTTTATTGAACTTCCTCTCTATACATGTTTATATAACACATCAGACAGGAGTTCAAGGGAGGATAAATAATGGGTGCTGTCATGATGGACTCCTGGAAATACCGTTACCGGTATGACTAACTCTTAGGCTAGGTTCCCATTGCGTTAATGGGATAGCGCTAACGGACAGCGTTGCACGGCGAAATTAACGCCGTGCACCGCGTCCGTTAGCGCTCCCATTGCCGGCAATGTTAGAGGGCATTGCTAGCGCGTGTCATTTTCGGCACGCGCTAGCGATGTGCTGGTCTTTTGTAGCGCGCCTCGGACGCTGCTTGCAGCGTCCGCGGCGCGCCAGAGGTCCGTTCCCCGCTCTCGCAGATCGGGGATTTGCGAGAGCGGGGACGTTAACGCGACCCCTGAACGCGGCCCCGAAAAAGACATTGCGTTAGCGCAATCCGCTAGCGCTCGCGCTAAACGGATTGCACTAACGCAATCTGAACCTAGCCTTAGTTTCCAGGTCGTCCCTCATGACAGCACCACAAGGAGAAATACCAAATAACTCCTATTTAGGGCGGGATTACGGCTTGGAGGACCTTCCTCCCAAAGCCAGTCTGTTGATTTGACAGAACGTCTAGTTTGTAATGTCTACAAAAGGTATTCGCGCTAGACCAAGTTGCCGCCCGGCAAATTTGGTCCATGGAAGCACCCGCACTCTCTGCCCATGAGGCAGATATTGCTCTCAGAGAGTGGGCTTTTAGATGTTCTGGAGGGGATTCACCGGCTGAAGTATACGCAGCGCAAATGGTAGTTTTAATCCATCTGGCTAGAGTCGTTTTTGAGGCTTTTTGGCCTTTATTTTTCTCAGACATCTGGATAAAGAGGTTTGAATCAATTCTCCAGCCGTCTGTAAGTTTCAGATACTGTAACACTGTTCTCTTAACATCTAGGGAATGGAGAGAACGTTCTTTATCATTGTTGAAGTTCTGACAGAACGTAGGCAAAATTATCTCCTGGCTTCTGTGAAAGTCCGTCACAACTTTTGGAAGAAACGAGGGATCCAACCTTAGAACAATGCAATCTTCTTGTATCTTCAAGTATGGATCTGTTATGGACAGGGCTTGAATTTCGCCTATTCGCCTTGCCGACGTTATTGCGACCAGGAAGACAGTCTTGAATGTTACAGACTTTAGGTCTGCCTGATCAAGTGGCTCGTATGGAGCTTTCCGTAATTCGTTTAGTACTAATGTGAGGTTCCATGAGGGTACTGAACTTCTTATTGTCGGTCTGATACGTTGCGTAGCCTTGATGTATCTTATTATCCAGGGATGATTCGCTAGTGGATAATCATAAAAGGCACTTAACGCTGAGATTTGTACCTTTAGCGTACTAGGCCTCAAGCCCATATCAAAGCCTGTTTAGAGGAAATTTAATATTTTAGGAATATCTGGTTCTTGGAGAACAGATATTGAAGTATTGCTCTGTGCACAAAATTTCTTCCAAATTTTTAGGTATATAGCCGAGGTCACTGGCTTTCTGCTCTTTTTCATGGTTGAGATGACCGACTCCGACAGTCCTTTTGATCTCAAGATCTCCTTTTCAAGATCCATGCTGAGAGCTGCAGCATCTTTAGATTTTGATGGACCCTGCGTTAGGAGATCCTGCCTCAGTGGTAGTAGAACTGGGTCTTCTATCGCCATCCACTTCAGCAGAGAAAACCAGCTCCTCTTGGGCCAATATGGCACTATGAGAATCACTACCGCTAGACTTTCCTGAATTTTCCTCAAAACTCTGGGAATTAGAGCTAGAGGAGGGAACGCGTATGCAAGTTCCATGTCCCAATGTTGAGCCAAGGCATCTATGCCAGCCGGACTGTCTCCTGGATTTAATGAAAATAATTTTTCCGTTTTTGTATTGTCTTTTGAGGCGAATAAATCTATTTGCGGATTGCCCCATTTTCGGGTTAGCTGAGTAAAGACCTCTATGTTTAGAGACCAATCTGACGGCTGCACTTTCTCCCTGCTGAGAAAGTCCGCTATTTAGTTCTGTGAACCTTTTAGATGCACCACTGTGATGGATTTCACGGAATTCTCCACCCAGGAGAATATGGTTTCTGCTAGAGCCTGAAGTGGACGGTGCCTCGGTCCTCCTTGATGTAGGAGAAAAGCTACCGTGGTCGAGTTGTCCGAGAAGACTCGGATGTGGTGTCCCTGCATCTCGTTTTGGCACTTTTTTAGTGCTTCCCAGACCGCTTTGAGTTCCCTGTAGTTGGAGGAACTGTTGCGTACTGATGATGGCCATGTCCCCTGTAGATATCGTCCTTCTATGTGGGCTCCCCAGCCTTTTGAGCTCGCATCGGTGGTTATGTTTACGCATGGAGATAATCTCCATGGTTTTCCCCTCTTGAGGTTTTCTAGGTCGATCCACCATGAGAGGGACTGTTTTACCTCGTTGGGTAACCACATCCTGTTGTCTAATGACTTTTCCTTCCCATTCCATACCGAAAGAACTTCTCTTTGAAGCATTCTGGAGTGAAATTGGCTCCACTGTACGCTGGGGATGCAAGAGTTCATGAGCCCTAGAATCCTCTTAGCTTTCCTGATGGAAATGTATTTGCGTTATTTTATTGCTTGAAGTTCTTTTTTGATTGACCGTTGTTTTTGGTCTGGTAGGAAGAGTATTCCAGTTCGGAATTTAAAAGTATGCCCAGAAATATTTTCTGTGTCTCTGGTTCGAGACTTGACTTTTTTAAATTTATTATCCACCCCAGACGGTTCAGGAGTGACATGGTAATCTTTAAAGATTCCTCCATCTGTTGAGATGAATCTGCTATCAATAACAGATCGTCCAGGTATGGTGCGATGAGAATTTCTTTTTCTCTTAAATGGGCCATGATCTCCGTCATGAGTTTTGTGAATATCCTTGGGGCAGAGGAGAGGCCGAATGGTAGACACTGGTACTGGAAATGAAGTATGCTTCTGCAGTTTCTTATTGCAAACCTGAGGAATTTTTGATGCGAGGGATGGATGGGAACATGATAGTATGCATGTTTGAGATCTAGCGTGCACATTACCGAGTTCTTTTTTATTAAGGGTATAATTGACTTGAGAGATTCCATCTTGAAGCGTTTGTACACTACTCATTTGTTTAATGGTTTTAAGTTTATTATTGTGCGGTATTCTCCGCTTGTTTTTTTTATGGAGAACAGACTGGAGTAATGCCCCTGGAAATGCTGATGATGGGGTACCGGTATTATGACCTGTAAGTCTAAGAGTTCCTGTATGTCTGTTAGCAGCCTTTGATGTACTGCTGATGACTCCGTCTGTGTTAAACAGAATCTCTTGGGGGGTAGATGGGTAAACTCTATCTTGTACCCCTGTGCAACTGTCTGTAGAATCCACTGATTCTGCGTAATGTTCTGCCATCCCTCTAGGAAGTATTGTAGTCTTCCTCCTATGTTGTTGGCGTCATTGTTTGCTGGGACCTGACGACTGGTCTCGAAAGGACCCTCTTCCTCTGCCCCCTTTAGGGTAGCTCCATCTGCCGGACTTCCCTTTCCCTCTGTAGTCCTGTCTTGGGTGGGAGCGAGTTTTCCGAAAGAATTGTGTTTTCTTTGGTTTCTTTTCAGGGAAGCCTTTTTTCTTGTCGGACGCTTTCTCGAGTAGCTCGTCCAGGACTGGACCAAAGACGTGGGATCCTGAGAATGGAATTGAACACAGCTTGTTCTTTAATTGGGTATCTCCCGTCCATGATCTCAGCCATAAGGCCCTTCTTGCTGCGTTTGACAGAGCATTACTTCTGGCAGCAAAGCGCACTGATTCCGCTGAGGCATCCGCCATGAAATCAGTCGCCATTCTTAGAACTGAAAGAGATTTTAGGATTTCTTCCCTTGGAGTTCTGTCTTTAATATGACTCTCCAGCTCGTCCACCCAAAGGCTCATGGATCTTGCTACAGAGGTAGCCGCTATGTTCGTTTTCATAATGGCGGCTGACGATTCCCAGGCTTTTTTGAGATCTTCTGACCTCTTATCTATTGGGTCCTTTAACCCTGACAAATCTTCAAAAGGGATAGCTGTTTTTCTTGTGACCTTGGCCACTGGGATATCAATTTTCGGAACGGATTCCCAGACCTTAGTCTCCTCTGGATCAAAGGGAAGACGGTACTTGAAGTCTCTCGGGACTAGTAGTTTCTTCCCCACGTCTTCCCATTCTTCCATTATCATAGCTGTTACATGATTGTTGACTGGGAAAACTCTATTCCTACGAGTTCTTAGGCCCCCGAACATTTCATCTTGAACCGATAGTGGCTCAGACGAGTCTTCTATTTTCATAGTGCTTCTAACTGCTTTTAGCAGCACATCCGTATTTTCGGACGAGAACAGGTATCTCTTCCGTTCTTCTGGAAACGCAGCCGATGGATTACTTCCTTCATCTGAGCCTGGATCGGAGTATCCTGAGACCTCTCCTTCCTCAGAACTTAAGTCCATATCCCATCTAGGCCTTTTAGGCCGTGGAGACTGGGGCGGCACCATCGTAGACACTGTAGCCTGGACTTCGTCTCTAATCATGCTTTTGATATTGTCTAATAACGAAGCCTGCTCGTCTTTTAGAAGTTTAGCGATGCATTTTTCGCATAACTTCTTTTTATAGCTATCTGGGAGCTTGGTGGTGCACAGCGGACATCTGATAGTCCTTTTCTTAACCGATGGCCTCTCGGGAATGTCCTTATCCTGAAAATATAAAGGGGATCCCTGTAGCTACGGATCTAGAGCACTGTAATGTCTCCCATACCACGTACTACTCACATGGTCCGTGGGCAGCTCTAAGGATTGGACGTCTGGACGGCTAGCACCTTCCATCTTACTGAGTCAAGTGTGCTGTCAGTTGTCCGTCATTAAGTAGTCAGTCTTACCCAGCTTCAAGACATCTGATTCGTCCTCCTTCCGAGCTCAGCTGCCGGCTTCCACGGTGATTCCAGGTGCCCAGCTGTACTGCGCATGCGTCCTTCAGAACGCACGCCGACCAGCCTGGGACCTAGATTCTGGCGCACAATCCAGCCGCCATTCTGTTCCGGCCACTGCTTTCCCCCACAGACTTTCCGGCGTATCCGGAAATGCTTCAGCGCCGCCGACCCCGGGAATCCGGCCACGCCCCCGGAAGTCGTCACCTCTGACCGGGCGCCGGACCGGAAGTCCGGGGGAACGACGCCAGCACCGGCCGCACGTGGAGCCTGAGGGAGCGCCGGACACCGCAGCTGCAGCCGCTGTCTCAGAGCCCCTTTGTGAGGGGGTGAGACAGGCCCTGCGAGCACACATCTCAACCTAGTTGCGGAGGTACCTCCGTCGGTCTCCAGCAACTTTGAGGAGTCTTCTCTGCAAGACTCTCGCGGCCAGAGCCCCCTCCAGGAGGATGGACCGCACTCAGGAGCTCCTGCTCTACCGAGACCTGACATCAATCAGGTAAAAATCCATTTTCTGGAGGACTCTCTTTTGCGTCTGTCCCTGATAGGGACAGAAAAAACACTGAAGGGTGGAGGTGGGGAGGGGCTATTTAACCTCTTCTGTGTTCCTGTCCCTATCAAGGATATGAAGAGCAACCTCCTTGTGGTGCTGTCATGAGGGACGACCTGGAAATAGATATTATATTAAGATTATTGTACTTGTTTTTATTATGTACACCCCTCCTCACATGTAAAGCGCCATGGAAAAAATGGCGCTATAATAATAAATAATAATAATAATAATAGATATAAATGTGATAACCGGATGTGGGACAGATCCGGCTGCGATATCTGGGTCCACATTGGCGGCTACAACGAATGTAGCTGATCTGGTTCCCAGGTGGATGTACAGGATCATTTCTCCCTTACAGATCCAGGTCCAAGTCTCAAGAAGTTGGACCCTTGGTGAAAAGTACTGTTGGTTATGGATGACCCCTAATAGGATAAAGATCCCCTCCTCCCTTCCTTCTCCTCAATTTATCACCCATTAACATCATAGATCCATCCATGAACTCCCAAAGGAGAGCAGCTCTTACAGAGGGTAACAGAAGGGGATCCTGTGCTGGGGACCCCCCCTCTGTTACCTTCCCATGCCCTGGGGGTCTAAAGAAGACAACCCCTTTCCCTGCTAAAACCTCCAAATTACCCCATGGTCAGCTCATTATGTGGGGTGGTCAAGCTCAACATCCTCAGGCGCATCATCTGTTATGGAACCTTCTTTACCACACTTGCTTATGACCTCATAACAGTTGTCATGGTTACTACAAGGGCTATTACAAATACAGGACCAATTATTAACCCTTTCATCATTGGTAATCCGGAATTCATTATTATAGAGAGAAATAACTTCACTTGTTACCAGCAGGCGACTATCATTATGGCTTCCCTTAGGCACCAGAAGAAATTCACATTATAAATTAATAAATAAATTGCGAGTGTTTTAGGAGGGTTCTGCACTTTTTAGATGCAGACATTGTACAGATAACTAACACTTTTCAAAGAAAAAAATAAGATGAATTTAAATGTAAAATAATATTATATCGAATAGCATTTCAAGCATTTTCTTAATGTACAGAGTACATGGTTACATTGTTATATAGGTTGAAAAAAGCCCTAGGACCATAAAATTCAAATTATCGTCTATTGCTAGATTATTTATAACTCACAATGTCATGTTTGGTTAACCACTTAATGACCGCCAATACGTCTTTTTACTGATCTGAGATATAAGAGAATAGCCTCCCCATACAGGTGACAAACCAGCAGTTGCTGGCTGTACAGTATACCTGACAACTTGCTGCATCAGCCACGATCAGTGTTTGCACCGTCTAAATCTGTTTAACCCCTTAAGGTACCGTTACACTAAACGACTTACCAACGATCACGACCAGCGATACGACCTGGCCGTGATCGTTGGTAAGTCGTTGTGTGGTCGCTGGGGAGCTGTCACACAGACAGCTCTCTCCAGCGACCAACGATCAGGGGAACGACTTCGGCATCGTTGAAACTGTCTTCAACGATGCCGAAGTCCCCATGCAGCACCCAGGTAACCAGGGTAAACATCGGGTTACTAAGTGCAGGGCCGCGCTTAGTAACCCGATATTTACCCTGGTTACCATTGTAAAAGTAAAAAAACCAAAACACTACATACTCACATTCTGATGTCTGTCACGTCCCCCGCCGGCGTCCACAGGGTTAAAACTGCTTTCGGCAAGAGCGCTGCTAATATGCATGCGCTGCTGCCGAGAACTTCCCTGCACTGAATGTGTCAGCGCCTGCAGTAACAGCGGTGATGTCACCGCTGTGCTCTGCTTTACGGCCGGCGCTGACACAGTCAGGGCAGGGAAGCTCTGGGCAGCAGCGAGTGCATATTAGCAGCGCTCCTGTCGAAAGCAGTTTTAACCCTGTGGACGCCGGGGGACGTGACAGACATCAGAATGTGAGTATGTACTGTTTTTTTTTTTTACTTTTACAATGGTAACCAGGGTAAATATCGGGTTACTAAACGCGGCCCTGCGCTTAGTAACCCGATATTTACCCTGGTTACAAGTGAACACATCGCTGGATCAGCGTCACATACGCCGATCCAGCGATGACAGCGGGTGATCAGCGACCAAAAAAAGGTCCTGATCATTCCCATCGACCAACCATCTCCCAGCAGGGGCCTGATCGTTGGTAGCTGTCACACATAACGAGATCGTTAGAGGGATCGTTGCTACGTCACCAAAAGCGTGACGTTGCAACGATATCGTTAACGATATCGTTATGTGTGACTCAGCCTTTAGATGCTGCTGTCAATAGTGACTTCATCATATAAATGGTTAACAGAGTGTGGCTTCTTCCTCTTTATCCCAATTTGTGCCCTCAGATCATGATTGTGTGGTCCTGATGTTTGCCGTGGCAATTCATGACCAAATAGCGGCTTTAGAGTCTGTCGGCTGTAGTAATCTGTTCAGAAGTTAGCGGCATTTAGGTGGTAAAAATACACAGTTTCATTTCTGTCGCGCCACTTTGCATTAATTCCTGAAAATCACCGGAAGGGTTAATAAACTACCTGACTGCAGTTTTCAATATGTCTGGAGGTGCTGTTTTTAAAATGGTATAACTTTTGGGGGTTTCCCAATTTATGGTACCCCTAAAGGCACTTCAAACATGGATAGGTCCCTAAAAAAATAAATTTTGTACAGTTCCTTGAAAAAATGAAAAATTACTGCTTCATTTTTAAACCTCCTAAAATGCTAACAAAATAAGATAACATTTTACACATGGTGCTAATGTATAGCAGACATGAGTGAAATGTTATTTATTAATGTTTTTGTGTGGTATGACTATCTGAATTAAAGGGATAATCATTCAAAGTTTAAAAATTGCTAATTTTTTTAACATTTTTCTCAAATTTCTGATATTTTTATAAACACAAAACATATCGACCTAAATTTACCATTATCATAAAGCATAATATGTCACGAATAGTGTTGAGCGATACCGTCCAATACTTGAAAGTATCGGTATCGGAAAGTATCGGCCGATACCGGCAAAGTATCGGATCTAATCCGATACCGATACCCGATACCAATACAAGTCAATGGGACTCAAGTATCGGACGGTATCCCTGATGGTTCCCAGGGTCTGAAGGAGAGGAAACTCTCCTTCAGGCCCTGGGAACCATATTAATGTGTAAAATAAAGAATTAAAATAAAAAATATTGCTATACTCACCTCTCCGACGCAGCCTGGACCTCACCGAGGGAACCGGCAGCGTTCTTTGCTTAAAATGCGCGCTTTTCCTTCCTTCCGTGACGTCACGGCTTCTGATTGGTCGCGTGCCGCCCATGTGGCCGCGACGCGACCAATCACAGCAAGCCGTGACGTAATTTTCAGGTCCTTCTAGGCATTCAGTATTTTAAAATTACGTTCCGGCTTTGTGATTGGTCGCGTCGCGGTCACATGGGTGACGCGACCAATCACAAGCCGTGACGTCACGGGAGGCAGGAAACGCGCGCATTTTTAAAATTACGTCACGGCTTGTGATTGGTTGCGTGCCGCCCATGTGACCGCGACGCGACCAATCACAGCAAGCCGTGACGTAATTTCAGGTCCTGAATGCCTATTTCTGCATTCAGGACCTGAAATTACGTCACAGCTTGCTGTGATTGGTCGCGTCGCGGTCACATGGGCGGCACGCAACCAATCACAAGCCGCGACGTAATTTTAAAAATGCGCGCGTTTCCTGCCTCCCGTGACGTCACGGCTTGTGATTGGTCGCGTCGCCCATGTGACCGCGACGCGACCAATCACAAAGCCGGAACGTAATTTTAAAATACTGAATGCCTAGAAGGACCTGAAAATTACGTCACGGCTTGCTGTGACTGGTCGCGTCGCGGCCACATGGGCGGCACGCGACCAATCAGAAGCCGTGACGTCACGGAAGGAAGGAAAAGCGCGCATTTTAAGCAAAGAACGCTGCCGGTTCCCTCGGTGAGGTCCAGGCTGCGTCGGAGAGGTGAGTATAGCAATATTTTTTATTTTAATTCTTTATTTTACACATTAATGTTGTTTCGATACCGATACCCAATACCACAAAAGTATCGGATCTCGGTATCGGAATTCCGATACCCGCAAGTATCGGCCGATACCCGATACTTGCGGTATCGGAATGCTCAACACTAGTCACGAAAAAACAGTCTCAAAATCACTGGGATTTGTTGAAGCGTTCCAGAGTTATCACCACATAAAGTCACACTGGTCAGATTTTAACCCCTTCATGACCAAGCCTATTTTGACCTTAATGACCTGGCCATTTTTTGCAATTCTGACCAGTGACCCTTTATGAGGTAATAACTCAGGAATGCTTCAACGGATCCTAGCGGTTCTGAGATTGTTTTTTTTAGTGACATAATGGGCTTCACATTAGTGGTAAATTTAGGTCGATACTTTTTGTGTTTATTTTTGAAAAAAAAGGAAATTTGGTGAAAATTTTGAAAATGTCACAATTTTCAAATTTTGAATTTTTATTCTGATAAAGCAGAGAGTTATGTGACACAAAATAGTTAATAAAAAACATTTTCCACATGTCTACTTTACATCAGCACAATTTTGGAAACAACATTTTTTTGCTAGGAAGTTATAAGGGTTAAAATTTGACCAGCGATTTATCATTTTTACAACAAAATTTACAAAACCATTTTTTTAGGGACCACCTCACATTTGAAGTCAGTTTGAGGGGTCTATATGGCTGAAAATACTCAAAAGTGACACCATTCTAAAAACTGCACCACTCTAGGTACTCAAAACCTCATTCAAGAAGTTTATTAACCCTTCAGGTGTTTCACAGCAGCAGAAGCAACATGGAAGGAAAAAATGAACATTTAACTTTTTGGTCCCAAAAATGATCTTTTAGCAACAATTTTTTTTATTTTCCCAAGGGTAAAAGGAGAAACTGGATCCCGAAAGTTGTTGTCCAATTTGTCCTGAGTACGCCGATACCCCATATGTGGGGGGGAACCACTGTTTGGATGCACGACAGGGCTTGGAAGGGAAGGAGCGTCATTTGACTTTTTGAATGAAAAATTGGCTCCAATCTTTAGCGGACACATATGTGGGGGTAAACCACTGTTTGGGCACACGTCGCTGCTCGGAAGGGAAGTAGTGACGTTTTGAAATGCAGACTTTGATGGAATCGTCTACGGGCGTCACGTTGCGTTTGCAGAGCTCCTGATGTGCCTAAACAGTAGAAATCCCCCACAAGTGACCCCATTTTGGAAACTAGACCCCCCAAGAAACTTATCTAGATGTGTGGTGAGCACTTTGAACCCCCAAGTGCTTCACAGAAGTTTATAACGCAGAGCAGTGAAAATAAAAAATAATTTTTCTTTCCTCAAAAATTATTTTTTATCCCGCACTTTTTTATTTTCACAAGGGTAACAGGAGAAATTGGACCCCAAAAGTTGTTGTCCAGTTTGTCCTGAGTACGCTAATACCCCACATGTGGGGGTAAACCACTGTTTGGGCGCACGTCAGGGCTCAGAAGGGAAGTAGTGACGTTTTGAAATGCAGACTTTGATGGAATGGTCTGTGGGCGTCATGTTGCATTTGCAGAGCCCCTGATGTGCCTAAACAGTAGAAACTCCCCACAATTGACCCCATTTTGGAAACTAGACCCCAACAAGGAACTTATCTAGATGTGTGGTGAGCACTTTGAACCCCCAAGTGCTTCACAGAAGTTTATAACGCAGAGCCGTGAAAATAAAAAGTCATTTTTCTTTCCTCAAAAATGATTTTTTAGCCCGCAATTTTTTATTTTCACAAGGGTAACAGGAGAAATTGGACCTCAAAAGTTATTGTCCAGTTTGTCCTGAGTATACTGGTACCCGATATGTGGGGGTAAATCACTGTTTGGTCACACGTCGGGGCTCGGAAGGGAGGGAGAACCATTTTACAAGGAAATTATGTTCTGTTGTGTGTGTGGCCTCCACGTGCCTGTATAATCTCCCTACAATGCCTGGGCATGCTCCAGATGAGGCGGCAGATGGTCTCCTGAGGGATCTCCTCCCACCAGACCTAGACTAAAGCATCCGCCAACTTCAGGTCAGTCTGTGGTACAACGAGACGTTTGTGGATGGTGCGAGACATGATGTCCCAGATGTGTTCAATCGGATTCAGGTCTGGGGAACGGGTGGGCCAGTCCATAGCTTCAATGCCTTCATCTTGCAGGAACTGCTGACACACTCCAGCCACATGAGGCCTGGCATTGTTCTGCATTAGGAGGAACCCAGGGCAAACCGCACCAGCATATGGTCTAACAAGGGGTCTGAGGATCTCATCAAGGTACCTAATGGCAATCAGGCTACCTCTAGCGAGCACATGGAGGGCTGTGCGGCCCTCCAAAGAAATGCCACCCCACACCGTTACTGACCCACTGCCAAACCGGTCATGCTGAAGGATGTTGCAGGCAGCAGATCGCTCTCCACGGCGTCTCTATAATCTGTCACGTCTGTCACATGTGCCCAGTGTGAACTTGCTTTCATCTGTGAAGAGCACAGAGCGCCAGTGGTGAATTTGCCAATCCTGGTGTTCTGTGGCAAATGCCAAGCATTGTAATACTATTGTAGGAACTCAAGGATTCTGATAGCGTGGGGCAATGAACAGACAGAGACGGGTTTCTTTAGTGCAAATAGTGTATTTGTACAACAGCAATAACACCCAAAACAATATACTCATAACCCACAGTGTCCTGGAATGAAACAAGTCCTTGAAACATATACAGCAAATCGGCAGAGTTCTTAAGGCAGAGTCCTCAGCAAGGTGATCAAAAGGTGAGTGTGACAGGTGACTTGGTGCAGATCCAAAGACTGTCGGTGCAGAAAGAGTCAAATCCAGGTATGAAGTAAACACAGGGAAGTCCAGAACAAGTCCACAAGTTCATCCCAGGTGTGGCATGAACACGGGTAAGTCCAGAAACTAGTTCACAAGTTGATCCCAGATTTGGCATAAACACAGGTAAGTTCAGAAACAGGTTCACATAAGTATTTTACTGGTGTTGTTTCGAACAGCTCCCACCGGGGGGAGTAAATGAAGAATTAAGTAGTAGCACACAGTCCAGAAACAAGTCCATAAACAAAGTTCCAAAAACACAGTTCTTACCAGGAGGAATGAACCAAGGGTTAAGTTCCAAGTCAGCAGACTAATGATAACATAGAGAGTGTAGCTTACATATGCAGGGAATGTCCAGAGCCAGAGGTAGAGACACACTCAGAACCAGCAGGTGAGCTGAAGGAGAACAGAATCAGAATACTCCAGCAAAGAGGCTGACACCTGACCCGGGTTTTAAACAAACGAACAGGAAGTAGGGCAGACAAAAACAGCAAACTCCATCTTAACAAAGGGCAAAATCATTCACAAGGTGACTTGGAAAACCCGGAATACTGACAAGCGTCCTGCACGATGTTGGTCTGTGAGCACAACCCCCATCTGTGGACGTCGGGCACTCAGACCATCCTCATGGAGTCGGTATCTAACCATTTGTGCAGACACATGCACATTTGTGGCCTGCTGGAGGTCATTTTGCAGGGCTCTAGCAATGCTCCTTCTGTTCCTCCTTGTACAAAAGCTGAGGTAGCAGTCCTGCTGCTGGGTTGTTGCCCTCCTACGGCCCACTCCACATCTCCTGGTGTACTGGCCTGTCTCCTGGTAGTGCCTTCAGCCTCTGGACACTACGCTGACAGACACAGCAAATCTTCTTGCCACAGCTCACAATGATATGCCATCCTGGATGAGCTGCACTACCTGAGCCACTTGCTTTGGTTGTAGAGTCAGTCTCATGCTACCACGAGTGTGAAAGCACAACCAACATACAAAACGAAAAATACCTGCACCTTATCAGTCTGATGATAAAAAAGAGATCTGGAACATTGGAGGTAATTAATTTGTAGAATCATAGATTGTCTGATGCACAACTTGAATTGCTATCGCTTGGTCTTACATTTGTGCCTAATAATCTGTTCAACTATTTTTCAGCCAAGTAAGATTTACATCTTTTTTCGTGCAAGTCAATTTAAAAAAACTTCATAATAAAAGGGAAAATGAGGAACATGGACTAACGTCTAGGGTTGAAAAGGAGACATTGGCCATCCTAGAGGATTTATTGAAGGAACAAGAACCAGGTATGTTCCCAAAAGCAATTTTACCCTAATCGACGACATTCCCTCCCTTGTCTTTATGTCCGCAGGTTGAGATCTTTACCAAGTTAGTATTGGAGGATTTTAAAAAAATTCCGGAATTTGTCACAAAAGACAATGTGACGAAATCCCAGCGACAAGCTTTATATGAGCTTGGTGAATTGGATGATGTTGTAATCAAGGCGGCAGACAAGGGAGGGAACGTCGTCATTTGGCCTACTGCTAAATACGAAAAAGCACTGAGACAGTTGAGTTGTAAAGACACCCATACCCGACTGTCTCACTGTCCTATCAGTGCATACAAATTGGAATTAGACAAAATTTTGCAGGATGCATTAGATCAGGGAACTATGAATAAAAGGATTTTTGAGGGTTTATCAGTGGAATTTCCAAAAATTCCAACACTATACCTATTTACCAAAGATCCATAAGGATTTGAAAAACTCTCCTGGGAGACCGATTGTCTCCGGTATTGACAGTCTCTGTGATCCAATCTGTAAGTATATTGATTTCTATTTGAAATCCATGGTAGAGACATTACCCTCGTATGTACGAGATACCACAGACATGTTAACCAAAATAGAGGGGATGGTTTTGGAGCAGGACATGTGGCTAGTAACAGCAGATGTCGAGTCATTATATACTTGCATTTCACATGATGATGGCATTAGGGCAGTCCGCTTCTTCCTGGAGAACAGCAACTGGGATGGTCAGATCTGTGATTTTGTTGTTGTACTGTTGCGGTTTGTTTTGACTCACAATTTATTCATCTTTAAAGACAGGTATTACTTACAAAAACGTGGTACTGCCATGGGGGCAGCTTGTGCCCCAGCCTATGCCAACCTGTTTCTCGGTTTATGGGAGAGGTCCATATTCCATCAGGATGGGGCCTCTCCTGTGGGCCGGGTGCAGTGTTGGCATAGGTATATTGATGACATCTTCTTTATCTGGCATGGCAGCGAGAAGAGCATAGTTGAATTTGTGGGTCAGCTTAACCACAATCCATACAACATTACATTAAATAGAGGTCCAACTTGGGGGTGTTACCCCTGTAGAGATTGCTTGGCTTGGAAAGAAAGGAATTTAATCAGGGGTACCCATTTCATGTCATCTAATGCAAAGAAAAAATTTCAGATTCGACATCATATATGCTGTAGCAGTACATTTTTTATATATCTGGCCACATGTCCTTGGTCCAAAATATATGTAGGGCTCACGTCGCACCAGCTTCGCATTAGTGTCAGGGAGCACGTAAGGGACATCATAAGTTCACGTGAGGTTGATGACGTCAGTACCCTTAAAACCATCCCAAAACATTTCCATTCGTTTCATGGATGTGATCCCAGGGGTCTTCGGATCATTGGAATTGATCAGGCACATGGTGGTAATAGGAGGGAATGTCAAACGGTTGTTGGCACAGGTAGAATGTACACTCACCGGCCACTTTATTAGGTACACCATGCTAGTAACGGGTTGGACCCCCTTTTGCCTTCAGAACTGCCTCAATTCTTCGTGGCATAGATTCAACAAGGTGCTGGAAGCATTCCTCAGAGATTTTGGTCCATATTGACATGATGGCATCACACAGTTGCCGCAGATTTGTCTGCTGCACATCCCAAAGATGCTCCATACAAGGCAGGATGGATCCATGCTTTCATGTTGTTTACGCCAAATTCTGACCCTACCATCCGAATGTCGCAGCAGAAATCGAGACTCATCAGACCAAGCAACGTTTTTCCAATCTTCTACTGTCCAATTTTGATGAGCTTGTACAAATTGTAGCCTCAGTTTCCTGTTCTTAGCTGAAAGGAGTGGTACCCGGTGTGGTCTTCTGCTGCTGTAGCCCATCTGCCTCAAAGTTCGACGCACTGTGCGTTCAGAGATGCTCTTAGGCCTACCTTGGTTGTAACGGGTGGCGATTTGAGTCACTGTTGCCTTTCTGTCAGCTCGAACCAGTCTGCCCATTCTCCTCTGACCTCTGGCATCAACAAGGCATTTCCGCCCACAGAACTGCCGCTCACTGGATTTTTTTTCTTTTTCGGACCATTCTCTGTAAACCCTAGAGATGGTTGTGCGTGAAAATCCCAGTAGATCAGCAGTTTCTGAAATACTCAGACCAGCCCTTCTGGCACCAACAACCATGCCACGTTCAAAGGCACTCAAATCACCTTTCTTCCCCATACTGATGCTCGGTTTGAACTGCAGGAGATTGTCTTGACCATGTCTACATGCCTAAATGCACTGAGTTGCCGCCATGTGATTGGCTGATTAGAAATTAAGTGTTAACAAGAAGTTGGACAGGTGTACCTAATAAAGTGGCCAGTGAGTGTAGATGGACTGTGGCCCTGGACTCTATGTCCCCTGTTGGATTAAATGAGAAATTAAGTTTTGCCCCATTTTTGTGAGAGCCCTTGTTCTCCCGCGACCCCTTTTGTGCAAGCAGTGGTAACAATTCTTGTAAACTCAATTTTTATTTATTTTAATTTTTTCATATTAATAAATTTAATTTAAGTTTGTGTTTTTTTCTGTTTATTCACGTTATTATTCTCATACCCCTAGATTGAGTTTTTCCATGTCTGGCGCTTTGTGGCGGTAATCTGTGAACTACATCAGTGAGCTTTAAATTGAAGATGGTGGAAATTCACTTGAAGGAGGAACGCATGAATTTATGTCTTTGTCTATGCTTTTGTTAAGAAAATGTTGTGAAAAACATGGTGGTTTTTATTAGTATGTCATGATGATATTTAGTGTTTATTACACTATCTTATTTAGCACAATTTTTTTGTATTATTATTATGCATTATTATACACTTATTGTACGTTTTTATAATCATATTTACATATACAGCAATTGTTGATGCACTGTTGTAATGTGTTTATCACCTCATTACAGAGGTCTTTTCATAGCACTATTTTTGCACTTTGATTCGCAATTTTGCACTTTATATAATATAATTCTAACTCCTCATGGTATTAATCATTGATTCTCCTTCTATTTATTTGTTTTTCTGGACTTTAAAAGCCCTAATTACCATCTACATATCCTTCTTTGTTACTATGGTTTCTATTATTCAGACGGCTGTTTTGCGCACGCGCCCCACACCTGCTGGAGAGTCCTTGTGTCTCCGGCTTCAGCGTTACAGGCGCGCACGTCATTTTGACGTCAACAGGGGATTTCCCCTTGACGTGCACTCCTGGTGAATGCCGGGGAGCGGAATTCTATTTCCGGCGGTAACTGTGGTGCGCGTGCGCACTAATGACACGCCGTGAAATGATTGTTGCTATAAAACGCCGGATCTGGGGAGCTCTATTCATTCCCTCTTTGAGAAAGCCTACGTGAAACGTGCGTTAGGGGGTGGACTGGGGTCTCAGGCATCAAGTCACTCTGATCATAGGTAAGCAACTTTGCAACTAGCGGCACTTTGTCTCTTTTATATCTATTCCTTGCGGGGATGGCACTTTGCCATTATGGAGACTTAATATGAACAGTGCAGATTTGTGTGGTGCTTTACATTATGGGATTAGATTAAACTAAAGCCTGTCACTAATACATAGGGCTGACACCACAATTAACTGCACAAATGAGTAGTGTTTTGCATTAGTACCATGATGATATTTATGATGAATATATCTTTTTATGCCTTGGACCTATGTGTGGTTGACTAGGGTCTTTTTTCCTTGTTTGCATTCTATATAATTTTGAATTATTTTGTATTTTTTCCATGTACAATAAAATATTTTTCTATTAATTTTACTATTATGTATGGAACTCCATTTTTTGGCTATTTGTAATTGTATCAGGAGTATACAATTATTGTCCTGCAAGATACATGGGTAAATTTGGACATTAAACAGGATCTAGAATTTTGGCATATGGGATCCATGTTGTTTCTGGGAGTCTGATTACATTCAAAAGTGAACAAAACATCAGCCAGAAAGCATTAGTACTGAGATGTGGTCTGTGGTCCCCACCTGCAGAACCACTCCTTTATTGAGTGTGTCTTGATAATTGCCAATAATGTCCATCTGATGTCTATTCCATTTGCACAACAGCATGTGAAATGGATTGTCAAACAGTGTTGCTTCCTAAGTGGACAGTTTGATTTCACAGAAGTTTGATTTACTTGGAGTTATATTCTGTTGTTTAAGTGTTCCCTTTATTTTTTTGAGCAGTGTATATACTTCCGTCTTTCTGTCCGCAACTTCCGTAACGGAAATCCCGTGTCGCTGATTGGTCTCGCCAGCTGCCTGTCATGGCTGCCGCGACCAATCAGCGATGGGCACAGTCCGATTAGTCCCTCCCTAGGGACTAGGAAAACATAAGTCCTTCCTGGAGTTCACTGTGTGCTGTGTCAGCACCTAAATGTAGCATGTAATCCTTAGTTACTGAACAGCACAAAAAAGTAGTGAGAAATCTAGGATTTCTGGCTGTTGATTCTGGTAGGAAAACGTGGTCCGTAGAGTCAATACACCTAACTAACTAAAGGTTTTGTTCCGGCCGTGAGTCTCTTGGCACCAAAATATATTGTGATGCATGCACGTTTACTTACTTACTCTTAATGTTTCTTACCGCCGGGTCTGCTCCGAATGACACAATCAAGACACGTAGGTGGATGCAGAGCTCTTCCAGCTACTGAGCAATACCGAGGAGGCTTGTGCTATAACGCTTCCACAGGATGCGGCACCTTTCACTTCACAGGTCCCGAGTCCCTTCTGTTCGTTAACAGCTTTTACAGCAGGAATTCCCTCGTATCCGGACAGGTTCAGATACCATTGCAGTTTAGCTTCAATCTGTTATGGATCTGCAACACAGGACTAAGGTAGAAGGGGGAAAACTGACCCTGCACTATGACTAGGTTGAAACCCTACGATGGAGTGGGCGACCCATTCCTTGCGAATAAACCCTGTGACAATCCTAGTTTAATCTCAAGCGAAGACCTATAGATAAGGGGAAGGGATTCCCTAAAAGAACTAAGGACTGGGTACAAAAACGGGTGACCTCCTAATAGAAAACAAAGAGAAGGCTGCAGAAACCAATAGATAACAGAAACTAAGGCTAGCAGAACCAGAGGTACCAGTACTGCATAAATAACACACAGAAGACAAAGCAAAGCACCAAGCTAGAGCTCAAACAGATAAACACTGTTGTCCAGCAAGGACTGGGAGACCAGTGCTGGTTAATAAAGAGTGAAACAAACACCTGACCTAAGACAAAACCAGCACCAGAGGAAAAAGACCAGCAGCCAGAACTCCACAAGAAAATGGCGGATAGTCACAAACTAAACAGATTCTAACACAATCTGCCTCTGCTCTTTATTCAGTCAGGTGCTGTCATGAGGGGATGTCACCATATCCCTCTCCAGCAGAGCCTCATACACTCCTCATTCCTGCAGACACTGCCCAAGAAGGCCACGCTTCCTCCTACCTCTTTCACTTTTATAAAACACTCCCTTTTACATCTTACAGATATATCACAGTCTCTTAACCATGTTCAAACAACAGCGACATCTTGTGGCCAGTTAACAACATTAACTATAAATAAACAAATCTATTGACAACAAGTACAAAGATTATTCAGGCATGAGTACAATTACATTTAGCTTCAATTATACCGCCCTGGTGAGCCGACACACATCTCACACGCGTGGGGTTGTTTCCCTAAAGGCACTTACTATTTTTTCCATCAGGATTCTCATAGCTGCGTAACACTGTTTTGCCTTTATAAACATGAACCTTATTTGGTGAATGGCTGCTATCTTGGCCCATAGCACATATGGATTGGCTTACTAATGTGTCTAAATGTTTAGATATTTCTTGTTGATACATTTTGCATATACTATAGGCATTGTCTCATAAACAGAACAGTTTATCATTTGTTCCTTTGGCTGGCAGCACACCATCAATGGAGGTATTTATTCTTGGCTTGTTCTAATGAGTATCACAGATCATTATTTCTTACAGCTATGCCTCACTTTGGTCTATCTTGATGGTTTCTTTGATGTATTGTGACTATTTTGGGAAATACCACTATTTATGGTCAGGTTAACAGCAATATGCTTTTTAAATGTTTTTAATATTTTGTAGTTGTTTGGTCTGTGTTTTTGTTCATGTATATTTTGATAATTAGCTAAATATTTCAAAAAGGTAATCCCCATTTCTGTGCATACTTCTTCTTCTTTGGTTTTGGTATTATTGTAACTGTATGCATTGGGTTGATCCCATTATATACAGCTCTGGCAAAAATTAAGAGACCACTGCACAGTTTTATAAAAATCAGCTTCTCTACATGTGTGACAGGCAGCCAGTCCATTCCAGTGTCAGTTGAATTCCAACCAGAGTACACCTCATTCTACTTAATGTGCTTCTGATTAGGTGATCACCTGAACCAAATCTCATTTAACGAAGGAAAGTATAAAAAACACTGCTGTGGTGCTCACAATCCTCTTGCAATAGGACAAGCTGATGGCAAAACAAGTGCTAGTCATATCCCAAAAGTAATAGGAATGAAAAAATAACTTTTAACCATGCCAAAGGAGTTAAAAAGAAAATTTTTGAGTAAAGAAAAAACGTGCTCAATTCTGGCTTTACTAGCAGAGGGATACAGTGAGCGTCATTTTGCCTCCATCCTCCATCCTCTTGCACCCACTGTGAAATTTGATGGAAGATCGGTGATGATCTGGTGATGCTTCAGCAAGGCTGGAATTGGGCAGGTTAATCTTTGCAAAGGACATATGAATCAAGCTGCATACAAGGTTATCCTGGAAAAACAGCTGATTCCTTCTGTTCAGGCAACATTCCTCAACTCTGAGGACCGTTTTTTTCCAGCAGGACAATGCACCATGCCACACAGCTTGGTCAATCAAGGTGTGGATGAAGGACCACCATATCAAATCCCTGTCATGGCCAGCCCAATCTCCAAACCTGAACCCCTTTGAAAACCTCTGGAATGTAATCAAGAGGAAGATGGATAGTCACAAGCCATCAAACAAAGGACTGCTTAAATTTTTGTACCAGGAGTGGCATAAGATCACCCAAAAACAGTGTGAAAGACTGGTGGAAAGCATGCCAAGACGCATGAAAGCTACGATTAAAAGTCATGATTATTCCACAAAATATTGATTTCTGAGCTTTTCCTGAGTTAAAACATTAGTATTCTTGTTCTAAATGATTCTGAACTTTTTTTTTTTTTGCATTATTTGAGGTCTACAAACAATGCATTTTTTTGTTATTTTGACCATGTCTCATTTTCACAAAATAAATACAAAATTTATTGCTTGGAACTTTGGAGACATGTTTTCAGTAGTTTATAGAATAAAAAAAAATTACATTTTACTCAAAAATATACTTATAAAGAGAAAAATCAAATAAACTGAAACTTTTGCAGTGGTCTCTAAATTTTTGCCAGAGCTGTATATTTCTTGTGGTGCCTACGTTTACATATATCATACTTGCAGTTATCTTGAACAGCGTTGGAAAGCCGTGTTGTCAGCTGCAGTCTGCCAGTGTACGTGCACCTTTCTTCGGTCCAAGATAATTGTTGCAGTCAGATAACTGGTAAAGATAACATCCAATAGTCTGCAATGTTTACTGGTAGTGAAATGGCACGGGTATGTGCACTGCACACGATAAGTATTTTCTGCAGACATTTCTGCACCAAAAATGTGTCTCTTGGCAGGAAAAACACTTAGCAGGAAAATCATCAAAGGGAACCTGTCACCCCCAAAATCAAAGGTGAGCTAAGCCCACCGGCATCAGGGGCTTATCTACAGCATTCTGTAATGCTGTAGATAAGCCCCCGATGTATCCTGAAAGATGAGAAAAAGAGGTTAGATTATACTCACCTGGGCGGGCGATCCGATGACGTCCTCTTCTTGCCTTCACGCTGCGGCTCCGGCGTACTTTGTCTGCCTTGTTGAGAGCAGAGCAAAGTACTGCAGTGCACAGGTGCTGGGCCTCTCTGACCTTTCCCGGTGCCTGCGCACTGCAGTACTTTGCTCTGCCCTCAACAGGGCAGACAAAGTATGCCTGTGCCGGAGCGTGAAGACAAGAAGTGGACGTCATCGTAAGAAGATGGGAGGCCCCGGACCGGACCGTGACGCCCATCGGACCGGACCGCACCCGCACCGCCCCTGGGTGAGTATAACCTAACCTCTTTTTCCTCATCTTTCAGGATACATCGGGGGCTTATCTACAGCATTACAGAATGCTGTAGATAAGCCCCTTATGCCGGTGGGCTTAGCTCACCTTCGATTTTGGGGGTGACAGGTTCCCTTTAACTTTTCTGGTAATATCAAACATAGTGTTTTTGGGGTCACGGAGCTCCTTATTACATATATGTCAGTCCCTCCAGTTGAAAGAAATTAACATTTTCCTGCAGGGAAATTTATATTCTATACTATGTCAATTCAGTTTTGTCTGTCGATGATAAAGTGCAGTTTACAGCAATTTCTATTTAAAAAACGTGACATATACCCACACATCGAGTGGGCTGGTGTGCTCTCAAATGCCAGGGCTGAGTTTAGTTCCAGTCCGGCCCTGGCCAGAATTGGTCAGTTGGCCAGTCTGGCCCAGCTAACTACCACCAGGAAATATCCAAATATTTCATTATTATATCAATGTAAAAATTGTAAGCATATCAGAAAATACTCCATTTGTGTTTCAGAAAAAATCCTTAATTAGTATATCAGAGAATGCTCTGCATTTATATCAGAAAAATACTCTTCTAGTATATCAGAAAAATACCTTGCTAGTATATCAGAAAAGTACATGCAAAGCCTTAATCACAAGGGCCTACAAAGTGGTCAGAAGGTCTATAACACAACAGAATAACCATACATTTGCAGCTGACCTCCTAGATTCACAGAGCACAGAAAGTGATACTAATTGTATGTAAGGGTACTGTCTCACAGTGGCACTTTTGTCGCTACGACGGTACGATCCGTGACATTCCAGCGATATCCATACGATATCGCTGTGTCTGACACGCAGCAGCGATCAGGGACCCCGCTGAGAATCGTACGTCGTAGCAGATCGTTTGGAACTTTCTTTCGTCACTGGATCTCCCGCTGTCATCGTTGGATCGGTGTGTGTGACACCGATCCAACGATGCGTTCGCTTGTAACCAGGGTAAACATCGGGTTACTGTTGTGAATTCTGTTCTCGAACTCCCTCCTGTGGTCATGAATGGTACTTCGGCGACTTCTGTCCATGGACTCCCTCTGGTGGCTGTGAGTGGAGCTGCTGGTTCTGAGGTTCCTTCTCCAGCTGACCTCATTTAGTTCTAGGCTGGCTGCTCTATTTAACTCCACTCAGATCGTTACTTGATGCCAGCTGTCAATGTTCTAGTACTGGTTCAGTTCTCTCTTGGATCTTGCAGATGACCTGTCTACTCCAGCAAAAGCTAAGTCCCTGCTAGTTAAATTGTTTATCTCTGTTTTCTGTCCAGCTTGCTATCATGATTTTGCCAAGCTAGCTGGAAGCTCTGGGATGCAGAGTGGCACCTCCGCACCGTGAGTCGGTGCGGGGGTCTCTTTTGCACACTCTGCGTGGTTTTTATAGTTTTTTGTGCTGACCGCAAAGTTGCCTTTTCTATCCTCAGTCTGTTTAGTTAAGTCTGGTCTCCTTTGCTGAAACCTATTTCATTCCTGTGTTTGTGACTTCCATCTTAACTCACAGTTAATATTTGTGGGGGGCTGCCTGTTTTCTTTGGGAAATTTCTCTGAGGCAAGGTAGGCTTTATTTTCTATCTTTAGGGGTAGTTAGCTCTTAGGCTGTGAAGAGGCGTCTAGGCAGAGTCAGGTACGCTCCACGGCTATTTCTAGTTGTTGTGATAGGATTAGGGGTTGTGGTCAGCAGAGCTCCCACTTCCCAGAGCTGGTCCTGTATTACTAGTTTGCTCATCAGGTCATTCCTAGTGCTCCTAACCACCAGGTCACCATAACAGTACAGCTGGCCCGTAAAGTGTTAATGCATCTCAATAGAGGGATAAGAGAAGTTCTGAGACCATTTTTTTTTCCTCTGCAGCGTGTTTTGTTTTTCCTTTCCCCTAAATCTCTGGGTGGTTCAGGACACAGGTGTAGATATGGACATTCAAGGTCTGTCCTCTTGTGTGGATCAACTCACTGCAAGGGTACAAGGCATTCAAGATTATGTAGTTCAGAATCCGATGTTAGAACCCAGAATTCCAATTCCTGATTTGTTTTCTGGGGATAGATCTAAGTTCCTGAATTTCAAAAACAATTGTAGACTGTTTCTTGCTTTGAAACCCCGCTCCTCTGGTGACCCCATTCAGCAAGTAAAAATCATTATTTCTTTGCTGCGTGGCGACCCTCAAGACTGGGCATTTTCCCTTGCGCCAGGAGATCCTGCATTGCGTAATGTAGATGCGTTTTTTCTGGCGCTTGGATTGCTTTATGATGAACCAGATTCAGTGGATCAGGCAGAGAAAATCTTGCTGGCTTTGTGTCAGGGTCAGGATGAAGCGGAGGTATATTGTCAGAAGTTTAGAAAGTGGTCTGTGCTTACTCAGTGGAATGAGTGTGCCCTGGCGGCAATTTTCAGAAAGGGTCTTTCTGAAGCCCTTAAGGATGTTATGGTGGGATTCCCCATGCCTGCTGGTCTGAATGAGTCTATGTCCTTGGCCATTCAGATTGATCGACGCTTACGTGAGCGCAAAACTGTGCACCATTTGGCGGTATCTTCTGAGCAGAGGCCTGAGCCTATGCAATGTGATAGGACCTTGACCAGAGCTGAACGGCAAGAATACAGGCGTCAGAATGGGCTGTGTTTTTACTGTGGTGACTCCACTCATGCTATCTCTGATTGTCCAAAGCGCACTAAGCGGTTCGCTAGGTCTGCCACCATTGGTACTGTACAGCCAAAATTTCTTTTGTCCGTTACTCTGATTTGCTCTCTGTCGTCCTATTCTGTTATGGCATTTGTGGATTCAGGCGCTGCCCTGAATTTGATGGACTTGGAGTTTGCCAGGCGCTGTGGTTTTTTCTTGGAGCCTTTACAGTATCCTATTCCATTGAGAGGAATTGATGCTACGCCTTTGGCCAAGAATAAGCCTCAGTACTGGACTCAATTGACCATGTGCATGGCTCCTGCACATCAGGAGGATATTCGCTTTTTGGTGTTGCATAATTTGCATGATGTGGTCGTTTTGGGTTTGCCATGGCTACAGGTCCATAATCCAGTATTGGATTGGAAATCAATGTCTGTATCTAGTTGGGGTTGTCAAGGGGTACATGGTGACGTCCCATTGTTGTCAATTTCGTCTTCCCATCCTTCTGAAGTCCCTGAGTTCTTGTCGGATTACCGGGATGTATTTGATGAGCCCAAATCCAGTGCCCTACCTCCTCATAGGGAATGCGATTGTGCAATTAATTTGATTCCTGGTAGTAAGTTTCCGAAGGGCCGACTGTTCAATTTGTCTGTGCCAGAACACGCCGCTATGCAGAGTTACATAAAGGAGTCCTAGGAGAAAGGGCATATTCGCCTGTCGTCGTCACCGTTGGGAGCAGGGTTCTTTTTTGTGGCCAAGAAGGATGGTTCTCTGAGACCTTGTATAGATTACCGCCTTCTCAATAAAATCACCATCAAATTTCAGTACCCTTTGCCTCTGCTGTCTGATTTGTTTGCTCGGATTAAGGGGGCTAGTTGGTTCACTAAGATAGATCTTCGAGGGGCGTATAACCTTGTGCGTATTAAACAGGGCGATGAATGGAAAACAGCATTTAATACGCCCGAGGGCCATTTTGAGTACCTGGTGATGCCATTCGGGCTTTCTAATGCTCCATCTGTGTTTCAGTCCTTTATGCATGACATCTTCCGAAAGTACCTGGATAGATTCATGATTGTATATTTGGATGATATTTTGGTCTTTTTGGACGATTGGGAGTCTCATGTGAAGCAGGTCAGAATGGTGTTCCAGATCCTTCGCGCTAATTCCTTGTTTGTGAAGGGATCTAAATGTCTCTTTGGAGTTCAGAAGGTTTCATTTTTGGGCTTCATTTTTTCCCCTTCTACTATCGAGATGGACCCTGTTAAAGTTCAGGCCATTTATGATTGGACTCAGCCTACTTCTGTGAAGAGCCTTCAGAAATTTCTGGGCTTTGCTAATTTTTACCGTCGCTTCATCGCTAATTTTTCTAGTGTTGTTAAACCATTGACTGATTTGACCAAGAAAGGTGCTGATGTGGTCAATTGGTCCTCTGCGGCCGTTGAGGCTTTTCAGGAGTTGAAGCGTCATTTTTCTTCAGGGCAGGTTGAGCCTTCGGACTGTCCTGGTGTGGATTCTGTGGTGGACGGGTTGCAGCAAATTTGGACTCACGTGGTGGACAATTTGACATTGTCCCAGGAGAAGGCTCAACGTTTCGCTAACCGCCGTCGCTGTGTTGGTCCCCGACTTCGTGTTGGGGATTTGGTTTGGTTGTCGTCTCGTTATGTTCCTATGAAGGTTTCGTCTCCTAAGTTTAAGCCTCGGTTCATTGGTCCTTATAAGATTTCTGAAATTCTTAATCCTGTGTCATTTCGTTTGGACCTTCCAGCTTCTTTCGCCATCCATAATGTGTTCCATAGGTCGTTATTGCAGAGATATGTGGCTCCTATGGTTCCCTCCGTTGACCCTCCTGCCCCGGTGTTGGTTGAGGGGGAGTTGGAGTATGTGGTGGAGAAGATTTTGGATTCTCGTATTTTGAGACGGAAACTTCAGTACCTGGTCAAGTGGAAAGGTTATGGTCAGGAGGATAATTCCTGGGTTGTTGCCTCTGATGTTCATGCTGCCGATCTGGTTCGTGCCTTTCATTTGGCTCGTCCTGATCGGCCTGGGGGCTCTGGTGAGGGTTCGGTGACCCCTCCTCAAGGGGGGGGTACTGTTGTGAATTCTGTTCTCGAACTCCCTCCTGTGGTCATGAATGGTACTTTGGCGAGTTCTGTCCATGGACTCCCTCTGGTGGCTGTGAGTGGAGCTGCTGGTTCTGAGGTTCCTTCTCCAGCTGACCTCATTTAGTTCTAGGCTGGCTGCTCTATTTAACTCCACTCAGATCGTTACTTGATGCCAGCTGTCAATGTTCTAGTACTGGTTCAGTTCTCTCTTGGATCTTGCAGATGACCTGTCTACTCCAGCAAAAGCTAAGTCCCTGCTAGTTAAATTGTTTATCTCTGTTTTCTGTCCAGCTTGCTATCATGATTTTGCCAAGCTAGCTGGAAGCTCTGGGATGCAGAGTGGCACCTCCGCACCGTGAGTCGGTGCGGGGGTCTCTTTTGCACACTCTGCATGGTTTTTATAGTTTTTTGTGCTGACCGCAAAGTTGCCTTTTCTATCCTCAGTCTGTTTAGTTAAGTCTGGTCTCCTTTGCTGAAACCTATTTCATTCCTGTGTTTGTGACTTCCATCTTAACTCACAGCCAATATTTGTGGGGGCCTGCCTGTTTTCTTTGGGAAATTTCTCTGAGGCAAGGTAGGCTTTATTTTCTATCTTTAGCGGTAGTTAGCTCTTAGGCTGTGAAGAGGCGTCTAGGCAGAGTCAGGTACGCTCCACGGCTATTTCTAGTAGTTGTGATAGGATTAGGGGTTGCGGTCAGCAGAGCTCCCACTTCCCAGAGCTGGTCCTGTATTACTAGTTTGCTCATCAGGTCATTCCTAGTGCTCCTAACCACCAGGTCACCATAACAGGTTACTAAGCGCAGGGCCGCGCTTAGTAACCCGATGTTTACCCTGGTTACCATCGTAAAAGTAAAAAAAAACAAACAGTACATACTCACATTCCGGTGTCCGTCAGGTCCCGCACAGTCTGCTTCCCGCTCTGACTGACTGCCGGCCGTAAAGTAAGAGCAGAGCACAGCGGTGACGTCACCGCTGTGATCTGCTTTCACTTTACGGCGGCACTCAGTCAGAGTGGGAAGCAGACGGCAAGGGACCTGACGGACACCGGAATGTGAGTATGTACTGTTTTTTTTTTTTTACTTTTACGATGGTAACCAGGGTAAACATCGGGTTACTAAACGCGGCCCTGCGCTTAGTAACCCGATGTTTACCCTGGTTACCCGGGGCCTTCGGCATCGTTGGTCGCTGGAGAGCTGTCTGTGTGACAGCTCTCCAGCGACCACACAACGACTTTCCAACGATCACGGCCAGGTCGTATCGCTGGTCGTGATCGTTGGAAAGTTGTAGAGTGTGACAGTACCCTAACTGTGAAGTCCTGATACATGAACCATAGTTCCAATAAACAGATTCTATTAGCTAACCATTAAACGTATAATGGGTGTAGATAACACCATAGTCATCAATCCATATATTTGCAGAGTAAATGTGATAACACTTATTGTGTGTAACTGTAAAGTCCTGATATATGGATCATAATTCGATCATTGTCAGTCCTTAAAGTAACATAGTAACATAGTTTTTAAGGTTGAAAGAAGACTTTAAGTCCATTCAGTTCAACCCATATTCTAACCTAACATGCCCTAACATGTTGATCCAGAGGAAGGCAAAAAAAAACCAATGTGGCAAAGAGTAAGCTTCACATTGGGAAAAAAAAATCCTTCCCGACTTCACACTCGGCAATCAGACTAGTTCCCTGGATCAACGCCCTATCAATGAATCTAGTATATATAACCTGTAACATTATACTTTTCAAGAAAGGCATCCCGTCCCCTCTTAAATTTTAGTAATTAATCACTCATTACAACATCATACGGCAGAGAGTTCCATAGCCTCACTGCTCTTACAGTAAAGAATCCGCATCTGTTATTATGCTTAAACCTTCTTTCCTCCAGACGTAGAGGATGCCCCCTTGTCCCCGTCTCAAAGTGAAGTAAACGTGTGACACCATTGTCCTCAGCAGCGATCTGGGAGTCGGAGATGATTCCACGGGTCTTCTCCAGGCTGTTTTCCTTCCATTCAGCACTTTCCCCATCCATTCCAACATTTCCACTGCGCTCTAGACATCCTTGTAGGGTCTTACAGAAAAATGCTTGGATTTCCTATTGACTCCCATTATACTTGTAACTGGAAACGAGCATGAGAGTATTAGGAAGTGCTCGATTTGAGTAACGAGCAGCCGAGCATTTTAGTGCTTACTCATCACTACTGCCCTTTACATTTATAGGCTTTGGGGCCAAATGAGGCTTGTCTGAAAAAAGGTTAGGTTTACACCAAAAAAAGTTACGAATTGGCCTCTATTTTTTAAGTATATTCTATTTAACAGTAATACATTTGAAATTCATATATTCAATATTTGCATATATTTTGGTGCAAATAGTGTGCTGGTAGCTCTATGATTGGTAGATAGACAGATATTCCCTCTGACTGGCTTAAAAGGAACTTGTCACTAAAAAAAAACGGCATTATATGGGTTAATCTGCAGAATTATAGCGTTACTAACCTGCCCGGCGCCTGTACGTTACCAAACTCTGTGGGGAGAAAATGGACTTTATTCTCCTCGGCAGCATTCAGTTTATGTCACAGGGGCGGTGGCGGCGCTGGATCTGTCATTGCTCTGAGTGTATATAGCAGCTGCTGTAACCGCTCCCCGGGCCCTGACTGACACTGGCTCGGTATTGGGGCCGGCTGTCAGTCAAGGCCAGGGGCGCGGTTACAGCCCCCGCTCTGTATTCTCAGAACTGTGATTGAACGCCCCTTGACTGAAACCGGAATGCTGCGGGCAGGGAATAAAGGTAATTTTCTCCCCGCAGTGTTCAGCTACATACAGGCGCCGGGCAGGTTAGCAATGCTATTGTAGCACTGGAGTCCTGGGTTCAAATCACACCAAGGACATCTGCAAGGAGTTTGCATGTTCTCCCCATGTTTGCGTGGGTTTCCTCCGCGTGCTCCGGTTTCCTCCCACATTTAAAAAGACATACTGATAGGCAGGGGCGCCGCTATCATGGGGCAAGTTGAGCCCTTTGCTTCAGGCGGCAGTCGTCACTGAAAGACAGGGGGCAGCAGAGCAGCGGTCAGAACACCTGGTGCCGACTCTCCATAATCCCTGACATTTGCTGTCACTAGTGCGGTGCGCGCGCCCCTGCTCAAAAGCCACGGTGTGCAATATCAGCCAGTCATCCCTGCACCCGCAGAGCAGCACACCACATATTGGCTGCTCTGTGCAAACAGGACCTGTGATGAAGTCACAGAAGGGGAGGAGTCAGGGGTCACATTATCGGATTTCCATGGATTGCAGAACTCTGCTGTGCTGGTTGCCATGGTAAGTGTGTGTATGAGGTGTATGGAGTGGAGCCGTGTGTGTATGAGGTGTACGGAGCGGAGCTGAATGTGTACGAGGTGTATGGAGCGGAGCCGTGTGTGTATGAGGTGTACGGAGCAGAGCCGTGTGTGTATGAGATGTATGGAGAGGAGCCGTGTGTGTATGAGGTGTATGGAGCTGAGCTGAATGTGTACGAGCTGTACGGAGCAGAGCCGCGTGTGTATGAGGTGTACGGAGCAGAGCCGGGTGTGTATGAGGTGTACGGAGAAAGCCGGGTGTGTATTCAGTGTATGGAGCGGAGCTGCATGTGTATGAGGTGTACAGAGTGGAGCCGGGTGTGTATGAGGTGTATGGAGCAGAGCCGCGTGTGTGTGAGGTGTATGGAGCGGAGCCGTGTGTGCAAGGTGTACAGAGTGCAGCCGCGTGTGTAGGAGTAACTATGTGTGGCCATTATACAGTATGGAGCACTGTGTGGCCATTATACAGTATGGAGCATCATGTGTGGCCATTATACAGTATGGAGCACTGTGTGGCCATTATACAGTATGGAGCATCATGTGGGGCTCATTATACTGTATGGAGCAATATATGGGGCTCATTATTCTGTAAGGAGCACTGTGGTGCCCAGAATACTGTATGGAGGACTATACTGTCTGATTTATGACCTATTGTAGAATGTACAATAGTTATCACTCATGTAATGTATGGGGGGACTGTATATGAGATGGGAGCCCTATAGGGGGGCTGTACTGTATATGTGTTTGGGGGAGCACCGTTTTGAAGTTCGCCTCAGGCAGCAGTGTAGCTAGGTTCACCCTGCTGATAGGGAATTCAGATTGTGAGACCCATTAGGGACAGTGATGATAATGTGTGCAAACTGTAAAGCGCTGCGGAATATGTTAGCGCTATATAAAAATAAAGATTATTATTATTATTGCTATTAACCTGCAGATTAACCCCATATTTACAGGCTAATACCATTTTTCTGGTGACCGCTTCCTTTTAAAACAACAGATATTTGTAGCAAAATGCTGATTGCAGCAGAAGCAACAGCAAAATTTAACTACAGTATACAGTAATATAGCAATGTTTAATAAATCCTTTTCTTTGTTGTGGATTATGAAATATGTAAACCAAGCTGGGAAATCAACAGCTCCGCATATCTCAAGCTGTGCACAATAACCTTGACAGCAAATATATCCATAAATAGGATCCTGGATCAGATTTTACTACAATCAGAAAGCAGGTATTTAACCCCTTGCTGACATCCAAAGCACATGTACTGCGCAGCAGGAAGTGAGTTCCCACAAACCACCGTACATGAATGATGCGATGATCGCAACAGCTTTCTAGCAGAGCCGGCGAAATCGTCAGCGGGTGTCAGCTACTCATCATAGCTGACACTCTGCGGTAACACCCATGATTGGTGCTAGCGCCGATCGCGGGCATATAACCCGTCTGGTGCTCCTGTCAATGGCGACAGCGGCTCCAATATACTTATACAGTGACGGGGCCCCCTCATTCCTCCGAACAACGCAATGATTGTGATATCGTGATGGTGTTCATGGTGCCCTCAGGCTGAATAATGATGGCAGGGTCACCTCATCCAGGTATAGTGGCCTGTAAGGTACTGCTGAAAGCAAGATCTAACATGCCTCCTGCCTGTGTCTGATTGATGGTTCTAATACCCTACAATGCAAAAGCATTTCAGAGCATTAGACCAGTGACAGACCACAGAAAGTTGATGTCTACACTGGGACAAAATAAAAAACTAAAAAAAAAGTCAAAGTTTGTAAAAATGTCAAAAACCTCCCAGAAAGCATGAAAAAAATGGGAAAATGTTTTGCAAGTAAAATCTATTTTTCTGTTAAAACAAAAGTGAAGGGAAAAAAAAGTATACATATTTGGTAACGCTGAGTCCGGAACAAATTCTTCTATAAAACGGTCATATTATTTAACCTGCTTTGTGAACACTGTAAAAAAATTAAATAAATACAAAATTATAGCTTTTTCGGCATATTGACACAATCTCTCAAACAATGGTGTCAATAAAAAGATCATCTTGTCCCGCCAAAAAACAGCCCTTTTATAGCTCCGTCAAAAAAAAAGTTACAGCTATAGCTATAAGAGTATAACGGAAAAACAAATTATTGTTTGTAAAAAATTATACCTATATAAATCTAGTATCACTGTCATTGTAACCACCCAAAGAATAAAGGTAGATCTGATCACTTTCACCATGTGATGAATGGCGTGAAAACAACAAAATAAGAACCATTTATGAATTTCTGTTTTTTGCTCACTCGGTTACCAAAAATAAAAAAAAGATCAAAATAAGTGATGTAGTCCTAGATGGACGTCAACTAATCCCACAGAAAACTAGCCCAAATACAGCTCGTTTAATGGGAAAATAAAGAAGTTATTGCTCTCAGACTATGTCTATACAACAACAAATACTTGCAAATCAGTGTTTTAGCGTGCAAATTATGAAAATACTTTATATGTTTTTACTTTGTAATTACAGGCATCGCTGCAATTGTACTGACCTGAAGAATGAAGTCGTCTTATCATTTTAATGCAAGGTGAACAGCGTAAATAGCATAGAAAAATTTAATACAATTCCTGAATTGCTTTTTATTTGTTTATTCTGTTTCTCAAAAATTTGAATAAAAAGCAAATAAAAAATGTTATGTAATGGCAGCAATAAATTTCGTCTCAAACAAACCCCTACTCAGATCTGTCAACGTTCAACAGAAAAATGGTAGTTGTTCACATTCCTAGTCAGGGTCAGCGCCTGGTTTTCGTGGGCCCCGGGCAAAAGAGTCTCAGTAGGCCCCTTTAACATATACCATGATTCCACCTTTCTCACACACCCCGCCCCAGCAGCAAACATGGCGGAGGAGTTGGTTTTCTCCTTTCAGATAACTGCTCCTTCACCCCAATCCCACTGCCACCCTCTGTTACCCTCCCTTCCTTTGAGGTGAACTCCATGTGCATCTACTCCCCCTCCAACCTCCAACTGGCTGTCATTTACCGCCCCCCAGGGCCAGCCACCACCTTCTTTGACCACTTCACCACCTGGCTACTTCATTCCCTTTCCGCGGACATCCCCACTATCATCATGGGCGACTTCAACATCCCCATTGACACTTCCCTCTCAGCTGCCACTAAACTTCTATCTCTCACTTCCTCCTTCGGCCTCACTCAATGGTCTTCTGCAGCCACTCATAAAGATGGTCACACACTGGACCTCATCTTCACCCGCCTCTGCTCCCTATCTAACCTCTCTAACTCACCTCTTCCTCTCTCTGACCACAACCTTCTCTTCCCTCTCCACTCCATGTCTACAATCCCCACCCCACAAACTTTCACACCCTCGCAGAAATCTTAAACATCTTGACCTACATTCATTCTCTGAATCCCTCCTGCCTCTCACAGACATAAGTTCCTTACACAATGCGGATGATGCTGCCACTCTATATAACACCACAATAGCTGTAGCTTTGGAATCTGCTGCCCCACTTACACATACCAAAGCTCGCAAAATCAACAGACAACCCTGGCACACCAATAATTTTAAGGATAGGCTCGTACATTCTGATATAGGCCCTGGTAAGAACATTGTACAGAGAACTTTGGCCCCGCCGAGACAGGGGAATTTCCCCTGTCTCGGTTGTGCCTGTTGTAGTAACATGATTAAGGGGGATGTTTTCCATCACCCCCATATGGGGAAAGAGATTACTATCAAAGGTAGATATAAGTGTATGTCTAGTTTCGTCATATATATGATAGTGTGCCCATGTGGGCTAGTCTATGTTGGCGAGACAACAAAGGAGGTCAAGACACGAATAGGGAAACATAAGAGTACTATCAGGAATAAGATGTTAGAACTACCGGTCCCCAAACATTTCTGTGACAATAGACATACTGTGAGTCAATTGAGGTTCAGGGTTATTGATGGGGTGTCACCACTTAGGAGAGGTGGAGACCGTACTTTGTTGTTAAAGCAAAAAGAATTGAGATGGATCTCCAGGCTAGGGTCTTTGCAACCTGGAGGATTAAATATTGAATATAATCTCCAAATCTGTGTGCCTTAGTCAGTTGTGATATTATCCTGTGACCTTATCGGGGTATTGGATTGTTTTTAATTGGTTTTATATATTTGTTTTTTATTTTTAGGTCTATATACATACATGGCCATTTTGGTAGAAGATGCAGAGTTTGATGGCCTCTGTGGGTGGAATATCATTTTATGGACATTATTTGATATATGTATCATCTTCCTCATTGGCCTAATTGCGAGATTGTGATCTAATATGGGATCGATTATGTTTATGTATCCATCAGTCCCATTGTTTTATATGCTCCATTGTTATAAATGTTTACATGTGATATTAATACTTTGACAGATTATCCAAGGGGCGCTATCCATTTTAGGTAAGCATCTCTTTATAACACTATTTGCGCTATATACATTATGCCTCCCTCTTGATTCAGCGCTCGAGCTGTAGTGCTCTAAAAGAAAAGGGTCCTGAGCGCATGCGCGGCTGTGCGGCGGTGGGTGTACGTTATCTCCCTCACTATGTTGCGTCATCAGTGATGACGCGTCTGGGGGCGGAGTCTTGTGCGTCCGCATGCCGGCACGCTGCGGTGTGGTACCGGTTTCCGGCTCTTGGGACTGAGCGATCGATTGGAGGAGGCGCACGTGTTGCTGGTATGAGCGGCTCATCTATTGGATATGAGGGTCTGTTAGTAAACATTACGCACTGTTGCGGTGTGATTGGTGTATCTAGGGAGCACTTCATTGTGGATATTGCATGTGATTGGTGTGGCATGGATCGGTTGCAGATTGGTGGATTCTGTGCATGTGTCCGAGTGGGATATCATGACAGATCTGATAGGTAGGGTGCTAATACACTGGTCATAACGCACTCAATCATTGGTTCATGGTTACTATGGGTACGTGGACGGATTTATAATGAGGCTGTTGTGGATGATTTTGGGTACTTTATTGCCATTTATAAAATGATTTTTTTGACTCTGCCCTGATAGATGTTTTGTATATGAGATATACTATTTGTGTGTATATTGTTATATTGTTTTTTTATGATATTTATGATGTAGGTGGGGTCTTTGTGGGGATTGGTGGATGGTAATCCACTCCCTATAAAAACCCACCATTACCAATCTGTTTTATGCTTGATAAAGACCCATGTGGGTTGAAACGTTACACTTTGGCAAATAAAGGAATTCATCTTTGAACACTTTCACCTGGACTGGATGCTGTCCTTTCTTTCCTATTTGGTAACCCTGGCACACCAGCCTGACCAAAGAACTGAGGCGAGCTTCCAGGGCTGCTGAGCGCAGATGGAAAAGATCCCACTCCAACGAGCACTTCATCGCATTCAAACAGTCCCTCACTACTTTCAAGACCACACTCGCCACAGCTAAACAAACCTACTTCTCATCTCTCATATCCTCCCTGTCTCACAACCCTAAACAGTTATTCAACACCTTCAATTCTCTCATCCGTCCCCCAGCACCTCCTCCCTCCCCACTTATCTCAGCTGAAGACTTTGCCTCAAGCAGAAGATTGAGAACATCAGAGAAAGTTTTGGTCAACAACCCCCAGAGCCCTTCCTCCCGACTTCCCAGCCCTCCACCTTCAAAACCAACTTCTCCACCATTACAGAAGATCAACTCTCCACTCTACTCTCAAAATCGCATCTCACCACCTGTGCACTTGACCCGCTCCCATCCCACTTCATCCCAAACCTCACCACAGTCTTCATCCCAACCCTAACCCATCTATTCAACCTATCACTAACAACTGGTGTTTTCCCCTCAAGATTTAAACATGCCTCCATCACACCTATCCTCAAAAAGCCCTCTCTTGACCCATCCTCTGTATCTAGTTATCGCCCTATATCACTTCTCCCTTATGCCTCCAAACTACTGGAACAACACGTCTACCTTGAACTGTCCTCCCATCTCTCTTCTTGCTCCCTCTTTGACCGCTTACAATCTGGCTTCCGGTCACACCATTCCACTGAAACTGCCCTAACTAAGGTCACCAATGACCTCTTAACTGCCAGAGCAAGCGACACTACTCTGTCCTCCTCCTCCTCGACCTGTCGGCTGCCTTTGACACAGTGGACCATTCCCTATTATTACAGACCCTCTCATCCCTTGGCATCACAGACTTGGCCCTTTCCTGGATCTCATCATACCTAACAGACCGGACATTCAGCGTCTCCCACTCACACACCACCTCCTCACCTCGCCCCCTATCTGTCGGAGTCCCACAAGGTTCAGTCCTTGGGCCCCTGCTCTTCTCCATTTACACCTTTGGCCTGGGACAGCTCATAGAATCTCATGGCTTTCAGTATCACCTCTATGCTGACGACACACAGATCTATCTCTCTGGACCAGATATCACCTCCCTACTAACCAGAATCCCTCAATGTCTGTCCACTATTTCGTCCTTCTTCTCCGCTAGATTTCTGAAACTTAACATGGACAAAACAGAATTCATCATCTTTCCCCCATCTCTCGCGACCCCCCCAACGCACCTATCCATTACAGTAAACGGCTGCCCACTCTCCCCAGTCCTACAAGCTCGCTGCCTCGGGGTAATCCTTGACGCTGATCTCTCCTTCAAACCACATATCCAAAGCCCTTTCCACTTCCTGCCGACTTCAACTCAAAAATATTTCACGAATCCGTACATTCCTCAACCAAGAATCTGCAAAAACCCTAGTCCATGCCCTCATCATCTCTCGCCTTGACTACTGCAACCTCTTGCTCTGTGGCCTCCCCTCTAACACTCTCGCACCCCTCCAATCTATTCTAAACTCTGCTGCCAGACTAATCCACCTGTCCCCCCGCTATTCCCCGGCCTCTCCCCTCTGTCAATCCCTTCACTGGCTCCCCATTGCCCAGAGACTGCACTACAAAACCCTAACCATGACATACAAAGCCATCCACAACCTGTCTGCTCCATACATCTGTGACCTCGTCTCCCGGTACTTACCTACACGCAACCTCCGATCCTCACAAGATCTCCTTCTCTACTCCCCTCTTATCTCCTCTTCCCACAATCGTATACAAGATTTCTCTCGCGTATCACCCCTACTCTGGAACCCTCTACCACAACACATCAGACTCTCGCCTACCATCGAAACCTTCAAAAAGAGCCTGAAGACCCACCTCTTCCGACAAGCCTACAACCTGCAGTAACCACCGATCAATAAAACCGCTGCATGACCAGCTCTATCCTCACCTACTGTATTCTCACCCATCCCTTGTAGATTGTGAGCCTTCGCGGGCAGGGTCCTCTCTCCTCCTGTACCAGTTATGACTTGTATTGTTTAAGATTATTGTACTTGTTTTTATTATGTATACCCCTCCTCCCATGTAAAGCGCCATGGAATAAATGGCGCTATAACAATAAATAATAATAATAATGATGCACAGATACAGCAAAGAAATATAGGTATAGTACAATGCCAAAGATTTCACTTACTTCTTACATTACATGAGTGATATCTATTGTAAATTTTACAAAAGCTAAGAAGCCGGTGAATCCTGTGGAAATTCAAAAGTTTTCATTTTAGACCTGACATTCTAAAATGTCCTCCATACAGTATTATGGGCACCACATAATCCTCCATACAGTATTATTGGCACCAAGAAGTCCACCATACAGTATTATGGGTACCACATAGTCCCCCATACAGTTTTATAGGCACCACATAGTCCTTTATACAGTATTATGAGCATCACATAGTCATCCATATAGTATTATAGGCACCATATAATACTATAAACAGAATGTCCATGTCCATTTTATCAATAGTGCCTGTAGGCCAAACAGTCCAGAACCGTGCAGTCCCTGTTGTGGAGGATTCAACAACCCTCTGAGAACACCAGTATCTGCTATTCCAGCAGAAAAAGGGGCAACAGAAGCAACAAAAACAAAACAAACTTAACCACTTCCATACCTCTTCTGACCCTGAGAGGAAGGAACAGTCCCTGAAATCTTCCTCCTTTTCCAACATTACGTATCACTCTTAACAGTTCTTACTCGGGATAGGGCAGTCCGCCCCCAACAGGAATGTGCTGCAGAAAAAGACAACTTGGCACAACTGTTCTGCGGCAGCTGCCTTCAACTTTTCAAGTGGACGTTGAGCCCTGAATTCTTCACGGCTTCCTCCGGGCCTTCCTCCTCTCCTCCATGAAGGTGGCCCAAGCAGTGGGATATGGTGACTTTCTCTCCATCTCCAGTGTTGGTCTGGGAACTTAACCGGGCCGGGGTCCTCCTCTGCCTCTGTCACACTGCCACAGCACACTTGGGTAGGGCCATAACTGGTCATGTTAAATTTTTGGACCACCTGCAGCTTTGGAATCTTCCACAGGTCTTGGCCTGATAGGATCGGACTACTCCAACCGCGGTTGTGGTTCACTGGCCACATGCACCCTTCCAGGAGGCTTGACCTTATCATAGTCCCTGTAAGAGTCCTCATCTTCCACATCAGGCTCCTCCAGAGGCTGATTAGGCTTCCATTCTGCCTTGCTGGAAGAGTCATCCCTTGGAACTGACAAGAACCTTTTTGGAGCCTTCTTAGTCCACTTTTGCTGGGCCTCCTTAATCGACTTCTGCTGGGCCTCCCTCTTTGCCCTCCTGGCGAAAACTTCCCGGTCCCGCTAAAGGGTGTCTTCCCATGTATAAGGATGCAACACCGCCGTGGCAAACGATCCCCGCCTGCACTCACATTTTACAACATGCACAATCTCCCCAGGATATAGACTGTGCATTCATGAGGGCAGGTAGCGACGCTTCACCGCATCGCAGTTTACATAGACTTCATCCTCGGTCCATTCTTTTTCCAGGAACCAATATCCTTTTTTAATATCGAATTCCATGACCTGCCCCCGGGTCTGGGATTCCTCTACCGACTCCCACCGGCCAGCATCAGATCCTTCGAGCCGCCCCCACAGGAATAAATCAGTCCATCTGCGTTGCTCCACTAGGCTCATGGGTGGAGCAAGCTCGGTCAGCCACTGTGGCTTACAATCAGGGTGGCTCTCGACTGGTGGGATGTTCATGATGTTGCACTCTATCCTCTCCAGTTGATATACAAGGCCTCCATCAGGTCCGACCTCATCTCTGGTTCTCCAACCGGATCTTCCTCCTCAAGGACCAAGACTGGGGCTGTGGCCAACCGTGACGGGGTGCACTCGTCTCTCTTCTAAGGGTGCGCCACTCTCGCACCCATCGGGGTATTTTCTTCCTCAGCCCCGGGAACCTCACCCACTGGTATCCGACTCCAGCACATGATCCACAGCTCGTGAGCCAAGAGGCGTACATCTGGTTGCTGCAACACCATCCATCGGACCAACATTGTCGGCGGCAACAACGACTCCGCTGTGCAGTAAAATCAGTGAAAATCTCAGGCATCTCATCCTCATTGGTGTCTTCCGGACAGCCGCAGAGCTCGCTGAGGTTTTGTTCACTCCCCACCATCCCCACAGAGAGCTTGCTAATATGCACCTCACTCCTCGTGTGTTGCAAGGAAAATGGCACTCGAAGCCTTCCGATGCCACACTTCCTGCATGTCATAAAAACAACCAAACGTTTACTTGGTGAATAGCAGTATATACAGTATTTACAGGCAGATATAGAAGACTAGATGGTGGCCCGATTCTAACGCATCGGGTATTCTAGAATATGTATGTATGCATGTCGCGCTGTGAGTGGGGGTTAAATTCCGTGCCAATATCACTGATTGATACGAAGTATATAGCACAGCCACGAAGTATATAGCAAAGCGATGTAGTATATAACACAGCCCACGCAGTATATAACACAGCCACGTAGTATATAGCAAAGCGACGTAGTATATAGCACAGCCACGTAGTATATAGCACAGCCACGTAGTATATAACACAGCCCACGCAGTATATAGCACAGCCACGTAGTATATAGCACAGCCACGTAGTATATAGCACAGCGATGTAGTATATAGCAGCCACGTAGTATATAACACAGCCCACGTAGTATATAGCACAGCCATGTAATATATAGCAGCCACATAGTATATAACACAGACAGCCAAATAGTATATAGCACAGCCACGTAGTATATAGCAGTAACGTAGTATATAGCAGCCACGTTACATATAGAAGCCACGTAGTATATAGCACAGCCAAGTAGTATATAGCACAGCAATGTAGTATATAGCAGCCACATAGTATATAACACAGACAGCTAGCCACGCAGTATATAGCACAGCCACGTAGTATATAGCAGTCATGTAGTATATAGCAGCAACGTAATATATAGCAGCCACATAGTATATTGCAGCCATGTATATAACACAGCCCCGTAGTATATAACACAGCCACGTAGTATATAGCACAGCCCACATAGTATGTAGCACAGCCCACGTAGTATATAACATAGCCCACGTAGTATATAACAGCCCACGTAGTATATAACACAGCCCACGTAGTATACAGCAGTGTGGGCACCATATCCCTGTGAAAAAAAATAATTAAAATAAAAAACAGTTATATACTCACCTTCTGTCGGCCCCCAGATCCAGCCCAGACCTTAGCGATGCTCCCGCCAGGTCCTTTCCAGGGGATGCTTTGCGGCAATAACCCGCGATGACGTAGCGGTATCGCGAGACCGCTAAGTCATCTGGATAATTTCGCAATGCATCTCTGGGAATGGAAGCTGCCGAGAGCATCGGGAGGAGCAGGAAAGCTGCGGAGGCAACGGAAAGTGAGAGTAGCATGATTTTTTTTATTATTTTTAACATTATATCTTTTTACTATTGATGCTGAATAGGCAGCATCAATAGTAAAAAGTTGGTCCGGGATGGGGTGACACACTGGAACTGACTGGAGGGGAGTAGGGAGGGGGCACTGACTGGACGGAAGTAGGGAGGGGCCAATTTGCGGCCGGACTGCGCCTGTTGCTGATTGTGTTGTGGATTCTGTTTGTGGGCTCCCTCTGGTGGTTACTGCTGGTACTGGGTGACTTTGGTGGGTTGCGGCCTTTGGTTTCCACCTGTCCATCAGAGGCTGGGTGTTTCCTATTTTACCTGGCCTTTCTGTCATTCCCTTGCCGGCTATCAATGTATTCAGATGTGCTCTGTTTGGTTCCTGCCTACCTGCTCCCAGATCTTTCAGGATAAGCTAAGTGCTGATTTTCAGTTGTTTGGTTTTTTGTCCAGCTTGCTTATTATGTCTCTATGCTAGCTGGTAGCTCTAGTGGACTGAGGTTCTCCCCATGTGCCATGAGTTGGCACATGGGTTCTTGTAATCTCAGGATGGTTTTTTTGATTAGGGTTTTTTGCTGACCGCTCAGTCCCCTTTTGTATCGTTCTGCTTTCTAGTTTACAGCGGGCCTCAATTTGCTAAAACTATATATATCATCTCTATGTGTGTGCCTTCCTCTCATTTCACCGTCAATACATGTGAGGGGGCAACTATATCTTTTGGGGTTCATTCCTCTGGAGGCAAGTGAGGTCTTTATTTTCTCTGCAGTACTAGTTAGCTCTTAGGCTGGTGCGTGGCGTCTAGAACCAACGTAGGCACGCTCCCTGGCTATCTCTAGTTGCGTTTGTCAGGCGTAGGGCAGCGGTCAGCCCAGGTTCCATCACCCTAGAGCTCGTCCGTTATCTATTTGTACTTTGCTTGTCCTGTGCTATCCCTAGCCATTGGGGATTCATGACAGTATAGCCGGCCTACAAAGTGTTAATTGTTTGGGCTGAAGCAGGAGAAAAAGAAGTGTTTAAGGGAAATTTTTTTTTTTTTTTTTTTTCCCTTCAGAGTTTTGCTGCCTAGCCCTTAATTGCTGTCTAGCTGCTTCTTACCTCCTCTTAACCCTTGAATGGCTCTGATCTTAGCTGTTTAACATGGATGTCCAGAGTTTGGCTTCCAGCCTGAGTAATCTCGCGGCAAAAGTTCAAAACATACAGGATTTTGTTGTTCACACTCCCATGTCTGAACCTAGAATTCCTATTCCAGAGTTCTTTTCTGGAGATAGATCTACCTTCCTGAATTTCAGGAACAATTGTAAATTGTTTCTTTCTTTAAAATCTCGCTCCTCTGGAGACCCTGCTCAACAGGTCAAGATTGTAATATCTTTCCTGCGGGGCGACCCTCAGAATTGGGCATTTGCATTGGCACCAGGGGATCCTGCATTGCTCAGTGTGGATGCGTTTTTTCTGGCATTGGGATTGCTCTATGAGGAACCTAACCTAAAGATTCAGGCTGAAAAGGCTTTATTAGCCCTCTCTCAGGGGCATGATGAAGCGGAAATATATTGTCAAAAATTTCGGAAATGGTCGGTGCTTACTCAGTGGAATGAGTGCGCCCTGGCTGCAAACTTCAGAAATGGTCTTTCTGAGGCCATTAAGGATATTATGGTGGGGTTCCCTACGCCTACAGGTCTGAATGAGTCTATGGCTATGGCCATTCAGATTGATCGGCGTTTACGGGAGCGCAAACCCGTGCACCAGTTGGCGGTGTCTTCTGAACAGGCACCTGAGACTATGCAATGTGATAGAATTGATTCCTGGCAGTAAGTTCCCTAAGGGTCGTTTATTTAATCTGTCACTGCCAGAGCATACTGCTATGCGGAATTATATTAAGGAGTCCTTGGAAAAGGGACATATTCGTCCATCTTCGTCCCCTCTGGGAGCAGGTTTCTTTTTCGTGGCAAAAAAAGATGGTTCCCTGAGGCCTTGTATAGATTATCGCCTTCTGAATAAGATTACAGTCAAATACCAGTATCCATTGCCATTATTAACTGATTTGTTTGCTCGCATTAAGGGGGCTAGGTGGTTCACTAAGATAGATCTTCGCGGTGCGTATAATCTGGTGCGGATAAAACAGGGTGATGAGTGGAAAACCGCATTTAATACACCTGAGGGCCATTTTGAGTATTTGGTAATGCCTTTTGGACTCTCCAATGCTCCGTCAGTCTTTCAGTCCTTTATGCACAATATTTTCCGTGAATATCTGGATAAGTTTATGATTGTGTATTTGGATGATATTTTGGTGTTTTCTGATGACTGGGAGTCTCATGTTCTACAGGTCAGGAAGGTGTTTCAGGTTCTGCGGGCCAATTCTCTGTTTGTGAAGGGTTCAAAGTGTCTCTTCGGAGTCCAGAAGATTTATTTTTTGGGGTACATTTTTTCTCCTTCTACTATTGAGATGGATCCCGTCAAGGTTCAGGCTATTTGTGACTGGACACAACCTACATCTGTTAAGAGCCTTCAGAAGTTCTTGGGGTTTGCTAATTTTTATCGTCGGTTCATTGCTAATTTTTCCAGTATTGTCAAACCTTTGACTGATTTGACTAAAAAGGGTGCTGATGTTGCTGATTGGTCTCCTGCGGCCGTGGAGGCCTTTCAGGAACTTAAGCGCCGGTTTTCTTCTGCTCCTGTGTTGTGTCAACCAGATGTTTCACTTCCTTTTCAGGTTGAGGTTGATGCTTCCGAGATTGGAGCGGGGGCAGTTTTGTCACAGAGAAGTTCTAATGGCTCGGTGATGAAGCCATGTGCATTCTTCTCTAGAAAATTCTCGCCCGCCGAGCGCAATTATGATGTGGGTAATCGGGAGCTTTTGGCCATGAAGTGGGCATTTGAGGAGTGGCGTCATTGGCTTGAGGGTGCTAAACATCGTGTGGTGGTCTTGACTGATCACAAGAATCTCATTTACCTTGAGTCTGCCAGGCGTTTGAATCCTAGACAGGCTCGTTGGTCGTTGTTTTTTTCTCGTTTCAATTTCGTGGTTTCATACCTGCCAGGTTCAAAGAATGTGAAGGCAGATGCTCTTTCCAGGAGTTTTGTGCCTGACTCTCCTGGAGACTCTGGGCCTACTGGTATCCTTAGGGATGGGGTAATATTGTCCGCCGTATCCCCAGACTTGCGACGTGCTTTGCAGGAGTTTCAGCTGGATAAACCGGATCGTTGTCCACCAGAAAGACTGTTTGTTCCGGATGATTGGACCAGTAGAGTCATCTCCGAGGTCCATTCTTCTGTGTTGGCTGGTCATCCTGGAATATTTGGTACTAGAGACTTGGTGGCCAGGTCTTTTTGGTGGCCTTCCTTGTCTAGGGATGTGCGTACCTTTGTGCAGTCTTGTGAAGTGTGTGCTCGAGCTAAGCCTTGCTGTTCTCGGGCCAGTGGGTTGTTGTTATCCTTGCCCATCCCGAAGAGGCCTTGGACGCACATTTCCATGGATTTTATTTCTGATCTTCCGGTTTCACAGAAAATGTCCGTTATCTGGGTTGTGTGTGACCGCTTTTCTAAGATGGTTCATTTGGTGCCCTTGCCTAAGTTGCCCTCCTCCTCTGAGTTGGTCCCTTTATTTTTTCAGAACGTGATCCGTTTGCATGGGATTCCGGAGAATATCGTTTCTGACAGGGGATCCCAGTTTGTGTCTAGATTTTGGCGGACGTTTTGTGCCAAGATGGGCATTGATTTGTCTTTCTCGTCTGCATTCCATCCTCAGACGAATGGCCAGACGGAGCGAACTAATCAGACCTTGGAAACTTATTTGAGGTGTTTTGTTTCTGCTGATCAAGATGACTGGGTTGCTTTTTTGCCACTGGCCGAATTTGCTCTTAATAATCGGGCTAGTTCTGCCACGTTGGTCTCTCCTTTTTTTTTGTAATTCGGGGTTTCATCCTCGTTTTTCCTCTGGTCAGGTGGAGTCTTCGGATTGTCCTGGAGTGGACATGGTGGTGGACAGGCTACATCAGATTTGGAATCAGGTGGTGGACAATTTGAAGTTATCTCAGGAGAAGACTCAGCAGTTTGCTAATCGCCGTCGCCGCGTGGGTCCCCGACTTCTTGTTGGGGATTTGGTGTGGTTGTCTTCTCGTTTTGTCCCTATGAAGGTCTCTTCTCCTAAGTTCAAGCCTCGGTTCATCGGTCCTTATAGGATCTCGGAGATTCTTAACCCTGTATCTTTTCGTTTGGATCTCCCAGCATCGTTTGCTATTCATAATGTGTTCCATCGGTCATTGTTGCGGAGGTATGAGGTGCCCGTTGTTCCTTCGGTTGAGCCTCCTGCTCCGGTGCTGGTGGAGGGAGAATTGGAGTATGTTGTTGAGAAGATCTTGGATTCTCGTGTTTCCAGACGCAAACTCCAGTATTTGGTTAAGTGGAAGGGTTATGGTCAGGAGGATAATTCCTGGGTGGTCACCTCCGATGTTCATGCGACTGATTTGGTCCGCGCCTTCCATAGAGCTCACCCTGATCGCCCTGGGGGTTCTCGTGAGGGTTCGGTGACCCCTCCTCAAGGGGGGGGTACTGTTGTGGATTCTGTTTGTGGGCTCCCTCTGGTGGTTACTGCTGGTACTGGGTGACTTTGGTGGGTTGCGGCCTTTGGTTTCCACCTGTCCATCAGAGGCTGGGTGTTTCCTATTTTACCTGGCCTTTCTGTCATTCCCTTGCCGGCTATCAATGTATTCAGATGTGCTCTGTTTGGTTCCTGCCTACCTGCTCCCAGATCTTTCAGGATAAGCTAAGTGCTGATTTTCAGTTGTTTGGTTTTTTGTCCAGCTTGCTTATTATGTCTCTATGCTAGCTGGTAGCTCTAGTGGACTGAGGTTCTCCCCATGTGCCATGAGTTGGCACATGGGTTCTTGTAATCTCAGGATGGTTTTTTTGATTAGGGTTTTTTGCTGACCGCTCAGTCCCCTTTTGTATCGTTCTGCTTTCTAGTTTACAGCGGGCCTCAATTTGCTAAAACTATATATATCATCTCTATGTGTGTGCCTTCCTCTCATTTCACCGTCAATACATGTGAGGGGGCAACTATATCTTTTGGGGTTCATTCCTCTGGAGGCAAGTGAGGTCTTTATTTTCTCTGCAGTACTAGTTAGCTCTTAGGCTGGTGCGTGGCGTCTAGAACCAACGTAGGCACGCTCCCTGGCTATCTCTAGTTGCGTTTGTCAGGCGTAGGGCAGCGGTCAGCCCAGGTTCCATCACCCTAGAGCTCGTCCGTTATCTATTTGTACTTTGCTTGTCCTGTGCTATCCCTAGCCATTGGGGATTCATGACATGATTGGTCGCGGCCAGCCGGCCGCGACCAATCAGCGACCCGGGATTTCCGTTACAGACAGACAGACAGACGGAAATACCCCTTCGACAATTATATATATATAGACTAGATGGTGGCCCGATTCTAATGCATCGGGTATTCTAGAATATGTATGTAGTTTATTTATGAAGTTTTCAGAATAATGCAATTTATACAAAGGATTTGGCTGGCCGGCCGCGACCAATTAGCGAAGCGTGGTTCAAATTCCATGCCAATTCGCGGGCGGACTGCGACTGTCGCTGATTTTCGCAGCCGGGCGTGACCAATCAGTGAAGCCAGGGCCGGCTCCAGGTTTTTGAGGGCCCTGGGCGAAAGAGTCTCAGTGGGCCCTGTTGTGAACTCTGTTTTTGGGCTCCCTCTTGTGGTCACAAGTGGTACTGTGTGAGTGCTGTCTTTGGGCTCCCTCTGGTGGCTCTTTGTGTCATTCTGCAGGTTTGAGGCTGGATCAGCTGTATCGTTATGTTAGCTGGTTTCCTATTTAGCTCACCTGGACTATCAGTTGTTGCCTGCTGTCAATGTATTAAACCGGCGCTTCAGCTCCCGAAAGGCCTCCACGGCCGCAGGAGACCAATTAGTCACATCAGAACCCTTCTTGGTCAAATCCGTCAAGGGTTTAACCACACCAGAAAAATTAGCAATGAAGCGACGGTAAAAATACATTGACAGCAGGCAACAACTGATAGTCCAGGTGAGCTAAATAGGAAACCAGCTAACATAACGAGACAGCTGATCCAGCCTCAAACCTGCAGAATGACACAAAGAGCCACCAGAGGGAGCCCAAAGAAAGCACTCACACAGTACCACTTGTGACCACAGTAGGGAGCCCAAAAACAGAGTTCACAACAGGGCCCCCCTTTTTAACACATACCACGATTCATGATGCACAGATACAGCAGAGAAATATAGCACAGCCCAAGTAGCATATAACACAACCCACGTAGTATATAACACATCCCACATAGAATATAACACAGCCTACATAGTATATAACACAGCCACGTAGTATATTGGCCAGCCACGTAGTATATTGCGCAGCCATGTAGTATATTGCCCAGCCATGTAGTATATAGCACAGCCCACGTAGTAAATAGCACAGACATGTAGTATATTGCCCAGCGACGTAGTATATTGCCCAGCCACATAGTATATAGCACAGACAAATAGTATATAGCACACCCCACATAATAAATAGCACAGACACGCAGTATATTGCCCAGCGACATAATATATTGCCCAGCCATGTAGTAGCCATGTAGTATATTGCCCAGCAAAGTAGTATATAGCACAGACACGTAGTATATAGCACAGACATAGTATATTGCCCAGCGACACAGTATATTGCCCAGTCACGTAGTATATTGCCCAGCCACGTAGTATATTGCCCAGCCACGTAGTATATAGCACAGACACGTAGTATATAGCACAGCCCACATAGTATATAGCACAGAGATGTAGTATATAACACAGCCCATGCAGTATATAGCACAGCCCACGTAGTATATAGCAATGTGGGCACCATATCCCTGTTAAAAAAAGAATTAAAATAAAAAATAGTAATATACTCACCTTCCGTTGGCCCCCGGATTCAGCCCAGGCGTTTACCGATGCTCCTCGCGACGCTCCGGTCCCAAGAGTGCATTGCGGTCTCGCGAGATGATGACATAGCGGTCTCGCGAGACCGCTACGTCATCATCTCGCGAGACCGCAATGCATGGACTGGACCGTTGCGAGGAGCGGGAAAGGCCTTGGCTGGATCCGAGGGCCGACAGAAGGTGAGTATATAATTATTATTTTATTTTTTTTATTATTTTACACCCCTCCTAAACTGGACTGGCCACTACAGTTAACCCCGTCTCAGCAAACAGCAGCCCTAGTAGCTCTCATACCTTTATCACAAAAAGAAAACAAAGAACAGCACTTCATAAAAAATAGCCAGGTGCGGAGCTCCCAGTCCTTGTAATATTTAGAAAAAATTGAAGCAGCACACCATCGTAGTGCAAAAACAAGTAGCTTTTAATAGCCCATCATGCAACATTTCAGCAATGAGTGTGAAGAAGGCTCACACACAGAGCCGAAACATCGCATGATGGGCTATTAAAAGCTGCTTGTTTTTGCACTATGATGGTGTGCTGCTTCTATTTTTTCTATATACCTTTATCACACACATGAACGTCAAATGCATTTAACCCTTGGAAGTCAGGGAGCCATCCATCAGCTCCCACCACTGTTACACTTCCATACAGTATAATGAATCCCATATATTGCTCCATACAGTATGAGAGCCATATAGTGCTCCATACACTATAATGAGCCCCATATATTGCTCCATACAGTATAATGAGCCTCATATATTGCTCCATACAGTATAATGAGCCCCATATATTGCTCCATACACTATAATGAGCCCCATTAATTGCTCCATACAGAGTAATGGGCCCCATATATTGCTTGACAAGGAATAATGTACCCAATATAATGCTCCATACAAATTAATGGACCCCATATAAAGCTCCATACAGAATAATGGACCTCATACAATGCTCCATACAGAATAATGGGCCTCATGTAATGCTCCATACCGAATAATAGACTCCATATAATGCTCCATACAGAAAAATTAACCCCATATAATGCTCCATAGAGAATGGGCTCCATATAGTATGGGCCCTATATAAATAAAGCTCCATACAGAATGGGCCTCATATAATGCTCTATGCAGAATAATGGGCCCCATATAATGCTCCATACAGAATAATGGGCCCCATATAATGCTCCATACAGAATAGGCTCCATATTTTGCTCCATACAGTATAATGGGCCACATATATTGCTCCATACTAAATGAGCCCCATATATTGCTCCATACAGTATGGGCTCCACATAATACTCCATACCGAATGGGCCCCATACAACACTCCATAAAGAATGGACCCCATATTTTGCTCCATACAGTAAGCTTCATAATCATGCTCAGTGCAGTAAGGGCTCCATATACAGTATAGCTCCATACAGAATGTGGCCCATATATAGATCCATAAAGAATGGGCCCCATATAATACTCCATACTGAATGGTCCCCATATAACACTCCATAAAGAATGGACCCCATATATTGCTCCATACAGTATTGCCCCATATACAATGGGTACGGAAGTATTCATGCCCCTTTATATTTGTCACTCTTTGTTTCATTGCAGCCATTTGATAAATTCAAAAAAGTTTATTTTTTCTCATTAATGTACACTCTGCACCCAATTTTGAAAAAAAACCCAGAAATGTAGTAATTTTTGCACATTTATTAATAAAAAAACCCCTGAAATATCACATGGTCATAAGAATTTAGACTCTTTGCTCAGTATTGAGTAGAAGCATCCTTTTGAGCTAGTACAGCCATGAGTCTTCTTGGGAACTATGCATTAAGTTTTTCACACCTGGATTTTGGGATCCTCTACCATTCTTCCTTGCAGATCCTCTCCAGTTCCGACAGGTTGGATGGTGAACGTTGGTGGACAGCCATTTTCAGGTCTCTCCAGAGATGCTCAATAGGATTTAGGTCAGGGCTCTGGCTGGGCCAGTAAAGAATGGTCACAGAGTTTTTCTGAAGCCACTCCTTTGTTATTTTAACTGTGTGCTTAGGGTCATTGTCTTGTTGGAAGTTGAACCTTCGGCCAAGTCTGAGGTCCAGAGCACTCTGGAAGAGGTTTTCATCCAGGATATCTCTGTACTTGGCCGTAATCATTTTTCCTTCAATGACAACCAGTCATCCTGTCCCTGCAGCTGAAAAATACCCCCATAGTATGATGCTGTCACCACCATGTTTCACTGTTGGGATTGTATTGGGCAGGTGATGAGAGAATCTTATTTATCATAGTCTGGGAGTCCTTCATGTTTTTTAGCAAACTCTATGCAGGCTTTCATATGTCTTGCACAGAGGAGAGGCTTCCATTGGGCCACTCTGCCATAAAGGCCCAACTGGTGGAGGGCTGCAGCGATAGTTGACTTAGTGGAAATTTCTCCCATCTGCCTGCTGAATCTCTAGAGCTCAGCCACATTGATCTTGGGGTTCTTCTTTACCTCTCTCACCAAGGCTCTTCTCCCACAATTGCTCAGTTTGGCTGGACAGCCAGGTCTAGTAAGATTTCTGGTGGTCCCAAACTTCGTCCATTTATGGATTATGGAGGCCACTGTGCTCGTAGGAACCTTGAGTACTGCAGAAATTCTGTTGTACCCTTGGCCAGATCTGTGCCTTGCCACATTTCTATCTCTGAGCTCCTTGGCCAGTTCCTTTGACCTCATGATCCTCATTTGGTCTGACATGCACTGTGAGCTGAGGTCTTATATAGACAGGTGTGTACCTTTCCATATCAAGTCCTATCAGTTTACTTAAACACAGCTGGACTCAAATGAAAGAGTAGAACCATCTCAAAGAGAATCACAAGGAAATGGACAGCATGTGACTTAAATATGAGTGTCTGAGCAAAGGGTCTGAATACTTATGACCATGTGATATTTCAGTTTTTCTTTTTTATTAAGTTTGCAAAAAACTCTACATTTCTGTTTTTTTTCAGTCAAGATGGAGTGCAGAGTGTACATTAATGTGGAAAAAGTGAACTTTTTTGAATTTACCAAATGGCTGCAAAGAAACAAAGAGTGAAAAATGTAAAGGGGCTGAATACTTTCCGTACCCATGCCATGCCAACCTGGCCCAGGCATGAGGAAGGCCGATCGAAATTAATGGAGTAGCTCAGCAACCTAGAGCTGAGACCGTTTTTCCCCACATGGATATCCACCAGGAGCTGTTATTCCGGGAAAATAAAGTCTGGGATGAGGTGGTGGAACAGTTGGTGGCGCCCCAATCCTACCGTCGGGCGGTGCTCGACATGGCTCACATCCACATGCTAGAAGGGCACTTGAGGGCCAAAAAGATGCAGGAGCACATTCTGCAGCGTTTATTTTGGCTTGGGGTTTACGCAGAGGTCCAGAGGTACTGTGAGATGTGTCCGGAGTGCCAACTATCCTCACCCATCGCAAACTACCGGAGTCTATTGGTACCTCTGCCCATCATAGAGGTACCATTTGCGCAAATAGCAATGCATCTGGTAGGCCCCATAGTGAAATCTGCCCGGGGCCACCAACATATTCTGGTCGTAGTGGATTACGCCATCTAGTACCCAGAGGCGATACCACTTCACAACACCTCGGCCAAGCTGATTGCCTGTGAGCTGTTTGCAATGTTTTGTCGCCTTGGGCTGCCAAAGGAGATCCTTACCGATCAGGGGACTCCTTTTATGTCCAAGGTGACCAGTGAGCTAGATGAGCTGCTCCAGATCAAGCAGCTATGCACGTCGGTGTATCACCCACAAACCGAAGGGTTGGTGGAGAGGTTTAATAAGACCTTTAAGGCCATGCTCAAGAAGGTGGTCACCAAGGATGGGAGAGATTGGGACATGTTACTGCCCTATGTAATGTTTGTTATCCACGAGGTACCGCAAGCGTCCACAGGGTTTTTGCCGTTTGAGCTATTGTATGGCAGGAATCCGAGTGGACTGCTCGATGTAGCCAAGGAGACGTGGAAACAGGAGCCCACTACACATAAGATTGTCACTGAGCATGTTGCAAGTATGCAGGACCGGATCGTGGTAGTACGGCCCATAATAAAAGAGCCACAGTCAGGACCTTTAAAGAAGAGGACCGGGTGTTGGTACTAGTGCCCATCCCAGAGAGTAAGTTTATGGACAAGTGGCAAGGGCCATATGAGATACGGGGGAAGGTGGGAGAAGTGAATTATAAAAGTGTGCCAACCTGGGAAAAGGAAACCTGAGCAATTATACCATGTCAACCTGCTAAAAGCCTGGAAGGACCGGGAATGTTTGGTCACGGAGGCGACTCCGGTCATACTAACGGGGATCTCTCTGACACCGGTTAAGGACACAGCATTGAGTAAGGTTAAAATAAATAATGCTCTCACCAAACAGCAGCGGCAGGAGGCTCAGGCTCTGGTGCAGTGGAATACGTACGTATTCTCAGAGCAGCTGGGGCGGACCTCTGTGATACAGCATAAGATTGTCACCAAGCCCAGAGTAAGGGTACGGATCAAACCGTACCAAGTGCCAGAAGCCCAAAGGCAAGCTATCGCGGCCAAGGTGAAGCAAATGCTCCAGTTGGGAGTTATTGAGGCGTCCTGGAGTGAGTGGGCCAACCCCATTAACCTAATTCCAAAACCAGAGAGGTCATTACGCTTCTGTAATGACTTCAGGAAATTAAATAAGGTGTCAAGATTTGAACTCTATCCCATGCCACAGGTGGACTGGCTAATTGAGACAGGGGAAGGTCCAGTACTTCACCACGCTCGACCTCACAAAAGGTTACTGGCAGGTCCCACTACCAGAGTCAGCAAAAGAAAAGACTACTTTTATAACACCAGAGGGTCTCTATCAATATGTCATCTTGCCTTTTGGGTTACATGGGTCTTTGGCTACATTCCAGAGGCTGATGGACATAGCGTTAGCACCCCATCAGAAATACGTGTCTGCATATTTAGATGGCATAGTCATCTTTAGTGCAGATTGGAACACCCACCTGTCCCAGGTACATGCAGTACTGGAGTCTCTCCGGATCACGGGGTTAACAGCAAACCCAAAGAAATATGAGATAGGACTCATGGAAGCCCGGTAATTAAGTTACGTGATCGGTCGTGGGGTTATCAAACCCCAGGTAAACAAGATCGAGACCATCTAAAACTGGCCCAAGCCATTGAGTACCAAATAGGTGAGGGCATTTCTCTGCATTGGGTTCTATTGCCGGCTTATACCCAATTTTGTGGGGAAATCAGCATCCATAACTGTACTGTTAAAAGGTAAGAAGTCCGGTCTGAAGTTGACGTTGTGTGGACAGCCAGTCCTCATCAGCCCCAACTTCAAAGAAACCTTTAACGTGCAAACAGATGCCTCAGAGGTACTACTTGAGCAGGAAACTGACCCCGGCGGAGAAAAATTATATCGTAGTGGAGGAGAGCTTGTCGATTAAATGGGCCTTGGAGTCGCTCCGCGACTATTTGCTCGGGCATCAGTTTTGTTTGGTAATGGACCATTCACCCCTCGTCTGGATGAGAAATGCAAAAGAGAGGAATGCTCAGGTCACCAGATGGTTCCTGACCCTACAAAACTTTAGTTTCTCTGTGGAACATCGGGCGGGGAAGTCAAAGGGAAATGCAGATGCCCTGTCACGGGTCTCTTGTATGTGACAAATGTTCAACCCCACAAGTTTGAATAGAGGTGAGGCAGCAACCGGTGTTATATGCGTGGGTTACTATGTATCCCCCAGGATGTGCAAAGAAGCATATGGAGGTCGTGGGAGTGCATTGTAGTCACAGGAATAGCTGTGATTACGATGCAAAATAAAAGTGAGTATTGGTCTTGGGCATGCTATGTGTCCAGGGCAAATATAAGAAAACTTGGTCTGGGCTTTTATTTTTGAAATGGACTACAGGATGCCAGCGGAGCAGTCCGTTTCCTCCCCGGCCCTGGGTACTCCATGTGGCCGACGGCCACAGTTTCTTTTGTAATATCGCCTGCAGCAGAGAGTTGGGTGTGTCAGTTTTGGTCTTGCAAGCAGGCAGAGCAGACGGCTCTGCAGAGTACTACCTGTGTGAGGCAACACAGGGCCAAGTGGAGCCAAAAAGCCTGGCACCCCTTTTTTCTCCTTGTGATTTCTTCAAATCGCCTATCAATTAACTTTATTTTTACTTTTCATTTTTATTTTTTTATTTATTTTTTTTCTTTGTATTTAACCTTCCCTCTGTTTTACCTAACAGCTTAAAGCTTTACTAATTACATATACTGTATGAGAAATCGCTTCCCGTTCATCCCCCATGAATGGCAGGGGTTAAACAACTCCAGTTTCCATACAGATTTTGCTTGAAAAAGGAATACCTATGCCGAAATGTTGCAGAAGTATATCTGCTTTCACTAGGGTCATTTTCTTTGATTTTTGTATTGTAATGGTTTTTGCCTCATTTTTTCATATGAAAATTGGATAATAAATTTATCACTTGAGTGCCAAAGTTTTGTATTATTTTATAGATAACTTTTTCTTCAGAGCACCATAACCTACTAAACAGTGAGCACCCCTTATATTCTATATATAACCCTCAGATTACATGGCGGTGCTGTAGCCCATGGCAACCGGTCACGGACTGTCTTTGTTTTCCCGGCTGCGATCCAGAGGATCCGATTTACTTTCTGTTTGTGAGTACGCTGTATATTAAAAGAGACTTTATTTTGAACTTTTGCCGGGTCACCGCCTTCTCACTGCAAAGTGAGGATGCCGCTACACTACATAGTATAAATATCTGTGGTCAGTACAAAGGACTCTCGCATTACTTATTACTTCCAAGGATTATACTTAGGACCAGGGAGCACTCATTACAGGTGGAAGAAAGGCGATTCCGACAGCTAAATAGAAAAGGGTTCTTTACAGTTAGAGCAGTCAAGACTGTGGAATGCTCTACTACTATAACAGCTTTTAAAAAAGGGCTGGACGTTTTCCTCAATAACACATAACATTGCGGGTTATAGTTAATTTAGTAACAAAATGAACAATTGGTGGAGAAAGGTTGAACTTGATGGACCTAGGTCTTTTTTCAACCTATGTAATACATACCCAGAGAGAAACCTGAGCATATCATATCAACCTTTACAGCCCTCCACTATTTAAGCATAATATACTGTAGTTGCATTATTTGGACACTGCATGGCAGTTTTTATAGCTACATGATAGCTGTTCCTGGGCAGTGCGACCTACTTTGGCCGTATAATAAGTAAGCGATTATTATATACTAGATGGTGGCTCAATTCTAATGCATCGGGTATTCTAGAATATGTATGTAGTTTATTTATGAAGTTTTCAGAATAATGCAATTTATACAAAGGATTCGGCTGGGACAAATTAGCGAAGCGTGGTTCAAATTCCGCGCCAATTCGCGGGCGGACTGCACCTGTCGCTGATTGTTCGCGGCCGGGCGTGACCAATCAGTGAAGCCAGGGCCGGCTCCAGGTTTTTGAGGGCCCCGGACGAAACAGTCTCAGTGGGCCCCCCCTTTAACACATACCACGATTCATGATGCACAGATACAGCAGAGAAATATAGCACAGCCCACGTAGTATATAACACAGCCCACGTAGTATATAACACAGCCCACGTAGTATATCGCACAGCCCACGTAGTAAATAGCACAGACACGTAGTATATTGCCCAGCCACGTAGTATATAGCAGAGACGTAGTATATTGCCCAGCCACGTAGTATATTGCCCAGCCACGTAGTATATTGCAAAGCCACATAGTATATAGCACAGACACGTAGTATATAGCACAGACACGTAGTATATAGCAGACACGTAGTATATTGCCCAGCCACGTAATATATTGCATAGCCACGTAGTATATTGCACAGCCACGTAATATATTGCACAGCCACATAGTATATAGCACAGAGACGTAGTATATAACACTGCCCATGCAGTATATAACCCAGGCCACGTAGTATAGAGCACAGCAATGTAGTATATTGCCCAGCCAGATAATATATACCACAGCCAGGTAGTATATAGCACAGCCCACATAGTATATAGCACAGAGATGTAGTATATAACACAGCCCACGCAGTATCTAACACAGCCCACGTAGTATATACTGTAGCAATGTGGGCACCATATCCCTGTTAAAAAAGGAATTAAAATAAAAAATAGTTATATACTCACCCTGCGTCGGCCCTCCAGATCCAGCCCAGGCGTTTACCGATGCTCCTCGCGACGCTCCGGTCCCAAGAGTGCATTGCGGTCTCACGAGATGATGACGTAGCGGTCTCGATCTCTTCATACCATGCACTGTCCTCCCTCCCCCACTGCATCTAGTTCACTCTCTGACTTTGAACCAGTTACAGAAGAAGTAAGCAGGCTCCTTGCATCTTCTCGCCCGACCACTTGCACCAGTGACCCCATTCCATCACATCTCCTCCAGTCCCTTTCCCCGGCTGTCACCTCTCACCTAACAAAAATATTCAATCTCTCCCTCACTTCCGGTATTTTTCCCTCCTCATTTAAGCATGCCATCATACATCCATTACTTAAAAAACCCTCCCTCGACCAAAATTGTGCCGCTAATTATAGACCTGTCTTTAATCTTCCCTTCATCTCTAAACTCCTCGAACGCCTGGTCCACTCCCGTCTTACCCGCTATCTCTCAGATAACTCTCTTCTCGACCCTCTTCAATCTGGCTTCCGCTCTTTACACTCTACTGAAACTGCCCTCACTAAAGTCTCTAATGACCTACTAACAGCTAAATCTAATTGTCACTACTCCATGCTAATTCTCTTGGATCTCTCCGCAGCATTTGACACTGTGGATCATCAGCTCCTCCTCACTATGCTCCGCTCCATCGGCCTCAATGACACCGTTCTCTCTTGGTTCTCCTTCTATCTCTCTGACCGATCCTTCACTGTATGTTTTGCTGGTTCCTCCTCCTCTCATCTTCCCCTTACTGTTGGGGTTCCTCAAGGATCAGTCCCAGGCCCTCTCCTCTTCTCTTTGTATACTGCCCCTATTGGACAAACAATCAGTAGATTTGGTTTCCAGTACCATCTCTATGCTGACGACACCCAATTATACACCTCTGCTCCTGTTATCACGCCGACCTTTTTAGAAAACACCAGTGATTGTCTTACCGCTGTCTCTAACATCATGTCCTCCCTCTATCTGAAACTGATCCTGTCAAAAACTGAACTCCTCGTGTTCTCTCCCTCTGCTAGCCTACCTTTGCCTGACATTGCCATCTCCGTGTGCGGTTCCATCATTACTCCAAAGCAACATGCCCGCTGCCTTGGGGTCATCCTTGATTCCGAGCTTTCATTCACCCCCCACAACCGATCACTGGCTCGCTCTTCTTATCTGCATCTCAAAAACATTTCTAGAATTCGCCCTTTTCTTACTTTCGACTCTGCAAAAACTCTTACTGTCTCACTTATTCATTCTCGTCTGGACTATTGTAACTCTCTACTAATCGGCCTCCCTCTTACCAAACTCTCCCCGCTCCAATCTGTCCTGAATGCGGCTGCCAGAATCATATTCCTCACCAACCGTTACACCGATGCCTCTACCTTGTGCCAGTCATTACACTGGCTACCCATCCACTCCAGAATCCAGTACAAAACTACTACCCTCATCCACAAAGCACTCCATGGCTCAGCACCACCCTACATCTCCTCTCTGGTCTCAGTTTACCACCCTACCCGTGCCCTCCGCTCCGCTAATGACCTCAGGTTAGCATCCTCAATAATCAGAACCTCCCACTCCCGTCTCCAAGACTTTACACGTGCTGCGCCGATTCTTTGGAATGCACTACCTAGGTTTATACGATTAATCCCCAATCCCCACAGTTTTAAGCGTGCCCTAAAAACTCATTTGTTCAGACTGGCCTACCGCCTCAATGCATTAACCTAACTATCCCTGTGTGGCCCATTAAAAAAAAACCAAAAACATAATCAGGTTCCTCGCATCATGTTCTCATACACTTTATACAGTTAATAGCACTCTGTGTCTGTACCGCTACATACTTAGGCAGTTAACTGGTTCAATGCAGCTTTACATGAACACCCGAGCCTTACACTATGGCTGGTCCAAATAACTAAAGCAATTGTTACCATCCACCTCTCGTGTCTCCCCTTTTCCTCATAGTTTGTAAGCTTGCGAGCAGGGCCCTCATTCCTACTGGTATCTGTTTTGAACTGTAATTTCTGTTATGATGTAATGTCTATTGTCTGTACAAGTCCCCTCTATAACTTGTAAAGCGCTGCGGAATATGTTGGCGCTATATAAATAAAAATTATTATTATTATATTATTGCGCGAGACCGCAATGCATGGACCGGTCACCAGAGCGTCGCGAGGAAAGGCCTGGGCTGGATCCGGGGGGCAGATGGAGGGTGAGTATATAATGATTTCTTATTTTTTTAAATTATTTTTAACATTAGATCTTTTTACTATTGATGCTGCATAGGCAGCATGAATAGTAAAAAGTTGGTCACACAGTGTTAATAGCAGCGTTAACGGAGTGCGTTACACCGTGGCATAACGCGGTCCGTTAACGCTGCCATTAATCCTGTGTGAGCGCTGACTGGAGGGGAGTATGGAGCGGGCACTGACTGCAGGGGAGTAGGGAGTGGCCATTTCGCCGCCGGACTGTGACCGTCGCTGATTGGTAGTGGCCGTTTTGCTGCGACCAATCAGCGACTTGGGATTTCCGTGACAGACAGACAGACGGAAGTGACCATTAGACAATTATATAGTAGACTAGATGGTGACCCGATTCTAATGTATTGGGTATTCTAGAATATGTATGTAGTTTATGAAGATTTGAGAATAATGCAATGAATACACCGGATTCAGCCGGCCGGGCACGACTAATTAGGGAAGCGTGGTTCAAATCCCGCGTCAATTCGCGGCCGGACTGCGCCTGTCGCTGATTGTTCGCGGCCGGCCGTGACCAATCAGTGAAGCCAGGGCCAGCTGCAGGTTCTTGAGGGCCCCGGGCGAAAGAGTCTCACAGCCCATGTAGCATATAACACAGCCCACGTAGTATATAGCACAGCCACGTAGTATATAGCACAGCCACGTCGTATATAGCACAGCTAGGTAGAATATAACACAGCCACGTAGTATATAGCAGCCACGTAGTATATAGCCCAGCCATGAAGTATATAGCACAGGCACGTAGTATATAGCACAGCTACGTAGTATATAGCACAGCTACGTAGTATATAACACAGCCACGTAGTATATAGCCCAGCCACATAGTATATAGCACAGGCACGTAGTATATAGCACAGCCCACGCAGTATATAACACAGCCACGTAGTATATAGCACAGCCACGTAGTATATTGCACAGCCATGTAGTAAAAGGAAACAGATAAAAATAAGGACGAAGCAATGCCAGTAACCAGTAAGCAGTGCTATATACATTTTACCCATGTCATACTAGTGATCGCTCTGTTCTCCTCTGGTTACTGGCATTGCTTCCTCCTTATTTTTATCTGTTTCCTTTTATCTAATGGGTTAATTTTATTGTGGTTTTCTATACTTAATAAAAAGAGTTTTACATCATCTCTTTTGTGAGTGTTTTAGCATAGGCACATAGTATATAGCACAGCCCACGCAGTATATAACAGCCCATGTAGTATATAGCACAGCCCACGTAGTATATAGCACAGCCCATGCAGTATATAACACAGCCCATGCAGTATATAGCACAGCCCAGTTTATAACACAGCCCACGTAGTATATAACACAGCCACGTAGTATATAGCACAGCCACGCAGTATATTGCACAGCCACGAGGAAACAAGGGAGAAGGAAATAAATCCAAAAGGATAACTTTATGTCTTAGACTAAAATTGCTTTATTAAAGTGCAATACACTCACCGGCCACTTTATTAGGTACACCATGCTAGTAACGGGTTGGACCCCCTTTTGCCTTCAGAACTGCCTCAATTCTTCGTGGCATAGATTCAACAAGGTGCTGGAAGCATTCCTCAGAGATTTTGGTCCATATTGACATGATGGCATCACACAGTTGCCGCAGATTTGTCGGCTGCACATCCCAAAGATGCTCCATACAAGGCAGGATGGATCCATGCTTTCATGTTGTTTACGCCAAATTCTGACCCTACCATCCGAATGTCGCAGCAGAAATCGAGACTCATCAGACCAAGCAACGTTTTTCCAATCTTCTACTGTCCAATTTCGATGAGCTTGTACAAATTGTAGCCTCAGTTTCCTGTTCTTAGCTGAAAGGAGTGGTACCCGGTGTGGTCTTCTGCTGCTGTAGCCCATCTGCCTCAAAGTTCGACGCACTGTGCGTTCAGAGATGCTCTTAGGCCTACCTTGGTTGTAACGGGTGGCGATTTGAGTCACTGTTGCCTTTCTATCAGCTCGAACCAGTCTGCCCATTCTCCTCTGACCTCTGGCATCAACAAGGCATTTCCGCCCACAGAACTGCCGCTCACTGGATTTTTTTTCTTTTTCGGACCATTCTCTGTAAACCCTAGAGATGGTTGTGCGTGAAAATCCCAGTAGATCAGCAGTTTCTGAAATACTCAGACCAGCCCTTCTGGCACCAACAACCATGCCACGTTCAAAGGCACTCAAATCACCTTTCTTCCCCATACTGATGCTCGGTTTGAACTGCAGGAGATTGTCTTGACCATGTCTACATGCCTAAATGCACTGAGTTGCCGCCATGTGATTGGCTGATTAGAAATTAAGTGTTAACAAGAAGTTGGACAGGTGTACCTAATAAAGTGGCCGGTGAGTGTATAAGGAGGCAATGGTGACAACACAGTCACCCAACATATATTAAAAACAGATAGTACACAAAGGCACCGAGAAGGAACAGCTGCTGACCCTTAGTAAAAAATATATGAATATAACCATCAACGTTGAGGGTCAAATTTTACAGCACCAATAGGGTTAAATGGCCAGTAACTAGGTGGCCCGCCTAAAAAGTTTACTAAGTCCCATAGAGCGCAGTGTCACAGAAAAAACATACAAGTAAGTGTAGCATTAATAAAGAAAAAGACTTAGGTAGGCAAAAAGATGATAAATAAATACATCACCCCAAAGGTCTAATGATAGGCAGCTGCAAGATGTTTTTTTCTGTGACACTGCGCTCTATGGGACTTAGTAAACTTTTTAGGCGGGCCACCTAGTTACTGGCCATTTAACCCTATTGGTGCTGTAAAATTTGACCCTCAACGTTGATGGTTATATTCATATATTTTTTACTAAGGGTCAGCAGCTGTTCCTTCTCGGTGCCTTTGTGTACTATCTGTTTTTAATATATGTTGGGTGACTGTGTTGTCACCATTGCCTCCTTATATTGCACTTTAATAAAGCAATTTTAGTCTAAGACATAAAGTTATCCTTTTGGATTTATTTCCTTCTCCCTTGTTTCTATGTTGTTCATGATAACTGTCTTAAATCCAATACCAAGGCAAAAATAATTTTCACTGGGAATTATTGTTACTAGTCAATGTATGATCTAATATTACCTTCCCAGATGATATACTACAGGTATTTTTTGCCGCTGGCTACCCCTTTTCTCTTCCACGTAGTATATAGCACAGCGACATAGTATATAGCACTGCCCACGTACTGTAGAGAACAGCGACGTATTATATAACACAGCCCACACAGTATATAACACAGCCCACGCAGTATGTAACACAGCCCACGTAGTATATAACACAGCCCACGTAGTATATAACACAGCCCACGTAGTATATAGCAATATAGCAATGTGGGCACCATATCCCTGTAAAAAAAAAGAATTAAAATAAAAAAGTTATATACTCACCTTCCGGCGGCCCCCGGATCCAGCCCAGGCCTTTAGAGATGCTCCTCGCGACAGTCCGTTCCCAGTAATGCCTTGCGGCATTAACCAGTGATGATGTAGCGGTTTCATGAGACCGCTACGTCATCATCTCGTGAGACCGCTACGTCATAACGGGTCGTTGCCGCAATACATTCTTGGGACCGGAGCATCGCGAGAAGTGGAAAAGGCTGCCGCGGATGCCGGAAGGTGAGAATATGATTTTTCTTTTTTTAATTATTTTTAACATTATATGTTTTTACTATTGATGCTGCATAGGCAGCATCAAAAGTAAAAAGTTGGTCACACAGGGTTAATGGCACCATTAACAGACTGCGTTACATCGCATTATGCCACGGTGTAACGCAGTCCGTTTAACGGACTGCTAAAACGCTATGTGGGCGCTGACTGGAGGGGAGTATGGACGGGGCACTGACTGGAGGGCAGTAGGGAGGGGCCAATTCATGGCTGGACTGTGTCTGTTGCTGATCGGTCACGCCCAGCCAGCCGCGACCAATCAGCGACGTGGGATTTCCGTGACAGAGAAACAGACAGACAGACGGAAGTGGACCTTAGACGATTATATAGATAGATATCGAAGTATAATAAGGGCTGTTTGGGTGTCTGGCATTTTACCAGAAAAAAAAATACGCAGTAGGGTTTGCTATTTCTTCCTGCAAAAATGGCAGAACTTGTGACTGAGCCTCCAAACACAAGTGTGAACCTAGCCTAAAAAGTGCCTATGTATGTCTTTATAAATATATTCTGACATTACAAATCTGACAGTAGGGGATGGAGACCTTATTCTATTGCACTGACCCTATATAAGAGGAGTGCCCCCCATTTTTATCCCGACTGACCTGCTAATAAGTACGACGCTGCTGTATTCTTTCGAAAAACTTTTGCGCAGTTTGTCAGAATATCTCAGTAGATCGGCGCTTACAATAGGTAGTCCTTAACTAGAGAAGCAACTGCAAAACAGTTTTATGATTTCTAATCACATCTTTACAATGGAAACCTAATATTCAACTGCATTTGTATGAATTGTATGCATTTTATAAAATGTATTAAAACTTAAATTCAGCACCAGTTCAACCATTTGTCATCTCAAGTTACCAAGAAGCATTACAACTTAAGCAAAATGCTTAGCAAATACTAGCCTAGGTCCCTATTCACATAGTTTGGGTTATTCATTTGGCATACACATTTGTACAGATCTTCTCTGCACTTGCGCAACTATAGGCCCTATAAAAGACATGCCAAGAAATACCAGCCAAATCTATGTCAAAACCGTACTGGCCAATAAAAACAATAGGACTATGTTCTGGACACAGAGTTCAAAGGTGGTGTAAACCTAGCCTAAGGGTAAATTCACATGTAGCTGCGCTTGTAAAATCTGCAATGAATTATCAGCCATGCATATGTGGCTTGAAAAAATTCACATTCTGTATATAAAGAATTTTCCACGCTGAACATGAACTGCGATGCGGATGTTGAAAGCCATTGATGATTTGGTGCATATTTCTCTTGTGCATTTCCCAGCAGATTGTGTGCAAATCTGATCCATGTCAACTTATTATTAGGGCATGTTCACAAATTTTTTTTGGCCAGGATTATTCTGGCTGAAAGAAAAACTGCATACATTTTTTTGCCTTTTCTATGAAGCATGTCTTGTGAATGAACCTTATTTTTCTACTATTGATTAGGTGATGAAAATTGTAGCTTCTTTTTTAAGAAATGCCTGGAGAATTGATATCTGATTATTTTTCAGATGCTGAAATAAACCAGAGAACTGTGAGTACTAAAGTGTTTTCTCACAGTTCAGGGCTGTGGAGTTGGTAAGCCAAACCTTCTACTCCTCAATTTCCATGACACCGACTCCACGACTCCCTCATACATGGCTTATGTTTAAGTTTAAGTGATAAATTTACTGTAGTAAAATGGTAACAACAGGCTTTTAACCCCTTCACCCCCAAGGGTGGTTTGCACGTTAATGACCGGGCCAATTTTTACAATTCTGACCACTGTCCCTTTATGAGGTTATAACTCTGGAACGCTTCAACGGATCTTGGCGATTATGACATTGTTTTCTCGTGACATATTGTACTTCATGATAGTGGTAAAATTTCTTCGATATAACTTGCGTTTATTTGTGAAAAAAACGAATATTTGGCGAAAATTTTGAAAATTTCGCAATTTTCCAACTTTGAATTTTTATGTCCTTAAATCACAGACATATGTCACGCAAAATACTTAATAAGTAACATTTCCCACATGTCTACTTTACATCAGCACAATTTTGGAACCAAAATTTTTTTTTGTGACGGAGTTATAAGGGTTAAAAGTTGACCAGCAATTTCTCATTTTTACAACACCATTTTTTTTTAGGGACCACATCTCATTTGAAGTCATTTTGAGGGGTCTATATGATAGAAAATACCCAAGTGTGACACCATTCTAAAAACTGCACCCCTCAAGGTACTCAAAACCACTTTCAAGAAGTTTATTAACCCTTCAGGTGTTTCACAGGAATTTTTGGAATGTTTAAATAAAAATAAACATTTAACTTTTTTTCACACAAAATTTATTTCAGCTCCAATTTGTTTTATTTTACCAAGGGTAACAGGAGAAAATAGACCCCAAAATTTGTTGTACAATTTGTCCTGAGTACGCGGATACCCCATATGTGGGGGTAAACCACTGTTTGGGCGCATGTCAGAGCTCGGAAGGAAAGGAGCGCCATTTGACTTTTCAATGCAAAATTGACTGGAATTGAGATGGGACGCCATGTTGCATTTGGAGAGCCCCTGATGTGCCTAAACATTGAAACCCCCCACAAGTGACACCATTTTGGAAAGTAGACCCCTTAAGGAACTTATCTAGATGTGTGTTGAGCACTTTGACCCAACAAGTGCTTCACAGAAGTTTATAATGCAGAGCCGTAAAAATAAAAAATCATATTTTTTCACAAAAATGATCTTTTCGCTCCCATTTTTTTATTTCCCCAAGGGTAAGAGAAGAAATTAGACCACAAAAGTTGTTGTGCAATTTGTCCTGAGTACGACAATACCCCATATGTGGGGGTAAACCACTGTTTGGGCGCATAGCAGAGCTCGGAAGGGAAGGAGCGCTATTTTACTTTTCAATGCAAAATTGACTGGAATTAAGATGGGATGCCATGTTGCGTTTGGAGAGCCCCTGATGTGCCTAAACATTAAACCCCCCACAAGTGACACCATTTTGGAAAGTAGACCCCCTAAGGAACTTATCTAGATGTGTTTTGAGAGCTTTGAACCCCCAAGTGTTTCACTACAGTTTATAACACAGAGCCGTGAAAATAAAAATTCTTTTTTTTTTCACAAAAATGATTTTTTAGCCCCCAGTTTTGTATTTTCACAAGGGTATCAGGATAAATTGGACCCCAAACGTTGTTGTCCAATTTGTCCTGAGTACGCTGATACCCCATATGTGGGGGGAACCACTGTTTGGGTGCATGACAGAGCTCGGAAGGGAAGGAGCGCCATTTGGAATGCAGACTTAAATGGATTGGTCTGCAGGCGTCACGTTGCATTTGCAGAGCCCCTGATGTACCCAAACAGTACAACCCCCCCACAAGTGACCCCATATTGGAAACTAGACCCCCCAAGGAACTTATCTAGATGTGTTGTGAGAACTTTGAACCCCCAAGTGTTTCACTACAGTTTATAACGCAGAGCCGTGAAAATAAAAATTCTTTTTTTTTTTCACAAAAATGATTTTTAGCCCCCAGTTTTGTATTTTCACAAGGGTATCAGGATAAATTGGACCCCAAAAGTTGTTGTCCAATTTGTCCTGAGTACGCTGATACCCCATATGTGGGGGGGAACCACTGTTTGGGCGCATGACAGAGCTCGGAAGGGAAGGAGCGCCATTTGGAATGCAGACTTAAATGGATTGGTCTGCAGGCGTCACGTTGCATTTGCAGAGCCCCTGATGTACCCAAACAGTACAAACCCCCCACAAGTGACCCCATATCGGAAACTAGACCCCCCAAGGAACTTATCTAGATGTGTTGTGAGAACTTTGAACCCCCAAGTGTTTCACTACAGTTTACAACGCAGAGCCGTGAAAATAAAAAATATTTTTATCCCCACAAAACTTATTTTTTGGCCCCCAGTTTTGTATTTTCCCAAGGGTAGCAGGAGAAATTGGACCCCAAAAGATGATGTCCAATTTGTCCTGAGTACGCTGATACCCCATATGTTGGGGTAAACCCCTGTTTGGGCACACGGGAGAGCTCTGAAGGGAAGGAGCACTGTTTTCCTTTTTCAACGCAGAATTGGCTGGAATTCAGATCGGATGCCATGTCCCGTTTGGAGAGCCCCTGATGTGCCTAAACAGTGGAAACCCCCCAATTATAACTGAAACCCTAATCCAAACACACCCCTTACCCTAATCCCAACAGTAACCCTAACCACTCCTCTAACCCAGACACACCCAACCCTATTCCCAACCGTAAATGTAATCCAAACCCTAACCCTATCTTTAGCCCCAACCCTAACTGTAGCCCCAACCCTAGCAATAACCCTAGCAATAACCCTAGCCCTATCACTAGCCCTAACACTAGCCCTAACCCTAGCCCCAACCCTAGCCCCAACCCTAGCCCTAACCCCAACCCTAGCCCCAACCCTAGCCCTAACCCTAGCCCTAACCCTTGCCCTAGCCCTAACCCTTGCCCTAACCCTAGCCCTAACTCTAGTCCTAACTCTAGCCCTAACCCTAACCCTAATGGGAAAATGGAAATAAATACATTTTTTAATTTTTTTATTTTTCCCTAACTAAGGGGGTGATGAAGGGGGGTTTGATTTACTTTTATAGCGGGTTTTTTAGTGGATTTTTATGATTGGCAGCCGTCACACACTGAAAGACGCTTTTCATTGCAAAAAATATTTTTTGCGTTACCACATTTTGAGAGCTGTAATTTTTCCATATTTGAGTCCACAGAGTCATGTGAGATCTTGTTTTTTGCGGGACGAGTTGACGTTTTTATTGGTAACATTTTCGGATACATGACATTTTTTGATCGCTTTTTATTCCGATTTTTGTGAGGCAGAGTGATCAAAAACCAGCTATTAATGAATTTCTTTTGGGGGAGGCGTTTATACCGTTCCGCGTTTGGTAAAATTGATAAAGCAGTTTTATTCGTCGGGTCAGTACGATTACAGCGATATCTCATTTATATCATTTTTTTTATGTTTTGGAGCTTTTATACGATAAAAACTATTTTATAGAAAAAATAATTATTTTGGTATCGCTTTATTCTCAGGACTATAACTTTTTTATTTTTTTGCTGATGATGCTGTATGGCGGCTCATTTTTTGCGGGACAAGATGACGTTTTCAGTGGTACCATGGTTATTTATATCAGTCTTTTTGATCGCGTGTTATTCCACTTTTTGTTCGGCGGTATGATAATAAAGCGTTGTTTTTTGCCTCGTTTTTTTTTTTCTTACGGTGTTTACTGAAGGGGTTAACTAGTGGGGCAGTTTTATAGGTTGGGTCGTTACGGACGCGGCGATACTAAATATGTGTACTTTTATTGTTTTTTTTATTTTATTTAGCTGAAGAAATGTATTTATGGGAATAATATTTTTTTTTTCTTTATTTAGGATATATATATATTTTTTTTTTTACACACATGTGGGGATTTTTTTTTTTAACTTTTTTACTTTCTCCCAGGGGGGGACATTACAGATCATTGATCTGACAGTGTGCACAGCACACAGTGCGCGGCCGATCGCATATGACGTACTATCCCGTCGGTGGTCATACGGGCCCACCCCACCTCGACGGGATAGTACGTCTGATGTCAGGAAGGGGTTAAAGGGAACCTATCACCCCCAAAATTGATGGTGATTTAAAGGGAACCTGTCACCCCGTTTTTTGAAGATGAGCTAAAAATAGCGTTAAATAGGGGCAGAGCTGGGCGTTACATTAGTGTCTTTTGTGTGCCTTTATTACCCACCTATGCTGCCGAAATACCTTTGTAAAGTCGCCGTTTTCTGCTGTCACTCACGCTGGTCTGGTCCTATGGGCGTGGTGACAGCGCTGTTTCTCCCCCAGAATCCTGCTCATCATTACGTTGGTGGCGTAGTGGTGTGCGCATGTCCAAAAGGCAAAATGGCCGCCGCGATCTCCATCTGCGCACGCGCGGAATCCCGCGGCCATTTTCCTGAAGCCCCGGGCAGCAGAGCGCTCCATCTGCGCATGCGCGGCCACAGGAAAGATGGCCGCGCCCACCGGTAAACGGCTGAATAGCGCAGATCGCGCTGTTTTTCATCACCTGGGCAGTGGATTCGCCTTTTGGACATGCGCACACCACTACGCCACCAACGTAATGATGAGCAGGATTCTGGGGGAGAAACAGCGCTGTCACCACGCCCATAGGACCAGACCAGCGTGAGTGACAGCAGAAAACGGCGACTTTACAAAGGTATTTCGGCAGCATAGGTGGGTAATAAAGGCACACAAGACACTAATGTAACGCCCAGCTCTGCCCCTATTTAACGCTATTTTTAGCTCATCTTCAAAAAACGGGGTGACAGGTTCCCTTTAAGCTCACCGTCATCAGGGGCTTATCTACAGCATTCTGTAATGCTGTAGATAAGCCGCCGATGTATCCTGAAAGATGAGAAAAAGAGGTTAGATTATACTCACCCAGGGGCGGTCCCGCTCTGATGGGTGTCTCAGGTCCGGTACAGCGCCTCCCATCTTCATTCCATGACGTCCTCTTCTGGTCTTCACGCCGCGGCTCTGGCGCAGGCGTACTTTGTCTGCCCTGTTGATCTGGAGAAACTGGCTGCTGTGATGAGCTTTAGTATCTTTTACTGCCAGTGTCTTAGAAACATTTTTTTTTGTTGTCACAAACATATTGAACGTTGATAACAAAATAGTCCACTCTGTGAAGTGTGAAGGTATCCATTTTAAGAAACACAAAGCGTCTCTTGAGAGTCTTTTAAAGGTCTTCCTTTTGGTTAAGGGCTTCTTCAATCACTAATTTTCTAATATTTTCTCTTTCCAGAGAAACAACAAATTTCTTCATTAAGAGCTGTAAAAGCTGGTCGTGCAAATAATGATAATGGTGCACTGTCCTTCACAACAAGCTCGATGAGCTCTTTTAAACACATCTGCTGTCATTGTTACAGTAACTTTGATGTGAATACTTTTCTGCCCAATGATGACAGAAGTATTCTAGGAGTGATACCTTTATTGGCTAACCAGAAAATAATATGTTTGCAAGCTTTCAGAGCACAGTGGCTCCTTCTTCAGGCAAGATTACAAATCTACTATATAATTGTCTAAGGGTCACTTCCATTCTGTCTGTCTGTCTGTAACGGTTATTCGTTCGCTGATTGGTCTCGCCAGCTGCCTGTCATGGCTGCCGCGACCAATCAGCGACGCGCACAGTCCGGAAGAAAATGGCCGCTCCTTACTGCCCGCACTCACTGCCCGGCGCCCGAAAACACCCCTCCGCTCACCGCTCACACAGGGTTAATGCCGGCGGAAACGGACCGCGTTATGCCGCGGGTAACGCACTCCGTTACCGCTGCTATTAACCCTGTGTGACCAAGTTTTTTACTATTGACGCAGCCTATGCAGCGCCAATAGTAAAAACATCTAATGTTAAAAATAATAATAAAAAAAAAAATGATTATATACGGTACTCATCTACGCCGCCTTTCCCGCTCCTCGCGATGCAACCCACACGTTCCGGTCGCACGGATGGTCTGGCAGAAGGACCTGCTGTGACGTCACGGTCACGTGACTGCGACACGGTCACGTGACCGCGACATCATCACACCCTGGGACCGGAAGAGGCCGCCTGCACCCCACACAGGCAACAGTGCTACAACGCGCCTGCGGAAGGTGAGTATATGTTTATTTTTTTAACCTGTGTCATACGTGGCTGGGCAATATACTACGTGGCTGGGCAATATACTACATGGGCTTTGCAATATACTACATGGCTCTGTGCTGTATACTATGTCACTGGGCAATATACTATGTGGCTCTGTGCTGTATACTACGTAACTGGGCAATATACTATGTGGCTCTGCTGTATACTATGTCACTGGGCAATATACAATGTAACTGGGCAATATACTACGTCACTGGGCAATATACAATGTAACTGAGCAATCTACTACGTGGCTGGACAATATACTACGTGGCTGGGCAATCTACTACATGGCTGAGCAATCTACTACGTGGCTGGGCAATCTACTACGTGGCTGGGCAATATACTACGTGGCTGGGCAATATAATACGTGGACATGCATATTCTAGAATACACGATGAGTTAGAATCGGGCAACCATCTAGTAGATTAATAATCCTTATTATAATAATCATTATTAATCTATTTGTAATCTTGCCTGAATGAGCCACTGTGCTCTGAAAGCTTGCAAACATATTATTTTCTGGTTAGCCAATAAAGGTATCACTCCTAGAATACTTCTGTCATCATTGGGCAGAAAAGTATTTACATCGATTTTTCTGGCTAACACGGTACCACAATACAATTTGTTATTGTACATCAATACAGTAACTTTGACACAAAATATCTTGTAACTGATGTTTGAGAAGCTCTTTCCTCCTTCTTTGTCAGGCGGGGAGTGCTGGTCTCTGGTTTCTTGGTGCTGCCTATGATCTTTTTCAATCACAGCTTTGTAAACTTCTGGGTGGCAGCATTGTAAATGTCTTTTTTGATTGGTAGCTCTTGAAGGAGCATTTTTATCACTGCCTGAGTATGCACTGATTTTGTCATCACAGCATTTTTCATCTGGGTCACTTATACACTGACACAGTATTTTTTTATTTTTTATCTTGAGTCACCGTGAAATGCTCAAATACAGCTGACTTCATAAGATGCTTCTTAGACATTTTGTAATTATGTAAATTCACTCTCAAAATAATTTTGTCCTGTAAAAAAATAAGATATATTGTTATTCTTGCAAGAATAGGGAATCATGCACTGTATTATTTTTGGAGAGAAATAAAACAATCTTTGCATAAATCAATAGGACAGATGATAAGTATAAAGTTTGTAAAATATGTTATTAGATAACTTTACTCTGAATTTTTGAATGTCAGTTTTGTCTCAGGGTACAGCTCACTAAATGCTTCACATCATATTTCTTCACAGTCTATGAAGAGGGAAGGAGGGAGGGAGCATGTTTGTGCTGAATCATATTCTAGAACACACACACAAAAATATGTATGTCCTCATCGATCCTGTTACTGTATTTCTGAATTTGAGATGTTAGAAAACAGTTTTCCCCTTAGATTCTATGGTATAGTGTATATACAGTAAGTCATCAGAGCAGCTAATTTCTTCAAACATGAGCTAAGAGGAAAAACAAACTAAAACATCAAGAATACAGAGACAACATATTCTGAACTATTGATTTATGCATGGTTTATTGAACATTTAGATATGCTTTAAGAAGAACTTACCTTAATCCTGCTTTCCTGTTCACTTCAGAAATTCTGAGATGAATGCAAGCATTCCTTCCCCGTGTGTTTGTTATTTTTTCCCCTTATCTGTAGAGGGGAGCTTCTCTACTTATCATGAACATAAACTGCAGCACATTTTCATCTCACCTTCAAGCCTAGACCTTAGATCAGGAATAGGACAGACATTTATAGGACATTTCATAACTTTCCCAAATTCTTATGAAAAAAATATTCCTCACAAACTGCATTGAACTACTGTACAAAATTTATTATATATTTTAGGAGTCGGTCCATTTTATACCGACTCCACAGCCCTGATTTTAAATCAATAGGAAGCTTATTCTAAGAGTATCTGAAAAGCAGATGTGGATTTTGGAGCAGAATCCGCTCCATAATCCATCTCAAAAACCTCTGTGTGAACAAACTAACACAGGCGGTGTTTATTAAGCTTTATGTTTTGATGAAAAACTGATCCAGTTACCAAGCAGTAAGGACTCATTCATACATCCATTTTTTAATTGTATGTTAAAAAATGCATTAAAGGGCACCTGTCACCCCGTTTTTTCAGTATGAGATAAAAATACTGTTAAATAGGGCCTGAGCTGTGCATTACAACAGTGTATTTTGTGGACCCCGATTCCCCACCTATGCTGCCAAAATACGTTACCAAAGTAGCCGTTTTCGCCTGTCAATCAGGTTGGTCTGGTCAAAAGGGCGTGGTGTCTTCCCCCAGATCTTGCTTAGTTTTCCGTTGGTGGCGTAGTGGTTTGCGCATGCCCAAGGTCCCGAATCCACTGCACAGGGGAGTGAAAAGAGCGCGATGTGCACTATTTCATTGGTGATCGGTGGGGGCGGCCATCTTCCTTTGGCCGCGCGTGCGCAGAAGCGGCGCTCTGCTGGCCGCGGCTTCAGGAAAAGGGCCGCGGGATGCCGCGCGTGCGCAGATGGAGATCGCGGTGGCCATTTTCCTGAAGCCGAGATGCGAACTCTGCTTCGGGAAAATGGCCGCCGCGATCTCCATCTGCGCACGCGCGGCATCCCGCGGCCATTTTCCTGAAGCCGCTTCTGCGCACGCGCGGCCAAAGGAAGATGGGCGCCCCCACCGATCACCAATGAAATAGTGCACATCGCGCTCTTTTCACTCCCCTGTGCAGTGGATTCGGGACCTTGGGCATGCGCAAACCACTACGCCACCAACGGAAAACTAAGCAAGATCTGGGGGAAGACACCACGCCCTTTTGACCAGACTGATTGACAGGCGAAAACGGCTACTTTGGTAACGTATTTCGGCAGCATAGGTGGGGAATCGGGGTCCACAAAATACACTGTTGTAATGCACAGCTCAGGCCCTATTTAACAGTATTTTTATCTCATACGGAAAAAACGGGGTGACAGGTGCCCTTTAACTTTCATCAGTGTTTTAGACCGAACTTTCATCAGTATTTGATCCGGGTCGTTTTTAGCATCAGTGTTTCATTAGTTTATTCTCGTATAAATATATACTGTATATATACCCTATAAAGGCTATGTGTTCTATCCATAAAAACCCAAGTATAAGTATTGGGGTATGAGGGGGAGGCCTGTGCCCCAATACAGGGGTATAATGAGGGTTAGGCCTGTGCCCCAATACTGGGGTATAATGAGGAGGCCTGTGCCCCACTACTGAGGTATAATGAGGGTTAGGCCTGTGCCCCGGTACTGGGGTATAATGAGGGGGAGGCCTGTGCCCCAACACTGGGGCAGAATGGGGGGGGGCTGTGCCCCAATACTGGGGTATAATGAAGGGGAGGCCTGTGCTACAATACTGGGGTATAATGACGGTTAGGCCTGTGCCCCAATACTGGGGTATGAGGGGGAGGCCTGTGCTACAATACTGGGGTATAACGAGGGTTAGGTCTGTGCCCCAATACTGGGGTATAATGAGGAGGCTTGTGCCCCAATACAGGGGTATAATGAGGGTTAGGCCTGTGCCCCAATACTGGGGTATAATGAGGAGGCCTGTGCCCCAATACTGAGGTATAATGAGGGTTAGGCCTGTGCCCCAGTACTGGGGTATAAGGAGGGGGAGGCCTGTGCCCCAACACTGGGGCATAATGAAGGGGAGGCCTGTGCTACAATACTGGGGTATAATGAGGGTTAGGCCTGTGCCCCAATACTGGGGTATAATGAGGGTTAGGCCTGTGCCCCAATACTGGGGTATAATGAGGGTTAGGCCTGTGCCCCAATACTGGGGTATAATAAGGAGGCCTGTGCCCCAATACTGGGGTATAATGAGGGTAGGCCTGTGCTACAATACTGGGGTATAATGAGGGGGCCTGTGCCCCAACACTGGGGTATAATGAGGGTTAGGCCTGTGCCCCAATACTGGGGTATAATGAGGGGGCCTGTGCCCCAACACTGGGGTATAATGAGGGTTAGGCCTGTGCCCCAATACTGGGGTATAATGAGGGGGCCTGTGCCCCAACACTGGGGTATAATGAGGGTTAGGCCTGTGCCCCAATACTGGGGTATAATGAGGGGGCCTGTGCCCCAACACTGGGGTATAATGAGGGTTAGGCCTGTGCCCCAATACTGGGGTATAATAAGGAGGCCTGTGCCCCAATACTGGGGTATAATGAGGGGAGGCCTGTGCTACAATACTGGGGTATAATGAGGGGGCCTGTGCCCCAACACTGGGGTATAATGAGGGTTAGGCCTGTGCCCCAATACTGGGGTATAATGAGGGTTAGGCCTGTGCCCCAATACTGGGGTATAATAAGGAGGCCTGTGCCCCAATACTGGGGTATAATGAGGGGAGGCCTGTGCTACAATACTGGGGTATAATGAGGGGGCCTGTGCCCCAATACTGGGGTATAATGAGGGGAGGCCTGTGCTACAATACTGGGGTATAATGAGGGGGCCTGTGCCCCAACACTGGGGTATAATGAGGGTTAGGCCTGTGCCCCAACACTGGGGTATAATGAGGGTTAGGCCTGTGCCCCAATACTGGGGTATAATGAGGGTTAGGCCTGTGCCCCAATACTGGGGTATAATAAGGAGGCCTGTGCCCCAATACTGGGGTATAATGAGGGGAGGCCTGTGCTACAATACTGGGGTATAATGAGGGGGCCTGTGCCCCAACACTGGGGTATAATGAGGGTTAGGCCTGTGCCCCAACACTGGGGTATAATGAGGGTTAGGCCTGTGCCCCAATACTGGGGTATAATAAGGAGGCCTGTGCCCCAATACTGGGCTAAAGCTGAGGCCAGGGAGAGCCGCCCATGCAGGCAGCCAGCGTCCCCACACTTGTAGGACACCTGAAGGACTTGCATGTGGAGAGGACTCGCTTCTTTGTGTATCTGCCGCACAGGTAGCTGCTCCACAGTGGCCGCCCGTCAGGTTGCGCACCCTACAGGCCTCAGTGTTTTTGTTGTTATTATTGTGGTTCTCGTCACCTCCCGCCCACCATTTTTGGACGGACACCGGCAGCCTCCCCTCTCTGTTTCCCACGTGCTTTCGCCCACTAGAGCCCGGCAGTGAAGCAGTTAATCCCCCGGCGGAAGCATCCTGTGCGGAGCCGCGTCACTGCACAGTCACATCCCGAGCGGTCGCGCGTATCCCTCCTCCTCCTCCTCCGCTGCCGCAGCTCTAATAAAGACCCGGTGCTGGAAAAGAGCAACGAAATCTGCCAACCGGATACACCGACAAAGACATTGGCTCCGCCCTCGCTGCCGCCTTCCCCCTGCTTCCGGACTGTTTCCCCCTGTGTGTGCCGGGAGGGGGGGGCCTGCGGCCTGAGCGCTACGATCGGGGACATCCCGGCTCCACTGGACTATTTTATCTCCGGGCAAAGGAAAATGGCGACTTAATTCTGAACGACTGAGGATTGGGAGGTGGATATCACGACAGGAAGCGAACGGCGAGGCCGGGAGGACACAGCGGGACGGCCGAGCCGGGGCATGGAGTAGAGGAGGCCGGGGAGGCCGCAGCTGCACTCTGGGGTGCCCCAGTCCCGGGCGGAGTGTCGGGTGACGGGGTGAGATGCTGCCCCGGCCACTGTAGAGGTGAGCGGCGGGAGAGCAGGGTGGGAGTGTGCGGGGCCGCGCTGCCTCTTTGTGCGCCCCGGCCTGTGTGTGCGGCCCGTCCGCTGCCCACGTCAGTACAATGCCCGGAGCTGACACCGTGTGCCATGGCCGTGCCCGGCCTGCCCGGGGCTTTGTGCGCCATTTCTACTCCTCCTCGTCACAAGTTTCCCAATTCTCTGTTTATTCTGCTACATTGGTGACTTCCCAGTCCTGGGGGCAGCGGGCACATCCTGGGGGGCAGGTGCCAGATCTCGCCCTCCCTAGTTGCCATGCACCGGGCCTCCTGGCACCACCTTCGCGCCCCGTACCTGGCGGGCACCTGTACAGCTCTTTGTGTGGCAGAGGTGCCATGTGCTGGCCATGGGCCGCTCTGTTGGCAGATGTTGGAGACAACTTTGCCACAATGTAACTTTCTTGTTGACGCGTCACATCCTTGGTAGATTGGTAACCCCGCCCCACGGCGGGCACAGGGGGCGTACGGCGGGCGTCCCTTCATGTGTCGCGGGTCTGATCTATGTATTAGGCAGAGAAGCGTTGGTACCAGGATCCGAAGATGGGATCCAGTACTGGCGCCCATGGGATCCGCTCACGATAACCATGCCGGTCCTATACAGTGCGTAGGGGGCATCATGTCACCTATGGAGGTGGCACAGAGGTTCTGCCACGCTGTGCCCCGGTGGGCTGCTCCGCCAGCTCTTGGCGCATGTGGTGTGTGATATTCGGGTGGCCCCGAGCAGCAGGGCAGAGCTCCTCTCTGTATTTTGTCAGATGATACCAGCAGTGCCGCCTGCCTGGCATCGGTGAGCCCCTGTGGTTTTCTGTTATGGTGCCACGCACTGTACCCGCACAAATGGCGCAGTGATCTGTGCTGCCAGCGAATCCGTGACTGAGCCTCATACTGTCAGCAGGGCTTTGTGGAAGCAGCGGTCCCCATTTTCTGGCAGAATTCTTTACTTCCGAAACCCTGACTCTGACACTGGCAGTGCTGATAATGAGACCGCGTGGTTCCAGACATTGCGCCCCCATAGACTTGAATGGGGGAGACTAGTGCGCTCTGTGATACTCTGAAATCTGTCACCTGAGCCGCCCTGTTGGGTGCCATTGGTCAGGATGGCGTCTCCTCTACTCGCACACACTTGTATATGCGCTCATCCTTATTGCTTCTGATTTATGTGGCGGCAACATGTTCCCCAGCACAGTACAGAGATTGTATCCGGCCTATAGTACGGACCATCACATGGGCAGCCTGTTCTGGCGTCTCCAGAGAGGTCCGCAGCCTGTCAGCTAAGGCAAACGTCCTACCAGGGTCTTCTTGGAATATTAGTCATTGTGATAGTTCACCTGAATGTTTCACCTCATGGCTCTGTATGGGGGAACAATTGTAGCAGGCACTAGACTCATTTATTGGATGAGAAAATTAGATGTAAATGTGTTTGGGGAAAAAATGGATGCAGTATGGACAGCATCGCTTCATAGTTTACACGGGAAACATTTTTTTAATTTTATTTTGGATATAAAAAAACCACAAAAAAACAACAAAACACAAGTCTAACTGATACGACTACTTTTAGGCCACATTCACACGTTCAGCATTTGGTCAGTATTTTTCATCAGTATTTGTAAGCCAAAACCAGGAGTGGAACAATTAGAGGAAAAGTATAATAGAAACATATGCACCGCTTCTGTATTTATCACCCACTCCTGGTTTTGGCTTACAAATACTGATGAAAAATACTGACCAAATACTGAATGTGTGAATGTGGCCTTACGTTCCACATGCGCTGAGCTAGGCTGGACTGGCGTAATTCTAACACACACACTTTGGACGTACGTCTGTCAGAAAGGTCAATCTAAAATTGTTCGGCTATTGATGTAATGGTAGTCGGGGTGGTCAGTCAGGGGTTAGTGTACATTTTTGCCTTTTACCCACACTGGCATTTGCGTTGCGACTGCCCATCATGAGCCTGCAGTTATCCATCTACACACCAAGCCTTCTGATGGATGGAGAAACACCTTGAGAAAAATACAAATATATACATTTTTTGTTTATTGCTGTGTTCTAACCAACCAATATTAGTAAATATATCCGCTCTGTTACACTGAGCTAGGTCTGAGAGTAGGTATCCGGGCATAACAGGGAGAGTTAGGGACAGCCACAGTCAAGCAGGCGCCATTTCGCCTGTATTGGGGTGCCAGTATCGGCTCAGGGAATTGCAGAATATTGGTTTTTAGTATATACCGTAAATCATTGATAAAAGGGAAGGACCTGTTGTATCTCCTCAGGCTTTCTATAATGAAACAGATGTCGTCCTCCTCCTCTTATAATTGTATTATTTTTATGTCCATGTTACACAGGTAATGGTGTATTAATTTTTTATTTGTTTATTTTTTTTAATTATATTATAATCCATCTAAAAGCAATACATATTAATATGTTCGCACACTACTTTGGTTCTCTCTAATAAATAGATACTTGTTCAATCATTTGCGTTGTCACAAAGCAAAATAAGTTTAAGCCTTCAGATGGCGGTCATACTTTGTAATGATCATCGCGGCGTCTTCCCACAAGCCATCATGACATTTTTTTATGATGGATGATGATCTCGAATCAGTGACCACTAGTTGTAAAAGTGCATCAGTTGTAAACACATGACACGCAAGGACTAAGACTTTAAAAGGTTTTTTTTTTTTTCAGTTCATACCTGGTCATTTCAGCATTACTTGTAATGATTGTTGCCCTTCACTATGTCCCATCCAAAGCCATTAGATCTGTGACCGACAGCTGCGTTGGTCTGTAGGTGACCTTTTCACATGTAGAATTATGTCAATAGCATTGTTTATCTGTGACAACCCTGTTTTCTTGACTCTATTGACTGTCATTATATACGGAGGTATAATGCAAGGAGTAGGGAGCACTCGGTATTCACATGGACTCCGAGGACTCTATGAATCAAAGCTGACTGCTGCTAACCTTGGTGTCAGGGATTGAATAGCATGGCCAGCTACAGGCTTCTTCATGCAACGCACACCTGACAGAAGGAAGGCTTATTGGTGACTTTGATTTTAATAAGATTGTTAAAAAAAAAAAAAAAGGAATGTAAAAATGAGTCGGAATACCCAACGAATCATTGCTATGGATAACATAGTCTAATCTTAGTACATGAGGCCAGTACTCTGTATGGGTAGTGGTTCTCAATCTTGGGTGTTCTTTGCCTGGTAGTTGCTGTCTTCATATGTTTACAGTTTCGTTACTCATTGTCTCACATTTTTTTACAACACTGTCCAGTGTTAAACTAAGAACAGTTTTTAGCGTTTTGCACCATGTTCACTAAAGGTTTAAAAAAAAATAATACATTTTTGAAGAGGCACAGCCTAAAAATTGATGGCTATGTACCTGGCTGCAGAAATGCAACATAGGTGCCCCCCCCCCCCATGTTGCCATGAAGTGTAAGGCTATGTGCCCACGTTGCAGAAATGCTACGGAAATGTCCGCAGCATTTCCGCAACTCCCTGCCGCGGATAAAACGCATGCGGAATTTGCATGCGTTTTGCAAGCATTTTTAGCTTGCAGAATGCTTGCGCTTTTACAAGAGATTTGAAGCATTGCTTGGAAAAGTGATTGACAGGTTGGTCACACTTGTCAAGCATAGTGCTTGACAAGTGTGACCAACTTTTTACTATTGAATAGTAAAAGATAGAATGTTAAAAAGAATAAAAAATATAATTTTCTCACCTTCTGGCGGCCCCCAATCTCCTCAGTGGCGCTCCCAATACGTTCTGTTCCCAGGGATGCTTTGCGCGAAGGACCTTTGTGACATCACGGTCGCGTGACTGCGACGTCATCTCAGGTGATTCGCGCAATGCATCCCTGGGAACAGAAGCCATCGCGGGCCATCACAAGGTAAGTATATCCCACTTTTTTTTTTTTTTTTTTACAGTAATATTGTACCCAGGGCCTGGAGGAGAATGTCCTCTCCTCCAGACCCTGGGTACCATCCACACATGAAGCGCTCACTTTACGCAGTGGTGGGCATAGCCACATGCATAAAGTGAGCGTTTCAATGCAATCCTATGGCGTCAGAATCACCGCGATTCCGCAGAAATAATGAACATGCTGCAGATTTTACCGCTATGCGATTCCGCAGCAGGAAAATCCGCAGCATGGGCACAGCAACTGCAGAATCCCATCGGATTGCATGGGAATGCGTGTTTTTTTTTTAAAGCATTTCCGCTGTGGCAAAAACGTGTCGGTAAACGCATAAAAATCAATGTGGGTACACAGCCTCAATGGTGGTTTTTTTAATACAGAAAATCTGCTCAATTTAAGAAGTTAAAATAGGATGTGAATTCATGAAAACTCAAGCTCACTGAGCATTCTAAGAATTGTGTATATATATATATATATATATATATATATATATATATATATATATATATATATATATATATATATATATATATATATATTATATATATAATTTTTTTTTTTTTTTTTTTCCCCCCCGATTGTTTGCACCCTTATAGTTTGTATGGGGTAACAGGAAAACCGATATGAAAGACCAAAATATATATATATTTTTTTTTTTAATGAATGCATTAAAAATAAAATGTTGCATCAAATCTGCAGAAAAAAAATGCATAGAAAAATGGAGAACAAATTAAAATGCAATAATCAGATTGCTATTGTCTCTTTTGGAGTAGGTACCTTGTGGTGCACCAATTCCCCACCCAGGCTTTTTTTTTTTTTTTTGTGCAAGAACACTAATTTAGCAATTTCTGTTTTACATTACGGTAATTATTTCGGGCTTCCAGTAAATCTACGTGCATCATTGTGGCGTTGAATTTAACATAAGGGTAGGAGAAGATTTGTAATGTATTTATCCATCCGTGAAAAATACTGGTGGTAAAAAAGGACATCCGGACCAGACACTGATGATCCAAAACACTGACCCTGGTACCATCTTTTCACGTATGTGTCTAAGCACAGATGTGTGAACGTGGCCTAACTTTGTGCCCACAATCAGGTTTTGATGCTGCATAGTTTTACTGCTTCAAAAACGTTTCAGCAAAGTGGAAGATAAATTGATAAAAATCTCATGCCCTGTGTTTTTTTTTTTTTGTGTGTGTAAACTGACCATCAAATCCACACACCAATTTGTTTTGCAGGAACGCTTTATTTGCCGATTCCTCACATAGACTTGTATTAGATGTGGAAAATTCACAGGTAAAAAATGCACATGGTTCTTAGCGTGTTTCTGCAGCGGAAACGCATAAAACATCCTGCATGTAATCTGCACATGACTATATAATGTTTTGTCAACTACAAGGAACTATCAAAAACAAAGCTTTATTTAAAACATGACATGCTAAAAATAGTCAAAAAGATGTGATCAGACACAAAAAAAGCACTCAAATGCTATAAAAAAGAAAAAGTACGGTAACCTAATGTGCAGAAATAAAATATGCTAAAAGCCGTCAAGAACTAGAACGCTGTCTACATTTCAGTTTAGTGTCTGAGCAGTGTCATTAAAGTGCACATGTTGAGTATTTTCTAGAAAAAATTCTGTGAATGGGGTCATTTCAGATGAATACAACTTACTACATCTGCTGCAAACACACATGAATGCCTCCAGAAATGTAAATAAATGGTGTTCTCAATCAACCCCAAAGACTCAAATAGCAAAGCTTAATATTTTTGGAAGTTGGAGTGGTTTTTTTTTTTTTTTTAGATCTGGCTTTCTTAGGAGGATATCTGTTTGTGCAGGTAACTATTACTGCGAAGAATTATTAGGCAACTTAATAAAAACCAGATATTCCCACCTCACTTGTTTATTTTCACCAGGTAAACCAATATAACTGCACAAAATTTAGTAATAAACATTTCTGACATACAAAAACAAAACCCCAAAAAATTAGTGGCCAATATAGCCACCTTTCTTTATGATGACACTCACCAGCCTTCCATCCATAGATTCTGTCAGTTGCTTGATCTGTTTACGATCAACATTGCGTGCAGCAGCCACCACAGCCTCCCAGACACTGTTCCGAGAGGTGTACTGTTTTCCCTCCCTGTAGATCTCACATTTTATGAGGGACCACAGGTTCTCTATGGGGTTCAGATCAGGTGAACAAGGGGGCCAAGTCATTATTTTTGTTCTTTGAGACCTTTACTGGCCAGCCACGCTGTGGTGTAGTTGGAGGCATGTGATGGAGCATTGTCCTGCATGAAAATCATGTTTTTCTTGAACAATACTGACTTCTTCCTGTACCACTGCTTGAAGAAGTTGCCTTCCAGAAACAGGCAGTAGGTCTGGGAGTTGATCTTCACTCCATCCTCAACCCGAAAAGGTCCCACAAGTTCACCTTTGATACCAGCCCATACCAGTACCCCACCTCCACCTTGCTGGCGTCTGGGTCGGAGTGGAGATCTCTGCCCTTTACTGATCCAGTCTCTGGCCCATCAAGAGTCACTCTCATTTCATCAGTCCATAAAACCTTTGAAAAGTCAGTCTTAAGATATTTCTTGGCCCAGTCTTGACGTTTTATCTTATGTTTCTTGTTCAAAGGAGGTCATTTGTCAGCCTTCCTTACCTTGTGCTTTTTGTTACTCCAGTAACGTTGCAGCTCTGAAATATGGCAAAACTGGTAGCAAATGGCATCTTGGCAGCTTCACGATTGATTTTCCTCAATTCATGGGCAGTTATTTTGCGCCTTTTTTGCCCAACACGCTTCTTGCGACCCTGTTGGCTATTTGCCATGAAACACTTGATCGGTGATCACGCTTCAAAGATTTGGCAATTTCAAGACTGCTGCATCCCTCTGCAAGACATCTCACAATTTTGGACTTTCCAGAGCCCGTCAAATCTCTTTTGACCCATTTTGCCAAAGGAAAGGAAGTTGCCTAATAATTAAGCACACCTTATGTAGGGTTTTGATGTCACAAGACAAAACCCCTCCTCATTACAGAGATGCACATCACCTGATTTACTTTAATTGGTAGTTGGCTCTCAAGCCTGAACAGCTTGGAGTAGGACAACATGTACAGCATTAGGGTATGTTTCCACGGTACGTAAACGCTGCTTGTTTGACGCTGCAGCGTCAAACAAGCAGCGTCCAGATGTTCCAGCATAGTGGAGGGGATTTTATGAAATCCCGTCTCCACTATGCGTGGAAACCCGCACGCGGAGGCCCTGCGACTGCGGACATGCTGCGCGTCTTTTCAGAACGCAGCATGTCCGTACACCTTACAGGGACGCAGCGTCCCCGCAAGGCATATCACAGGGCCCTATGGCGAGGGGTGCGATGATCCTGGATGTGTACTGTACACATCCGGCACCATCGCGTCCCATTAAGGGGGTGGGGCTTAGCGCCGAGCGGCTTCGCCGCTGCGGCGATCCCGCCGGCGAAACGGACCGTGGAGACGTACCCTAAGGGTATGTGTCCGCGTTCAGGAAACGCTGCGTTTTTGACGCAGCGCTGAGCCGCAGCGTGAAAAACGCAGCGTCCAGATGTTGCAGCATAGTGGAGGGGATTTAATGAAATCCCGTCTCCACTGTGCATTAAAAAACGCATGCGTTTTTCCCGCAAAAACGCACATGCATTGCGTTTTTTCAGAACGCAGCATGTTGCTACAATGAGCAAAACACGCAGGAACACCGCAGGTGACCTGCCAGTGACCTCAGGTGCAGATTTGGTCAGGATTTTACCTGCATAAAATCCTGACCAAAGCTTGAAGCAAACCTGAACGTGGACACATACCCTAAGGCCGGAGACACACTGGTGCGAGAGACGGCCGAGTCTCGCTGGTTAAAAGCAAGCTGTGGCACCTGCACTCCGGAGCTGAGCGTGCAGCTCCATGTATTGCTATGGAGCCGCACGCTCCGCTCCGGAGTGCAGGTGCCACAGCTTGCTTTTAACCAGCGAGACTCGGCCGTCTCTCGCACCAGTGTGTCTCCGGCCTTAGGGTATGTCTCCACATTCAGGAAACGCTGCGTGTTTGACGCTGCGTAGAGCCACAGCGTCAAACACGCAGCGTCCAGATGTTACAGCATAGTGGAGGGGATTTTATGTAATCCCGTCTCCACTATGCGTGGTAACACGCATCCGGCGATTCCGGACATGCGGCGCGTCTTTTTAGATCGCAGCATGTCCGTTTACCTTGCGGCAACGCTGCGTCGCCGCAAGGTAAAACACAGGGCCCTATGTGTGGGGTGCGATGATGCTGGATGTGTGCAATGAACACATCCGGTATCATCGCGTCTAGAGAAGGGGGCGGAGCGGGTTTGCAGCTGCATTCAAACCGCCAGCCATCCTGTACGTGGACACGTACCCTAAAAAGTATCATGTGATCAAAATACAACTTGCCTAATAATTCTGCACACAGTGTATATTGTAACTAAATGGCTATTCTCTGCCACTGGTTACCGCTTATCAGTTTTCTCTTAATTATTTGACCTAAAGTAAATAGCCTTTTTCCCATAGATATCTGAAAGTACTGATCCCTTTAATGGCAGCTCACTGACAGCTATACAGGTAGTCCTCGACTTACGACGTTGATCCGTTCTTACACGGCGTCGTAAACCGAATTTCGATGTAAGTCGGACCATACATACAGTACTGTACCATTACAGTACAGTACTGCAAACACTTAGCCTATCCAAACACCTATCCTAACACTGTACCCTACATAATTAGGGTGTTATGGCGTGCAGGAGACTTGTTTTCCTCGTGTAACCGGGTACAGTGTACAGTCCTGGACTCTATTCTTCCGCCACTGCACGTAGTTGCACATAGTTCGACTTACGACGCAAAACCGTGTAAGTCGGAATGAGGCCTCGTATAAAGCGTCGTAACCACGAAACGATGTAACTCGAGACCGTTGTAACCCGAGGACTAACTGTACTATGTGTTCTCAATGGGGACATTGGAGTCAGTCGCTGCCAGATGCCTCTAGTAGTAGCTTATCTCCCTGGATAATAGGCTTGACTATTCTCTTCAGACCGTCCCAGTGATATTTACTGTAATGTGTGGCTACCCTTTTAAAGCTGTGCTCTTGTTAGTCTTCTAATAGAGGTTACCTTGGGAGAATTTTGTGATATTCATCTCAAGCCAAAGGCTCCGACATACAGTGTACGAATACAGAGCCTAAGGCTACTTTCACATTAGCGTCGTGCACTGCACGTCGCAATGCGACATTGCGGCGCACCGACGCATACTGTGAAAGCGCCGCACAACGGGGGCAGCGGATGCTGTTTTTCAATGCATCCGCTGCCCCATTGTGAGGTGCGGGGAGGGAGTTCCGGCCGCGCATGCGCGGTCGGAAAAGACGGGCACGACGCACCAAAACAAGCAACGTTTTTTGGTGGCGACGGTCAGACACAACCGTCGCACGACGGTTGCGACGTGTGGCAATGCGTCGCTAATGCAAGTCAATGGAGAAAAAATGCATCCTGCAAGCACTTTTGCAGGATGCGTTTTTTCTACAAAACGACGCATAGCGACGTGCAGTGCACGATGCTAGTGTGAAAGTAGCCTAAGATGACTGTGAAACAGGTATCTCTCCTGGCTGACTAGTAAACGGCAGATTAGCTTATTGTGTCACTGGATAGAGAATGTGTAGTTTAGGCTACTTTCACACTAGTGATGCGTTTTTTCTCTCCATTGACTTGCATTAGCGGCGACGCATTGCCACACGTCACAACCGTGCGACGGTTGCGTCGGACCGTCGCCACCAAAAAACGTTGCATGTAACGTTTTTTGGTGCGTCGTGTCCGCCATTTCCGACTGCGCATGCGCGGCTGGAACTCCGCCCCCTCCTCCCCGCACCTCACAATGGGGCAGTGGATGCGTTGAAAAACAGCATTCGCTGCCCCCATTGTGCGGCGCTTTCACTGCTTGCGTCGGTATGTCGCAACGACGCAATTCATCGTGCGTCGTACGACGCTAGTGTGAAAGTAGCTTGGCCCCCTTCTCCCCATGCACGTTAGACCTAATGACAGTTTCCATAGGTTTGTCTGACAGTGTAGGCCCCTTTCACACATCAGTTTTTTGCCGTCCGTCACAATCCTTTGGCTCGACTGATCCGTCGAAGATTGTGAAAAACTGATGCGACGGATCCGTTTTATTGGACGGATCCGACTAGCGGATCTGGCTAATTGGATCGGAGCATGCTCAGTTAAAAAACTGAATCCGTCGTCGGATTCCGTCATTTGACGGATCCGGCGCCATTGGCTTCCATTTGAGCAAACGACGGATGGCGACGGATCCGTTTTTTTTTTCTACGTACACAAAAAAGTTACTTTGTCCGCTGGACAAACAAGTTTCGACGGATCTGGCGAACGACTGATGATACGTGAGGCCATCGGTCGCTAATACAAGTCTATGAGGAAAAAAATGGATCTGGCAGCATCAGTCGCCGGATCCGTTTTTTTTTTCAAAATTCGATAGATTGTGACTGGCAAAGAACTGATGTGTGAAAGGGGCCTAAGGCCACACTATCAGGAATAGCAGCTTTTTGGACACTGTACTTTCGCTGTTTCCACAACTGTGCATTCTACAAGGGTAACAGGAGAATATGGACTCCAAAAATTTGTTGTGCAAATTCTCATGAGTACGCTGATGCCTCATATGTCGGAGAAAGCCACTGTTTGGGTGCATGGCAGAGTTCGGGAAGGAGTGACGTTGTGGAATGCAGACTTTGGTAGAATGGTCTGCGGGAGTCATGCTGTGTCTGTAGAACCCCTGATGTTCCTGAACAGTAGAAACCCCCCCCCCCCCCCCCCCCAAGTGACCTTATATTGGAATTGATCTAGTATTTTCCTGGTATGTGAATTTTCTATTGTGGTGGCGTATGCGTAAAATGTGTAGTCTGCATACATGCGTTGTATAGTGTGCGTCAGGTTGGGATACATGCGTTCTGCAAGTCAGAAATTTAGTAGTCCATGGATGTGTGGTACAGTCTGTCAAATGGTGTCCTTGCGTATCCCCCTTATGTAACACACTTGGCACCTTTTTTGCGACCTTCCTTTCTTTAAGGTTTGAGTGTCCTCATCGACTAAATGGCCTGGTACAACACGGGCACCTTCAATTCCGAAAGTACTGGGGCCCCACTGCCAACTATTAGGGCTTTAATCACTACCTCCTGGAACAGACGGCACCATGTACCCGTCTGGCCTGCGCATGGAGATAGCATGTAAGCGTTGTACATTGCCATCTGTACAATGTGCGTGGCCAGCTTCTTGTACCACACCTTGGCTTTTCTCATGGCACTGTAAGTCTGAGATCAACTCCCCTCCCCATGTTCTTGTACCTCAGTATTCAGTCTGGTTTGGTGACCTGTGTAGACATACCTTGTACAGTGTGATCAAGAAAATGACATCCCTATTGTCCTTGTACTTGAGCACCAGCATGTTGTCCCTACATTTGGGCTTTCTTCTCACCTTTCTGAGCAGCTGCCCAATTAGCGTCTTAGGGAGGCCTTTCTGTTTTTTTTTTTTTTTTGTGGAGAGTACAGCAGGTAGGGACTTGAACGGTGGGATGCTGATATGAAAGATATCTACATAAAGGTGATAACCTTGAACCAGCTGTGGGTGCACCAAATCCCACACAATTTTCCCTTTCACTCCATGGACAGGGGGGCATTATAACGGGAAGAACACCCTGATTGAACCCCCTGAGGCTATGTGCACACGCTGCGGACTGGTGTGCCGATTTTTCCGCACTGATTTTGATAAATCCGCAGGGCAAAAACACTGCATTTTTCCTGCGGATTTATAGCGGATTTTCCATGGATTTACCGCGGTTTTTGTGCAGATTTTACTGCGGTTTTACACCTGCGTTTTTTTTTAATATGGAGCAGGTGTAACACTGCTGCAGAATCCGCACAAAGAATTGACATGCTACGGAAAATAAACCGCTGCGTTTCCGCGTGTTTTTTTTCCGCAGCATGTGCACAGCGGTTTTTATTTTCCATAGGTTAACATGGTATTGTATACCGCATGGAAAACTGCTGCGGATTCACAGCGTCAAAAACGCTGCGGATCCGCAGTAAAAACCGCAACGTGTGCACATACCCTTAAACTCTTAACCTGTGGGCTCTGGAGCAGAGCCCACATCTTTCTCGGCACATGTCAGCTGTTTTGAACAGCTGATATGTGCTTCCAACAGCTGCAGGTGGATTCACGATCCACCCACGCCTGTTAACCTGTTAAATGCTGCTGTTACTCTCAGACATCGCCATTTAACTCATTCTTCCGGTCAGTGCTCCCGAAATACCGACAATCGGTGACACTCCCATCCCGTGATTTCGGGTCACCGATAGGTTGACATGACAGAGGTCTCCAGCAGACCTCTATGGTTGTCATAGCCGGATTGCTATGAGCGCTGCCCAGTGGTTGGCGCTCATAGCAAGTGAGCATTTCTGCTACATGCAAGAGATCTGATCATCGCCTATTTGTAGCAGAGCTGATCGGACAACTGTAGCTTCTAGTCTCCTATTAAAGCATGCAAAAAAAAAAAGTTTTTAAAAACTTTAAAATCGCCCCCCTTTTGCCCCATTCAAAATAAAATAAAAAAAATCAAACTTACACATATTTAGTATTGCCGTATTCACTATCTATCTATCTATCTATCTATCTATCTATCTATCTATCTATCTATCTATCTAGATCGGTAAGCTGTGTAACGAGAGAAAAATTTAAAAACTGCAGAAATTTTTTGGTCGCCACTACACTGCAATAAAATGCAATAACAGGCAATCAGAAGATCATATATACAACAATATGGTATTAATAAAAATGCCAGCTCGGTCCGCAAAAAATAAGCCATCACCCAAATCATGAAAAATGGAGATGCTACAGGTCTCGGAAAATGGTGCCTTTGTTTTTTTTTTTTTTTTTTTCCTTTAAAAAAAAAAAAAAAAAAAAGTTTGAATTCTGTTTTTCACCACTTAAAAAGAACCTAGACATGTTTGGTGTCAGTGAACTCGTAATGTACTGGATAATCATAATTGCATCTTTTTTTGCAATTTCACCGCACTTGGAGTCCCCCCCCCCCCCCCCCCAGTGCATGATATGTTAAAACCAATCGTGTCGTTCAAAAGTACGACTTGTCCCGTAAAAAAACAAGCCAACACATGGCCATTTTGACTGAAAAATAAAAATGTTATGGCTCTGGGAAGGGGAGCAAAAAAAAATCGAAAACACAAAAGCGAAAGTACCTCAGATCGTTAAGGAGTTAAAGAACTTGTCCACTACTTGTACAACGTCTTATCCCTTGCTTTGCCCCCATAAAGTAATAAAGGTTATACTCGCCTCCCGTGCTTTTACCGCAGTGTCGGCACTCTGCTTCCTGGGGCTCCCTTGCTGTTATGACCCGTGACTCCACTGCCCAATCAGCGCTGGTGTCACTGTCCCGGCTCCTGTCGAAATGAGCAGGAAGAAGACGTTTGAGATCAGCTGCAGCCTGGACTTCCTCTTCATGTTTGATTTTGTCCGAAGTCTGAGACAGTGACGCTAACGCTTATTGGGCGTGATGTGTCATAACAACCGCACGAGAGTCCCGGGACCGCGAGTGCTGGAACAGCGCTTGCACTGGAGGGGAATAAAGGCTTTATTATTTTATGGGGGCCAAACATTTTGATCAACAAGGGGTTGTCCTAGAAGTGGACAACCCCTTTAATTCCATACCTGGCCCTCTTACTGGGCAGTTATCGTCAGAATTTGAGCCTCCCCTTGAAATGTATTAGGGGCTCATCCACACAGATGTCCTTTTGGGGCACATACACCTCAGCAAACTTGTTGCTGAAGTGATCAATGATCGGCTGAACTTTGGAAAGTCGGTCAAAGTTGGGATCATCTCAGGGAGGACATTGTGCATTATCATTGTAATGCAAAAATTTGAGGATGCCCTCAAAACGTTTACAGGTCATGGCCATGTGGAACTAAAAGCCGATAGGATCAGGCTCGACCACTGTTAGGTGCTCAGGGGTAAGACAATACAAAAGATCTAACCCCCGGGGTTAGTTCTTTTGTATGGCCAATCCATGTGGCACACTGGAGGGTTATACAAAACGTCAACACTTCAATATTGCCAAAGTTCACTTCACCATCCCCATCCATGTGAAGGACCAGGCCTCAAAACATCATATTTTCTACTGCAGCGTCTACAGGGGTCCAGTTAGAAAATGAAGAGTGGTTTTGTGCCAAAGATTGCTTGGCGTTCAGACTAGTCTCGGCCACCAAGAGGTTTACAAAATCATGGTGTTTTTTTTTTGTTGTTTTTTTTTTTTTTTTTTTTTTTTTTGCAGCAAAACCTGTTCTTGGCAGTAAAGAAGCTGCAGAAAAAAATCAGATTTTGCTTGGTTTTTCTTGCATTTTTTTTTCTATGTTTTTGTCATATTACATTTCTCTTGTGTATTCTGATTAAAGTTTAGTGACAAAAAAAAAATAAAAATTCAATTTCATCAGGTTTTAGCACAAAAAACGCAGCAAGCCCTCATAACCTGCGTCTTTTCACTATCCATTACTTTCAATGGGTGAAAAATGTTGAAAGTGACATGATGTATTCTGCAGAAACCAAGCAAAGCACAAAATACTGAGGGCAAAAAAAAAAAAGTATTCACATGAGATTTCTGAAATCTCATAGACTTTGCTGGTACTGTAAAACGCAGCTGAAAATTTGCATAAAAAAACCTGCAACAACGCCACTTGTGAGCATACCCAAAGACTTTGAAGCAATCTATTTCTGTGAGACTGTTGGTGTCAAACTGAATCCCTGATTGCGCCACAAAATCAGGAATCTGTGGCTCATAGTCTTTGGGGGATGAGGTCCATATGGGATCAGTAATGGTGGGTGCTGGTTCATTTTCTATCATGGGGCATCTACGTGGCGGTTCGGTATCACTTGAGGAAGAGGATGAGATTGAAAAATAAAGGAAGGTGGGATCCTCTCCCTCAGTGTTATAGACAAGGAGGGCGTTTGCCTCCTCCCCTGAATACTGTGTTAGGGACGAGTGGGATGATGATTTCTATGTATGCGGTATTTGTACAAAATTTTATTCAGGGGTGTATGTGTGTGTTTGGTGTAAATCACTTTTTTTTTTTTTCTTTTTTTTTCTCTTCTTTCAAATAATTTATATTTTTAAAAAAAAATTTTTTTTTCACACACAAAAACAAACAAAACATCCGGAGGTCAGTCAGTGATGTTGCTGATCAGCGCTCAACCGCTGTAGCTCGCATTCTTTTTTTCCACGCTGACTCGAACACTAACTCAGTTCAGTAAAAAATATTGTAGTAGACAATTACTACAGTATTTTTACTGTCCCTAAACTACTTCTTTTAACTAATCTAAATTTTTTACTCCAATTTTTTATTTATTTAAACAACCGGCATGCCTGTCATTGGTGACTGTCACTGACCAGGGCTCTACGGCTACAGTACGCACACAAGGATGTGGTGCAAAAAAAAAAAGTGGACAAAAAAAGTCCTTGCCAAAAACAAGCGCGGGTGCTAATCGGTGGTGTGTCTGATCAGTGGCTTGGCAGCTGTAGGATGCACACACAAAGTGGTGCAGGGGAGGTGGGGAGTATTGGAAAATGGCGAGCAAGGACGTTGATTAGTGATTTGTCACTGATCAGCACTCCCTGGCTGCAGGACGCATGCATGGAAGTGGTGCAAAGGGAAGGGACAAAAAGTGTAGAAGACTGCGAGCAGTGACTTGCGTCACAGATTAGCGCTCAATGGCTGCAGGACACACAAAAGAAAAGAGTGCCAAAAAACACACTCCTCGGCAGAAGGGGTGGGGTCGCATCACGTCTGTGCGCTCAGATTGGTGCGATTGACGTGATCGCTGATCGCATCAATCAGAGCTGGCCCTGATGATCCTTGCGTTGCTAGGCTACAGCCTGCGATCTGAGCTCTTACAGCACTGATCGTAGGCTGGAAATCAGTGTTTCGGGCAATCTGCCTGAATCGTTGTGACAGGCTGTTCAAAATTTAACAGCCGATGACACCGATTGTAGTTGCGGCGACCCCCACATGTATGTGATCACTGCGGCAGTGCTTGCGGTGCCTAATTTTAGTCATGATGTACCCAGTACGCTTAAGGTTAAGTACCAACAGACCAAGACGTGCTGGGTATGTCCAAGGTCGTGAATGGGTATTTAAAAGCTGCTTTTTACTGTTCCAGCAAAAGCTTTAACTTCAGTTTTTTTTTTTTTTTTCTTTTTCTTCCTGACTGAATTGAAACCTGCAACCTGTCAATTCTTCCACTGTGTTTTTTTCGCCCATAGAAAGTAATGAGTGCAGAAACGCACCCATTTTGATGAATAAAACTAACTTTGTCTACAGTACACACTTTTAATAAAAAGTTCACAAGTAACCGGCACCAAAAAAAACGCAGCAAAAACGTTGCAGAGATGCTTAAAAAAGGGCCTTTTTGAGCTTAGTTTTTTAACTGCCAAGAGACCAGGTTTTGGCTGCAGAAAACAAGCCCTGCAAAAATGCAATGTGTGAACATAGCTTAATAGCGCTCCTGTGTATGTGAGTGCTGGCCAAACCATCCTTTTGCCCACAGCCTGCAATGTAATGATGTTGGGGGGCCTACTAATCAGGAGAGAAACTGTCAGTAAGCGGTTCGTAGGGCCCTGGTCGGTGGCCATGTATTACCGCTGGACCTGGGTACTGCAAAACTCTTTGGTCAACTCTACTAGCTAATTCTTGCAAAACTGGTGTGTTTTGGACAAGATTATACTGTGCTTGACGAATGATTGATTGTACTGGCCCGCTACTGCGCTCCTGTGCCAAGATACAGGAACTTCCATAACCCACAAAACGTGGTCCACCAGCAGCAGATTTATAGATGTAGTTTTGAGTCTGACTTGTCATTTGCCCAATCCTGAAACACCCAAAGTATTGAAGGAAAATGGTATCTCCAGCGTGGAAAGATTAAAAACTTCATCTTTACTTTATAAATTCATAAAAATAGGCACAATGTGGATAACACAGATCCCGATGGGCTACCAGCCAACGCGTTTCGACAATGAAGTCTTGAACATGGTTTATGATTAAGACTTCATTGTCGAAACGCGTCGGTTGGTAGCTCATCGGGATCTGTGTTATCCACATTGTGCCTATTTTTATGAATTTCTAATTAAAGATGAGGTTCTTATCTTAACACGCTGGAGAAACCATTCTCCTTCATTCGCTGCAACTACACGTCTAAGGCTGGTTTCACATTTGCGTTTTTTGCCGCTGCGTTTTAGCGCAAAAAAAGCATGCGTTTTTCCTATATTTAACATTAAAAACGCATGCGTTTTTTTGTATGCGTTTTGCCGCGTTTGACGATGCATGCGTTGTTTCTATGCTTGCGTTTTGTTGCAGAAATGCAACGTAGTAATTTCTAGAGGCATTTTTTTGCTGCAAAAAAACGCATGCGTTTTTTTGCCGCAAAAAAACATATTGCTGTCTATGTAAACGCATGCGTTTTTAAGCACATGTGTTTGGTTGCGTTTTAAACGCATGCGTTTCAATAGAAAAAAACAAGAATACACACTGATAAGCCACCCCCCCCACCATCAAGGTGATAAAGGGATCCAAACCCTAACCCTAACCCTAGGGATCCTAACCCTAGGTATCCTAACCCTAACCCCAACCCTAGCTATTTCTATTTATAGTGGGTTTTCTAGATGATTTTGATGATTGGCAGCTGTCACACACTTCTCAGCATGCGTTTCAAAAATGCAAACGCAGGAAAAAACGCATGTAAATGCGTCAAAACGCCGCGTTTTTTTTACCGCATGAGAATACGCATGCGTCTAAAAAACGCAGCGTTTGCACGCGTTTACATGCGTTTTTTTCACCACCTGCGTTTGCGTTTTAAACGCTGCGTTTTTAAAAGCAAATGTGAAACTAGCCTAAGCCAGGATGGCTCCGTGCGTGGAGTTCATTCCTATGAAGAGGTTGCAAATGGTGAGCTGACTCTCCTTTCCCCCATCCCTCTACACGTAGCAGTCAAAGTATTAAGCCAATTCATGGCAGACTGAAATAGAAGGACATTAGACTTAATTGTGCAAAGCTTACTTGAAAGTCACCAGGTGAATGGCAGGTGGGCATGGGTTCCATTCAGTATGATGCCAGTGATTACACTGGATATCACATCTGCACACACTAGAGTGGCAAGTTTTTTTTTTTTTTTTTTTCAGCTTTAATTGATACCTTTTTGATGTCCTTGAAAATGCATTTTTGGTGTTCAAACTTTTTTTTTTTTTTTGCAGTGTATTTGGAGCTAAAACTCTATCTCTCCATGCAAAACGTGTAGTTTTTGCAGAGTTTCTGCTTCGCAAACGCTACAAAAAAACTATCAACACACCTTTAGGTCATGTTCACACTTAGTGTAAATCTTGTGGGTTTTTTTTTTTTTTTTTGTGTAGAAAATCCATATGTGATTGTCCAATGGATGTGATTTCATGAAAACACATGCCCTCTGTGTTATATCTGATTTTTCTCATATTGTGAGGCTGCGTGTCCACGTTCAGGATGGCCGGCGGTATCGCCGGAGCGGCGAAGCTGCTCGTCGCTAAGCCCCGCCCCCTTCTGGGACGCGATGATGCCGGATGTGTTAACTGTACAAATCCGGGATCATCGCACCCCTCCCATAGGGCCCTGTGTTATGCCTTGCGGGGACGCTGCGTCCCCGCAAGGTGAACGGACATGCTGCGATCTGAAAAGACGCGCAGCATGTCCGGAGTCGCAGGCCCGCCGCGTGCGGGTTTCCACGCATAGTGGACACGGGATTTCAAAAAATCCCCTCCACTATGCTGGAACATCTGGACGCTGCGTGTTTGACGCTGCAGCTCTGCGCAGCGTCAAACAAGCAGCGTTTACTGACCATGGACACATACCCTAATAGGTGTGTCTTGCATGTAGCTGCTCACATGTCTATGATTTAGTTTGGATCCGTGTTTTGTATCAAAATTACCCTTACAAGTCTCTATAGGGCTGTGAAATCGGACAACACACTAATGGCCCCATCGTGTAACCTGAGGCTAATATTACAGTAAGCAGGATAAGATTTGCAACTTACTTTTTTCATACATGTGCATTTTTAGTGTGGAGCCTGAAAAAAAACAAACCCAAAAGCTGTTTCTTTAAGCGCAGAATCAGTTTTTCTGTACTATAAAAGATGGTTTAAGAAATCAAACCTGCACCATAAGAGCAAATGAGGGGGGAAATGCGTAAAAGAAACCCTGCAAGAACCAAAGAAGACAATTTTGTAGTGCAGATATCTACAGTAAAAACTCAGCATTTACCCTACATGTTGACACTGCCTGACCAGTTTCTTGACCTCATGTAGCACAGCACCATATGAAGATCAGTGTTGGTTAATAGCCGAGTATCTTCTTTATTTTTCTTGGGGGACAAGCGAGTAGAGTTGGTGAATGTATTTGCACGTCCAGTTGCATTGGACACGACAATGGTCTGTGGCTTCTGGAATGGGAGAGGGAGGATTGCCTCTTACCTGGTGCCGTTTGCGGCATTTTTGATTAGCCGGCCTTGCATATCTTTATTGTTGTGGTGTGGCACACGTGACGATGCACAAGGTTGGCTAATCAAGATGTGAGTAGCGGACTCGGTCAGGTAAGGGTGGTACAAGATCTTCCATTCCAGTGACCACTGCCGTGGCTGATAGAATGGGACGTGGAACTCAATTTGTACCAATCCTACAAGTGACGTTCGTGATTAAAATGAGTAATCCCCACAATATAGACCAGCCTTGTCAGAAGCTTGTTGTCATCACCGAGTCATATTATGTTGTAATATTTTACTGCCCTATTAATTGCAAAGTGATGTGCATCCAGATTAACCCCTTCCCGACATGCGCCGTACATGTACTGCTCTGCGGGAGGTGCGTTCCCACAAAGTATATGTATGGCGTTGCCTCACGCTGAGCGCCATGGCGTTGCCTCACGCTGAGCGCCACGGCATTTAACCCCTCTGATGCTGCTGTCGGTAGTGACAGCGACATAGAGGGGCATCGTGCAATTAATCGGTTCCCTGCACGCTTCCATCAGGATGCGATAGCATTGTCCTGACAGTCTCCATAGAGACCCCCGGCCCCAAGATGGCCATGGGGGGTCCTTCCTGCAGGGAAGGTGTCTTGTGAGTGCCTGCTGAGAGCAGAAGCTGGCATGCCTCCTTCCCTACCTGTCAGATCCGGATCTGACACTCTGCAGTGTGTGTCAGGTCAGCGATCTGATTCTTCCCTTCTGAGCTCGGCCATGTGCCCAAACAGTAGTTTTCCCCCACATATAGGGTATTGGAGAACTCGGGAGAAATTGCACAACAAATTGTATGGTCCATTTTCTCCTGTTACCCTTGCAAAAGTTTAAAAAAAACAAACAAAAAAGCGCAAGTCATATCAAAGAAATTTTACCATTAACATGAAGTACAATATGTCAGTAGAAAACAGACTCACAATCAGTGGGATCCATTTGAAGCGTTCCAGAGTTATGACCTCCATAAAGTGACACTGGTCAGAGTTGTAAAAATTGGCCCGGTCAGGAAGCTGAAAACAGGCCTCAGGGTGAAGGGGTTAAATAGTATAGGCCATGTTTTCTATCTATTGAATTGTGCCCCGCTCTGTGTGCGCGCTTCTGTCACCTGAGCTGCGTTAAATACCTTTGCACAGCCGTTCAGTTCCTCCATTACTGAGAAACTAACATTTGCATTGATATATAAATGTGGCTGAGGAGCCATTTGTAGATCTGTAGCCTCTTGTCACTCCAGCTCTATTTGGCACCCAGCACTGCCTCCTCCTGCTTGACTGACGTCTTTTTGCCTTTTGTTACACAGCCTGGAAACAGTCAGTCAAACAGGAGGAATCAGTACTGGTTGGAGAATAGAGCTGAAGTGACGGAGGCCTCAGATCTGCCATATCTCTTCAGCCGCATATCCATTCAAACTGATTTGTCAGTGACGGAGGAACAGACCAGCCATGTAAAGGATTGCTGAACTTGTCTTTTGAAAGCGCTACAGTATCAACACCCTGGTAACCACTATGAAAGAAAATGGACTTGAAAGCGAGTTTTGTTGGTTTTGTGTGTGCTAGCAGAATAGATTATTCCCTTATAGGAGCATTGGTGGTATAACGGCATACATGGAAAGTCAGGTGTTGTCCTTTATCAGAACGTATTCAGTATTGGCCGTAGTGCTGGCACGCTAACATGGATATGAAGGGATTATGGGCAGATTTTATACATGATTATATCTTCACTTACCTGTGACAGGTATAAAAACACAGACTAATAAGTGTATACCCAGATGGTGTCCCCCACATCCGCATGGAGTCTGCTTTTAATGAACTCCATTGCAACGATCGAACGGGAAACTGAATTAGATTTTTTTTTTAACTGCATATAAAGAATGGTTGCTGTACTGCTCTGAGTTGGACATATATACATGTGCTTCTCACAAAATATGAGTGAAACTCATATTCTATAGAGTCATTACAAACAGAGTGATCTATTTCAAGTGTTTATTTCTGTTAATGTTGGTTTCTGTCATCTTCCTGTTGACAATATGCCATAGATTCTATATGGGGTTAAGATCAGGCGAGTTTGCTCTCCAATCAAGCACAGTGATACTTTGTTTTTAAACCAGGTATTGGTACTTTTGGCAGTGTGGACAGGTGCCAAGTCCTGCTGGAGAATGAAATTTCCATCTCCAAATAGCTTGTCGGCAGAGGGAAGCATGAAGTGCTCTAAAATTTCCTGGTAGACGGCTGCGCTGACTTTGGTCTCGATAAAACACAGTGGACCTACACCAGCAGATGACATGGCTCCCCAAACCATCACTGATTGTGGAAACTTCACCCTAGACCTCAAGCAGCTTGGATTGTGGCCTCTCCACTCTTCCTCCAGACTCTGGGACCTTGATTTCCAAATTAAATGCAAAATTGAGTTTCATCTGAAAACAACACCTTGGACCACTGAGCAACAGTCCAGTTCTTTTTCTCCTTGGCCCAGGTAAGGCGCTTCTGGCGTTGTCTATTGGTCATGAGTGGCCTGACCCAAGGAATGTGACACTTGTAGCCCATGTCCTGGATAAGTCTGTGTGTGGAAGCAATGACTCCAGCAGCAGCCCACTCCTTGTGAATCTCACCCAAATTTTGGAATGGCCTTTTCTTCTCAATTCATTCAAGGCTGCGGTTGTCCCGGTTGCTTGTGCACCTTTTTCTGCCACACTTTTTCCTTCCACTCAACTTTCCATTAATATGCTTGGATACAGCACTCTGTGAACAGCCAGCTTCTTTAGCAATGACCTTTTGTGGCTTACCCACTTCGTGGAGTGTGTCAATGACTGCCTTCTGGACATCTGTCAAGTCAGCAGTCTTCCCCATGATTGTGGAGCCTACTGAAACAGACTAAGGGATCTTTTTAAACGCTTAAGAGGCCTTTGCAGGTGTTTTTTGTCAATTCTAATTTATTGAGATAATGACTTCTGGGTTTTCATTGACTGTAAGACATAATCATCAACAAGAACTGAAATAAACATTTGAAATAGATCACTCTGTAATGACTCTGTATAATGAGATTGACTTTCTGTATTGAAAAACTGAAATTTTTGATATTCTAATTTAGTGAGAAGCACTTATACCTTGCCACTGCAAACGTCTGTGCGACTATTGACCATTTTTCTATTTTTGCTTTTTTTTTCCTCCAATTTATTGATAGTGACACATTTTCAGAAATGTGAGATATTGCGGCAAGCACCAATTTGTTTTTCAAAAACTCGCCAGTAAAAAAAAAAATTGTACAATCAGATTAAACAGGAAATTATGAACTATCTATTGAGTCTGCAAAATATCTATGTATCGTGTAAGATATATATATATATATATTTTTTTTCATTCCATGCCCTAACCCTACACAGCCTGTCTTCAGAAACATGTCTTGACTGTATCTAAAACTAGTGTGTGGGGGGGGGGACCCAATCCGTGAACTGTGAGATTTAGACTGGGGCTACACGGCAACTTTGGCTGCAACACTGATTTCCTAGGTGTCTCTGCTACGACGCTTTGCACTACAAGTGAATGGAGTCACATTGCGAGCCTGAGGGTACTGTGACAAGTAAGTTGGAAAAATTTGATGCAGTTGGGCTTCTTGCACCTTGCTTACCGTGGACATAGTACTCTCGGGGTCTCAGTACTGCCTCATTTACTTGTATTGCAATATTGCAGCACCTAGTGAGCTTTGGTGACGCTGCCAAAGTCGCCGTATAGCCCCAGGCGGTATAGCCATGTGTTCACTCTGCACCGCAGATCACAACTTGTCTCCTCTTTCCTCCTTTTATCTGCTTCCTTTGAAAATTGCATTTTTTTTCTGGCTTTTTTTTCCGTTTAAATCAGTGGTGCTAAATCTAATAAAATCACTACGAGATAAGATGGAAAACCTATTTCATTCTTGGCTGTTATTCCCAACACTGAACATAACACCTGTATAATAGGATAGGTGATAACTTTCTGATCGGTGGGGTCCCCCTTGAATGGGCTTCTGAAAAGCTTGTAGCAACACTGCTGTGTTCATGGCTTACGGCCCTGGCAGCGAAAGCCCATTGGTGCCGGACCCTCGCTCATGATAAATAAATTCAGAAATGCATTAAAGCTATATTATGAAGGTTCGTGTAAGAAAACATCACTTTATTTCAATTTGCTGTAAAGTGAATATTGGTCATAGTCTGCTTTATTTTATGCACAAGTTGTTCCCATGTTCCCATTTGGATATGTAGCTAAAAACTGGATTGATAAAATGCACTTTGCATTGTTTTTTTTTTTTTCTTTTGTGTGCTAGCAAAAGTTTGGCCACACCTGTTCATGTGATGGTATTTCAATGTAATAGACCTTAAATTCCGCAAAAATCCCCCCCCCCCTTTTTTTTATTACACAGACAGCTTTAATTTTTAGATGTGTATTTTTCACCAAGGGAAAACTTTTTTTTTTTTGTCTATGTCCTTACTTGCAATAAATCTGTTTGTGGCTTTATTACCTGATTGGTTCTGAGCACAGTGTTCGGATTAGATGCACAGATTGGAGCAGGAGGGGGCGTCATGCCAGATATTGTTCTGTGACTGATCTTGGGCCTTGTGTTGGCTACTGGAATGATAACCCTGCACTTTAGGGGCCAGTCTTGTTCGCCTTCATATTGGAATGTTGTGTTTGAATATAAATACCGTTCCCAAAGTAGCGCCCATCCTCCTACGACTCTGGTCGCACACCACAATGCGCTGTCCCCTGCAGGCTCCATCCAGGCATCTTGAATTCGCCGTGGAATTTTGGCACCCGGCAGGATATACCCATTGGATTATAGAATCCTCTTGTCATCTTCTACTGAACCAGTTCTGATGAAGGTCCTAGTTAGGACCGAAAATGTTCACCATCATATTCTGTGGATGCATAATAAATGGAACCTTTCCCTTCACGTGAAAACTGCTATTTGAGTGCCAAGTTTTTTTTCTATATTGGATACTGCCCAAACAATAGGTCATCAATATCTTATCTCTTGGAGGCCGAGACCCCTACAAATTTTGAGTTTTCCTCTCTGGATGGATTAAAACTGCACAGAGCCAGAACAGCATAGCTGTGTTCACTGTCTTGTCTTATTGAAGTGAATGTAGTGTGAGCTGAAAACTGCTTATTGGTGGGGTTGTCGGACTCCCATCTATCTGATATTGATGACCTGTCCAAACGATAGGTCATCAATTTGTTAAGCCTTGAAAACCCGTTTAAATTCCATTTTACATTTGCACACGGATAATTAATGTACTATATAATTGTCTAAGGGTTACTTCCGTCTTTCTGTCCTGTCTGTCTGTCACGGATATTCATTGGTCGCGGCGTCTGTCTGTCATGGAAATCCAAGTTGTTGATTGGTCGCAGCAAAACAGCCACGACCAATCAACAACGGCATAGTCCGGCGGCAAAATGGCTGCTCCTTCCTCCCCGCAGTCAGTGCCCGCTCAATAATCCCCCTCCAGTCAGCGCTCACACAAATTAATGGCAGCGCTAACAGACCGCGTTATGCCGCGGTGCAACGTACTCCGTTAACGCTGCTATTAACCCTGTGTGACCAACTTTTTACTATTGATGCTGCCTATGCAGCATCAATAGTAAAAAGATCTAATGTTAAAAATAATTTAAAAAAAATCAAAATATCATTATACTCACCGTCCGTCGGCCCCCACATCCAAAACAGGCCTTTCCCGCTCCTTGCAACGCTCCGGTGACCGCTCCATGCATTGCGATCTCGCGAGATGATGATGTAGCGGTCTCGCGAGACCGTTACGTCATCATCTCGCGAGACCGCAATGCACTCTTGAGACCGGGGCGCGCGAGGAGCGTCGGTAACCGCTTCGCCTGGATCCGGGGGCCAACGGAAGGTGAGTATATAACTATTTTTTTATTTTAATTCTTTTTTTTAAGAGGGATATGATGCCCACATTGCGATATACTGCGTGGGCTGTGCGATATACTGCGTGGCCGGCCGCGAACAATCAGCGACAGGCGCAGTCCGGCCTGTGTATTCAATGTATTATTCTAAAATCTTCATAAATAAACTACATACATATTCTAGAATACCCAATGTGTTAGAATCGGGCTACCATCTAGTCTCTAATATTGAAGAAGTGTTTTGCAGATACATTGCTTTAATTGTAGCTTTCTAGCTGTAACCACAGTTCTGCCAGTCACTACTAGAAAAGTAGCTACCAGCAATGGAGAGGTGGCGATGACAAGGCAACAGGGATCTCTTCTGAAAAAAATGTGGGCCCTGCATCTTTTGAATAATATACTGTTGATTTGCCATGATGTTCCTACATGGGAACACCCCTCTCTTTTTAGGACGTATGTGCATCGATCAAATGACGAGTGGCAGTTCAGTAGTTTGATTACCTCTTTTATGCCTAAAATCAGTTTTTTTTTTTTTTTTTTCTTCTTAATTAGTAAGTGACCCCTTCTCTCCTGTAAGTGGACATCTGCCTGTCATTTGTAAGGAAGGAGCTCGGGAGAAGGAGGGAAGATGAGCTTTGTGTGAATGTTTGCAGTTCAGCAGATACATTTTTTTTTTTTTTTCACTTGTAAATTCAAGCCTCTGTTAGACTTTGAAGACTTTTTAGAACAATCCCATTTGTACGGACTTGACACAGAATATAAGAGGATTTGATGGGGAATTGGGTGCAAATTCTGCAACTATAAAATTAATATAAATCTGCGATGTGTGAACTTTGAGTTTTCTAGTCTGGAAACCGCACAGCGCACCTGCCGACTGCAAATGGCGCTGTGCAAAATATATCCTTGCATGAAAAATTGATTGATCTGGATATCTTGGTAAAATATGCTACTCAAAATTAAGGTTTAACGTTTCAGGCACCAGGCGTAAAATGAAAGCCCTTTATAGTAAGGTGTGACAAATGCATTGAGAGGCCAAAAGACAATCTCTGATTGCACCTACAATTCACACAAGTTCTATATTATACTAATTTTGTTGCATGGCTACTGATCAAGGCCCTTTTGCAAATCGCCTCACAAGAATGTCATAGCCCCCCCCCCCCCCCCCCCTGCAAATTCCCGTTTTGCTACATTTTGCAACACTTGACACCAGAAAACTGTAGGCCTCTGCTTGCAGCATTGGACAGCGCACCGATCAGTCCTGTAGAGCTACGGTGCCACCGGTCCAAACTGTCAATTGAACAGGGTGTGATGCCGAAGAAAAGACAAGCAAACCTACTTTGTGTAAAATATAAAGCCCACATATAGTTACGTTGTGCTGTCATAAGGAAAGATTGGTGAGCGTATGTAGTAGCTTGGCTTGGGTTGCTTTTGTCATTTCAGTTGATGGCACTTTTGGAAAAGAAACTGTTACATTTTACGATAAACTTCTCGCTTTCCCCCTGTCATATGTGTAAAGAGTTGAGACCTGTTGATATAAAATTTCTTTGACGTATTTCTAAATATTGCGCTTTTTAGGGTCTATCGTCCAGATTAATCAAGAGCGGCGTCATTCACTTTGTTGGAGCTAGATGAAAAAGGTGTGCGAATCCCATAAGCTGCAGCCTTATGTTGCACCAAAACTTTTTGCGACTTTTCAAAGCTTTAGGGTATGTCTCCACGTTCAGGATTGCATCAGGATTTGGTCAGGATTTTCAATCAGTATTTGTAAGCCAAAACCAGGAGTGGAACAATCAGAGGAAAAGTATAATAGAAGCATATGCACCACTTCTGCATTTATTACCCACTCCTGGTTTTGGCTTACAAATACTGATGGAAAATCCTGACCAAATCCTGATGCAATCCTGAACGTGGAGACATACCCTTATACGCCAGAATTCTGGCATAAAAGTTTTGCTGAATTGTATCTTACGTGTTTTACTTCTTAAAAGTATCTAAGGCTACGTTCACATTTGCGTTGTGCGCCGCAGCGTCGGCGCCGCAGCGCACAACGCAAACGAAAACGCGGCAAAACGCACGCTAAAACGCTGCGTTTTGCGCCGCATGCGTCCTTTTTGGCCGAAAGTTGGACGCAAAAAAAATGCAACTTGAAGCGTTTCTTGCGTCCAACGCTTGCGGCCATGCGGCGCAAAACGCAGCACAACGCATGTCCATGCGCCCCCATGTTAAATATAGGGGCGCATGACGCATGCGGCACCGCTGCGGCGCCCGACGCTGCGGCGCTGACCGCAAATGTGAACGTAGCCTAAGCCATATTTCAGTTTGCCATATTTCAACAAAAGACCAGTCCTTTCTGATGGGTGAAAGGTCTTCATCAACCCTAAGCAGCATCACTGCAGTAATGCCATGTAATCTGTGGAAGAACTTGTGAGTGAATGGTTTTTCTGCAGCAAACACCACAGGGAAAATTTTAGTATTGCATGTCGGCCTTTGAAAAGAGTGGGCAGCTCAGGCTGGTGAATCTTCTAAGTAGTATCTATTGACAAGAGCGATCCCTAAAGGACCCAACTTTCTAGGAAAAAGTTGGATCTGAACTTTGAGATTGCAGGATCCCATAACTCTTTGCACTCACCCAGCCCTGCTGTGTCCTTTACGAAGCTGTTACCAAACCACTCTAATAATGGTAGAGTTTGGTAACTGCTTTGTAAGGTACGCGGCAATATTCGGTGAGTACGAAGAGTAAGCTATTGCGAGATCTCACTTTAAGGGCTCATTTCCACATGCGAGGCACACGTCCGTATCTCGCATGTGGAAACCAAGCTCTGGCGCCGGCACTTTGGAGCGGAGCTGTGCAGCTCCATGTGTTCCTATGCGGCTGCACGCTCCGCTCTGGAGTGCCGGCTCCACAGCTTGGTTTCCACATGCGAGATACGGACATGTGCCTCGCATGTGGAAATGAGCCCTAATAGCAAGGAGGGCCGCCGAGGATTGTGAGATCCTGACAGGAAGAGCGGGAAGTTCAGACCCAACTTTTGCTAGAAAGTTTAGGGAAACGTGGAGTAAACATGAGTTATTTGAAAAATTCTCCTGTGTACGGCTGATCAGTCTTAAAGAGGCTCAGCACAGAATGACTGTTCAGGCGCTCGGTGCCTCATGGTGTGGCCAAACATTTAAGTGCACCTTCAGATCTGCTTGTTTTTCCCTCTTTCTCCACTCTCCCCCCTATCCCACTTCCTTCTTTGATGGTGAGCTCTGGTTTAATAGAAGCAGAGAAGGGTGGAGATAGATGGAAGGTGCATTGTCATTCTGTGCTACCAGACACTGTTTTAAATAAAGAGCAACCCCAGACTAGTGATGGCTACTTTTATAATAGTCCGTTCTCTATTGACCCAGTGATTGCATAGGTGTCTGTCATCTGGTTACTTGATGTTAGTGTCTTTAATTGTCATATGTGCACAATAATTCATCAGATTCCACAAAATTTTGATTAAAGGGGTTGCCTCTTGTTCTTCACTGGTTTAAAATTGCTGAACATTTTATAAAAACATGCAACTTTGTAATTTTACCTCTTAGAGAATTTTAAATGTGTTCCCAAGGAGAAATGTTTACTTCTGAAGTTTAAGGCCGGTTTCACACAGGGCTGTGGAGTCGGTAAGCCAAACCTCCGACTCCAACTCCGACTGCTCAATTCCCATGACACCGACTCCACGACTCCCTCATACGTGGCTCATGTTTAAGTGATAAATTTACTGTAGTAAAATGGTAACATCAGACTTTCAATCTTTATTATGATACAATAATCGAGCCATTTAGATAGAACATTAAATATATTTATTGAAATACAATTTTAGAACAAAAAAAAACTTTGCATATTTACAATTTATTAAACACTCTACAGTAAGTGGGGGGAAAAAACGTTTTCAGCAAAAACGTACTGAATAGCATTTGTGGGGTGAAACCAAGACCAAAGCATAAATTAAAAGAAAGAGAGCACTTACCGTATGTATTTTTACAAGGAAAAAATGTTTTGATATACTTTCATCTTTTGACACTTAATTCACACTTACTTACTTTTATCATAATATCAGGATTTTCCAACAATCTACTGAGTGGGCATTTATTTATTTATTTATTTATTATATAAATGTATTATTATTACCGGTATATATCCTGGAGTGCACGCTGTCTTTCTTTTCTTTTTTAACTATTTATTGTGATTTTCCTTACTGCCATAGATATAAATAAAGATTGATTAATACTGATTCTTGTCTGGGATTTCTTTCTTTTAATTTATGCTTTGGTCTTGGTTTCACCCTTTCACCGAGTGGTCACCACGTGTCCTCACCACTTACCGTATATACTCGAGTATAAGCCGAGATTTTCAGCCCAAATTTTTGGGCTGAAAGTGCCCCTCTCGGCTTATAGTCGAGTCACGGTCTGTGGCGGGTGAGGGGGAGAGGGCGCTGAGGCATACTTACCTAGTCCCGGCGATCCTGACGCTCCCCCTGCCCGTCACACTGTCTCCGGGTGCCGCAGCTCTTCCCCTGTACAGCGGTCACATGGGACCGCTCATTAAACTTATGAATATGTACTCCACTCCCATAGGGGTGGAGCCCCATATTAATTTCTCTAATCAGCGGTGCCGGTGACCGCTGATAGAGGAAGAGGATGCGGCACCCGGAGACCAGCTGTCCGGGGGAAGGAGCGGGACGCCGGGAGCAGGTAAGTATCGCATATTTACCTGTCCTCGTTCCACACGCCGGGCGCCGCTCTGTCTTCCCGGCGTCTCTCCGCTCTGACTGTGCAGGTCAGAGGGCGCGATGACGCATATAGTGTGCGCGGCGCCCTCTGCCTGATCAGTCAGTGCGGAGAGACGCCGGGACCGGACGCTGAGGAGCTGCAAGCAAGAAAGGTGAGTATGTGTTTTGTTTTTTTATTGCAGCAGCAGCACCAGCGTTGTATATGGCACAGATTTATGTGGAGCATCTATGGGGCCAAACTGAACGGTGCAGAGCATATAGGGCACAGCTTTATATGGAGCATCTATGGGGCCAAACTGAACGGTGCAGAGCATATAGGGCACAGCTTTATATGGAGCATCTATGGGGCCAAACTGAACGGTGCAGAGCATATATGGCACAGCTTTATGTGGAGCATCTATGGGGCCATAATGAACGGTGCAGAGCATATATGGCACAGCTTTATAAGGAGCATCTATGGGGCCATAATGAACGGTGCAGAGCATATATGGCACAGCTTTATGTGGAGCATCTATAGGGCCATAATGAACAGTGCAGAGCATATATGGCACAGCTTTATATGGAGCATCTATGGGGCCATAATGAACGGTGCAGAGCATTCTATATGGCACAGCTATATATGGATAATATATGGGGCAATAATCAATGGTATGGAGCGTTATATATGGCACAGCTTTATATGGAGCATCTATGGGGCAATAATGAATGGTATGGAGCATCTATTTTTATTTTTGAAATTCACCGGTAGCTGCTGCATTTTCCACCCTAGGCTTATACTCGAGTCAATAAGTTTTCCCAGTTTTTTGTGGCAAAATTAGGGGGGTCGGCTTATACTCGGGTCAGCTTATACTCGAGTATATACGGTACTTGATATACTTTATATATTATATTTATCTTACTATATAGGTATATAATTTTATATATATTTTTTTATATATATTATTATTCTTATATTCTATTGTGTGTTGTGGTTTTAGCTATGAATAGCATTTGTGCAGTCTACGAATTTGTTCTGAGAAATAGTATCGCCTCCCATCAGATCCTCCTTCATAGATGACCTCAAATCTGACCTAATTATTTTAAGGCAAGAGAACAACCTCTCTACACTAACTTGGGTTGGTGGCAAAGCAGTAACCACATGGGCAACATCTCTAACAATTTCAGAGTATAAAGGAATTGCCTCATGCAGTCAGTTTTGATGAACGATTGAACTCTTGGGAGTAGAATCTTTTTCCCTGCGGCAACGCTTTGCCTGCTCCATGTCGTTCAAATACTTGTCGAAATCAAACTCATCTGATGAGGATGAAGGAACGGCAGCAGCACTGGCAGGACCCTAGTCCTCCTGCTCTTGGCCATCCTGTTGTCCACTCATCCTAACTGCTACCTCAATCAGAGCTTCTTTTCCTTTAGTAAGCTGTTGATCATCCAGCAATATACGATGACTCGGGTCCACTTAAACAGCTGCGAGAAGAATTTTATTTTCTAATAGCAGTATCTCTCTCCGTTTCATTAAAGCAGCAATGCCATCTGCGATTAAACCTCCTCTTTGGGACAGGCAAAACAACAAGTTCTTCCACTCCTCCTTTATAAAAATCCTAATCACCACAAAAACGCAGTCAATAAATCCCATAAAATATCACTTTTATTAATTACATAATAAAACCCAATACATCCCCTGAGGAAGGAGCCGGTCTGTGCTCCGAAACGCGCGGCGGGGTGGGCTCTGGATTCCCCGCTGCTGCAACATACCAGGTATTATTCGGTTACTTAATATATATTGTCTTGTTAATGACTGGTCCTTAAGGGATTTTACTTATATTTATATACTCACTTCGCCATATGCATGGTTTGTTAACCAAAGTATACTGCTTTACGGTATGTTCATGCGGTGGGTGGTACCCTTCAGCCCCTTGTGTGTGTTTTTTGTATTGCCACATAGTGCTTCACTGTCCCCATCGTTTCCGCTGTACCTGTTTCCATGTATTGGGTTTTATTATGTAATTAATAAAAGTGATATTTTATGGGAATAATTGACTGCGTTTTTGTGGTGATAAGGATATCTGACGTATGCAGTTGTCCTTATTGGTCCTAGCATGCACACATGGGATATTTATTGCTTTTATCCTCCTTGATATATTCTAATTCCTCTCTGTGTGTAAAATGTATGCTACAACTTTATTATATCCTTAATAAAAATGCCAGGAGTTAAATCCTCAGCTTGTAACTTTTTAGTCACTGTAAATGGGTGATGAAGCAATTCCTTAAATTCAGCCACCTTTGTCCTTTTTACCTTCATGTAGTGTTACCTGAGGGTTGGCCATATCTACAAGGAAGGGTTTCAGCTCAAGCAATCGCTCAATCATTAAATGGGTGCTTCCCCACCGAGTGGCTTGATCCACAATTGCCCCTTTTCCAGCACGTCTCTTCAAGATGGAATCAATTTTAGGGGCTCTGGCAGCAATAGCCAATTTCCTCACTTTGCTAGTCAGAGTTCCAGCATGTCCCTCTTGCAGACTATCTCTTATTGCCAGCTGCAGCGTGTGCACAACACAGCGCATGTAATGAATAGGAAAGAGGTGTGAAGCCGCTTCAACAAGATCATCTAATTGTAGAGAATCATTTTGCTGTTCTTCTATCATAATATCTGTTTATTCCTCCATTATGGGAACAGTGGCCTTCCGTTCTCCAACATACTGAATGTGAAATGTTCTTCTAGCTGCTGTTCACCTTCATTATTCTCATTCATCAGTTTAATTGTACATATGTTTGAAGCATTATCAGTTACAATAGCAAGAACCTGTTCTTTTTTGAGTTTATAATCTTGCAGAACTTTTTCCACTAAGGTCTGGAGAAACTGGCTGCTGTGATGAGCTTTAGTATCTTTTACTGCCAGTGTCTTGGGAACAATTTTTTTTGTTGTTGTCACAAACATATCAAATGTTGATAGCAAAATAGTTCACTCTGTGATGTGTGCAGGCATCCATTTTAAATACAAAGCATCTCTTGAGAGTCTTTTTAAGACTTTCCTTTTGGTTAAGGGCTTCTTCAATCACTGATTTTCTAATACTTTCTCTTTCAAGAGAAAAACCAAGTTTGCAAGCCATTTCTTCATTAAGAGCTGTAAAAGCTGGTCGTGAAAATAATGATAAAGGTGCACAGTCCTTCACAACAAGCTTGATTTACCTGTCTGTTAAACACATCTGCTGTCATTGTTACAGTAACTTTGTCACTTACAAAATATCTTGTAACTGACGTTTGAGACGCTCTTTCCTCCTCCTTTGCCTGGTGGGAAGCGCTGGTCTCTGGTTTCTTGGTGCTGCTCTCTGGTTTCTTGGTGCTGCTGTGATCTTTTTCAGTCACAGCTTTGTAAACTTCTGGGTGGCAGTGTTGTAAATGTCTTTTTAGATTGTAAGCTCTTAAAGGAGCATTTTTACCACTGCATGAGTATGCACTGATTTTGGCAACACAGCATTTGTTTCCATCTGGGTCACTTATACGTGGACACATAAAATGTTTATTATCTTGAGTCCCTGTGAAATGCTCAAATACAGAGGACTTCATAAGATGCTTCTTAGACATCTTGTAATTATGTAAATTCGCTCTCAAAATTTTGTCCTGTAAAAATATCAAGTATATTGTAATTCTTGCAAAATAGGAAATCGTGCACTGTCTAATTTGGGATAGAAATAAAACAATCTTTGCATAAATCAATAGGACACATAAGTATAAAGTTTGTAAAATGTGGTGTTTAAATAGCTTTACTCTGAACTTTCAATGTCAAGGCTCGTCTCAGCAGGGTACAGCTCAATAAATGCTACGCATCATATTTCTACAGTCTATGAAGAGGGGAGGAGGCAGCATGTCTGTGCTGAATTGCGCGCACACGCACACACACACACACACACACACACACACACACACACACACACACACACACACACACACACACACACACACACACACCGATCCTGTTACTGTATTTTTGGATTTGAGATGTTAGAAAACAGTTTTCCCCTTATATACTATGTATAGTGTATATAAGTCATCAGAGAAGCTAATTTCTCCAAACATGCGCTAAGAGGAAAAACAAACTAAAATATCAAACATACAGAGACAACATATACTGGACTATTGATTTATGCACAGTGTATTGAAAGTTTAGATATGCTTTAGGAAGTACGTACTTAACTTCTTAAAGGGCACCTGTCACCCCGTTTTTTCCATATGAGATAAAAATACTGTTAAATAGGGCCTGAGCTGTGCATTACAACAGTGTATTTTTTGGACCCCGATTCACCACCTATGCTGCCAAAATACGTTACCAAAGTAGCCGTTTTCGCCTGTCAATCAGGCTGGTCTGGTCAAAAGGGCGTGGTGTCTTCCCCCAGATCTTGCTTAGTTTTCCGTTGGTGGCGTAGTGGTTTGCGCATGCCCAAGGTCCCGAATCCACTGCACAGGGGAGTGAAAAGAGCGCGATGTGCGTTATTTCCCTGTTGATCGGTGGGGGCGGCCATCTTCCTTTGGCCGCGCGTGCGCAGATGGAGCGCTCTGCTGCCCGCGGCTTCGGGAAAATGGCCGCGGGATGCCGAGCGTGCGCAGATGGAGATCGCGGCGGCCATTTTCCTGAAGCAGAATTCACATCTCGGCTTCAGGAAAATGGCCGCCGCGATCTCCATCTGCGCACGCGCGGCATCCCGCGGCCATTTTCCTGAAGCCACGGGCAGCAGAGCGCTCCATCTGCGCACGTGCGGCCAAAGGAAGATGGCCGCCCCCACCGATCACCAGGGAAATAGAACACATCGCGCTGTTTTCACTCCCCTGTGCAGTGGATTCGGCACTTGGGCATGCGCAAACCACTACGCCACCAATGGAAAACTAAGCAAGATCTGGGGGAAGACACCACGCCCTTTTGACCAGACCAGCCTGATTGACAGGCGAAAACGGCTACTTTGGTAACGTATTTTGGCAGCATAGGTGGGGAATCGGGGTCCACAAAATACACTGTTGTAATGCACAGCTCAGGCCCTATTTAACAGTATTTTTATCTCATACGGAAAAAACGGGGTGACAGGTGCCCAGGTACCTTCACACTAAGCGACTTTGCAGCGAGAACGACGACGATCCGTGACGTTGCAGCGTCCTGGATAGCGATCTCATTGTGTTTGACACGCAGCAGCGATCTAGATCCCGCTGTGATATCGCTGGTCGGAGCTAGAAGTCCAGAACTTTATTTCGTTGCTGATCACCCGCTGTCCATCGCTGGATCGGCGTGTGTGACGCCGATCCAGCGATGTGTTCACTTGTAACCAGGGTAAATATCGGGTTGCTAAGCGCAGGGCCGCGCTTAGTAACCCGATATTTACCCTGGTTACCATTGTAAAAGTAAAAAAAAAACAAAAAACAGTACATACTCACATTCTGATGCCTGTCACGTCCCCTGGCGTCCACAGGGTTACGCGCTGCTGCTCAGAGCTTCCTGCACTGACTGTCAGCGCCGGCCATAAAGCAGAGCACAGCGGTGACGTCACCGCTGTGCTCTGCTTTACTGCCGGCGCTGACACATTCAGTGCAGGAAGCTCTGAGCAGCAGTATGTAACCCTGTGGACGCCGGGGGACGTGACAGACATCAGAATGTGAGTATGTACTGGTTTTTTTACTTTTACAATGGTAACCAGGGTAAATATCGGGTTACTAAGCGCGGCCCTGCACTTAGTAACCCGATGTTTACCCTGGTTACCCGGGTGCTGCAGGGGGACTTTGGCATAGTTGAAGACAGTTTCAACGATGTCGAAGTCGTTCCCCTGATCGTTGGTCTGTGTGACAGCTCCCCAGCGACCACGCAACGACTTACCAACGATCACGGCCAGGTCGTATCGCTGGTCGTGATCGTTGGTAAGTCGTTTAGTGTAACGGTACCTTTAATCCTGCTTTCCTGTTCACTTCAGAAATTCTGAGATGAATGTAGGCTTTCCTTCCCTGTGTGTTTATTTTTCCCCCTTATCTGTAGAGGAGGAGCTTCACTACTTATGAACATAAACTGCAGCACAGATTCATCTCAGCTAAAAGTCTAGACCTTAGATCAGAAACAGGACAGACATTTATAGGACATTTCTTAACTTTCCCAAATTCTTATAAAAAAAAATATTCCCCACAAACTGCATTGAGCTACTGTACAGAATTTATTATATACTAGATGGTAGCCCGATTCTAACGCATCAGTTATTCTAGAACATGTATGTACGGTAGTTTATTTATGAAGATTTTAGAATAATACATGGAATACACAGTATTCGGCCAACTGCGACCAATTAGCGAAGCGTGGTTCAAATCCCATGCCAATTCGCGGCCGGACTGCGCCTGTCGCTGATTGTTCGCGGCCGGCCATGTAGTATATAAGACAGCCACGTAGCGTATAGCACAGCCCACGGAGTATATAGCACAGCCACATAGTATATAACACAGCCCACGGAGTGTATAACAGCCCACATAGCATATAACACAGCCATGAAGTTTATAACAGCCCACGCACGTAGTGTATAGCACAGGCCGCGTAGTGTATAGCAATGTCGGCATCATATCCCTGTTAAAAGCATTAAAATAAAAAATGGTTATATACTCACCTTCCGTTGGCCCTGGATCCAGGCGAAGCGTTTACCGTTGCTCCTCGCGCGCTCCGGTCCCAAGAGTGCATTGCGGTCTCGTGAGATGACGTAGCTGTCTCGTGAGACCGCTACGTCATCATCTCGCGAGATTACAATGCATGGAGCGTTCACCGGAGCGTCACAAGGAGCCGGAAAGGCCTGTTTCTGATCCGTGGGCCGACGGACGATGAGTATATAACTATTTTTTTTTATTTTTAACATTATATTTTACTATTGATGCCGCATAGGCAGCATCAATAGTAAAAAGTTGGTCACACAGGGTTAATAGCAGCGATAACTGAGTGCGTTACCCGCGGCATAACGCGGTCCGTTACCGCTGCCATTAACCCTGTGTGAGCGGTGACTGGAGGGGGAGTATGGAGCGGGCACTGACTGCGGGGATTAAGGAGCGACAAAACAGCCGACCAATCAGCGACTTGGGATTTCCGTTACAGACAGACATAGAAAGACGGAAGTGACCCTTAGACAATTATGTAGTAGATTTTAGGAGTCTGTCGGTCCATTTTATACCGGCTCAGACTTCACAGCCCCAGTTTCACACTAGCATTTCTGTGGGTAGTGTAGGCCTGCGTACTTTTTTCCTTAAGAGCCGCATGCTTCATGCGCACGTATATTTAACATTGTGTACGCAGGGACATGCGTTGTATGCGGATGCGTCCCCTTGCGTCGTTTTGACGTTCCCGCCGTATGCAACACCTGCATACACAATTTTAGATCCGCACGTGTCTTGCATACCTATATTTATGTGGATCTTAAGGAAAAAAGTACATAGGCCTACGCTGCACACAGAAACGCTAGTGTGAAACCGACCTAATTTAGGCAATGAGCCGTACTCTGCCAATGTGATATCTGTGACTGATTAGCAAGTTAAGGAACGCGTGCCGCATGTGGGCTCTGCTTTAGAGCTTGCACTGCTGCAGTGAAGCTGGCAGGAGTCAACCATTCTCTGTCCCCTGGTGCTTCTCCCATACTGTGGAGACAAAGTTGCCTGTACTAGCAGCCTGGTACAAAGCTGTGTATACCAGAGGGGCGCCCATGCCGCTGGGCCAAATGCTCTATTTTCAGTTGTGCACCCCCCCCTGCATTTCTGAACTGTCAATCGCCAGTTTGCTTGGGACATGTCTAATCTGAGATGTACACAGAAGCCATATATACAGCTTGGTCTTATTAAGTTTACTTATATAGCGCCATTTATTCCACAGCACGTTATCGACCTACCATAACTATCCCTATTGGGGCTTACAATCTACCTTTAGAAGTGTGAGCGGAAATCTGGGTTCCTGGAGGAAACATGCAAACATGGGGAGAACATACCAACTTCTTGTAGATGGAAGGGCTGCAAGGCTATAGTGCTAACCACTGAGCCGCCGTACTGCTCAGACAGGTGTATTGTTCCTTATTAGTATTACAAATTAGCAATTAGGACATATAATGAAGGCGGATGCAGCCTTGGGTCCATCCCCCCCCCAAAAAAAGGCACTGAATGCAGAAACGGATGCAGTATGCAATACTAATGCTTCCGTATACTTCCAACAGTTGTTTTTTTTTTTTTTGTGTGTGCATACATACATACATACATACATACATACATACATACATACATACATACATACATACATACATACATACATACATACATACCAAAAGTTTGGACACACCTTCTCATTTAAAAATTTTTCTGTATTTTCATGACTATGAAAATTGTACATTCACACTGAAGGCTTCAAAACTATGAATTAACACATGTGGAATTATATACTTAACAAAAAAGTGTGAAACAGCTGAAATTATGTCTTATATTCTAGGTTGTTCAAAGTAGCCACCTTTTGCTTTGACTGCGTTGCACACTCTTGGCATTCTCTTGATGAGCTTCAAGAGGTAGTCACCTCATAATTTTGATGCTTTCAGTGTGAATGTACAATTTTCATAGTCATGAAAATACAGAAACATCTTTAAACACGCACACACATCTCCTCTAATGCCCATGTGAGCAGCTTTATTCGTTCACACTGACACCTTTAGTATTTCAATCTGCAAAAAATTGATGGAATATAGATGAGAATACGCTTGTCTGAATGGGTGTGTGTCCACGATCAGGAATTGCTGCGGCCTGATTTTACAGCATAGTGGATGGGATTTCTAGAAATCCCATGTTCTCTGTGGGTCACCCGGACACTGACATGCCAAGCTGGTTTACGAGCCGCAGCATGTCAATTTCTCAACAGAAATTTCCACAATAGAATGTATTGGATGCGGTAGATTGGCATGGTTCAGTGGCCACATGCGGGCCATGTGATTTGGACACAGCGTATTTTCGCTGCCGTTTCCTGATTGTGGGAACATACCCAAAGAGGCGCAAGTCACTTTCCCAATTTTTTGGTAGTTGGCAATGAGACTTTCTGAACATGATATGTAGTAAAGTAAATACAGGATTTAAGTTCCATTTTTCAGTTGTGCAGCTTTCTTATTTAAGCCCTTATCAAACGCTGATACACTTTAAAACTGCGATCGAGAATAAGTGAATAGCGCGGTTTGGCGGCTACAATTCCCACTGGTGTTAGCGGTACATAACAGCGGACACCCTGCCGTAACAGCCCTGGCCTGTTTTGAAGTTGATCGAGGCCTATTAACCCCTTAAATACCACTGTCATTCGCCACAGTGGTATTTAATTGGTTACAAGACCTCCTTAGTAACCATCAGACCCCTGCGATGAGAATCACAGGTGCCAATGGATACTATGGTACCCCTGAAGTCATGTGATCAGCACAGGGTACCGTGGCCTGTAAGATCCAGCTATAAGCAGGGTCTCACAGGCTGTCTTCAGTGCATGAGAATGACAGTGTCTAACTGGGAGACGGAGCAGTGTGCACCCCTGAGATTAAAATAAAAATTATATATGTCCCACAGTGAGACGCAGAGAAAAAACAAACAAACTATAAAAACAAGTGAAGTGCACACAAATGGCAAAAAGCCAGTTCACCAGTTAAAATGTAGCTTTTGTGATAAAAACAAAAATATTACCTATAAATGGTATCGCCATGTCTGGAATCACCCACTCTCTAAAACTGACATGTTATTTAAGCTGTATGGTGAACGCCATAAAAAAAAAAAAAAAATCACTTTTTCATCATGCAGACTCCAAAAAAACTTAATAAACGGCGATCAAAAAGTCATATGTTAAAGAAAATTGTATAAATGAAAACGCCAAACCATCCTGCAGAAAACAAGCCCTTATATGGCTCCTTAGGCAAAAAAATAAAATAAGGTTGCAGCTCTCAGAATATGAAGATGCAAAAATTACTTTTTTCTAAAATATTGTTTTTAGTGTGTAAAAATAGCAAAGCATTAAAAAAAAATATAAATCTGGTATCTCTGCAATCGTAGTGACCCGACTAAAATAAGGCATCACTTTTACCGCACGATCAACGGCGCAAAAAATAAAAACTAACAATTGCTGGATTTGGTTCGTTCTGTGTCTGAAAAATCTGAATAAAAAGTAATCAAAAAAATGTTATATCCCAAAATGGTACCAAAAAAAGTGCAACTCGTCCCACCCAAAATAAGCCCCCATACAACTCTGTTCGCAAAATTTAAAAAGTTACAGCTCTCAGAATGACAACAAAAAAAAGCTACTTTTTATAAAAAATTTTTTTTACTGTGAGCAAAAACCTAAAAAAAACTAAATCTGGTATTGCTGTAATCGCATCGAACCAAAAATTAAATCTGCTTTATTAGGGTATGTGCACACTTATTACTGAGCTCTGCAGATTTTTCCGCAGCGGATTTGAGAAATCCGCAGGTAAAAGGCACTGTGTTTTACTTGCAGATTTACTGCGGAATTACCGTGGATTTTATGTTGATTTTGTGTGGATTCCACCTGCGGTTTTACACCTGCGGATTCCTATAGAGGAGCAGGTGTAAACCGCAGCGTTTCCGCACGTTTTTTTTCCGCAACATGGGCACAGCGGTTTCTGTTTTCCATAGGTTTACATGGTACTGTAAACTCATGGAAAACTGCTGCGGACCCGCAGCTGCAGATCCGCTGCGGATACGCAGTAAAATCCGCAACGTGTGCACATAGCCTTACTTATCCAAAAAAAAAAAAAAAAGTAACGATAAAATTTCTTTATTCACAAACTTGTAGCATAGAGGATGCAAACTTCAGCACAAACCATATGGGTGTGAATCTCGACACGTTTCTGGAGACTAAGCTCCCTTAATTCCTGTGTTTTTTTTTTGGGGGGGGACTTTATATGTTTGGACACAGCGGGTCCGTGCTCCCGCAGTTCAACTAATGCATCACGGGTGAGATGGTTTATTTCTTTCTTATTACTCATCGCATGGTGAATTGCCCAAAAAGAAGCATTATTTTACTTCTGCCCATTTGTTCATTCTACCTCCCAAAAAGCAGACTATGGCTCGACTCACATTTATCCTGTGCTCTCTGCTGAGTGCTTACATGGGGGTACCTTGTAAATTCCCCAAAACCACGATACAGACAAATCCCTCACTGAACCATTCACTTATAAGGCTGTCATTTTTGGACTCGTCTGTGTTCTCGCGGTGTCCCATCATCTTGGGTATCTTTTTAGCGCACAACTGTGGGTGACCACAGATCTGTGCACTCCTAAAAAGATGGATACCACCGGAGCAGATGCCAAACGGACTCCAAAGTGTCTCCATCTGTCTCATTATGGCGAGTGTTTCTGCTGGGCCTTTCGTCTGAATAGCATTTTTGTGGGATTTACACGGAAACCCCGATATAAGTGCTCAGCATAGAACAAAAGAATGTGATCCCAGCCTTATGCTGGAAGCAATCTAAAAATAATATGTACCGCAAAATATTAAAAATAAAAGCCCTAATTTATCCTGCACAAAACCAGCCCCACTTGGTCTGTCATGTCACTGGAATTATAGGGGATTCCCATTTTACTGGCAGAACAAAGACTCTGGAAAAGCGACATGGCTGCCACCCCCTCAAGTAAAATCCTATAAATTCTTTGCTCCCAAATCCAATGCCCCCTATCCTTCTGAGCAGCACTGTGCCTAAACTACAAAAATCGGCCACATTTTGCATTATTGTTGTCAAGACGCTGTTGTCGGATGTCCCAAGACCAGGGACTCCTTATCTGTCCGTAACGCTAGGGGCGCCCTAGCTCGCTTTGTTCCCCGGGTTACTTCTGATGGTGAAGACTCCTGGGCCACGCCTTGCCTTAGCTCCTGCATCCACCCTTAGTCTGTACCCTTCCCCCACCCTGGGAAGAGGGGAGTAGTAGTATACCGTAATACACCAACTAGACTAACAAGGTAATGTTAACAGGGATAAAGGTAAATGCCAATCATACAAATATACTTGCACAAACATTGGAGGTAAACACCGGGCAATGGAGGATGGGGTAAAACCAAAGTAGGAGAAGGAGGGAAATTGGCACACATCCAAAACCTACCAACAGTCTGAGATAAATCCAGCAAACACCTTCTCAACCACTATGAAGCTAGGTCTGACAATGAGTGCTAGCCAGTGCCCAAATTATATAGGAGATGGGAGTGACTAACTATGAACAGCTGAGAACCTTAATGCAGGAAAGCTTCCATTAAAAATATGTAGGTGAAGTGCTTTTAAGCAATGCAGGAGTAGGAGAAATCAGAGGCTGCAGTCTTCTGGCTCCTCTGTAGTGGTAAACCCATGACCATTGTAGTGGAGACAGAGCACTTAACAATTTATGAGGTGTATATCACCAGAAGCATAACTGGGCACACTTTATGGGGGCAGAGCATATGGGCACTAAACTAGAATATTTGCAATCCCGCCAAAAGAAAAAAAAACAAACAGCTTGGCTTGGATGTTACAAAATTAGTCACTGCAGCCATAGATGAATTAACTGAGGTTTGCAATTTTTACATTGGGATCACTTTGTTTTTTTTTCCTGCTGTTCTGGCATCTTCGGGTCTCCACAAATTTTGCCTGCTAACTATTCTACCAAAATGTGCTCCAAAAGCCAAATAGTGCTCCTTCTGAGACCTGACGTGTGGCTAAACGGTAATTTCTGGCAACGTATGGGGCATCACAATGTTCAGGAGAAGTTGCGTAATAAATTATGGAGTCCAGTTTCACCTACTAATCATTGTGTACCTGAAAAATTTGAAGCAAATGCAAAAAAATTACATTCTTACCACTGAAATGTCATATTTCCACATCTCAATGTTATAAAATTCTGTTAAGCAGTCTATGGGTTCAAAATACTAGATGAACTCCTTGGGCAGTGGAGTTTCCAATATGGGGTCACGTGAGGAGGGGGGGAGGGGGGGGGTTCTGCCGTTCTGGCACCTCAGAGTTTGTTAATGGAGCCCAAAATCTATTCAAATGAAATCTGCGGTCTAAGTAGCGCTTTTACCCATCTGATCCCTGGCGTGTGCTCAAACAGTAGTGTGCAACCACTACTACCATTGGGGGTGCTGCCACATTCAGTAGAAATTGCATAACCAATTGTGAGGTCCAATTTCTCCAATTACCCCTAGTGTAAATTATACATTTTGGTTCCAAAACAGTATTTTAGTGGAAAAAAAAATAATTTGTTCTCATCTAAATGTGCTAGTTTTGTGAATCTCCTGTAGGTTTAAAAATGCTCAGTACACCCTTAGATGAATTCCTTGAGGGGTCTAGTTTCCATAATGTGGTCACTTGTGGGGGGGTTTCTGCATGTCAGGGGCTCTCCAAACGTGCCATGACGCCCGCAGGCCATTTCATCGAAGTCTGCGTTCCAAAACGTCACTTCCTTTCCGAGCCCTGCCGTGCACTGAAACAGTAGTTTTCACCCACATATGGGGTATCTCCGTGCTGAGGACAAATTGGACCCCAAAATTTATTGTGCATTTTCTCCTGTTACCCTTGTGAAAATAATAAAAAAAAATTGTACTTTTGTGGGGAAAAGCTAGATTTTTTTTTTTCTTTTCACAGCTCTACAATATAAACTTATTTGAAGCAGCTGAGGATCCAAGGTGTTCACCACACATATAGATACATTCCTTGTGTTTAGTTTCTAAAATAGGCTCACTCGTGGGGGATTTCCACTATTTAGGCACATCAGGGGCTCTCCAAACTCACATGGCATCTGCTCGTGATTTCAACCATTTTTTTGTGTTCAGAATGTCAAATGGTGCTTCTTTCTTCTGAGTTCTGCATACGAAGGAGAAAGTGCACCACATATTTTTGGGGTCCATTTTCACCTGTTATCCATGTGAAAAGTAAAAGGGCTAAATTTTTGTAGAATAAATTTTTTTTTTTTTTTTTTTTTGGTCCCTTCCATATTGCTTTTGTTCTTGTGAAGTACCTGAACGGTTAATACTTCTTTAATGTGGTTTTGAGGAGTGCAGTTTTGAGAGTGATATTACTTTTAAATGTGATGTAAAATGTAAAAAAAAAAAATGTACATTTTTTGCTGAAAAAATGAGAAATTGCTGAACAACTTTTAACCTTAACTTCCTAACATTACATCTGCATCATTTTTTAAGTAGACATTTGGTGAATGTTATTTATTAGCTATTCTGTGTGACCTAACTGTCCAGTTTAAGGCTGTAAGAATTCTGTATCGAATCCCGCACGTACGTACTGCCCATCTTCTCCCCCGAGCATGCACACTGACTCTGGGTGTGTAGCCCCAGCTTCATGTCAGACGCACATGTGCCGGAGCGCAGAGTGGATGGGACACAGTGGCGAGCATAGCGTGCGCACTCCTATGTCATGTTGACACTGAATCGGAGCGGCTCCAGCGCATACGCACATCTGACATGAAGTTGGGGCTGTACACCCAGAGTCAGTGAGCATGCCCTGAGAGCGGATGGGCAGGGCACGCCTGTAGGATTTGATATGTGGTTGCCGTGACTTCTGCCTGGAAGAAATCGTTAGTATAAGGAAAGAATATGATTTCTCAACAAAGCCGCTAATATGAGGCATACAGGTAGGACTAGTGTAACATTTCTATCACCTGTATGCCCATATTAATGGGTCATGTATGTCCCAGAGGGCGACTGATTCCCTTTAAGCTAGAGCTACCAATCTGCTTTGACAATGGAACATTGATATGAACCTTTTGGACTTTTGGTCACAAGCTGCATTCGACTTTAGACTACAATTCAACTAGCATGTTACCTGCCTCGGTGCTTTCAGTTTTTTTTTTTTTTTTTTTGCTTACTCATTGGTCCCATTGGGTCTTGTGTCTGAACCACCCGCAAAACTGGATTCGGACGTTAGCGCCGAGGGGGCCACAGACTTTAATGGAGCAGACAGCCAATGGGTGTATACACTTGCTGGAGGCGGACATCCAGACGTAGCAGACCGTCAGTGTCCGCTTCCAGTAGGCGCACCTTGAAAAAGCTAACACGGAACGCGCGTCGTGGCGGAGTGGAGCGTTTCCTGCCTGAACGATAGCATGGGTAAGCACTTTTGGGAGATGGGACATTACTGGGTTTATGGATTGTACGTATTATGAATTAAAATGATGACCTGTTCATATATTTATATTGATTCCCACTACTCCCATGTTTGATTGACATGCACTAGCATTTTATATTATACTCATGCCCGGTGTAGCCAGGACACTTTAGCCATCATCTACCCGATCCTTTGCTATTCGTGTCTTAGACTAATTTTGTACATTGTACTGATTTTTTTTATGTTTTTGTACCAATTATGTATTTGATTAAACTTACACCTTTTTATGCATTTGTGGACTTAGTACTCCGATTTATTTTGGTTGTTGGCAGTAGGCGCACACGGCTGAAAATGATGCATGGCAGCGTGTACGTTGACTTTTGTCAGCACCTTTTATAGTCTATGGCCCCAGAGTTTGTGGGGGTGTTCATAGAAAAGTCCTGATGGGACCAATAAACGTGGGCAAAAACGCTGTGTGTGAAAGCACCCTTAGGCTATGTTCACATGTTGCATTTTTTTAAGCAAATTTTCAGCTGTCTTCACAGTACCAGCATAATCTGACATTTCAGAAATCTCATGCATACAGCTTCCCCCCCCCCCCTGACTGTTTTGTCAAAGAGCTGCATTTTTGCAGTGTGTTTCACCCATTGAAAGCAATGGGTAGTGCAATAAAACGCTGCAAAAAACACAGGTATCAGGTTTTGTTGTGTTTTTGCTGCCGAAAACTGATGAAATTTGAGTCAGAAAAAAAAAAAAATTATATATATATACACACACACTCACCGGCCACTTTATTAGGTACACCATGCTAGTAACGGGTTGGACCCCCTTTTGCCTTCAGAACTGCCTCAATTCTTCATGGCATAGATTCAACAAGGTGCTGGAAGCATTCCTCAGAGATTTTGGTCCATATTGACATGATGGCATCACACAGTTGCCGCAGATTTGTCGGCTGCACATCCCAAAGATGCTCCATACAAGGCAGGATGGATCCATGCTTTCATGTTGTTTACGCCAAATTCTGACCCTACCATCCGAATGTCGCAGCAGAAATCGAGACTCATCAGACCAAGCAACGTTTTTCCAATCTTCTACTGTCCAATTTCGATGAGCTTGTACAAATTGTAGCCTCAGTTTCCTGTTCTTAGCTGAAAGGAGTGGTACCCGGTGTTGTCTTCTGCTGCTGTAGCCCATCTGCCTCAAAGTTCGACGCACTGTGCGTTCAGAGATGCTCTTAGGCCTACCTTGGTTGTAATGGGTGGCGATTTGAGTCACTGTTGCCTTTCTATCAGCTCGAACCAGTCTGCCCATTCTCCTCTGACCTCTGGCATCAACAAGGCATTTCCGCCCACAGAACTGCCGCTCACTGGATTTTTTTTCTTTTTCGGACCATTCTCTGTAAACCCTAGAGATGGTTGTGCGTGAAAATCCCAGTAGATCAGCAGTTTCTGAAATACTCAGACGAGCCCTTCTGGCACCAACAACCATGCCACGTTCAAAGGCACTCAAATCACCTTTCTTCCCCATACTGATGCTCGGTTTGAACTGCAGGAGATTGTCTTGACCATGTCTACATGCCTAAATGCACTGAGTTGCCTCCATGTGATTGGCTGATTAGAAATTAAGTGTTAACAAGAAGTTGGACAGGTGTACCTAATAAAGTGGCCGGTGAGTGTGTGTGTATATGTATGTATGTATGTATGTATATATATGTGTGTATATATATATATATATATATATATTATAATATGATATATGCCTTTCTGCCATAAGAGCGGGTTTTGCTTGCAGGAAAAAAAAAACTCATCAAAAACGCAACGTGTGAACATAGCCTTACCTATACTGGTTTCTGTCAAATCTGCATCCAACTTTTGCAAGACTTGTGTTGCTGCTTTTGGCTGTGTCATTCTTTGACAAGCCAGCCTTGTAACCCTGTTCATTTATTATCTTTATTCTCTAAATCTTCAGCCGTGCACCGAGTTCCATAACCAGGCAGGCACGTATCCTTGTAATCACTGCCGGTCCCCAGAGCTAAGTGTTCAGTTTCGCTTCACCCACCTAGACGTGGAGGGCAGGAAGCGCTGCCAGAAGCCTTTGTGTTCTTCGGCCATGTGGCTCCGCCAGCAGCATGGACTGGGAAGAAAACCTTCTACTTCCTTGGTTCGCATTGTTTCATAAAAAGGCATTTTGGTTTCTTTGAAAAAATGTAACCGGTAGATAATGAATACAAATGCAGTTTACTTTGCTAAGTTTTCCATATTTAGTGATATTGTGAGATTCCTGTAATCCGAGGTTCTAATGCAAGTGTGTAGGTTTATTGAGCAGTGTCCGATAATAGGACGCCTGCCTGTGTATTGTGTCTGCCCTTACTTACCAGCTGACATGATGCTGCATAATCTGGATTTCTGCATACTGAATTATGTATGGAGAATATGATATTTTTAGTAATTGTCCTCTAAAATAAGACTTCCAGAATCCAGATCGGATAATCTGTGCACATCTTGTCACATTAGTTTTACCTGCCAAGTTTTTCCACAGCTAAGTGGATTTGTCCCGAGTGTGTATTGAGTATGTAGTCTCTTATTGCAGAGGTGCCTGGCTGCGGAAGGAGGGTCTTCGTTTCTGTACAGTAGCTAACGTGTGACATTTTCTTACATTCAAGCTTTACTTTTTATTACAATTAAAATGAGATGTGAACAGAGCCCAAGTGGCATCATGGTAAAGGTGTTGTCTGTCCCCTTCCAGAAATATGTCCTGCATATATATCAAAACGGTGCTTTACGTACCCTATCAGGTCTATTTTGTTTGGTTACAGCAGTGACGGCATTTTATCAGCACTGCAGCCAATCGCTGAGCTCAGTGATTGGTTGCAGCCAAACACCACAGACCAGGGCAGAGGTGGAGACACAGTGCTTGACCCAGGAAGAGTAACTAAAGCGCAGCCAGCTTATTTTATAATCAACTGAGCCTATGCCATGGTTGGCCGCCATGGTCAGGGGGCTTCTGCAGCGCACATTACAATGACATCACTGATGTCACCTGACCGCTCAGGCCAATCGCAGATCCCGTAATGATGGCGGCAACACAGGTGCAAAATACGGATGAGACAACCACTCCCAACCTACCAATTCATGGAGGGGGTGATTGCTTGTATAGGGTGCTGGTCACACACAGGTAATGCACAGTGTCTGGCTGTCCAGCCCTATCAAAGTGCGCCCCATAAGAACTGACACCTGCGTTTACAAAACCTAAAAAGCTGGGCTTGGCTTCAGTTTCCTCACACTTGCCAGTCCTAACGCTAAACTTAAAAGCAAACCGAGGAATAAAAATCCTCCAAAAATTCAATAACGCAGCAAAAAAGGGGCAGCAGTGCTTCCCTACCGAGCGGTCTGAGGTGCTGCCCTGTAAGTGCCACGAGTGGAGTATAGCTTCATTTGCTGGGTTTTTTTTTTTTTTTATGTAACTGTCCAAGCCAACAGTAACATTAATTTTGCCCCGACAACCCCCTTAATTAGAAGAATCCCTACATCTGATATATTGTCTGATAGACGGCTAGACGATTTCTGCTGTCTTAACATACTGTTGACAGCTATGGTCCAAGTTCACATAACATTGTAACTCATTATTATTTTTTTTAATTTATTTTTATTTAATGCTTTAAAACCTACATTTGTGCCGAAAGTGACATACAAGCAGATGTTTACTCAAAAGAATGTAAGGCAGGTATGCGAAAAATGATGGATGACCTTTCAGCATGTGTATAAATTCAATCTTACACCCCAAACACTATTTCTGCTATAATCTACCTTGAGTGCAGAACATGTTGGTATTTAAAATATATGGAAATACAACTTCATTTTGCACAAAAAACACCTTCATGCAGCTTTGCATCAGAAAGTGATTGAGCCAGAATTGCATGAAAATTTAAATGTGTGACCATAATGTCCATTTGTGCAGATCTGCTATGCAAACACAATGCACTCTGCAAAACCGAAAATGTCAAGAGTTTACAGGTGTAAAGTCTCATTTAAATGTCCCTTATTTTACTATTTTTATTTTAACACTTATTTTTATTGAAACTGCATCTATGCACCTACATCATGGTGCTTTCAGATTATATAGCAAAAACCTGCTGACCAGTTTCCTTTTTTGCAAGTTCTGATGTACGTTTTCGTCACAGGTCACTTAAGAGGTCTGGGTTATACATAACGTAGGATAACACTGAGAGAGACTGCTGAATGTACATCACGAAAGAGCCACTGAGACTGCTGTATATACATCACACAAGGGACACTGATGGGGAAATGACAGGCTACAGCCCGCAGATGCAGATACAGATCATACTGACTGGCTGCAGAGCAACAATGGTGGGAGCGGGACAGATGAGCGGTGTGTTGTAACTCCGCCAACAAAGAACGTCCTGATGTCAGTGTCAGACTTGGAACAGTATTTGTGTGTCATTGCGGTAGTCTATTCTACGTGCGCATTGTGCAAGGAAATTTTAAAGGGCTGGCAGCCCACTATGCAGTTAAGCACTGTAGCCCACCAGGAATCTTCAGGAGACCTAGACCAAATGATATAACCTGTGGACCAGATGTCCCCCCCCCCCCCCCACGGTACCTGGACAGGAGGGGCACTCGTCAAATACTCCTCATGTGCCAGGCAGCAATGTGCAGACCAAATGTGGGTCTCCTAACACAAAATAACATTTTTTTATGGTGCCCAAATTGCTATATACTGCGTGGGCTGTGTTGTATACTGCGTGGGCTGTGTTGTATACTGCGTGGGCTGTGTTGTATACTGCGTGGGCTGTGTTGTATACTGCGTGGGCTGTGTTGTATACTGCGTGGGTTGTGAGACTCTTTCACCCGGGCCCTCAAAAAACGTGGAGCTGGCCCTGGCTTCACTGATTGTTTGTGGCCGGCCAGGCGTGAATAATCAGCGACAGGCACTATCTGGCCGAGAATTGGCGCAGGATTTTAACCACGCTTCGCTGATTTGGTCGCGCCTGGCTGGCCGAATCCTGTGTATTCATTGCATTATTCTGAAATCTTCATAAATAAACTACATACATATTCTAGAATACCTGATGCGTTAGAATCGGGCCACCATCTAGTAAATATAGTCTACAGCCATAGGCGAAACTGTTGGCACCCCTGAAATTGTTGCCGAAATTGAAATATTTCTCCAAAACATTATTGCAGTTATACGCGTGTTCATTTCTGTTGTGTGTATTGGAACAACAACATAAAAAGAGGGGTGAAGGCAAATTGGACATAATGTCACAAACACAAACCCAAAAATGGTCTGGCCAAAATTGTTGGCACCCTCAACTTTAAGATTTGGCTGCACACCCTTTGTAATAAATATCGGCAATCAATCGCTTCCTATAACCACCAACAAGCTTCTTACACTTCTCACCTGTAATTTTGGACAGCTCTTCTTTTGAAAACTGCTCCAGGTCTCTCATATTTGAAGGCGCCTTCTCCCAGCAGCAGTTTGTCATTATACATAGACTCTAATGGTAAAAATTCCCTCTGCTTGCTGTCTCCTGCAATAAATTCAAATGGTGCAACTTCCCACCTCTGATTGCTGTCTTATCTGCTGCAATAGACTCTAATGGTAAAAATTCTCTCTGCTTTCTGTCTGCTGTCTGCCAACTGCCACTCTACCATCTTGCAACATATTTTAATGTGCCTGCTTAATGATTGGTATAATTCATTTGTTGCATTGTACGTTTTACTCACTGTTTTTTTGTATACCCATGACTGTGGTCACTCTAGATATTATCTTGTTCAATGTGTTATAGCATATAGATGTTGCCAGCCTCAATGTGTTTGATCATTTAATCACCCCCTGGTGTGCTGGCCCCAGCTGCCAAATTACCCCCAACCAGTGCCCACAATCCATCTCTTCTGACCCAGCATTCTGGACGGACTATAAGGGTATGTGTCCACGTTCAGGATTGCTTCGGGATTTGGTCAGGATTTTATGCAGGTAAAATCCTGACCAAATCTGCACCTGAGGTCACTGGCAGGTCACCTGCGTTGTCCTTGAGTTTTTTCTGCAATGTAAGGACATGCTGCGTTCTTAAAAGACGCGCCGCATGTGAGTTTTCTCGGGTGTGCCGCATGCGTCTTTTTCTGCATAGTGGAGACGGGATTTCATGAAATCCCCTCCACTATGCTGTAACATCTGGACGCTGCGTTTTTTATGCATGCTGCTCAACGCTGCGTCAAAAACGGAGCGTTTCCTGAACGTGGACACATACCCTTAATTTAGAAACATCCTCCATCACAACTCATATACATCAGCCCCTCACTCCTTCCCTCTCCCATGTACAGCTCCCATGCACGTCTCACCTTCCTGAAAAACCTCAGCCCATCTTGCCCAAACACACTGCACAAAAAAACTTCATACAATTCCAAAAACTACTTGATCTTTATCTTCCTACTCCTACTGATTTCAGGGGACATCTCCCACCAACCCTGGTCCACCATCCCCCAACCTCAACCCCTACCCTACCTCACATCGAAACCGTAATAATCTTACTAATATTATTTGCACTCCTTCATCTCCTTTTAATTGTGCCCTTTGGAATCCATGGTCTCTATGTAACAAGCTTCCTTTCATACACTATTACTTTCTGAAAAATTCTTAATCTGTTGGCCCTCATGGAAACCTGGATTCAGGATTCCGACACTGTCTCTCCTGCTGCCATTTCCCATGGTGGCTTACAATTCTCACATTCCCCGAGACCCACAAACAGACATGGTGGTGGAGTCGGCAAACTATTGTCCCCCACAATGCACTTTCCAGGTCATCCCCCCCCAGCTCCATCACTCTCATTCCCTTCTTTTGAGGTCCACAACATCATGCTCTTTCATCCCCTCTCCCTCAGAGTAGCGGTCATATACCGGCCCCCAGGCTCTCCCACCCACTTCCTGGACCATTTCTCTGCCTGGCTGCCGCACTTCATGTCCTCAGAACTCCCAACCCTTATCCTGGGAGACTTCAACATCCCCATAAACAGCCCCACTTCCACATCTGCATCCCAGCTTCTATCACTAACCTCTTCTTTAGGCCTCTCACAGCTCTCAACATCTGAAACACACAAAGATGGTAACACACTTGACCTGGTCTTCATCTGGCTCTGTTCAATCTCCTACCTAGATAACTCACCGCTTCCCCTCTCTGACCACAACATTCTCTCCTTCACACTCACAATTCCTCGCCCACCCCAGCATTCTCCTACCTACCACACATTCAGAAATCTACATGCTATCAACCCTCACACACTTTCAGACTCCCTACACTCATCACTGTCCCTAATCTCCTCTTTTTCCTGTCCTGATCTGGCTGTACATCACTACAATGACACTCTTAGAAGCAGGAGTGCTGAACACTTATGGAGGAAAACTCGCACACCAGAAGACTTCATACACTTCAAATTTATGTTAAAAACCTATAACTCTGACCTTCACCTCGCCAAACAGACCTACTTCACCACTCTGATGTACTCACTATCCAACAACCCCAAGAAACTTTTTGACACCTTTCACTCCCTCCTCAGGCCAAAAGCACAAGCCCCTATCACAGACATTTGTGCTGATGACCTGGCCTCCCGCTTTACAGAGAAAATGGATAACATCCGTCAGGAAAATCCGCTCCCAGACACAAAGCGCAGCAACTCCCATCCCTCCCTGCATTTCCCCTGGCTCACTCTCCACATTCGATCCCATCACAGAAGAAGTCTCCAGGCTCCTCTCTTCTTCTCGTCCGACTACATACACTACCGACCCCATTCCCTCACATCTCCAGTCTCTCTCTCCAGTCGTCACAACTTACAACTACAATCTTTATTCTCTCGCTCTCTGGCATTTTCCCCTTCTCCTTCAAACACTCTATCATTACTCCATTATTAAAGAAACCCTCCCTCGACCCATCCTGCACAAACTACAGACCAGTCTCCAATCTCCCCTTCATCTCTAAACTCTTGGAGCGCCTGATCTACTCCCGCCTTACCCGTTACCTCTCCACTCATTCCCTCCTAGACCCTTCACAGTCTGGTTTCTACCCCCTACATTTGACAGAAACTGCACTCATCAAGGTGACCAATGACCTTCTGACAGCAAAATGTAACGGTGACCACTCTCTGCTCATTCTTCTCGACCTTTCTGCAGCTTTCAACACTGTTGACCACCCTCTCCTACTCTCTAGGCTCCAGTCACTAGGCATTAAGGACACTGCTCTCTCCTGGTTCTCCTCCTATCTTTCTGACCGCTCCTTCAGTGTTCTGTTCTCTGGCTCCACTTCATCTCCTCTTCCTCTCACTGTCGGGGTACCTTAGGGCTCAGTCCTTGGCCCCCTTCTCTTCTCCCTCTACATGGCCCCAATTGGACAGACCATCAGCAGATTTGGCTTTCAGTACCATCTTTATGCCGACGACACACAACTATACATGTCATCCCCTGACCTTACCCCCGCTGTACTACAGAACGCCAGGGACTGTCTGTCCGCAGTCTCCAACATCATGTCCGCTCTCTATCTGAAACTCAACCGCTCCAAAACTGAACTTCTTCTGCTCCCGCCATCTACTAACCTCCCTAAATCTGACATTTCCCTCTCCGTAGGTGGCACCATAATAACACCCCGGCAGCAGGCGCGCTGTCTGGGTGTTATGTTTGACTCCAATCTCTCCTTCACATCCCATATACAATCTCTTGCCCGCTCGTGCCGCTTACACCTAAAGAACATCTCTAGAATCCGTCCTTTTCTCACCATGGAAACCGCAAAAACCCTCACTGTCGCCTTGATCCACTCCCGCCTGGACTACTGTAATGCTCTATTAATTGGCCTCCCCCTTACTTGACTTTTCCCTCTCCAGTAGTGTTGAGCGATACCTTCCGATATGCAAAGGTATCGGTATTGGATTGGATCGGCCGATATCCAAAAAATATCGGATATCGCCGGTACCGATACCCGATACCAATGCATATCAATGGGACACAAAATATCGGAATGGTTCCCAGGGTCTGAAGGAGAGGAAACTCTCCTTCAGGCCCTGGGATCCATATTCATGTATAAAATAAAGAATAAAAATAAAAAATATTGATATACTCACCCCTCCGGCGGCCCCGGCTCTCACCGGTCCAAGCGTCTGCCTCCGTTCCTAAGAATGAGGGGGTTTAGTCGCGGCTTGTGATTGGTCGCGTGACCGCTCATGTGACCGCTCACGCGACCAATCACAAGCCGCGACGTCATCGAAGGTCCTTCACCGCCTGCATTCTTAGGAACGGAGGCTGCCGGTTACACAGCTAAGGTCCAGGGTCCGCCGGACGGGTGAGTATATCCATATTTTTTATTTTTATTATTTATTTTTTACATTAATATGGATCTCAGGGCCTGAAGGAGAATCTCCTCTCCTCCAGACCCTGGGAACCATACGCACCGCACACTTCCGATTCCGATTTCCGATATCACAAAAATATCGGAACTCGGTATCGGAATTCCAATACAGCAAATATCGGCCGATACCCGATATTTGCAGTATCAGAATGCTCAACACTACTCTCCAGTCTATCCTTAATGCAGCAGCCAGGGTTGTCTATCTAGCTAATCGTTACTACACTGGCTGCCCATTCATTACAGGATACAATTCAAAGCACTTGTTCTCACCCACAAAGCTCTCCACAGTGCGGCACCTCCTTACATCTCCTCCCTCATTTCGGTCTATCGGCCTAACTGACCGCTGCGCTCTGCTAATGACTTTTGAGTAACCTCTGCACTAATCTGTACCTCCCACTCCCGACTCCAAGACTTCTCCCGTGCTGGCCAATCCTCTGGAATGCTCTACCCAAAGTGTGTAGCCCATTCACTACTTCCAGCTATCCCCCACCCCCTGAAGATGGCTGGACCATCATTGTAAATACACACCTGTACTTTGTGTCTCCCCCACCTCATTGTAGATTGTGAGCTCTCACGAGCAGGGTCGTCTTATTTTGCTTTAATTATTGTATTGCTAACGTTGATACTTATGACTGTTGGGTTTGAAACTGTTAAACTGTAAAGTGCTGCAGAATGAATAGATCGAGATCTGTCTGTCTGTCTGTCTGTCTGTCACAATAAGCGATGTTGCAGCCCTCCAATCACAATGACCTTTCATCATAAGATGCCTCAACACAAACAATGGCGTCAGGTTTGTTTATCGCTGCTGATGTCAATGTATTGTGTCCTGAAATGGGAATGTGGTCGCTCCGTGTGACAATTGCAAGAATTCCGTTTCTTACTTTATATGGACATTCTTATGGGAAATGTAGTCTTTATTTTATTTTTTTTATTTTTTTGAATTCATGTAGTTTTGTCTAGAACTCCGTTTTGCAACCTGGTTTTAGTGACCATTTTTTGGACCCTTTATATATCAGCGTGCATAGCTGGCTGCAGAATGAGTTCACTGTTAATCCGTTGTTCTGATGAGTTTGTTTTCCATCTTTTCGCCTGAACTTTCGAAGCTGACTGACTACATCCTAGATGATCTTTGCACAACTTTATGTACATATTGTAACAGTAAATGTAGTATTTTCATAAATCCGCATTACTAGTGAAGATAAGAAACTCCTTTTATTATAGAATACGCACAGTCACTTCTTGTTTCCAGGCACTGATTATTCACACTGAAACTGCTCATATCTGCCTACAAATCGGTCTGCAGTAAGGGAGCAAATTACACCTAGTGATATGATTGATAATCTACAGTGAGTAGAAGGGGGGGAGACACACAACTTTTTTCAGAATCTAACGGAAAGTGCAGTTAAAGGGATTGTCCAGGGGCCTTTGTATTGTTATTATTATTATTATTATTTATATTATTATTTTTTTAGTAAAGCTTTTTTCTTTTTTTGCTGTATATACACACTTGTACTGTACTTACAGTAAAAGTTCCGTCCGTCTCCTATATTTTTTTGCTTGTCACATTTGCTGTGACATCGCTCTGGTAATGTCTCATATTTTATCTATTATATTTTTTTTGTTTATAATTCAAACCGTACTGACGATATATGGAAATTATAGGATCGTGCACGAGCAATGCCCGCACTGTCCTTCATTGCAGCCAGGATCGAGCACAAATGAGTGAGGATCGCAATAAATGTACATAAAGATGTGATTAGTCATTAGATTTTTGCAGGTGGAAGCAGAAAACCTCCCCTGTATTGTCTGTTTTTTTTACACATCACAGTTCTCATACAAACAAAACAAAAACAATAAAACACCCCCTCCAATAAATTTTTCACAAATGTCCTTTACCATGGTGTATATGGTATTAAGGCTCGTGTGCTGCCCAGGTGGCTTTGGCGTGCTCGAAAAATATGTTCTAGTCCCTGTAAGTCTCCCCACTGTTCGACTGCTGCAACACATGCAGGGATTCCTAACCAGCCGCGGGGACTGAACATATTTTCAAGCATGCCACAGTCACTCTGTTAGCACCCGAGCATGCTCAGATAACACGATATCTGCGTTTGTTCATTGCTACTTGTCACATGTCATCACCTCCAATCCGCTGTGTACAGTGTGTTTTGATATGAAGAATTTGTAGCATTTCTATTGTTTTTCTACTCCGATACAGAAATATAGAAAAGTTTTTGTAACTGTTATGTGTTTCTCCATAGGTCGCCCGAAAAGGGATAGTCAGTTTTCGGCCAGGGATGGATGATCAGAAACCATCCAGCGAGGACAAAGAATCTGAAGCGTCAGGTAATGTAACTTTTAGTTTAGCAGAGGTGATTTATTAAAATTGTGCATGCAGGGCATAATGATTCCCTCAGCCTTCAGCAGGGCAGTGTGTGGCATTTATTAGGTGGCCCATTAGACCATAGCTGGTTTACATTAGAATGGTGCAGGCTGGCATAGTACAGGGCCTATTGTATTGAGGGTAAGGGAATGTTCCCACATGACATATTCTTCGGCTTTCTGTCTAAGGTATTGGCAAAGTGGACAAGATTTATCTAACCTCGTCCACTCGCTTTTCATGGCCGAAATTGGCCTATTTTGCCACACAATCCTCAAGTGGAATATGGGAGCTGTACTGTCAGTGCAGGTGTGCACCTACTACATTCACATCTGCCGCTTGGACTTCAGTGCAGAATGCGGCGAAGTGTTTGCAGCAAACGCTAAAGAAAAAATATATATATATTGTTGGTATATTTATATGTAGATTTTTTTATGGGGAAACTCTGAGCGTTTTTAAACTTGTACATATGAACACTGTGATTTATTGCACTTAGCTGATGAAAATGCCTCTGATGTGGCCTGTGAAGCGGAAGCAGATGAGCCCAGCAGTCTGTCGCCAGCCGCGTGTTTTGTAGGGGATGGCAGTGTCCCGGACTCGCCATGTGGCAGGTACATTGGGAGAAATGTCCTCAGTATGTCTGTCTCTTATTGTAAATCCTTCACCATACGCGTCATAATTGCAGACAAGATTCATCATTTGATTCTGGCTCTGATTCCCTCTTGGTTTCTCTTATAGGCGCTGTGCTCTCTGCAATTGTGGGGGATGGAGTCCACGAGGACAGCGGGAACTGCTGCGGTTTGATCCTTCTCCCGGCCGTCCACAACTGGATCCTGCTCTCTGTCGGGTGCCCGAAATTGGCACAGAGTACTTGGACCCTTCTGTCGTTGGGTTTGCAGAGTCTGTGTTACCGGAGGAGCTCTTTGAACCTTCAGGTTAGGATGAAATGTAACTGTGCCTAGCTTATGCTGCATTTGGCAGGGTTTCTTCCCCCCCCCCCCGCCCCCAAAAAACTGAAACCCGATCAGGCTATTTGTGTAGTGTACTTCATATTTTCGCATTGCCTTCCAGGAGCCATAATGTTGTTGTGTAATTTTTGTGATAAAATTTTTTATGGTTCTGGAGGGTTTAAATTGAAAGTGCACCTGTCAGCAGGATTGTGCACAGTAACCTACACACAGTCAGGTCGGCGCCGTTATACTGATACTTATACTGATTGAAATCTGTCTTGTGGTTGTTGTGTAATCTTTATTTTCTGTTTTGAGTTAGGGTAAGTTCACACTGTGCGTTTTTGCTGCGAGTTTTTTTTTTTTGCTGCTTTTTTTAATGCTAATTTTCAGCTGCTTTTTACAGTACCAGCAAAGCCTATGAGATTTCAGAAATCTCCTGCACACACATTGTTTTTTTGTGTGATCAGTATTTTGTGCTTTGCTGCGTTTATTGGACATATAGCATGTCACTTCTTTCAGCTTTTTTGCTGCGTTTTTTCAGTGTTTTTCACCCAGTGACTTGAATGGGTGTTGAGAAAACGCAGGTATCATTATTTGCTGTTCAAGGACATTAGCATGGACAAAGAGGGGAAAAAAAAACACACCTAAACCTGCGTTTTTGATGCAGCTTCTTTCCTGCTAAGAAGATAAGGTTTTGCTGCAGAACAGATTATCTGTACATACTGAAAAAAAGAAAACCCTTCTGCAGGCATGTGGCAGCCGTGGCCCCTGCTCAGCAGCATAATCACATGTTTAATGTGTAGTTAATAACTGCCTGATGTTTTCCTGAGGAGTATTTATAAAAAAAAAAAAATCAATTTTAAAATTGTGCCCTCTGTCCGCGCTTTCGCAGTAATAGCTGTTGGTGTTTAGAGAGGTGATCCTATGGCTGCTATTACGCAGGTGACGCCAGCTTGCTAGAGAAGAAAAAACAAAAATGTCCTCCTGCAAGATGCGCCTAGCAAAAGGGCACCACGCAATAGCAGCTATCAGATCTCCTCTCTGTACACTGATAGCTACTGTGAGGTGCGGCTGACGCCATTTTTTTTTTTTAATATACTCTTCAGGAAAACCTCAAGCACATTTATTACCTGCACATCAAGCATACGATTATTCTGCAGCGCAGGGGCCACGGCTGCTGCCTGCAGAAGAGGTGTTTTTTTTTTTTTTTTGCAGTATGTACATAATAAATGTAAAATAGGTGGCGGATCAGTGACCTGTCAGATGCCATACACATGAATACCTAATTGGAGCACTACACAAAGACCCCCCCCCCCCCCCCACAGGCTGCCCCGGAGCACGAGCATATTATTAACTGAAAATAAAGATTAAACAACAACCACAAGACTGATTTTGTCAACCAAGGTATCATTGTAATCAGTATAATGACGCCGACCTGACACTGTAGGTTACTGTGCACAATCCTGCTGACAAGTTCCCTTTGATGTTAAAAATGGGAAAAAATTTGATGTACCCCTTCTGTCAAACCACTTAGATTCTGTGGTTCTGTATGATCATGTCACCTAAGTGGTTAAATTGCTAGTCACATGGCAGTCACATGTCAGTTGTGCATTAAGCACGCTGCGTACACTTCTTGTGCACATATGGCGGACGTGTACGCCGCCAAGGGTCTCATTAAAATAGAAAAGGCTGCTATACCACTGACATTCTATAGCAGGATGTCCTTTATACAAGTTCTTATTTTCTACTCTTGTAGTACAGGACTAATTATTAACATTCCCGGTTGTTGGATTGAAGTAATAAAGACGACTTACGGCGATCTCTTATCCAAGCTTACCTTTATTCTATTCACAGGTCACTGCTGGGTTCACTACTGGTGTGCGTCTTGGTCATATGGAGTCCAGCTTGTGGAAGGAACTCGACTGACTAATGTGGATATAGCTGTATTCTCAGGGATATCACAGGTCTGTAAGCCACTGAGCTTTACTGCCTCCGACAGACTGTCTTTAATAGAAAGAGATCAACCTCCTTCTTGTCTCTTCTAGAAATGTGAATACTGTAAACGGATGGGTGCTACCGTTCAGTGCCACTCGACAGGGTGTCTGCGCCGATATCACTTTCCATGCGCTGCTGCGAGTGGCTCCTTCCAGTCAAAGAAGACCTTAAAATTGCTGTGCACCGAACATGTGGCAGAAGCGGCCACAATGGGTTAGTTCAGACTCCGCTTTACGTTACATGTTCTCATAAATTTAAAAAAAAAAAAAAAATTGTCATGCTACTGTCAAATGGAAAGTATATTTTCAACAGATTTTGCATAAATTAACAGTACAGGTGAATCTGCTTCTTTATCCACTTATGAGCCTTTTTTTTAATTTATTTTTTTACTCTTCCTGCTGAACGTGCCATCAACTATGAAAAAAACACTCAAATCCATGCCAGCTCAGTTAGGTGCTAGGTTACACTTATTATACTCTATATAGAGGAGGAGTGAGGGAACAAGCGGAGAGACCCAGGGAAATGGTGCCGAGTTTTCTAACAAGTCTTTAGCGCCACCCAAGAGCTGGATTTACAGTTACACTGCTTAGTACTGCTGTTTTAATACTTTTTGTGCTGCTGCTTTTCTCTGCTTGCTAATAAAACTGTGAATGTTACAGATCTGAGATTGTCTTGTAAAATGTTTTGGAATTTTAGACATCTATTTTGCATGTACAGATATTTTAATGAATTATGTATGTTATGGTTATAAAAAGGAATATTAGCTGTGCATTATGTAATATAACTTATTTTTCTGTTTGTCATGTGTTAGATGACTCTTGTTGCGTGCTATGTGACAAGCCCGGTGACCTCCCAGACCTCCTGTTCTGCGCCAGTTGCGGACGGCACTATCATGGTTCTTGTCTGAAGATTACCCTAACACCATTGAAACGGTCTGGCTGGCAGTGTCCTGAGTGTAAAGTGTGCCAAAGTTGCAGGTAGGAAATAAAAACAGATTGTTTCATTAGTTGCACAATGGTTTTAAGCCAAGGAGAAAAAGGAAATAAAAAAAAAGAAAAAAACAATTTGCTTTACACTGAAAGGTGGCTAGGGTTATGATATGTAGATCATAGAGAAATGAGTGAAATCTTTACCTTTTGGTATTTTTTCATGCTTTCTCGATTTGATTCTGGTAGACATTATAGCTCAGTATGTGCATTACCTTAATAAATATAAATTCTATGTAATACAGAAAAAAGTGAAAATCATAAAGTGCTAGCATTGTTGATTCTTATTGTCATTTTCCTGTCTTTGGCATGTGGTTGTGATATCCTTTCTAACTCCTTACATAAGAGCCCTGATCACCCCTGTTGTTTTGGAAGATCTGAGCTCCTGGAGTATACATTGATATTGGCATTTGATAGTGTTTCTAGAATATGTTTGACGCTCCGGTTGACAGGAAGATAGAGCAGTAAGAGTTACCGATCTCCTCAACTGGTGAAAGACCAAGGCATTTTTTTTTCCAGTTTGCAAGATGTACCAATCCCTCCCATAAGGTCCACCACAAAGACCTTGGGATATTGTGTTTTTTTTTTTTGTTTTTTTTGTTAAATCAGATTTTCCCTGTAATTGGGGCTGATATATTGGCCCCAGTTATATGGTAAATTCAGACTTCCGGCTGCATGACAAATCTGATCTGGGCCTCTTAGGACCCAGCAGCTCCTGTTCCCTCCCTACACCCAACAATCACTTGACTTCTGGGTCCTGGGGAGGAAGTGATATTGGCGCTTTCTGATCTGTAAGAACAACACTTGTTCTGCACTGTGTATACATCGAACGGGATGACCGAGACGGTACTGAACAGTCTCTGCCTTCTCTTTGGGACATTTGTCTTTTTCTGACAACCATCTCCCTGTTCCTGTAGCTGCACAATCTTGTGTAGTCACTTTACTTTGCACTGACGTTTTAGAATGTCACTGCAGAGTGTAATGTGGACGCTTAGGCTGTGCGCACACGGTATGTTTTTGAGGCGGGTTTTCTGCTCGACATTGGCCCAAAAACACTAGGGAATCCTTATGTCAGCAAAGTCCATGAGAATCCTGAAGTGTTGTGCACATGGTCAGTATTTTTCCTTTCAGGATTTGCTGTGTGTTAAAATCTGCTGCATGTCAACTCATTGTGTGTTTTTTGCCTGCGTTTTTGACTTATTGAATGCAGAGGGAAAAAACACATGCAGCGTTTTTTCCTGCCAAGAGATGCAGAAACCTTTTAGTAGTCTGGAAGTAGTAAAGGGGTTGTCCCATCTTAATAGGTTGAGTTTTATAGTGCTTGTGAAGAGTCAACTTTGTGATATACTGCTTATAGAAATTGTCTGTTCTTGTGAACAGAGGATTTTTAATGTATATAGTTTATTTCCCATTGACACGGTTACCAGCCATCTCTGCAGTCTGAGAAGTGGCTGATTTCCTCGGCAACGTGAGTGCACTTGCTCTCATCTATACAGCTTGGAAGCTCGGCTCTGAAGCTGCTGAATCAGACTATTTTCAGTACCTCTACAGTCTGACTCGCACAACTCAGGCAACGGACCAATCCGGCATAAAATGCTTCTAGATTGCAAGGTGCTCGCCTTTTAATGAATTGGGCGCATCACATGCTGTGCTATTTCAGACCTAAAAATCTGTGCCAACCAAGGGCTGTTGTTATAGTTTATGCCACTTTTTGGCATAATCTGTAATAAATGGGTTGGGCTGTGCGGCGCCTCGTCCGATTCTGTAAAGATCCACCAACATTTTTTCATAGAGCTGTGAGTGGCTGAGAAATTTTAATAAATAAACTTCAAATTCTGGTATACAAATGATATGCGACCAATTTGTGTTTTTTTTCATCTTTTTTTTTTTTTTAACACCAGCTTTTGGTCTAACTTCATTTATACATTTTTTTTTCACTATATTTACCCTAAAATAGTGCTGTTAGAAACTATATAACTTGTGCAGCAAAAAACAAGTCTGCATGTGGCTTGCTGGAAACATTAAACAGCTTCGACTCTTAGAATTCAGTAATTTTAAAGTAAAATAATAAAACTTGCCATGTTCTTAAGTGGTTGTGGCCAGCACCTTCTGATGTCTGTCTTTTTTTTTTTTTTTTAATTTTCAGTGCCCTAATTTAAAGCGTATGGTAAAAGGAAGTGAGCACTTTCAGACACTTTGCGATATGCTTCTTGAGCTATACATGCAATGATGACATTAATGTGCCATGTCTTCTCTACAGAAAACCCGGCAAGGATTCAATGATGTTGGTGTGTGATGCTTGTGACAAAGGATATCACACTTTCTGTCTGAAACCAGCCATGGAGGATCTGCCTGCCGGCTCCTGGAAATGCAAGGTATTTAGATGTAGATTACGGTTCACATCACGTTTGTGACATATGTTAGGCGTGTACACCCAGAAAGCCTCCCGAGTTTTACATAGCTTCAATATAGGCCTTCATCCTGCTGGTATATTTCAGCCTAGAAGTTACATTTACCCTATGTCTTGCCTTAAGTTTAACGTAGGTTGATGGACGTCAAAAACATGGAATAGTGTATGCTACTCCACTTTGTGCTTGGTTACAAAAAAAATAAAATAAATCAGACCCTAAACACTTTTCCTACAGTTGCACCCTGAGTGTGACAAATTTCACAGCCATAAACGTGGAGTGAGCTGGGCCTTATTCATTTTCTGTAATATCTTCAAAGCGAGCCGTTCCTCCTCTGTTGTAGAGGCCGTAAAGTCGTCTGAACACACCGATATGTGTATGAGGATTTCAGAGAAGACAATGATCAGGACATCGGATTTCCAAACCCCTATCCTTCTGTCCTTGGAAATAAGCCACTGCCAAGAAGTCCGACTGGGGCTCTCACAGAACACAGAAGCACTTCAGCTAAACGCAGTATTATTGGGGGGGAGTAGGGAGGGAAAGCTGTCGAATAAAAGACCTACTGATAGGGAATTTAGATTGTGAGCCCCATCGGGGACAGTGATGATAATGTGTGCAAACTGTAAAGCGCTGCGGAATATGTTAGCGCTATATAAAAATAAAGATTATTATTATTATTATTATGAATATATGATCGCTTGGCTGACATTGATTAGCCTAGTAAAGCTAGGGTAGATCCCCAGTGATATTTCTATGCATATATTTTTTTTTCAGACTTTTTATTAAAGGGGTTGTCCACTACTAGTTCAAACTAGTGGGACTAATCATTTACCACATTTTTCGGACTATAAGATGCATCGGACCATAAGATGCACCTAGGTTTTAGAGGAGAAAATTATGGAAAAAAAATTGAAGCAAAAAAATGTGGTAAATTCTTTACTTAATATCCCCCTATCCTGGTATATATGGTCCCCTCATCCCCATCTTGGTATGCATGCCCCCCCTCATCCCCACCCTGGTATGCATGGCCCTCTAATTTCTATCCTGGTATGCATGGCCTACTCATCCCTAGCCTTGTATGCATGTCCCCCTTATCTCTAGCCTGGTAGGAATGGTCTCCCTCATCCCTTTCTTGGCACGAATGGTCCCCCTCATCCCTATCCTGGAATTCAGGGCCCCAACCCTTATCCTGGTGTAATTGTCCCCATCAGAAAACATAAACAATCAATCAAACATTACACTTACTTTCCCGGTGCTCCCTTGCAGCGCCCTGCTCTGTTGCCAGCAGCTGGTTTATGTTTGTAAGCAGCGCATGGCAGGGACGTCAGGGGCAGTTGCCGGAATACTCACTGCTCTGGATGCCGGGACTGTATGCATGGAGCGCAGTGAGTATTCATTGCTCTTTAATAGTGAGCACAGTGTCAGCCGGAGCCTTCCTGCAGCTGCCAGCAGTCACGTGTGCCGCTACTTAAGAGAAATGAATATTCACCGCTTTCCGCTCCCATGTGCTTGGAGTGCAGTGAATATTAATTTCTCTTTAGCAGCACGCACTGGAGTTAGCCTCAGCAGCCAGCTCCTGCCTCTGTGACCCCCTGCCTTGCTGCTCCCCCACCTCCCCATCACAGCCAGAGGCGGTACATCTGGACTATAAGACGCACCCCCATTTTCCTCCACATTTTTGGAAGAAAAGAGTGCGTCTTATAGTCCAAAAAATATTGTGTATATGAAACTTCCCACCTGCTTGTTTTCCCCTCTATCTCATCTTTGCCAGTCCTGGCTTCATAAAGCCAGATTAGGGTGGAGATAAAGGGAAATCAAGCAGGTGGGAGGGTGTGTATATAAATGGCTGGCTGCACTGTGAAGCACGGAGCGCCTGGACTTTGTCAGCACAGAATCACTTGTAAACGCACTACCAGCATATAGATGTCCAACCGCCCAGATATCCTCTGTGATTCCCCAACAAACTTACTGATTTAAGTAAATTATGGGTATTGCCATAGAGTGAATTTTTTTCACCTCTCTTCCTCCTGTCGCATCTGAATGTTCAAATACATTCTGCAAATATTTCTTGCCTTAGACTTTCCAGGCATGAATCATTTTTGGTCCTCTTGCACGAAGTCCATATTGAGTTTTGCAAGCCTTTCAGCTAAGCTTTACGTTAATACTTTAATTCAGAGCAAAGAGATTGAGCGGTATGAGTCTGGGAAAGACAAAAATCCATGCTCTGCTTTCAAATTTCCACCACCACATCCCTCATTGACTGTCGCAACAACGGAAGCTTTAATGGCAATTGAATAAATAACAAGTTGATCATACTAATTACTTTTTGCAGTTTCTTCGGGGACTGAGACTGTTTAACTGGTTAATGTTGTTTTAACAAACTTTGTATAACTCAATAGGATAAATGCATTTAAGAAAGCTAGTAATATATCTTTATCAGAGAATTTGCTTCTTCCCCTCCCATCCTTGCGCCTGAGCTCGCCATCCATTCTGAAAGCTGCTCATGTCGGATTGCCAGCAAAGTGAAATATGAGGTTACACAACATATTAAAGGGAACCTGTCAGCGGATTCATGCTGCCTGAACCATGGGCACAATGAATCTGAGATCAGTTCCTGAATTTTAAGCTGCTTTTAGAGTAAGTTCACACTACACTTTTCTTGACGTTTTTTTTTCTGCAGCAAGACCTTATCTCTTTGCAGGAAAGAAGCTGCAGCAAGTTTTTCTTGGTTTTCCTTGTGGTTTTTTTGTGGCATTTTTTAGTGCATTATTTTCCTGCGGTTTTGGCATGCTAGATTTGTCTCTTGTGCATGCTGATACAGTTCAGTGTTGAAAGTAAAAGTCATATTCCATGGAATCGGGATTTGGCACAAAAACACGGTTAAACATGATACTTATGTTTTTGGTGTGGTTTTTTTCACCACTCATTCAAGTCAATGAGTGAAAAACACTGAAAGTGACATGCTCTTTTGTCCAAAAAAAAAAACATGTCAAGCACAAAATGCTGATGACAAAAACCAATGTGGGTTCATGAGATTTCTGAAATCTCCTGGGCTTTGCTGATACTGTAAAACACAGCTGAAAATTTGCATTAAAAAAACGCCCATTGTGAACTTAGCCTTACTCTGAAACGTTGCAGCATTTGCGAAAAACCTAGTTGAAGTACAGCCAGGGATGATGTGACTAGTCCCCTAGTTTGCTCTGCTAAACTGGTCTCTACCTATACACACACAGAGGGAGAAGGCCGGTCATTCTGGCTTAGTGGTCGGGGAGAAGCCAGTGGGTACTTTCCTCTTGGACTAGTCCGTTTTTTTTCCCCAGCAATACTTTCAGCTATGTTACAGGAGTCGGTCGCTGATTCATTCAGCCCATGGTTCAGGCAGCATGAATCAGCGGACGGCTTTCCTTTAAGCCTTATGGTAAGTAGGGTGTAGCTATGTTACTTTGAAATGACAGGTACACTGTAACACCCGCATTAATAATCTTTATTCCTGATGAATGATCGTTTTTACAATGTTTCTGCTTAGAATTGCCGTGTCTGTCGAATCTGCGGCTCTCGCACATCACAGTTGGAACCTGGAAGTCTATGGTATGAGAACTTCTCTGTGTGCAAGAAATGCCAAGCGCAAAGATGCCTAGTGGAGACCTGTGTCCAGTGTAATCAGTCCGGCTCCTTGGAGAACATGAATCAGTGCCCCAAATGCTTAAAGTAGGAGTCTCTTCTATTTCCTTCTGACTTTCTTTCAGTTGTTGTTCAGTTGTGTGAGAACCTAGAACACACACTATTCAGAATGTTTGTGGTGTCCAATATTTGTAATTTTAAATCTGTCATCAAACGTCAGAATACAAACTGCTTCTGTTATTAAATGGATCTCTCAGGCTTTATGAAGCTGGTGGATTTATTTTGAAAATTCATCAGAATATCTGTACAATAATATAATTTTGAGTCCAGCTATGGGCTGAAAAAAGACTCCTTAGCTGTTTAAATCTGAGCGCCTGACTGACAGCTGCAGATTGTACTAGGCCGTGTGATCGCTCAGCACAGGGAGGAGGGACACTTAGTGAGCTATCAGTCATCCTAGGCTAGGGAAAATAAGACTAAAGCATTATCCAGTCTTTCTGACTTGGGATTTCAAAGTAAATAAAGGATCCTTATCATGTCCAAGATATCTATTTACTAATTTATGCAGTTTGTATTGTGAAATCTGATGACAGGTCTGCTTTACAATGTATTTTAAGAGACTGTTATGAAATTGTTTCCTAATGACTGAACTCAAAATGGCTGTTTAAGCATAGCTGCAGATGTCTAACATTTCTTGAATTGCATTAACTTGTACCATTTGTCATTATATCAATTCGTTACAATTGTGTAATACTAGTAAGAGTATGTATTCGAATTGAGTGCACACTCCCGAGGTGATGCAAATGTGAAGTATCTTACTCCTATAGTAAGTATGTCCAACAAGGATATGCTTGCCAATCTCAAATTCAGCAATAACGTTGCACATTCAGATGTGTTCAGATTCCCGAGTTTTTTCCTAAAAAAATCGGCAAAAGTCGGTCAAAGTTTGGTGAATGACAGAGTTCACAAAGGCTCTTCCAGACGTCAGGGTTTCCAGTAGCAGCACGGGCCACAAAACATCCGGAACACACGTGCACACTGATGCTGAAGAAGACCACTCATGACCTTGCCTCCTGCTCGCACTGCGATTAGCAGCATCAAGGGACAATGTTGAGAGCTGTGTTTAACTGTTATCAGCGAGAGCAGGCGGCGGCTGATGGGAGTATTCATCATCCACACACTGCGATATAAATAAATGGCACTTCGCCTGGCTCTTCCCACTTGCCCTGTGGTGGTGGCAAGTGGGGTTGATGTCACCTTTGTATTATCCAGTTACATCAAGCCCACGGCTTAGTAATGGAGATGAGTCTATAAGACGCCTTTACATTACTACTCCTATAGTTATATTGTAAATAAACACACACCCAAAATAAAGTCCTTTAATTGAAAGAATGACCCAGACTCCTTTTAATTAATCTTAAATTAAACCATTCTCACGTCATCGCTCAGTCCACAGTAGCCAATGTCTCCTGTAACAGAATTAAAATAAGAAACCACAATATTCCTTACCTCTCGGCCGAGAAGACAATCCATTTTTCCCACGACGGGTCATGCTCTGCTACATCTAGGTGGCATGCGGCATTGTTGCATGATGCGACTATACAGCCTGCCATCCTGCAGATATACTGAACAGCTTGTGCTACGGCTGCTTGGTATGTTGTTGTGAGCTCCTATGACCTGACTTTTTGTCACCGCGAGCGTGAGAAAGTTCTCACGCTCGTGGTACCATCAGAAAGGTCCTGGGAGTTCACAGCCAATAAACTCCGTTCAACTCACTGACGTCAGCGCGACAATGCACGTGACAATACAAAGGGGACATCAACCCCACAACTATAACACCACTTGCCTCAAGGCTAAGTGCCAGATTTGGCACATATTATGGATGCACCATTTCTGGGGTGGCTGAGAGCTGATGGTTTTTAGTCTGGGAGGGGCCAATGTCCATTGCCCCTTCCTAGGTTATAGGTTATTAACATCAGCCCGGAACTGTCTGCCTAGCCTTTTTTGGTTAAGTATAAGGGAACCCTACATCATAATTTTGGTGAGTCCCCCATTTTAATAACCAGGAAAAGCTAAGTATACAGCTGTGAGCTGATAGTAATATCCTGGGAACCTTTAGGAAAATAGTCTTTCCCAGAATATTAACATCAGCCCCCAGTTGTCTTTCCATCAGCTGTTTATGAAAATTACGGGGGACCCTACTCCGTTAATAATAGAAAAAAAAACACAAAAAAAAAAACACACCCAAGGTAACCTTAGGGACAGCATTCAGGTGTTCCAGAAGCTGGAAACTTCAGTAACCTTAAAAAGTCCCTTAACCCCTTAATGACTGGAGCTTTTTTCGGTTTTGTTATAATTCGCTCCCCTCCTACCCAGAGCAATAACTTTTTATTTTTCCGTCAATATGGCCATGTGAGGGCTTATTTTTTGCCGGACGAGTTGTACTTTTGAGCGACACCATTGGTTTTACCATGTCGTGTACTAGGAACAAGAAAAAAAATTCCAAGTGCGGTGAAATTGCAGAAAAAGTGCAATCCCCACACTTGTTTTTTCTTTGGCTTTTTTGCTAGGTTCACTAAATACTAAAACTGAACTGCTATTCTGATTCTCCAGGTTATTACGAGTTCATAGACACCAACCCTTTGTAGGTTCCTTTTTATCTAAGTGGTGAAAAAAAAAAAAAAAAACCTTAGCTAAAAAACAATTTGTGCAATTTTACGTTACTTGTAGCGTTTCCATTTTTCATGATATGGGGTTGGGTGAGGGCTTAATTTTTTGCGCGCCGAGCTGACGTATTTAATGATGACATTTTGGTGCAGATACAATCTCTTGATCGCCTGTTATAGCATTTTAATGCAATGTCACGGGACCAAACAAATGTAATTCTGGCATTTTGACTCTTTTTTTTTTTTGTTGCTACGCTGTTGAGCGATCAAGGTTAATCTTTTTTTTTTTTTTTTTTTTTTTTAATTGATCGGGCGATTCTGAACGCGGCAATACCAAATATGTGTAGATTTGATTTTTATTTATTTTGAAAAAAATTTTTTTTATTTTGAAAGGGGGGCAATTTTAACCCCTTTACCCCCAAGGGTGGTTTGCACGTTAATGACGGGCCAATTTTTACAATTCTGACCACTGTCCCTTTTATGAGGTTATAACTCTGGAACGCTTCAACAGATCTTAGCAATTCTGACAGTTTTCTCGTGACATATTGTACTTCATGATAGTGGTAAAATTTATTCGATATAACTTGCGTTTATTTGTGAAAAAAACGGAAATTTGGCGAAAATTTTGAAAATTTCGCAATTTTCCAACTTTGAATTTTTATGCCCTTAAATCACAGAGATATGTCATGCAAAATACTTAATAAGTAACATTCCCCACATGTCTACTTTACATCAGCACAATTTTGGAACCAAATTTTTTTTTTTTGTTAGGGAGTTATAAGGGTTAAAAGTGGACCAGAAATTTCTCATTTTTACAACACCATTTTTTTTTTTAGGGACCACATCTCATTTAAAGTCATTTTGAGGAGTCTATATGATAGAAAATACCCAAGTGTGACACCATTCTAAAAACTGCACCCCTCAAGGTGCTCATTCAAGAAGTTTATTAACCCTTCAGGTGTTTCACAGGAATTTTTGGAATGTTTAAATAAAAATGAACATTTAACTTTTTTTCACACAACAGGAGAAAATGGACCCCAAAAGTTGTTGTACAATTTGTCCTGAGTACGCTGATACTCCATATGTGGGGGTAAACCACTGTTTGGGCGCATGGCAGAGCTTGGAAGGAAAGGAGCGCCATTTGACTTTTCAATGCAAAATTGACTGGAATTGAGATGGGACGCCATGTTGCGTTTGGAGAGCCCCTGATGTGCCTAAACATTGAAACCCCCCACTAGTGACACCATTTTAGAAAGTAGACCCCCTAGGGAACTTATCTAGATGTGTGGTGAGCTCTTTGACCCAACAAATGCTTCACAGACGTTTATAATGCAGAGCTGTAAAAATAAAAAATCATATTTTTTCACACATGATCTTTTCGCCTCCAATTTTTTATTTTCCCAAGGGTAAGAGAAGAAATTGGACCCCAAAAGTTGTTTGTGCAATTTGTCCTGAGAACGCTGATACCCCATATGTGGGGGTAAACGACTGTTTGGGCGCATGGCAGAGCTCGGAAGGGAAGGAGCGCCATTTGACTTTTCAATGCAAAATTGACTGGAATTGAGATCGGACACCATGTCGCGTTTGGAGAGCCCCTGATGAGCCTAAACATTAAAACCCCCCACAAGTGACATGATTTTGGAAAGTAGACCCCTTAAGGAACTTATCTAGATGTGTTTTGAGAGCTTTGAACCCCCAAGTGTTTCACTACAGTTTATAACGCAGAGCCGTGAAAATAAATTTATTTATTTCTTCACAAAAATGATTTTTTTAGCCCCCAGTTTTGTATTTTCACAAGGGTAACAGGATAAATTGGACCCCAATAGTTGTTGTCCAATTTGTCCTGAGTATGCTGATACCCCATATGTGGGGGGGAACCACTGTTTGGGTGCATGACAGAGCTCGGAAGGGAAGAAGCGCCATTTGGAATGCAGATTTAGATGGATTGGTCTGCAGGCGTCACGTTGCATTTGCAGAGCCCCTGATGTACCCAAACAGTACAAACCCCCCAGAAGTGACCCCATATTGGAAACTACACCTCCCAAGGAACTTATCTAGATGTGTTGTGAGAATTTTGAACCCCCAAGTGTTTCACTACAGTTTACAACGCAGAGCCGTGAAAATAAAAAATCTTTTTTTTTCCCCACAAAAATGATTTTTAGCCCCCCAAATGTTTATTTTCCCAAGGATAACAAGAGAACTTGGACCCCAAAAGTTGTTGTCCAATTTGTCCCGAGTACGCTGATACCCCATATGTTGGGGTAAACCCCTGTTTGGGCGTACGGAAGAAGGGAATGAGCACTGTTTTTACTTTTTCAACACAGAATTGGCTGGAATTGAGATCGGACGCCATGTCGCGTTTGGAGAGCCCCTGATGTGCCTGAACAGTGGAAATTCCCCAATTTTACCTGAAACCCTAATCCAAACACACCTAATCCCAACGGTAACCCTAAGCACACCCCTAACCCTGACACACCCTTAACTCTAATCCCAACCCTAATCCCAACCGTAAATGTAATCCAAACCCTAACCCTTGCCCTAACCCTTGCGGGAAAATGGAAATACATTTTTTTTTATTTTATTATTTTTCCGTAACTAAGGGGGTGATGAAGGGGGGGGTTGATTTACTTTTATAGCGTTTTTTATAGCGGATTTTTATGATTGGCAGTTGTCACACACTAAAAGACTCTTTTTATAGCAAAAAAGTTTTTGCGTCTCCACATTTTGAGACCTATAATTTTTCCATATTTTAGTCCACAGAGTCATGTGAGGTCTTGTTTTTTGCGGGACGAGTTGACGTTTTTATTGGTAACATTTTCGGACACGTGGCAGTTTTCGATCGCTTTTTATTCCGATTTTTGTGAGGCAGAATGACCAAAAACCAGCTATTCATGAATTTCTTTTGGGGGAGGCGTTTCTACCGTTCCACGTTTGGTAAAATTGATAAAGCAGTTTTATTCTTCGGGTCAGTACGATTACAGCGATATCTCATTTATATCATTTTTTTATGTTTTGGCGCTTTTATACGATAAAAGCTATTTTATAGAAAAAAATCATTATTTTGGCATCGCTTTATTCTGATGACTAACTTTTTTTATTTTTTTGCTTATGATGCTGTATGGCGGCTCGTTTTTTGCGGGACATGATGACATTTTCAGCGGTACCATGGTTATTTATATCCGTCTTTTTGATCGCGTGTTATTCCACTTTTTGTTCGGTGGTATGATAATAAAGCGTTGTTTTTTGCCTTTTTTTTTTTTCTTACGGTGTTCACCGAAGGGGTTAACTAGTGGGACAGTTTTATAGGTTGGGTAATTACGGACGCGGCGATACTAAATATGTGTACTTTTATTGTTTGTTTCTTTTAATTTATATAAAGAAATGTATTTATGGGAAATATATATATATATATATATATATATATATATATATATATATATATATATATATATATATATATATATATATATATATATATATATATATATATATATATATATATATATTTTTTTTTTTACACATGTAGAATTTTTTTTTTTTTTTACTTTGTCCCATGGGCGGACATCACAGATCGCTGATCTGACAGTTTGCACAGCACTCTGTCAGATCAGCGATCTGACTTACAGCACTGCAGGCTTACCAGAGCCTGCTCTGGACCCGGAAGTAGTCCCTGCAGGACCCCGATGCAGCCCCGCGGCCATTTTGGATCCGGGGCCTGCAGGGATAGGAGGTAAGAGACGCTCGGAGCAACGCGATCACATCGCGTTGCTCCGAGGGTCTCAGGGAAGCACGCAGGGAGCCCCCCTTCTTGCGCGATGCTTCCCTATACCGCCGGAACACTGCGATCATGTTTGATCGCAGTGTGCTGGGGGTTAATGTGCCGGGGGGCGGTCCGTGACCGCTCCTGGCACATAGTGCCGGATGTCAGCTGCGATAGTCAGCTGACGCCCGGCCACGCGGCCGATCGCTATGACGTACTATCCCGTCGAGGGTCAGATAGGCCCAGATCACCTCGACGGGATACTGCGTCCAAGGTCAGAGAGGGGTTAAAATTTTGAGTGTGGCACTCATGGCAATCTGCATCAAAAACCATAGAGGTCCGCAGGTGACCTCTGGTTGTTATGCTGACGCACCGATGACCCCCGATCATGTGATGAGGGTCACCGGTGTGCGCATTTCTGGGCGGAAGCGCTTGTTAAATGCCGCTGTCAGAGTTTGACAGTGGCATTTAACTAGTTAATAATAGGTGCGGGTGAATCACGATTCCACCCTTCGACTATTGCGGGCACGTGTCAGCTGTTCAAAACAGCTGACATGTCCCGGCTTTGATGCGGGCTCACCGCCGGATGGCACAAAGCTGTTAGTTTCATATGAGGTTTCCGGGCTTTGCAGCTGCTGGGAGATCCTGTGGCCTTGAGCTTTGGTAGCCTGATAGGTTACTTGGGTTTAAGCCACCGGGTCTCACGGTAGCTCCAGTGCTGGAGTGCCAAGTGCCAAACTCATGGCCGTTCATCAGTCCGGTGCTGGAACTTTAAAAGCAAGCGAAACAGCTGCTATGACCTTACTGTTCTTGTTGACAATTAAAAAAAAAAAATTGGAAAAACGCTTGGGGGTTCCCTGAAATTTTCATAAGCCACAGAGGGAAAGCCGACGCCTGGGGGCAGATGTTACTATTCTGGGAAAAAGACCTTGTTCCTAAAGGTTCCCAGGCTATTAAGGTCAAGAATAGAGGGGTCCTCATGCCGTGTTTTTAAATTTTTCACAACCAGCCAAGCTAAAGCTGACAACTGGGGGCTGGCATTCTCAGGTTGGTATTGTTAGGCTGGTAGGGGCCCATGGATATTGACCCACCTCAGCCTAAAAAATAGCAACTTTCAGCTGCTCAGAAATGGTACATCTATTAGATGCCCCAATTCTGGCACTTTTCCTGGCTCTTCCCACTTGCCCTGTGGTGGTGGCAAGTGGGGCTCATATTTGTGGAGTTGATGTCACCTTTGTCTTGCCCGTTGACATCAAGCCCATGGATTTGTAATGGTGAGGCGTCTATAATAAGCCTATCCATTACTAATCCTATAGTTGGTACAGGAAAGATATATACTGTATCTTGGTACCGTGTTAGCCAGTGGATAGAAAAATATTTAGAATTGAGAGTCCTCAGTAGCTGATACCTTTTACAGTTAGCCATTAAAAGGTATCAACTACTGAGGACACTCAATTCTAAATATTTTTTAAATCCTATAGTTATATTGAAAATAGACACTGTCCGAATAAAGTCCTTTTAATTGAAAGATTGACAGACTCATTTAATGATTCTAAATTAAACCATAATCGCATCATCGCCCATTCCATTGAAGCCATTGTCTCCTTTAATTAAAATAAAAAAACATGTCCCTTACCTGTCCATCGTTGTCTCACGCCGTAATCCATGTCTGGGGATAAACGGTTTTCAACCTGGACGGTACCAAGATGTGAGCATCAAGGCTGAGAACCACTGATGAATGAGCTGCAGCGAGTGCAGCCTCAGTGACTAGCAGTGACTTCATCGAGGTTACCGCCGGTCACTGAGGCTGGTTTTCCAGCTGGGCCACTGAAGTGCAGTGATCTCTGCAAAGATGAACGCTGCACCGTGAGACTTTGTCACTGTGCTAGCGGTTTTTCTCATGATGTCGCAGCACTGCTGTGAAGGAATGGGCCGGGAAGGAAGTGTTCATTGTGCAGCACCAGGTACTGCTTCTTTATGGCTGCTAGAAACACTGAATTGATCTGATTATTCTTGTGATAGCCTTGTATGATTTACCTACTATGGATGAAATGCTTCATATTTGCATCACCTTGGCTACGTGTGAATACATGAATTAAAGGGGGCCTATCCAGGTCTACTTACACACCCGTATTGCTAGAGCACTCCAAATTATCTGGCTTCTGTAGTAAAATAAAGTATGCACTTTTCAACATGGAAGCCTATGTGTGATGGACAGCTTGACATGGACTGCTTCTTGGATGTCTCCAACAGAGCAGCTTACACGCTATTGTTGTGTCCATATATAAAATGGCAGCCAGCAGGTTTTAAATGAGTTTTGGGTCGTTGGGGTGGCTCAGTGGTTGGCATGACGGCTCAGTGGTTGGTATGGCGGCTCAGTGGTTGGCCCTGTTGCTTTGCAGCGCTGGGATCCTGCTTTCAAATAATGTCTGTAAAGCACTGTGGAATTAATGGCACTATATAAGTGCGTAAAATTACTAAATGAATAAAAGTTTGTGCACCTCTGGATGTCGGGTTTAGGACACACAGTACTTCCTAACCGGTCCTATAACACAAAAAAATTTTAAGTGCAAAAAACTACATGGAGCAGTGGAGCAAGCTGTGTAGACTTAGTTTTTTTTTTTTTGTGTAGCGTTTATTTAGTATACCTTGTCCCTGCGTAGGAGCTGACCTTTTTGTAAGCTAGTATGTAATTTTTAGTTTTTCCTTTAATTTTGTTCCCATGTTTAAACGTGTTTTGTGCTCCATGTACCCAGATTATTTAATGTTGTCCTTGATTTCTTTTGTGGGCTTCTCCAGGTTCCATCATTCACTTTGTGCACAGAAGTGTGACTCGCTAGCACGCAGCACGAGCTGTCCGTCATGTAGCAAACAGCAGGCTGCCTTACAGAAGAGAGATGAAAAGGACAGGAGCGTTAAGATCCCAAATACAGCCCTCTCAGAATGTGAAGCCAAACCACTAGGTTGGTATTAAGTAGATGTCTTGTTACTTTTGGACATGACCTACCTTACAACGGAATATTTAGTAGTGTTTATTATTTGCTTCTGATTTAAGGATGTAATATGGTCAGGGTGGGGTTGTACTTTCTGCTTATAGTAAGGCAATAACAGTTATGATGGCATATGTCACTTTTTAGATGTCCGCTTTTCTCCAAAAACCATTGGAATAAGTGCTAGTCTAGGACAGAGACTGTTGATGCAGCAAACATCACTTTTGTATATGCACGATCACTAAAGACAAGCATGCTTGTGTTCTGTGGTTAGGGAACTGGGTACACATGGGCAGAAAGTAGTTACCGTGGATGACTGCAGTATTTGATACTGTCAGGAATAGGGAATAAGTATAATTAATAGCCTGTTATTATGTTCTTTTGGGAAATAATGTTACTGCACAATTTTTAATTTTCTAGAAGTTTTAACAACAGATGATGATGGGCTTGGTGCCTCAGACAATGAAGCTGCTGAGGCTCCAGACATGCTTCCTAACACACCATCGCTGCCAATTGAGACCAGAAGTCCTCCTCCTTTGGAAGCCGAACCATCACACCAGGAGAGGACATTTGACCCATGTGCATCACTTGAGGAGGCTCCTGTACTAGTTACAGTGGAAGATGAGGATATGGAAGTTGAGGAAGAAGGCGCAGAGAACATTAAGGAACAGAAACAAACCGTTTCTTCACTTTCACAAAGTCCTCCTCGCCAGACGTCATCGGTAATACCTTCACCTCCTGATAGGACTCTAGATGAGGATACACAACCTATGGACTCTCTGAGCATAGATGATGGAACCTGCCAGAGTCCTTCCAGGACTAAAAAGGACCCTTCCAATATTTTTTGTCATCATCCCTCTGTTTTAGACTCTAAAATGATTGTGGACTCTGAAGAGCTTCCCTGTAAATCTACAATGAGAATATTAAACAACGATAATGCAATAGGTCAAGATGTTGCAGGGGATTTCTTGATGGATAGAGTTCAAATGCCCATCAGATGCACTATCATCAAGTCAGACATTGTAAATGAGATCTCCAATTTGAGCCAGGGTGATACAACTGGTAGCTTTCATGGCTCGGATCCTTTAGGCTCACCTGACCCCGAGGGCGGGTCCCTCTGTATGGAGATGTGCTTGCACAAGGAGGATGGGTCTTTGAGGCTGTGTACAGACTCTATGCCAGAAACGGACGACTCTCTATTATATGACCCTTCTATTGGGAAGTCAGATGGTGAGAAGTCAAGGCGAAAATGCTCTCCGGGTCGATCAAGAGTCAAACATGTAAGTAATAATTTTGCCTGGAGTGTGATATGCTTTCAGAAAATGTGGGTTTATTTTAAATTATTTTTCTCTATTTATTTATTTTTTTAATAAAAATCCCGTCCTTGCAAATTACACTTTGGCAACTAAATTTAATGTCACTCCTGTTCGGTAGAGATCACCTTTCAGTAGTCATCTCATTATTGCCAGAGGTTGGATAACATTGAACGATATATAACAGGGTTCATTGTTCAGATTAGGTGATGGTCACTGCTCACCTCTTCCTCCTCAATGCATGATGACCTCTGCACAGATCACAGAGCATGCCCGGAACAATCTCCCTTAGAAGTTAATAAAAATCTGTAGATAACTGCTGCTGCCTATGATCCATGCGGCTGTCATATACCATATCTCAACAGTAGCTCAGACAAGAATGCTGCCCATGTACAGAAAATACATTATTAGAATACACGCGTGGTCAAAATTGATACCATTGTTTAATGACAGAAAAACCCACAATGGTCACAGAAATAACTCAAATCTGGCAAAAGTAATAATAAATGTAAAAAAATCTATGAAAATGAACAAATGAAAGTCAGACATTGCTTTTCAACCATGCTTCTACAGAATTAAAAAATAAATAACTCAAGAAATGGGCCTGGACAGAAATGATGGTACCCTTAACTTATTTTGTTGCACAACCTTTTGAGGCAATCACTGCAATCAAATGATTCCTGTAACTGTCGGCGAGACTTCTGCACCTCTCGACAGGTATTTTGGCACACTCCTCAAGAGCAAACTGCTCCAGTTGTCCCGTGTATGAACGTTGTCTTTTCCAGATGGCATGTCTCAGCTCTTTCCAAAGATGCTCAATAGGATTTAGGTCAGGGCTCATAGAAGGCCACTTCAGAATAGTCCAATGTTTTCTTCTCAGCCATTCTTGGGTGTTTTTAGCTGTGTGTTTTGGGTCATTATCCTGTTGCAAGTCCCATCACCTGAGACCAAGCTTTCTGACACTAGGCAGCACATTTCTCTCTAGAATCCCTTGATAGTCTTGAGGTTTCATCGTACCCTGCACAGATTCTAGACACCCTGTGCCAGATGCAACAAATAAGTCCCAGAACATAAGAGCCTCCTCCATGTTTCACAGTAGGGAGAGTGTTCTTTTCTTGATATGCTTCACTTTTCTGTCTCTGACTATAGAGCTGATGTGCCTTGCCACAAAGTTCCATTTTTGTTGCATCTGTCTATAGGACATTCTTCCAGAAACTTTGTTGCTTGTCAACATATAATTTGGCAAATTCCAGTCTGGCTTTAGGAATTTTTTCAACAATGGTGTCCTCCTTGGTCGACTCCCATGAAGTACACTTTGACTCATACAACGACGTATGGTGCGATCTGACACCGATGTTCCTTGAGCTTGAAGTTCACCTTTAGGCTATGTGCACACGTTCAGGATTTCTTGCAGAAATTCCCTGAGCAAAACCGGACATTTTCCGCAGGAAATCCTCATGCGTTTTTTTCGCATTTTTGTGCGCCTTTTTTGACGCGTTTTTTCCCCGGAGCTTCCCAATGCATTAAATAGTGGGCAAAACTTGAAAAATCTGCAAAATTAATAAACATACTGCGTTTTTTTCACGGGGAAAAAAACACATCATGTGCACAAAAATTGCGGAATGCATTCTAAATGATGGGATGCATAATGTATGTGCTTTTTATGCGTTTTTATAGCGAAAAAACACGAAAAAAGGTGAAAAAAACGCAACGTGTGCACACCGCCTTAATCTGTTTAGAAGATTTTCTGGACTCTTTTGTTACCATTCACATTCGTCTTTGATTTGTCATGAATTTTCCTCCTGCGGCCACGTCCAGGGAGGTTGGCTACAGTTCCATGGATCTTACATTTCTGAATAATATGTGCAACTGTAGTTAAAAGGACATCAAGCTGCTTGGAGAAGATCTTATAACTTTTACCTTTAACATGTTTGTCTATAATTTTTTTTATAATCTCCTGAGACAACTCTTTCCTTCGCTTCTTCTGGTCCATGTTGAGTGTGATACACACCATGTCACCAAACAGCACAGTGAGTAACTGTAGCCCTATATACAGGCCCACTCACTGATTCCAAGATTGTAGTCAAATGTGATGCTAGTTAGTGGACACACCTTGATATAACATGTCCCTTTTGTCACATTATTTTCAGGGGTACCATCATTTCTGTCCAGGCCTATTTCATGAGTGTTTTTTTTTTTTTTTTTAAATAAATTCTGTGGAAGCATGCATTGTCTTGATGTTTGCTTGTGACTAGTTAAGGAAGGATTTGAGATGTTCACATTGCGTATTAGTACTTGAAGAGGATGCAGTCTCCTTAACCCTTTCTAAGCCATAGAATGACTTACTGAGCTTTTAGTGACTGGTATAGGCGCCCACTTTCCAAAGGCAGTTTCTGATTTTGCTTTCAAGGTGTGTGTAGTTATTTCATCTCCCAATAGCGGCGTAGTCATGAATACTGGGCCATGCAAGCCCACAAAATGGGAACGCAGAGTGATATATTGCTTAAAATAGTCTGTACTTCATGGCGCTCACTGCTAAGTGACAAAACTGGCTGTGAATGCGTCAGCAACATAAAAAGCATCTGACTGTGGAGTAGAAATGCCTTTTGAGGGTAGATTACCCACTCTTCACGATGTGGCAGATACACATACCAGATCATTGTCTCTCTTGTCTAGATCTGCAGTGCGAAAGAAGTTTGTTTGGGTTTTTTATTTATTTTTTTGATTTGGGCTTTATCAATGTAGGAAAAGCTAAATGTTGGAGCATATAAAGACCTACAAGAGAATATACCCTCCTAGTGTTGTGGCTGCAGTTTGGGGAAGGCCTTCTCCTGCGCATGGCCATGCTGCTATGCACAAGGTCCAGTGAAAGCTTCAGATGCTAATACACAGTGCAATTACTTGCCGACATATCTTTGTGCGGGGCCTTTAAGGCTATGTCCAATACGGTGATATTGATTACCTATCCTTTGCATAGGTAATCATTATAATTAATGGAGCACCGACAGCCACCAGCCCCACCTATCAGCTGCTTGTAGCTCTGGCAGTAACCAGCTATAAACTGTGTAGGGAGTCTGAACAATGTGGCTTTGTACAGTGTGTATTTGCTCCTTTTTGGGTTCCCATTCACCCAGGAGCCACCATTAATCTGTGTATGGAGCTGTAACAGCACATTTGGTAGCCAATCGGGTTAATAGCAGTTAATTGATGGGTGCGTCGGGTTCCAGATCCTGGACTGTTGTGGTGTTGATGACCTATCCCATAGATGGTAATCATTATCATAGTCCACACAAACCCTGTAGGGTAGCCAGTGCTCTACTGTACCTCTTCTGTCTCTGATTTTGTGAGGCTTTTCTGTCATATTTGGGACAAACCAGAAAAATTGGTGATATGCTGCATTGACTCTATAGGTATGATCTTCACGCATGACAAGTCCTACAGAACCACATCATGTAAGGCTAGGTACAGACGGGCGTATTTTATGTCAAGTGAGAAAATCTGTTCAATTATGCTAATCACATTCTGCATTTGATCAGAGTGTGATCATATTTTCTTGGAAGAGGAGAAAATGGAGAGAAAAAATGTCTGTTTTCTCCATTGTGCCAGCCTGTGGAAATCTAAGTGTAGTAAGTATGTAGCTCTAAGGTTCAATAACAGCATAGAGCAAAATTAATTTGGAGTACCGTATTTTTTGGACTATAAGACGCATCGGACCATAAGACGAACCCTAAATTTTGGGGTGGAAAATGGCAGAAAAAAGATTTTTATAAGATGGGGGTCCGTCTCATTGTCCAAATGAAAGGTATCTTACCTGAGGACCGGCGGTGGTACAGCGCGGTCATAGAATGCATGGTCCTTTCCTCAGGAAGCCAACGGCGGCAGAAGTGGGGCAATGCTGTGGTGGTGAGGCAGAGCATAGAGCAGGGTCCCTTCTTCAGGATGTCTGTGGCAGAAATGTGGTGATGCCGTAGCCCGGTATCCACGGTGAGAAGTGCCGATTGCATCACCAGTTCCCCTGCGGCCAGCTTCCTGAATCTGTGGGCTGCCGGAGGCCGAGTGTGCACAGATCGAGATTTCGGGGGCGATTTTCCTGAAGTCGAGTGCCGCTGAGACTTCAATCTGCACATGTACCTCCGGCGGCCATTTTCCTGAAGCCTCCGGCTGCCCACGGCTTTAGGAAGATGGCTGCAGGGAAACCGTTGATGCACTCGGATCTGCTCACTGTGGACACCGAACCGCGACGTCGCCAGACTCCACATTTCTGCCGCCTGCATCCTGAAGAAGGGACCCTGCTCAGGTGCACCGCCCACCGCCACAGTGTCGCCACACCTCTGCCGCAACCCCCAGGTAAGCCTGCGTTCGCACTATTCTGTACACCGTGTGCAGAATTATTAGGCAAGTTGTATTTTAGAGGATTATTTTTTATTATTGATCAACAACTATGTTTCTCCTACGTATCATTGGGGGACACAGGACGAATGGGTGTTATGCTGCTGCCACCAGGAGGACACTAAGTTAAACACACACAAAAGATTAACTCCTCCCCTGCAGTATACACCCACAGGCTGGACAATCCAGAGCCAGTTCTTACTTAGTGTCTCAGGAGGCACTTGGGTCCTCAGGACCCCACCAATTTTTTTGATTTTTAACGGAAGGGAGCGACAGGCAAATTTTCAGCTCTGATCTCTCCCGAACCAACAACGGGCAAGTACACGGAGCGTTCCTCCTGTATCCTTTCCCGCGACGATGGATGCCAGCCCTGGCTCACTTTCCAGTGTGGCGACGGTTCCTCAGCGTTCCGATCTCCCTCCCTCCTTTTCAGGCGACCACGGGGACTAATCATCCACCTAAGTCTCCTGGAGCCAGGGCACAGCTGGACTAATGATATGGCGTCCGTGCAGCCGCCCACTGCACCACCACTGAAGATAGCGGATGTTGCACGGCGGCAGAAGCTCTCCACCCTCTCCCTACTAAGGTGAAGGCGGATGGAGCATCGGCCCTATCGCACAAGGTAAGTGCGGGGGCCGACGAGCTGTCAGAGGACGCCTGTTCAGGGATCCCTTATCCCCTTTCTATTGCGGCGCTGCAGCCGCGGGGCAGCCTTATAATGGGAGCATGGCGGGCAATCCGGCGCTCTGTTAGAGCGATGGCACAGTTTACCGGCCCTGGGCCGGACTCTAACGCGGGCGATCATTCTCCCTCCTTCATACAAGGAGGGCGGCGCTACAACGGCAGCGTTCTGACGCGCATTGCAGGGAATCCACCGCCCGCCCACGACACGCCCTCTCTCTCTCTCTGGGCGCCTCTCGTTCCCGAGAAGCGCCCTTTCCACATCTCGGCGGCCATCTTGGACCAGGAAGTGCGCTGGCGGCTCTGCAGCACCACAGCGCACAGGACCTCAGGATCTCCCTGCCAAGCATCGCTGAACTTGGTGAGACGCGCTCACTACGATTGTCTCTTCCCCTACCAGTACACTCACTTAAGGGAAAAGATGTCACAGTCTAAGCAAAGACGGACTGGAAAGACCCACTCTGTTATTTTTGCTGTGTGCACCTCCTGCAAGGTATCTCTACCCCGAGGTCACACTACCCCGCTGTGCTCCGCCTGCGAAATGTCTGCAGCACAGGATACTCCGGCCTCTGACCCGGAATGTACTGAGCCTAGTACCCCCGCATGGGCGTCCTCCCTTGCTCGTTCTGTGGCATCCTTGGAAAGGACGATACAGTCCCTCCGTGAGCCGTCCCTTACCCAGGGCACTTCCACGGATGATGCAACGCGACCTAAGAACCCCTCTCGGCCTAGAGGTCGTACCGTTTCCAGAAGCCCTCACTCATCTAGAAAGAGGTCCAGGGTAATATCTCCGGTCCGTGATCAGCCCTCCGGCTCAGAGAGCGAAGTCTCTCGTCACTCATCTCCAGCTCATAGCAGGGAATCCTTTCTGGACGACGCATCCAGCGTGTCCTGTTCCCCAGAGTATCGTCACGACCAAGAGACCCTAGATTCTCTCATAGACTCTGTAAGTCAGACGCTACAGTTAGAGGAGGAAACCCCGTCCAAGGCGGTTCATCCCGTGTCATTCGGGCGAACCACTAAGGCTCATAGATTTTTTCCTATGCATCCTCAATTCAAGGACATTGTCGATCTCCATAGAGTCCGTCCGGATAAACGCTTCTCAGGGCAAAAGGCTATGCAATTGAAGTATCCGTTTGCTCAGGACCTTGCTAAGGAGTGGTCTGTCACCCTCCGTGGACCCGCCAGTGTCGCGGCTAGCCACTAAGGCGGTTCTATCCTCCTCCGAGGGCGCGTCCATTAAGCATCCCTCTGATAGACAAATCGAACAGATGGCTCGCTCGGCTTTTGAAGCTTCTTCGGCTTCTCTCTTCCCCTCGTTTGCCGCCACATGGGTTGCAAAAGCCATGACCCATTGGGCTGAGTCTTTAGCCTCTACAGCACTTCACGCCGACCTACCCCCCGAGGTTTCACACCTGGCCACCCAGATTGCCAGAGCGGGGGACTTTGTAGTTTCCGCTTCCTTAGACGCGGCCAACTGTGCCTCACAGGCAGCGGCCAATGCTGTCACCATCCGCAGATCCCTTTGGCTCAGGGACTGGAAAGCGGACTCAGGTTCCAAAAAATCTCTCACGTCCCTTCCATACCAGGGCGAACGCCTTTTTGGGGACAAACTAGATAAAATAATCGCAGACTCCACAGGGGGAAAGAGCAAATTCCTTCCCCAACAACGAACCTTTCGTCCCTTTCGCATCCAACAGGGCCGAGGCCGATATTTCCGTTTCGGCTCCAATTGGTCCAATCCTTCCTCCGCGCCTCCCGGCGTCGGGAGAGGTCAGCGCAGGGACAGGGCCTCCCAGCCGTCTTACAAACCTTCTCCCTCTTGGAGAGGCAGACCCAGACAACAGGGATCCCGAGGACCCAGACCTAACAGGTCTCCACCTCAATGACTTTTGGAAAACGCCAAAGGACACAGACAGAGTTGGCGGCCGCCTACTCCTCTTTCGGGACGCGTGGCTCTCGGTAGTTCCCGACCGATGGGTCCGCGATCTGGTGTCCTTCGGCTACAACATAGAGTTTGTCTCTCTTCCCCCAGCTCGTTTCTTCCAGTCCCCTCCTCCCAGAGCAAGGGTCCGTCAGTATTTTCAGGCCATAAGATCGCTATGGGAAGACGGGGTCATCATTCCGGTGCCCCAGAACGAGAGGTACCAAGGTTTTTATTCCAATCTTTTCATTGTACCAAAGAAGGACGGCTCAGTACGTCCAATATTGGACCTCAAGCTTCTCAACAAGTACGTCCGTGTACGTCAATTCTGTATGGAGTCCCTCCGCTCGGTAATTGCCTCTCTGGAAGAGGGCAAGTTCCTTGCATCTCTAGATGTTCAAGACGCTTACCTGCACATCCCCATTCTACCGTCTCATCAGCGTTTTCTCCGCTTCGCGGTCCAGGGGCACCATTTTCAGTTCGTCGCCCTACCTTTCGGGCTGGCCACCGCTCCTCGGGTGTTCACCAAGGTCATGGCAGCTGCCGTGGCCATTCTGCATGCTCGGGGCATAGTGGTGTTGCCCTACTTGGACGACATTCTCATAAAAGGCTCCTCTTTCCGGTCCTGCTCAGAGGCGGTAGACATCACGATAAATACTTTTTTGCGCCTGGGCTGGAAAATCAATTTCAAAAAATCTTCCCTAGTCCCGGCCCAAACCATATCCTACCTGGGAATGATCCTAGACTCCTCTCAGGGTTTAGTACTTTTACCTCCGGGAAAGGTATCCACTCTACAGAGAGAAGTCCGGAAGCTTACTCAACCTCGCTTTCACTCCCTACGCTTCTCCATGAAGGTTCTCGGCAGGATGGTGGCGGCAATGGAGGCAGTGCCCTTTGCGGTTTTCCACCTTCATCCCTTACAGCACGCCATTCTGGCAGTATGGGACAGGAATCCTGCCTCGCTCGACCGCCGTCTCCTTCTCTCTCGCCCAATCCGACAGTCCCTCAGGTGGTGGACCAAGAGGTCCTCCCTGACTCGGGGGAAGTCCTTCCTTCCGGTGCACTGGCTGGTTGTCACAACGGACGCCAGTCTCTTCGGCTGGGGTGCAGTGTTCCAGCGCCACTCGACTCAGGGTCGCTGGTCTCCGCAGGAGTCCCAGCTGCCCATCAACATACTAGAGATTCGGGCAATCAGACTGGCTCTCCATCATTTTCAGCCGTTCCTCTCCGGCCGTGCGGTCAGAGTCCAGTCCGACAACGCCACTGCGGTAGCCTACATCAACCGCCAAGGGGGCACTCGCAGCAAAGCGGCCATGGCCGAGGTGACGCTCATTCTCCGCTGGGCCGAGACGAATTATTCCATACTCTCAGCAGTCTTCATCCCGGGCGTGGAAAACTGGGAAGCGGACTTTCTAAGTCGCCACAGCCTCGATCCCGGAGAGTGGTCTCTCCATCCCGCAATCTTTTACCAGATATGCTCTCGATGGGGGACCCCGGACGTGGACCTAATGGCATCTCGCTTCAATTGCCAGGTTCCTGTCTTCATGGCCAGGTCTCACGACCCCTCAGCCTTCGGAGCCGACGCTCTCGTTCTCTCATGGCAGGGTTTCAGACTCCCATACATCTTTCCCCCAATCCCTCTTCTGGCAAAGGTGATCAGGAAGATCAAGGCAGAACGGATTCCAGTAATTCTCATCGCTCCGGACTGGCCGCGCAGGACATGGTATGCCGAGATGGTTCAACTGGTCTCAGACGTACCTTGGAGGCTGCCGAGCCGCGCAGACCTCCTGTCTCAAGGGCCCATTTACCACCCGAACTCAGAGGCCCTGTGTTTAACGGCGTGGCCGTTGAGTCCTGGGTACTGAGGCAGAAAGGGTTGCCCCAGACGGTGATATCTACCATGCTCCGCGCACGCAAGCCTTCCTCTATGCGCATCTACCACCGCGCCTGGAAGGCATACTTCGCCTGGTGCAGGAAGCGGGGACGTTTCCCCCTCCGCTTTTCTATCCCTCACATTTTGGAATTCCTCCAATCAGGAGTGGACTTGGGTCTTTCCCTCAGCTCTCTTAAAGGCCAAATTTCGGCTCTCTCGGTTCTTTTTCAGAGAAGGATTGCAAACAGGCTGCAGGTCAGGACCTTCATCCAGGGTGTTTCTCATATGGTTCCGCCGTACAAGATGCCCTTGGAACCATGGGACCTGAACCTAGTTCTCTGTGCTCTTCAGGAGCCCCCCTTTGAGCCCTTGCATGAAGTGTCTTTGCTGTTCTTGTCTTGGAAGATTGCCTTCCTCGTGGCTGTCACGTCTATTAGACGTGTCTCTGAGCTGGCAGCTCTGTCGTGCCGGCCTCCTTTCCTCGTGTTCCACCAGGACAAGGTGGTTCTGCGGACATGTCCGACTTTTCTTCCGAAGGTCGTTTCCTCCTTCCATCTTAATGAGGAGATTGTCCTTCCCTCACTGTGCCCTGCTCCTTCCCACCGCACGGAAAGGGCGCTCCACACTCTGGACTTAGTGAGGGGTCTCAGACGTTACGTCTCCAGGACTGCATCTCTCCGTAGGTCAGACGCCTTGTTCGTTCTTCCGGAAGGGCCACGGAAGGGACTTCCCGCTTCCAAGGCCTCCATTGCCAAGTGGATTCGTTCCGCCATCCAAGAGTCCTACCGTGTCAAGGGTCACGCCGCACCTCCGGGGATCAAGGCTCATTCTACCCGGTCGGCGCGTCCTGGGCCATCCGGCACCAGGCATCGGCAGCACAGGTCTGCAAGGCTGCTACATGGTCCAGTCTTCATACGTTCACGAAACACTACCATGTGCATTTTCAGGCCTCGGCAGATGCTTCCGTCGGTAGGCGAATCCTACAAGCGGCTGTGTCTCATCTGTAGCTCGTAGGCACGCACAGCATTTATAACTTTTGGTTACCCACCCAGGGACTGCTTTGGGACGTCCCATTCGTCCTGTGTCCCCCAATGATACGTAGGAGAAAAGGAGATTTTTGTGTGCTCACCGTAAAATCTTTTTCTCCGAGTCATCATTGGGGGACACAGCACCCTCCCTGTTAGCCTAGTTGGCTCGACTGTTCTTTTCAGTCTGTGTTTTGACTATGACATGTTTTCTGTTTTTTGTTAACTGGTTTACTCCTACTGCTTTGTTACCGAACTGGCTCTGGATTGTCCAGCCTGTGGGTGTATACTGCAGGGGAGGAGTTAATCTTTTGTGTGTGTTTAACTTAGTGTCCTCCTGGTGGCAGCAGCATAACACCCATTCGTCCTGTGTCCCCCAATGATGACTCGGAGAAAAAGATTTTACGGTGAGTACACAAAAATCTCCTTTCTCAGTCAACCCGAAAGAATCATAAATATTAAAGCTTAATATTTTTGGAAGTTGGAGTGTTTTTTTTTTTTTAAATTTGGCTATCTTAGGAGGATATCTGTTTGTGCAGGTAACCATAACTGTGCAGAATTATTAGGCAACTCAATAAAAACCTAATAATATTATTATATAATATTATTATAATATTATTATAGAGCCATTTATTCCATGGCGCTTTACATGTGAGGAGGGGTATACATAATTAAAACAAGTTCAATAATCTTAAACAATACAAGTCACAACTGGTACAGGAGAGAGGACCCTGCCCGCGAGGGCTCACAATCTACAAGGGCTGGGTGAGAATACAGTAGGTGAGGATAGAGCTGGTCATGCAGCGGTTTGGTCGATCGGTGGTTACTGCAGGTTGTAGGCTTGTCGGAAGAGGTGGGTCTTCAGGTTCTTTTTGAAAGTTTCGATGGTAGGCTAGAGTCTGATATGTTGTGGTAGAGAGTTCCAGAGTAGGGGTGATGCGCGAGAGAAATCTTGTATGCGATTGTGGGAAGAGGAGATAAGAGGGGAGTAGAGAAGGAGATCTTGTGAGGATCGGAGGTTGCGTGCAGGAAAGTACCTTGAGGCGAGGTCACAGATGTATGGAGGAGACAGGTTGTGGATGGCTTTGTATGTCATGGTTAGGGTTTTGTACTGGAGTCTCTGGGTAATGGGGAGCCAGTGAAGGGATTAAGAGGGGAGAAACCGGGGAATAGCGGGGGGACAGGTGGATTAGTCGGGCAGCAGAGTTTAGAATAGATTGGAGGGGTGCGAGAGTGTTAAAGGGGAGGCCACAGAGCAAGAGGTTACAGTAGTCAAGGCGGGAGATGATGAGGGCATGGACTAGGGTTTTTGCAGATTCTTGGTTTAGGAATGTACGGATCCGTGAAATATTTTTGAGTTGAAGGCGGCAGGAAGTGGAAACGGCTTGGATATGCGGTTTGAAGGAGAGATCAGTGTCAAGGATTACCCTGAGGCAGCGAGCTTGTGGAACTGGGGAGAATGGGCAGCCGTTTACTGTAATGGATAGGTTTGTTGAGGGGGTCGCGTGAGATGGGGGAAAGATGATGAATTCTGTTTTGTCCATATTATGTTTTAGAAATCTAGCGGAGAGGAAGGATGAAATAGCGGACAGACATTGAGGGATTCTGGTTAGTAGGGTGGTGATATCTGGTCCAGAGATGTAGTTCTGCGTGTCATCAGCATAGAGATGATACTGAAAACCGTGAGATTCTATGAGCTGTCCCAGGCCAAAGGTGTAAATGGAGGAGAGCAGGGGCCCTAGGAATGAACCTTGCAGGACTCCGACAGATAGGAGGCGAGGTGAGGAGGTGGTGTGTAAGTGGGAGACGCTGAATGTCCGGGTGGATTGGGGTTGGAGCTAGGATTATGCTTAGGGGTGTGTTGGGGTTGGGGCTAGGATTATGGTTAGGGGTGTGTTGGGGTTGGGGCTAGGGGTAGGTTGGGATTGGGGCTAGGATTATGGTTAGGGGTGGGTTGGGGTTGGGGCTAGGATTATGGTTAGGGGTGGGTTGGGGCAAGGATTATGGTTAGGGGTGGGTTGGGATTATGGTTAGGGGTGGGTTGGGGTTGGAGCTAGGATTATGGTTGGGTGGGTTGGGGCTAGGATTATGGCTATGGGTGTGTTGGGGCTAGAATTATGGTTAGGGATGTGTTGGGGCTAGGATTATGGTTGGGGCTAGGATTATGGTTAGGGATGGGTTGGGGCTAGGATATGATTATAATTAGGGATGTGTTGGGGTTGGGGCTAGGATTATGGTTAGGGGTGGGTTGGGATTATGGTTAGGGGGTTCCACCGTTTAGGTACATCAGGGGGTCTCCAAATGCGACACCATTGATTTCTGCCAATTTTGCGTTCTAAAAGTCAAACGGTGCTTCTGATCCCTGCCATGTGCCCAAACAGTGGCTTTCCCCACATATGGGGTAATGGCGTACTCAGGAGAAATTGCACAACACATTTTGTGGTCCATTTCTCCTGATACCCTTGTGAAAATAAAAAAAGAAAATTGGTTCCAAAGTAATTTTTCTTGTGGAAAAAGTAAAATGTTAATTTTTTTTCTTCCACATTGCTTTAGTTCTTGTGAAACACCTGAAGGGTTAAATAACTTCTTGAATGTGGTTTTGCGCACCTTGAGGGGTGCGGTTTTTAGAATGGTGTCACTTTTGGGTATTTTCTGTTATATTGACCCCCCCAAATTCACTTCAAATGTGAGGTGGTCCCTAAAAAAAAAAAAAAAGTTTTGTAAATTTTGTTGGAAAAATGAGAAATCGCTGGTCAACTTTTAAGGCTTATAACGCCCTAACCAAAAAAATTTGTTTCCAAAATTGTGCTGATGTAAAGTAGACACGTGGGAAATGTTGTTTAACTATTTTGTGTGACACCACTCTCTTGATTTAATTTCCGTTTTTTCATGAATAAATGCAAGTTATATCGAAGATATTTTACCACTAACATGAAGTACAGTATGTCACGAAAAAACTTTCTCCAAATCAGCGGGATCACAAAGGTGCACAAAAGTTAATGATGGCCCCATAAGATGCTCCACATTAAAATATGCCCCATATAATGCTGCACAAAGGTTAATGATGGCCCTAAAAGATGCTCCATACAAAAATATGCCCCATCTAATGCTGCACAAAGGTTAATGATGGCCCCATAAGATGCTCCATTTTAAAATATGCCCCATATAATGCTGCTGCGATTAAAAAAAAAAAAAAAAAAAAAAAAAAAAATGACATCCACTCCTCTCGTCGCTGCTCCTCAGTGTCGCCGGCTCTCTGCATCGGAATGGAATGAAGTTATATGTACCCCATAATGAAGCCGCTGACAAATCCATTTCAGCCTCAAAAAGCAAGTAGTCATACTGCTACATTAATGAAAAAGTATTATTGCTCCTGAAATGTGACGATGGGGAAAAAGAAGGGGAAAAAATGGTTTGTCCTAAAATCCCCCAAATAAGCAAGCCCTTTATGGGGATTATAGGGAACCATTAATATTTGTATAGGGTCTTGGAAGGAAATTCAGGACATGTTTAGCATGAGTAAGCACTCTTGCTCCATATGCATTTATTACTTGTAGGCCTCAATCACACGTTCAGTCAGTGTTGTTTTTTTTCATGAGTACAACACATACTTATTTTAATCTGTGGTGCATTTGACATGTCCATGTTAGCTTTCATGGACTGTCTGCAAAACTCAGACATTTCTGTTGTTGTGTTTTTTTGTTGTTTTTTTTTTAATCTGGGCAGCACGGATGAAAAGTGCTATGCGTCCGTGCTAATTTTTTTTTGTTTTTTTTGTGCCAGTTTTGTTCAGTCTCCATGTTTGATGACTTTTGAATGTTTTTGTAGGTTTACATTTTAATATTATAATGTCTTATTTATAGGGTCGTAGCAGCAGCTTTCCTGGAAGACGGCGACCCCGTGGAGGTAGCGGTGTTGGTAATAGGGGTAGAGGCAGATCGAGATTAAAGTCTACGACCTCTTCCATTGAGACTTTGCCGGTGAGATTTGATAAATGCCTATACACATACTCAAGCTTTGTTACAAAAGAATCTTCTGGAACGGTCAAGCAGACCCGGATGTCTACTGTTGGGGTGGGAGCATTTTCATGGGAAATAAACCTGATATTTTCAAACCTGCTAGAAATTGTTAGGAAATCTGTCATTTAGGCAAAAATGTAGAGCTGAAAATAATACCTTACCTAAGACCCACAAAAATAAGGGGAGATATGTGGAATACAAATTGTGGTAAGCACATCATGATTTCATTAAAGGGGTTGTCCACTACTAGGACAACCCCTTCTTAAATAAATGTTCGGCCCCTATAAAATAATAAAGCCTATACTTGCCTCCTGTGCCAGCTTCCGTTCCACCGGTGTTGGTGCTCTTGGTCCCGGGGCTGTGATGCGATGGAATGACACATGATGCCAGCGCCTAATCAGCGCTGGCGTCACTGTCTCCGCCTTCGGACAAACTGAACATGAGAAGGAAGTCCGGAATCGGCTGCAGCCCAGGCTTCCTCTTCATGTTCAGTTTGTACAAAGGCGGAGACAGTAACGCCAGCGCTGATTAGGCTTCACTTGTCACAGCACCTCATCACAGCCCTGGGGAGCTGGGGGCTGACACTAAGAGATTGAGAAGAAAAGTTTTAAAATTTGCAAAATATTGGAAAATGTCAAATATTAGATATTTTTTCATAAACCCAAAGCATATCCTCTTAAAGCGAACCTGTCGCCAGGATAAATGCTGTTAATCTGCAGGTTGATGGCGTTCCTAACCTTCAGCTCTCATTCAGCCAAGTGCTGCGGGGACATAATGAACTTTGTCCTCCCTGCAGTCACCGCTCTGAGTATAACCGTGCCCATGGCCCTGCATTGGGGCTGGCTGTCAGTCAGGTCTGGCTGTCAGTCAGGGCAGGGGTCGCGGTTATACTCAGAGCGGTGACTGAACCAATGCCGCCTCCATGACTAAAACCGGAATACCACAGGAGGAATAAAGTTCATTTTCTCCCTGCAGTGTTTGACTAAGTGCGAGCACCGGGCAGGTTTATAGCTCTATTAACCAGCAAATTTTTTCCATATCTGCAGGTTAAGGCCAGTGTCACACTTGCAAGTGCAATGCGAGAAACTCGCTCCTCAATACCCCGCACGGCCGCCGCCACTCGGGACCGGAGCGTTCAGCCTCATAGAAATGCATGCAGCCGCACATTCCGGTCCGAGTGCCGGGTATTGATGCGAGAGACCCCCGGCCTAATACCTTTTTTTTTTTTCTGATGACCCTTTAAATTTACCACCATCATAAAGAACAATGTGTCATGAAATAAAATTCATGAAGTGAGACAGATCAGATTATTTTTGGAGAAAAAAAAGTGGATTTCCACGCTGCTGACGAATGGTGAAGGTCCAGGATACACAGACGTATTGCGCCTTTATTATTGACGTTTTTCGAAGTTTACACAATTCTTCCTCAGGACAAAACCACACGGAAATCCATGTTTTTTTTTGTTTTTTTTTTAAATCTCTAAAAATCCTCCAATTGGTCTGATGACCTGTGGCTCTGCAGCAGCTCAGTAATTATGCTTTGAAAACTGCTGTGTACACAGCCTTACCAGGTTAGCATAACCTTTACCGTTTTTTTTATATATTTCTACTTTTTATACCGGATAAGATCCTATTGCGCTTTATTTGCTCCTGTGCACAGGTCCGATTGTACAAATGGCGCTTGTGGCTGAAATGCAGCCTGCTTCTTAGCATTATGTGGCATTTCTCCTGTAAATGTGCTCCCTGTATTGTCAGATGTTAGATGCTGAATGCTCTCCAGGGAAAGAGGAGGAGGAAGAGGAGGACGATACCATGCAGAACACAGTGGTGCTCTTCTCCAACACAGACAAATTTGTGCTCATGCAGGTAAGGCGTCTTACAGGGTCTTTTGTCCCTTTTCCGTCAATATTCGATTTCGATGGCTTTTTATTTTTTGCCTTTTAGGATATGTGTGTTGTTTGTGGCAGCTTTGGACGTGGGTCAGAGGGGCATCTTCTCGCTTGTTCCCAGTGCTCCCAGTGCTATCACCCGTATTGTGTAAACAGCAAGGTACGTGTTCTCTTTTCTCCCTGTATAATCTCCTTTTTTTTCTCTTCTCCCCCCCCCCCCTTCCCTGTACCTGAAATTGATATCTAATATATAAAGCTGAATGTGTGTGTGTGTGTATGTATGTATGTATGTCCGGGATTGGCATCTGAACCGTAGCAGCTACAGCCACAAAATTTTGCACAGTCACACGTCTGGACCCCGAGAGCGTCATAGGCTATGTTGTGAGGTGAAATTTTAACCCCGCGCTTTCCAATTCACCAAACAATTTTGCCCCTATCTACATAATGGGGAAAAAGTGAAAGGAAAAGTGTTGGAGGCGTCGCAGCTACAGGCACAAAATTTTGCACAGTCACACGTCTGGACCCTGAGAGCGTCAAAGCTATATTGTGAGGTGAAATTTTAACCCCGCGCTTTCCAAGTCACCAAACAATTTTGCCCCTATCTACATAATGGGGAAAAAATGAAAGGAAAAGTGTTGGAGGCAAATTAACAGCTGCCAGATGTGAACAAGGGGGACTTAAAGAATGACAGCGATGGCACCAAAGAGTATATACTGTACAGTTGCTAAGGTGGGGCCCCAACATGGGATAATCACACCACCACGGGGATATGAACACACACACAAAATGCGCCACACACTACCACGTGCTCGAACACATATACCACCCTCAGTGCACATTTCACCACACATACACCAACCTCGCCACATAAAAGTAGAAACACAAAAGTCGCCGCTCAAAACTCGCCACGCGCAAAACTCTCCACATGCAAAACTCGCCACACGTGCAAAACTCGCCACACGCAAAACTTGCACACGCAGAAAAATTGCCACACGCAGAAAAATTGCCACATGCACAAAAGTTGCAACACATGCAAAAGTTGCCTCACACAAAACTTGCACATACTCAAAAGGCACCACACATAAAACTCGCCACGCGCAAAACTCGCCATGCGCAAAACTTGCTGCACACAACTTGCTACACTAACCTGTCACATGCAACTCGACACACAAAAAGTTGCTACACGCATGTCGCCACACAAAACTCATCTCACAAAAGTCCCTACATGCATGTCGCCACACGCAACTCAACACACACAACTTGACACACGAAACTCGCCCTAAAACACACACAAGTCTGGTATCCTTCAAAAATAAAAATCTGATTAATAAGCAGACAAACTACAAGAGCAACAAATGTACCATATAGGAATCCGGCAGCTGTCAGTCACATGACCAGTCTATTATGTGTATGTGTGAGCTAATATATACTGCCAGGGGGTGGGCTTACTGTTGGCTGGGGATTTATCAGGCTGCCATTTTAGCTTACAAATACTGAGGTAAAAATACTGACCAAATAACGTGTGAACGAGGGCTAATACAGGAGGAGATGGCATACAGCTATATACTATATACAGGAGATGACACACAGGTATATACTATTTACAGGGGAGATGACACACAGGTATATACTATATACAGGAGGAGATGACACACAGATATATACTATATACAGGAGAGATGACACACAGGTATATACTATATAGAGGAGGAGATGACATACAGGTACATACTACATACAGGAGGAGATGACATACAGGTATATACTATATACAGGAGGAGATGACACACAGGTATATACTATATACAGGAGCAGATTACCTACAGGTATATAGTATATACAGGAGGAGATGACACAGGTATATGCTATGTATAGGAGGAGATGACATACAGGTATATACTATATACAGGAGATGACACACAGATATATACTATATATAGGTGAGATGACACACAGGTATATACTATATACAGGAGATTACATACAGGTATATCTAATATATAAAGCTGAATGTGTGTATGTATGTATGTGTGTATGTCCGGGATTGGCATCTGTACCGTCGCAGCTACAGCCACAAAATTTTGCACAGTCACACGTCTGGACCCCGAGAGCGTCATAGGCTATGTTGTGAGGTGAAATTTTAACCCCGCGCGTTCCAATTCACCAAACAATTTTGCTCCTATCTACATAATGGGGAAAAAGTGAAGGGAAAAGTGTTGGAGGAAAATTGACAGCTGCCAGATGTGAACAATGAGGACTTAAAGAATGAGAGCGATGGCGACAAAGAGTATATACCGTACAGTTGCTAAGGTGGGGCCCCGACATGGGATACTCACCACACACGGGGATATGAACACAAACACAAAATGCGCCACACACTACCACGTGCTTGAACACATATACCACCCTCAGCACACATTTCACCACACACACACACCAACCTCGCCACATAAAAGTCGAAACACAAAAGTCATCACTCAAAACTCGCTACATGCAAAACTCGCCATATGCAAAACTAGGCTCACGCAAAACTCGCCACACGTGCAAAACTCACCTCATGGAAAACTCACCTCATGCAAAACTTGCACACACAGAAAAATTGCCACATGTACAAAAGTTGCACCACATGCAAAAGTTGCCTCACACAAAACTTGCACATACTCAAAATGCACCACACATAAAACTCGCCACGCGCAAAACTCGCCATGCACAAATCTTGCTGCACACAACTTGCTACACTAACCTGTCACATGCAACTCAACACACAAAATGTTGCTACACGCATGTCGCCACACAAAACTCATCTCACAAAAGTCGCTACATGCATGTCGCCACACGCAACTCAACACACACAACTTGACACATAAAACTCGCCCTAAAACACACACAAGTCTGGTATTGTCCTTCAAAAATAAAAATCTGATTAATAAGCAAACTACAAGAGCAACAAATGTACCATATAGGAAATACGGCAGCTGTCAGTCACATGACCTGTCTATTATGTGTATGTGTGAGCTAATATATACTGCCAGGGGGGAGGGCTTCCTGTTGGCTGGGGATTTATCAGGCTGCCAATAGCAACCAATCACAGCTCAGCTTCTATTTTGCTACAGTTAATTAACCTGAGCTCTGATTGGTTAATATAGGCAACAAAGACATTCTCAGTATAACAAAGCTAATATATGTTGTGAAATGCTTCTATTTGCTTAGTTTTTGCCTTTTAATAATTACATTTCTATCTATTTGTTTTGTGGTTTTTGTGTGCAGAATAAATTTTTGTTAACACATTCTATTTTGCTAACAGCAGTCATTAACCCGGGCGAAGCCGGGTAGTACAGCTAGTAGAAAAATAAAACTGCTATATTTTTTTTTTTTTCCTCCTTCCTATGTGCCTGTATATCCAGATTACAAAGGTGATGCTGCTGAAAGGCTGGCGATGCGTGGAGTGCATTGTCTGTGAGGTGTGTGGGAAGGCCACGGACCCGTCCCGCTTGCTGCTCTGTGATGACTGTGACATCAGTTACCACACATACTGCCTCGACCCTCCCCTGCACACTGTACCGAAGGGAGGCTGGAAATGCAAATGGTGAGTAATGCCTTGAAGAATAATCACTTGTATAATTTACAATAGCAGAAGTCCGTTTTGTCCACCTTCATAACCTGTTTGGCTTTGTTCTTCATTTTAAAAGGGTTGTTTGATCTAAATCGATAAGTCTGCAGTCGCTCTGTGACTGCAGACTTGTGAATCCCCCCACCCCCCCCCCCCCCCCCCCCCGGCGGGTTCGTATGAGTTATGCATACTCCTGGCCAATACAAGTGTATGAAGCGAGGCTGTGCCCGAGAATATGCATAACTCCTACGTACCCGCCGGGGTGTTTATCTGTTCCCCTGGTTCCTGCTATAAATGTATGGCTAGGCTAGGGGTATGTTACTGCACACTGGGGAGCTGCCTGTGCAGGGAAAATGGCGTCACCCTGTAGTCAATTTTTACACGGTTGCAGGAAAAATAACAGGGTAGCATCACAGCAGAGTTCTGATGTCAAGAATGGTGACCGTTCCTCTTTACAGGGAATATGTTAGCAGGTTTTCGCTATGTTGTCTGAGAGCAGCATTATGTCGGCACAGAGCCCCTGATTCCAGTGATGTCACTTGCGGGGCTGTTTCTGGGCTGTAGATCTATCAGTTGTGAAGCACACACCCAATAGCACTGTATTGTGATACATGCAAAGACGGCTCTCATTTTTAGCATTGAGTTATTTCTCCCCCTTCTGAGTGTCTTTCATACATTCTAGAATATAACAATAGGTTAATCAGCCTCTTATGAAATTGGTTGTGCTGTGACTTCAATATATGTAATGTTCTAAAAACCAGACACTCCTCAATTAGACCGAATTTACAGAGTATCTCCAACCCCTAGTGTTCTCCACAAAATGGGAATTAGGCCCGGTTCACGGTGTCCTAGATGTGGCAGTGATAAAGCCCATGTAATGCACATGCTGTGGGAATACACCAGACTTGGAGTATTTTGGAAAGAAGTGGTATCTCTGATGGAATGGATCTCTTACATAAAAGCTTGGTTCCATCCACAAGTGTGAATTTTGAGTATGCAAGTAGAGGCGATGGACTGCGGGTCCCCAATTATGATAGGTATGCTTCGTATTTTATTCTAAGCTCACAAATGACTTGCATTACACTGGTTAGATTCCAGTCCCACTGCTACTGCAGAATTAATATAATACGACTTGAAAAATCAGTGCATCAAAAAATGAAATTCAGTACACAAATGCAATTTTTTGGGGGGAATAATGGTTGAACACTCTGGGGTTGCCCCTCTAGTATTTTAGTAAAAGAACGGATGATGCAGATGATTTCAGCGCTTTTATGATGTATCCAAATGAAAGCTGATACAGGTTGCATTTGGGTTTTTTGAGTTGGAGGGAAAGGAAATTGCCTAAAAATAGAAAATACTGTTATTTAGTATTTTGAGTTTGACGATACGCTCAACTCAGTGTTTACATTAGAAAAATTCAAGTTTCAATTTGTATTATATGGATAGTTCCTTAAGTATTACTGTATCTCTTACTACGGTATGTGCACACTATCGGTAAATCCCATGCCCACTATGTGTCCAGGGACGCCTGTGGTTCACCTGCAGACACACATGCGACACATCTTTCTAGACCACAGCATGTAGACGTGAGCTTCCGCAAGATAAATGTCACCTGTGCAATATATTGGACGCGGTGATTCCGCACCGTTCAGTGATCACATACGGATTGACCTGCGTTTAATAGCCGGCCGCGCTTTGGATGTAGCGGACATGTGCTGCTTCCAAAGCGCTGCTAATTCCTGAACATGTGCACCTACCCTTAGTGTTTGTATTTGTTACACTTTGGAACATGGATTGAAGTCTGTTTTTAAGAAAAATGATCTGATTTAAAAACAAAAAAACAAACCAAAACAGACTTCCTCTTCTGGAAAGAGGCAGTCCAGGTTCCAAGGAGAGCAGTTAGAGGTTGTCCATTACTTTAACATTGATGGCCTATCCTTAGGATAGGTCATCAATGTCTGATCGGTGGGGATGTAACATTCAGCACCCCTGCCGATCAGCTTTTCTCTGTGGCGGTAAGAACTTCTCACCTACAGTGCTGCATAGCGAAACTCATTCTGAATAGTGGCCTCTACCAGATACTGCACATCCGCCGCCTATAAATAATAATAATAATAATCTTTATTTATATAGCGCCAACATATTCCGCAGCGCTTTACAGTTTAACAGTTTCAAACACAACAGTCATAGGTAACAACGTTAACAATACAGCCTATTCAAATCATCAGGGTGCAGTACCCTGCCGCGGCCACCATTCCTTCAATGGAGCTGCACTGTGCAGCCCTGTTTCTGGGCAGTTGCGGCCGCCACCAACAATGAGAACCACTCATTGGTGGAGTGCCGAATGTTGCACCCCCACCGATCAGACATGGATTACCTTGATGGTAGGCCATCAATGTTAATGTAGTGGGCGACTCTTTGAATGAACTGAACCAACACAATAGTTTTTTCCACAAAGTTCTGACAGTGAGGCCATGCCTTTTTGCTGTCGTTTCCCCTATAGTGCAGCTCCCCCATAACTGTGACCTGTTTATTACAAGGGTCCAATATAAGCAACCTAATAATCTCATTCAGCACTTAATCATTTTAGAGTTATAAGTCTGAATCATTGACCTAAATTTTTGGGTGCAACACCTGTGCTCCCGAAAAATCACCCCTTTATTGTATGGTTTTCCATGTGACAAAGGAACCTAATGGAATTAAAGCTGTGAAAACAATGGGAATGTCTTGTGCTTGTTGCAGGTGCGTTTGCTGCATGCAGTGTGGCTCCATCAGTCCGGGATTCCACTCCGAATGGCAGAACAATTATACGCACTGCGCCCCTTGTGCCAGCTTGGTCGGCTGCCCTGTTTGCCACCTAAACTATATGGAGGGTGATCTATTGATCCAATGTCAAAACTGTGAGAGGTAAGCAATGCCTGCTGTGTCTTTGTACATCCATCTACAGTGCCCGGTAAGTGACTTTTCTGCCTCTGTAATCAGGTGGTTGCATGCGGTTTGCGAGAATCTGTTCACTGAAGAAGAGGTAGAAGAGGCAGCCGATGAAGGCTTTCACTGTACATCCTGTCAGCCATTCATTATAAAACCAGTTGGTATGTAGAGATCGGAGTTCCGCTCATTGTGCTTTTTATTAGTGTTGCCTGCAGATCCGCATTAAATCCACTTCTTTCCCCCCATACCTGTATTCCACTAGTTCCAGTAATCCTTCCACCAAGTCCAGTTAAGGTGAAAGAACCTGGTGAGTTTGTCGTACTCTTCTTCATTTTTCCTGCCTCCTAGCACTATACCTCCTCAGAAAGAACACTGGTATTTTTGAGATAACGGATTATAATCCTCTGTTTGCAGAGCCTCAGTATTTCCGTTTTGAGGGAGTTTGGTTGACCGATACTGGCATGGCGTTGCTGCGTAGCCTCACATTAGCACCTCTCCAGAAAAAGAAACCTAGGCGGTCCCGACTGAGTACTGGCGGAGAGATTTACTTGGATGGTCCAGAGCATGGCGCATGTGATGACAGGAAGGAAGGGGATGGCGAGTGTGATGAACAGAAAGCAGACGGTGAGCCCTGTAAGCAGAAATGTGCGGCCTGCACACTCATTCTCTGTGCTTGCTTTTGGTCTTGTGAATGTGTCCATTCTCATAAGGCATTTATTTCTGATTTTTATTAGGTAGTAATAATGAACTCATGGAGTGTGAGATTAAGTTAGAACCCCCTGGCACACCTGAGCGTGAAGCTGGAGGAGACATGGAGGTCATGAAGGGGGTTGAAGATGCAGATGATGTAAAGAAGAAGAAACGAAAACCATATAGGCCAGGTAGGAAATTACAATGGTTTGTGCTCAAAATACACATTCTTTATTTGATCACTTTTTTTAGTTGCATTAATGGGTCACATATAACATAATTGTTGTTTAGGAATTGGTGGATTTATGATCAGACAGAGAAAAACTCACACACGAACAAGGAAAGGCCACGCAGCATTTTTGGAGGTCTTTCGGGAAAACCCGAGCCAAGATATTCATCCAGATGACCGTGAGTTCTTTCAGGCTCCTATATACAGACACCTTTTTTCTTTTTTTTCCTGTTGTGCATCCTACATTATAGTAGCATAGCTAATAAATAATTCAAGTACACCTTCCACATGTCCCTAAATTTGTATCCATGGGGTAGAAGACTAACCTGACACTTCATTATTCACAGCCCCTCCAGAGGCCCCAGCAGAAGGTGGCCCAGAGCCAGGGACAACTGAGACTGAAGAGAAGAAGAAACGAAGAGGCAGAAAGAAGAGCAAACTTGAGGATATGTTCCCAGCATACCTGCAGGTGAATCACAGTTTACTTAACTGCATAATGTAGATTATTCCAGCTATTATCTAACTTGCTCATACTTTGTAAACCTTCATTAATTAAACCTATTACGGACCAGGGAATGTTTCCTTTTTTGCACCTTGGTTTTTTCCTCATCACCTTCCAACACTTTTCAGTTGACATAGACATATGAGGACTAATTGTAGCACAAATTGTAGTTTTTCATGACCCCATTCATGTTGCCATATAATGTACTATAAAACAGGGAAAAAATTCCAAGTTGGATGAAATGATGGGGAAAAAAATGTTCCGCTTTTTTGGGGTTTCGCGATTTACGGAGTTCATTGTGCAGTAAAAATGACCTGGAATTATAAAATTACCAGGTCAGTGCAATTACGGTGATGCCAGAATTGCATTTTATTTTTTCTTTGGTCCTTTCGTGATTATAAGTGATTAAAGCTGGACTTTTCGGTTACTCACTGTAAAATCTGTTTCTTGGAGCCTTCATTGAGCTACACATGAAACCGTGGGTGTATGATGCTGCCACTAAGAGGGTGACACTGAGCACAAAAAAACTAGCACCTCCACAGCAGTCTACACCCCACCGACTGACACCAAGTTAATTAGTGAGTAGTTAAGTTAGTTTTTCAAAATTTGGTTCTGATTATGATCAACGGCGAACATTTTTATGCCAATATTCGCCGAACACAGCCGAACGTCATTGGAGTCAATGGGTGTAGAATTGAAGAAGTTCGGAACCGATCATCAAACATAAATTTGGCACGAATATGGAAAATTCAGATTCGGTGACAGATTCTGAACATATTCGCTCAACTCTTAGTGAGAAAGCAGTAGTAGAAGCAACATGTAAAGGAGCAATATACAAAAGAAATTTCAATACCAAACTGAAACAATACAGTTGTAAAACATGGGAGGGTGCTGTGTCCCCCAATGAAGGCTCTGATAAATAGATTTTACGGTAAGTAACCAAAAATCCTGTTTTCTCGATCGCTTCATTGGGGGACACAGGAAGCCATGGGTTTTCCCAAAGCAATTACTGGGAGGAAAACAGTACAAACTCCATTCAGGTCAGAGAACTAGCCACTGCCACTTGCAAGAGTCTCCTACCTGTTGAGGCTCAGGTATGGTTCCTGTAGAACTTGGCAAATGTGTGAATAGAAGACCATGCTGCCACTTTGCAAAGCTGTAATGCGGATGCCTGATGGCGAATGGCCCAGGAGGCACCCACCGCTCGGGTAGAGTGGACCTTAATCCCAGTGGGTGGCATTCTGTTCTAAACCCGGTACGCCTCCAAGATAGCTGGCCTGATCCAGAGCCTAATTGTAGGCTTGGATGCTGGAAGGCCTTTAAGAGTAACCTCAGGAGCAACAAACGAGAATCTGTCCTCCAGAAGGGAGCGGTCTTGGAAAGGTAAACGCAAATGGCCTGACCAGGTCAAATCTGTCCCGAGAATTCTCCAAGGGGTGAACTGGAGAAGGACAGAAGGAGGGAAGAATGATGTCCTCTTTGAGAAAAGTGGAGACTACCTTGGGAAGAAAGGAGGTAACAGGACTCAAAACTGCCTTTTCCTGATGCCGATGCCAGCTCCGAAACCCGCCTGATAAAAGTAATGGCCACGAGAAAATAACACTTGCCAAGATAGAAGGGACAGGGAGACTACTCTGTGCGATTCAAATGGGGATCTCCTTTGAACTTCCAAAACCAGGTTGAGGTCCCAGGGGTCCTCTGGCGGTCGATACGGAGGCGCCGCATGAGCCAGTCACTGAAGAAAGGTTCAGACTGGAATGAATGAATGAGTTAAACTAGATTATTGAAGAATAGAGAATGCTGAGACTTGGCCCTTCAGGGAGCTGAAGGCAAGCCCTGCATTTAATCCTGCTTGAAGGAAAGCCAGAAGAGAAGGGAGAGAGGAGCGTTGCAGAGGACTAAAGAGCTGGTGAAAAGCGGTGCTAAAGCCCGGTACAGGAAAAAACCACATACCTGCAAACATAATCACCCTTAATAAAGGGTCCCACACACATGCCCCCCCTCTAATACAGAGCCCCACACACATGAACATTAATTAAATAGAAAATCCTGTCAGATTTTTAGGACACTAGAAACGCCTCAGATGAATCCTCTTCTGATTATGGAAACTGGTCAAATGCTCCACTCTGTAGGGCTGAAACTATCTCTGAGATAGGGAAAACCTGGGGGAAAGAAAGTGGGTACATTTTCGTCCCTGGTGATGTCTTCGATGTTGGCAAACTGACGTCAAAACCTCACCGAATTTCGGGATGTCAGTACCTGCTTCTTATATTTTGTACTTTTTATTTTTTTAAGTTCTGTCTATTACACAATTTCCCCCCCCAAATTTGGGAGGGAAATAGGGATGCGTTTTATAGTCCGAAATGTAACTTACCTAGCTCGCATGCGGTGGTGGGGCAGGGCTGCCTCTGCAGGAAGCCGGCAGCGGTCTCCAGCAAAATATTGGCACATACGTAGATTGAGATCTCTGCTAGTCATTGAACCGAGATCCCAATGTGCGGCACAATTTTGATGGAGACCGCTGGAGGTTAATCTGAGCTTGTGCCACCCCAGCACCATTTTGCTGGAGAACGCGGGAACATGAATGAGCACAAGTACCGCCCATGGCAAGGGTGGTGCTAGCGTGAAATTACAGGAGCCTCAAACAAATCGTGATGGCAGGTTGTCATCACGATTTGTATGAGCCTCCTTTTTAAAATTCCACTGCAGGGCCACCTGTCAATTTGGCCCTGCAACTGTTTCAAAACTACAACTCCCATCATGCTTGCACAGGTTGGGGATGATGGGAGCTGTAGTTTTGGTAACATCTGCAGAGTCACACAAGTTGTGCAAGATTGCTGTCCCCATTTAAGAGTGTGGCACAACCTATGGCCCTCCAGCAGCAGACCTCCCTCATAAGTATCAGCATGCATGTTATTAAATACACTGCTCAAAAAAATAAAGAGAACACTAAAAATCAAACATCCTAGATATCACTGAATGAAATATTCAAGTTGTAAATCTTTATTCATTACATAGTGGAATGTGTTGAGAACAATAAAACCTAAAAATGATCAACGTAAATCACAACTAATATCCCACGGAGGTCTGTAGTTGGAATGATGCTCAAAATCAAAGTGGAAAATGAAGTTACAGGCTGATCCAACATCAGTGGAAATGCCTCAAGACCAGGAAATGATGCTCAGTAGTGTGTGTGGCCTCCACGTGCCTGTATTTATCTCCCTACAACGCCTGGGCATGCTCCTGATGAGGCGACAGATGGTCTCCTGAGGGATCTTTTCCCAGACCTGGACTATAGCATCCACCAACTCCTGGACAGTCTGTGGTGCAACGTGATGTTGGTGGATGGTGCAAAACAGGATGACCCAGATGTGTTAAATCAGATTCAGGTCTGGGGAATGGGCGGGCCAGTTCATAGCTTCAATGCCTTCATCTTGCAGGAACTGCTGACACACTCCAGCCACATGAGGTCTGGCATTATCCTGCATTAGAAGGAACCCAGGGCCAACCGCACCAGCATATGGTCTCACAAGGGGTCTGAGGATGTCATCTCGGTACCTAATGGCAGTCAGGCTACCTCTGGCGAGCACATGGAGGTCTGTGCGGCCCTCCAAAGAAATGCCACCCCACACCATTAATGAGCCACTGCCAAACCGGTCATGCTGAAGGATGTTGCAGGCAGCAGATCGATCTCCACAGCGTCTCCAGACTCTGTCACGTCTGTCACATGTGCTCAGTGTGAACCTGCTTTCATCTGTGAAGAGCACAGGGCGCCAGTGGCAAATTTGCCAATTCTGGTGTTCTGTGGCAAATGCGAAGCTTCCTTCATGGTGTTGGGCTGTGAGCACAACCCCCATCTGTGGACGTCGGGCACTCAGACCATCCTCATGGAGTCGGTTTCTAACCGTTTGTGCAGACACATGCATATTTGTGGCCTTCTGGAGGTCATTTTGCAGGGCTCTGGCAGTGCTTTTCCTGTTCCTCCTTGCACAAAGGCTGAGGTAGCGGTCCTGCTTCTGGGTTGTTGCCCTCCTACGGCCCCCTCCACATCTCCTGGTGTACTTGCCTGTCTCCTGGTAGCGCCTCCAGCCTCTGGACACTACACTGACAGACACGGCAAACCTTCTCGCCACAGCTCACATTGATGTGCCATCCTGGATGAGCTGCACTACCTGAGCCACTTTTGTGGGTTGTAGAGTCCCTGTCATGCTACCACGAGTGTGAAAGCACAACCAACATTCAAAAGCTACCAAAACATCAGCCAGAAAGCATTGGCACTGAGATGTGGTCTGTGGTCCCCACCTGCAGAACCACTCCTTTACTGAGTGTGTCTTGGAATAGACAATAGATGGAAATTATTGGCAATTATCATTTGCACAACAACATGTGAAATTGATTGTCAAACAGTGTTGCTTCCTAAGTGGACAGTTTGATTTCACAGAAGTTTGATTTACTTGGAGTTATATTCTGTTGTTTAACCCCTTAACGACCGCCGATACGCCTTTTAACGGCGGCTGCTAAGGGTACTTAAACCACAGCGCCGTTAATTAACGGCGCTGTGGAAAAAGTGAATAGCGCCCCCCAGAGTCGGATTTTCTCTGGGGTCTCTGTTGCCGAGGGTAGCCGAGACCCCAGAGAACATGATTCGGGGGGTTTTTACCGACCCCCGAGTTGCGATCGCCGGTAATTAACCGTTTACCAGCGGTCGCAACAAAACAAAGCAAAAAAAAAACGCGATTTGCCATTTAATTTCTCTGTCCTCCGATGTGATCGCACATCGGAGGACAGAGAAATAGTGTCCCCGATGGCCCCCAATAGCCCCCCAATACTCACCTATCTCCCCCGGTGCTCCTCGTGGCTCCCGATGGGCGCCGCCATCTTTTTTCCGGGAAAAAATGGCGGGCGCAGTGCGCCCGGCACCCGGAAGATCTTTGAGGTCTCGGCTGCCGGGGGTAGCCGAGACCCCAAAGAACATGATCGGGGTCGGTTTTTACCGAACCCTGTTTTGCGATCGCCGGTAATTAACTGTTTACCGGCGACCGCAAAAAAAAAAAAAAAAAAAAAAAGCGATCTGTAATTCTCTGTCCTCTGATGTGATCGCACATCAGAGGACAGAGAAATAGGGGGATTCGGGGACCCTATCATACTCACCCGGTGTCCCCGGGTCCTCCTGCGTCTCCTCTTGCCGGCCGGCTTCTTCCTCTGCAAAGAAAATGGCGGGCGCATGCGCAGTGCGCCCGCCATCTGCTGCCATCGGCCGGGGTGCAGGAGAGACGAGTTGGGGCTAAAATTAGGGCTAGGGTTGGGGTTAGGGCTAGGGTTAGGGCTAGGGTTGGGGCTAAATTTAGGGTTAGGGTTAGGCTACTTTCACACTAGCGTTTTTTGGCTTCCGTCGCAATGCGTAGTTGGAGAAAAAACGCATCCTCCAAAAGTGCTTGCAGGATGCGTTTTTTCTCCATTGACTTGCATTAGCGACACATTGCGACGGATTGCCACACGTCGCATCCGTCGTGCGACGGATGCGTCGTGCTTTGGCGGACCGTCGGCACAAAAAAAACCGCTACATGTAACTTGCGCATGCGCGGCCGGAACTCCGCCCCCGCCTCCCGGCACCTCACAATGGGGCAGCGGATGCTGTTGTGAATTTGGATTCTGGACTCCCCCGGTGGCTACTGGTGGAATTGAACTGGTGTCTTCATCTTCTCTGTTCACCTGTTCCCATCAAGATGTGGGAGTCGCTATATAACCTTGCTGCTCTGTTAGTTGCTTGCCGGTCAACAATGTTATCAGAAGCCTCTCTGTGCTTGTTCCTGCTCCTAGACAACTACTAGATAAGTTGGACTCTTCTCCATGTTTGTTTTTGCATTTTGGTTCCAGTTCACAGCTGTAGTTTCGTTACTGTGTCTGGAAAGCTCTTGTGAACAGGAATTGCCACTCTGGTGTTATGAGTTAATGCCAGAGTTTTAAAGTAATTTCTGGATGGTGTTTTGATTAGGGTTTTCAGCTGACCATGAAAGTGTCCTTTCTGTCTTCTGCTATGTAGTAAGTGGACCTCAAATTTGCTAAACCTATTTTCATACTACGTTTGTTATTTCATCTTAATTCACCGCCAATACATGTGGGGGGCCTCTGTCTCCTTTTGGGGTATTTCTCTAGAGGTGAGCTAGGACTAATATTTTCCTCTGCTAGCATTATTTGGTCCTCCGGCTGGTGCTGGGCATCTGGAATCAACGTGGGCATGCTACCCGGCCGCTGCTAGTTGTGTGTTAGGTTTAGTTCATGGTCAGCTCAGTTCCCATCTTCCAAGAGCTAGTTCCTATATATGCTTATGCTATGATCTCTTGCCATTGAGATCATGACAGTTTGACCGGCCCACTAAAGGGTTAAAATCCTTGGCTGAGAAAGGAGAGAAATAAGTAGTCTGCTGAAATTTTTTTTTTTTTTTTCTCTCCTTTGAATGGCTCTGTGTCCACCTGTTTGTAATGGATCTTCAGAGTGTAACTGCAGGTTTGAATAATCTCGCCACGAAGGTACAAAATTTGCAAGATTTTGTTTGTCATGCACCTGTATCTGAGCCGAGAATTCCTTTGCCGGAATTTTTCTCGGGGAATAGATCTGGGTTTCAGAATTTTCGAAATAATTGCAAATTATTTTTGTCCCTGAAATCTCGCTCTGCCGGAGACCCTGCACAGCAGGTCAGGATTGTGATTTCCTTGCTCCGGGGCGACCCTCAAGACTGGGCTTTTTCATTGACACCAGGGGATCCTGCGTTGCTCAATGTGGATGCGTTTTTTCTGGCCTTGGGGTTGCTTTATGACGAACCTCATTTGGAGCTTCAGGCAGAAAAAACTTTGATGTCCCTATCTCAGGGGCAAGATGAAGCGGAAATTTACTGCCAAAGATTCCGTAAATGGTCTGTGCTTACTCAGTGGAATGAGTGCGCCCTGGCGGCTACTTTCAGAGAGGGTCTCTCTGATGCCATTAAGGATGTTATGGTGGGGTTCCCTGTGCCTGCGGGTCTGAATGAGTCCATGACAATGGCTATTCAGATCGATAGGCGTTTGCGGGAGCGCAAACCAGTGCACCATCTGGCGGTGTCCACTGAGAAATCGCCAGAGAGTATGCAGTGTGATAGAATTCTGTCCCGAAGCGAGCGGCAGAATTTTAGACGGAAAAATGGGTTGTGTTTCTATTGTGGTGATTCTACTCATGTTATATCAGCATGCTCTAAGCGCACTAAAAAACTTGGTAAATCTGTTTCCATTTGCACCTTACCGTCTAAGTTTATTCTATCTGTGACCCTGATTTGCTCTTTGTCATCTATTACCACGGACGCCTATGTCGACTCTGGCGCCGCTTTGAGTCTTATGGATTGGTCCTTTGCCAAACGCTGTGGGTATGATTTAGAGCCTTTGGAGACTCCTATTCCTCTGAAGGGGATTGACTCCACCCCATTGGCTAATAATAAACCACAATACTGGACACAAGTAACTATGCGTATTAATCCGGGTCACCAGGAGATTATTCGCTTTCTGGTGCTGTATAATCTACATGATGATTTGGTGCTAGGATTGCCTTGGCTGCAATCTCACAACCCAGTCCTCGACTGGAGAGCTATGTCTGTGTTGAGCTGGGGATGTAAGGGGGCTCATGGGGATGTACCTGTGGTTTCCATTTCATCATCTATTCCCTCTGAAATTCCTGAGTTCCTGTCTGACTATCGTGACGTCTTTGAAGAATCCAAGCTTGGTTCGTTACCTCCGCACCGAGAGTGCGATTGTGCCATAGATTTAATCCCGGGTAGTAAATACCCAAAGGGTCGTTTATTTAATCTGTCTGTGCCTGAACATGCTGCTATGCGAGAATATATAAAGGAGTCCTTGGAAAAGGGACATATTCGTCCATCGTCATCTCCCTTAGGAGCCGGTTTTTTCTTTGTGTCAAAAAAAGACGGCTCTTTGAGACCATGTATTGATTATCGGCTTTTGAATAAAATCACTGTTAAATATCAATACCCATTGCCGTTGCTGACTGATTTGTTTGCTCGCATAAAGGGGGCCAAGTGGTTCTCTAAGATTGACCTTCGTGGGGCGTATAATTTGGTGCGAATCAGGCAGGGGGATGAGTGGAAAACCGCATTTAATACGCCCGAGGGCCACTTTGAGTATTTAGTGATGCCTTTTGGTCTTTCTAATGCTCCGTCAGTTTTCCAGTCCTTTATGCATGATGTTTTTCGCGATTATTTGGATAAATTTATGATTGTGTATCTGGATGATATTCTGATTTTTTCGGATGACTGGGACTCTCATGTCCAGCAAGTCAGGAGGGTTTTTCAGGTTTTGCGGTCTAATTCTTTGTGTGTGAAGGGTTCTAAGTGTGTTTTTGGGGTACAGAGGATTTCCTTTTTGGGATATATTTTTTCCCCCTCTTCCATTGAAATGGATCCTGTCAAGGTTCAAGCTATTTGTGATTGGACGCAGCCCTCTTCTCTTAAGAGTCTTCAGAAATTTTTGGGCTTTGCTAACTTTTATCGTCGATTTATTGCTGGTTTTTCGGATATTGCTAAGCCATTGACCGATTTGACTAAGAAGGGTGCTGATGTTGCTGATTGGTCCCCTGATGCTGTGGAGGCCTTTCGGGAGCTTAAGCGCCGTTTTTCCTCTGCCCCTGTGTTGCGTCAGCCTGATGTTGCTCTACCTTTTCAGGTTGAGGTCGACGCTTCTGAGATCGGAGCTGGGGCAGTGTTGTCGCAGAAAAGTTCTGACTGCTCCGTGATGAGGCCTTGTGCCTTCTTTTCCCGTAAATTTTCGCCCGCTGAGCGGAATTATGATGTTGGGAATCGGGAGCTTTTGGCCATGAAGTGGGCTTTTGAGGAGTGGCGCCATTGGCTTGAGGGGGCCAGACATCAGGTGGTGGTATTGACTGACCACAAAAATTTGATTTATCTTGAGACCGCCAGGCGCCTGAATCCTAGACAGGCGCGCTGGTCATTATTTTTCTCTCGGTTTAATTTTGTGGTGTCATACCTACCGGGTTCTAAGAATGTTAAGGCGGATGCCCTTTCTAGGAGTTTTGAGCCTGACTCACCTGGTAACTCTGAGCCCACAGGTATCCTTAAGGATGGAGTGGTATTGTCAGCCGTTTCTCCAGACCTGCGGCGGGCCTTGCAGGAGTTTCAGGCGGATAGACCTGATCGTTGCCCACCTGATAAACTGTTTGTTCCTGATGATTGGACCAGTAGAGTCATCTCTGAGGTTCATTCTTCTGCGTTGGCAGGTCATCCTGGCATTTTTGGTACCAGGGATTTGGTGGCAAGGTCCTTCTGGTGGCCTTCCCTGTCACGAGATGTGCGAGGCTTTGTGCAGTCTTGTGACGTTTGTGCTCGGGCCAAGCCTTGTTGTTCTCGGGCTAGTGGATTGTTGTTGCCCTTGCCTATTCCTAAGAGGCCTTGGACGCACATCTCGATGGATTTTATTTCAGATCTGCCTGTTTCTCAGAAGATGTCTGTCATCTGGGTGGTGTGTGACCGTTTCTCTAAGATGGTCCATTTGGTTCCTCTGCCCAAGTTGCCTTCTTCTTCCGAGTTGGTTCCTCTGTTTTTTCAAAATGTTGTTCGTTTGCATGGTATTCCTGAGAATATCGTTTCTGACAGAGGGACCCAATTCGTGTCTAGATTTTGGCGGGCATTCTGTGCTAGGATGGGCATAGATTTATCTTTTTCGTCCGCTTTCCATCCTCAGACGAATGGCCAGACCGAGCGGATTAATCAGACCCTGGAGACATATCTGAGGTGTTTTGTGTCTGCTGACCAGGATGATTGGGTTGCTTTTTTGCCATTGGCGGAGTTCGCTCTCAATAATCGGGCCAGCTCTGCCACTTTGGTGTCCCCGTTTTTCTGTAATTCGGGGTTTCATCCTCGATTTTCCTCTGGTCAGGTGGAATCTTCGGATTGTCCTGGAGTGGATGCTGTGGTGGAGAGATTGCATCAGATCTGGGGGCAGGTGGTGGACAATTTGAGGTTGTCCCAGGAGAAGACTCAGCTTTTTGCCAACCGCCACCGTCGTGTTGGTCCTCGGCTTTGTGTTGGGGATTTGGTGTGGTTGTCTTCTCGTTTTGTCCCTATGAGGGTCTCTTCTCCTAAGTTTAAGCCTCGGTTCATTGGCCCGTATAAGATATTGGAGATTCTTAACCCTGTTTCCTTCCGTTTGGACCTCCCTGCATCCTTTTCTATTCATAACGTTTTTCATCGGTCATTATTGCGCAGGTATGAGGTACCGGTTGTGCCTTCCGTTGAGCCTCCTGCTCCGGTGTTGGTTGAGGGTGAGTTGGAGTACGTTGTGGAGAAAATCTTAGACTCTCGTGTTTCCAGACGGAGACTCCAGTATCTGGTCAAGTGGAAGGGATACGGCCAGGAGGATAATTCTTGGGTGAATGCATCTGATGTTCATGCCTCTGATCTGGTTCGTGCCTTTCATAGGGCCCATCCTGATCGCCCTGGTGGTTCTGGTGAGGGTTCGGTGCCCCCTCCTTGAGGGGGGGGTACTGTTGTGAATTTGGATTCTGGACTCCCCCGGTGGCTACTGGTGGAATTGAACTGGTGTCTTCATCTTCTCTGTTCACCTGTTCCCATCAAGATGTGGGAGTCGCTATATAACCTTGCTGCTCTGTTAGTTGCTTGCCGGTCAACAATGTTATCAGAAGCCTCTCTGTGCTTGTTCCTGCTCCTAGACAACTACTAGATAAGTTGGACTCTTGTCCATGTTTGTTTTTGCATTTTGGTTCCAGTTCACAGCTGTAGTTTCGTTACTGTGTCTGGAAAGCTCTTGTGAACAGGAATTGCCACTCTGGTGTTATGAGTTAATGCCAGAGTTTTAAAGTAATTTCTGGATGGTGTTTTGATTAGGGTTTTCAGCTGACCATGAAAGTGTCCTTTCTGTCTTCTGCTATGTAGTAAGTGGACCTCAAATTTGCTAAACCTATTTTCATACTACGTTTGTTATTTCATCTTAATTCACCGCCAATACATGTGGGGGGCCTCTGTCTCCTTTTGGGGTATTTCTCTAGAGGTGAGCTAGGACTAATATTTTCCTCTGCTAGCATTATTTGGTCCTCCGGCTGGTGCTGGGCATCTGGAATCAACGTGGGCATGCTACCCGGCCGCTGCTAGTTGTGTGTTAGGTTTAGTTCATGGTCAGCTCAGTTCCCATCTTCCAAGAGCTAGTTCCTATATATGCTTAGGCTATGATCTCTTGCCATTGAGATCATGACAGGATGCGTTGAAAAAACAGCATCCTCTGCACCCATTGTGCGGCGCTTACAACGCTAGCGTCGGTACGTCGGCCCGACACACTGCGATGGGCCGATTACAACGCTAGTGTGAAAGTAGCCTTAGGCTTCTTTCACACTTGCGTCGGTACGGGGCAGTCGCAATGCGTCAGCCCGACGTACCGATGCACGTTGTGAAAATTGTGCACAACGTGGGCAGTGGATGCAGTTTTTCAACGCATCTGCTGCCCAGTCTGTCTTGGGGAGGAGGGGGCAGAGTTACGGCCACGCATGCGCGGAAATGGCGGACGCGACGTACAAAAAAAAGGTTACATTGAACTTTTTTTGTGACGACGGTCCGCCAAAACACAACGGATCCAGTGCACGATGGACGCGACGTGTGGCCATCCGTCGGTAATACAAGTCTATGGGCAAAAAAGGCATCCTGTGGGCACATTTGCAGGAGCCGTTTTTTGTCCAAAACGATGGATTGTGACGGATGCCACACGACGCAAGTGTGAAAGTAGCCTTAGGGTTAGGGTTGGGGCTAAAGTTAGGGCTAGGGTTAGGGTTAAATTTAGGGTTACGATTGGGGCTAAAGTTAGGGTTAGGGCTAGGGTTGGGGCTAAAATGAGGGTTAGGGTTGGGGCTAAAGTTAGGGATAGAGTTGGGATTAGGGTTAGGGTTTGGATTAGGGTTGGTATTAGGGTTACGGTTGGGATTAGGGTTACGTTTGGGATTAGGGTTGGGATTAGGGTTAGGGTTGGGATTAGGGTTAAGGTTAGGGTTGGGATTAGGGTTAGGGGTGTATTGGGATTAGGGTTAGGTTTGAGGTTAGGGTTGAGATTAGGGTTAGGGGTGTGTTGGATTTAGGGTTTTGATTAGGGTTATGGTTAGAGTTGAGATTAGGGCTGTTTTGGGGTTAGGGTTGTGATTATCGTTAGGATTGTGATTAGGATTATGGATCGGGTTGAGATTAGGGTTAGGGGTGTGTTGGAGTTAGGGTTGGAGTTAGAGTTGGGGGGTTTCCACTGTTTAGGTACATCAGGGGGTCTCCAAACACGACAGACAATTTTGCGTTAAAAAAGTCAAATGGTGCTCCCTCCCTTCTGAGCTCTGCCGTGCGCCCAAACAGTGGTTTACCCCCACATATGGGGCATCAGCGTACTCGGGATAAATTGGACAACAACTTTTGGGGTCCAATTTCTCCTGTTACCCTTGTGAAAATAAAAACTTGGGGGCTAAAAATCATTTTTGTGGGAAAATTTTTTATTTTTTTATTTTCACTACTCTGCATTATAAACTTCTGTGAAGCACTTGAGCATTCAAAGTTCTCACCACATATCTAGATAAGTTCCTTAGGGGGTCTAGTTTCCAAAATTTGGTCACTTGTGGGGGGTTTCTACTGTTTAGGTACATCAGGGGCTCTGCAAACGCAACATAACACCCACAGACAATTCTATCAGTCTGAATTCCAAAATGGCGCTCCTTCTCTTCCGAGCTCTGCCGTGTGCCCAAACAGTGGTTTACCCCCACATATGGGGTACCAGCATACTCAGGACAAATTGGAGAACAAATATTGGTGTCCAATTTCTCTTGTTACCCTTGTGAAAATAAAAATTTTGGGGCTAAAAAATCTTTTTTGTGGGAAAAAAATATATTTTTTATTTTCACTACTCTGCAGTATAAACTTCTGTGAAGCACTTGGGCATTCAAAGTTCTCACCACATATCTAGATAAGTTCCTTGGGGGGTCTATTTTCCAAAATGGGGTCACTTGTTGGGGATTTCTACTGTTTAGGTACATTAGGGGTCTGCAAACGCAACATAACGCCAGCAGACAATTCTATCAAAGTCTGCTTTCCAAAACGGCGCTCCTTCCCTTCCGAGCTCAGCCATGCGCCCGTTTACCCCCACATATGGGGTACCAGCATACTCAGGACAAATTGGACAACAACTTTTGGGGTCCAATTTCTCTTGTTACCCTTGTGAAAAAAAAACTTGGGGGCTAAAAAATCTTTTTTGTTAAAAAAAATTATTTTTTATTTTCACGACTGCATTATAAACTTCTGTGATGCACTTGGGCATTCTAAGTTCTCACTACACATCTAGATAAGTTCATTGGGGGGTCTAGTTTCCAAAATGGGGTCACTTTTGGGGGGTTTCTACTGTATAGGCACATCAGGGGCTCTCCAAACGCGACATGGCGTCCGATCTCAATTCCAGTCAATTTTGCATTGAAAAGTCAAATGGCGCTCCTTTGCTTCCGAGCTCAGCCATGCGCCCAAACAGTGGTTTACCCCCGCATATGGGGTGTCGGCGTACTCAGGACAAATTGTACAACAGCTTCTGGGGTCCATTTTCTCCTGTTACCCTTGGTAAAATAAAAATTTGGAGGCAAAAATTTGTAGAAAAAATGCGATTTTTTTATTTTCACGGCTCTACGTTATAAACTTCTGTGAAGCACCTGGGGGTTTAAAGTGCTCACCACACATCTAGATAAGTTCCTTAAGGGGTCTAGTTTCCAAAATGGTGTCATTTGTGGGGAGTTCCACTGTTTAGGCACATCAGGGGCTCTCCAAACGCGACATGGCATCCGATCTCAATTCCAGCCAATTCTGCATTGAAACAGTCAAACGGTGCTCCTTCACTTCCAAGCTCTGCGGTGCGCCCAAACAGTGGTTTACCCCCACATATGGGGTATCGACGTACTCAGGAGAAATTGCACAACAACTTTTGTGGTCTAATTTCTCCTGTTACCCTTGTGAAAATAAGAATTTGTGGGCGAAAAAATCATTTTTGTGAAAACAAATGCGATTTTTTATTTTCACGGCTCTACGTTATAAACTTCTGTGAAGCACTTGGGGGTTCAAAGTGCTCACCACACATCTAGATAAGTTCCTTAAGGGGTCTAGTTTCCAAAATGGTGTCACTTGTGGGGGGTTTCCACTGTTTAGGCACATTAGGGGCTCTCCAAACGCGACATGGCGTCCGATCTCAATTCCAGCCAATTCTGCATTGAAACAGTCAAACGGCGCTCCTTCACTTCCAAGCTCTGCGGTGCGCCTAAACAGTGGTTTACCTCCACATATGGGGTATCGGCGTACTCAGGAGAAATTGCACAACAAAATTTGTGGTTAAATTTCTGTTTTTACACTTGTGAAAATTAAAAAAAATGGTTCTGAAGTAAAATGTTTGCAAAAAAAAGTTAAATGTTCATTTTTTTTCTTCCACATTGTTTCAGTTCGTGTGAAGTACGTAAAGGGTTAATAAACTTCTTGAATGTGGTTTTGAGCAGCTTGAGGGGTGCAGTTTTTAGAATGGTGTCACACTTGGTTATTTTCTATCATATAGACCCCTCAAAATGACTTCAAAGGTGATGTGGTCCCTAAAAAAAACATGGTGTTGTAAAAATGAGAAATTGCTGGTCAACTTTTAACCCTTATAACTCCCTAACAAAAAAAAATTTTGTTTCCAAAATTGTGTTGATGTAAAGTGGACATGTGGAAAAGTTATTTATTAACTATTTTTCATGACATATCTCTCTGATTTTAAGGGCATAAAAATACAAAGTTTGAAAATTGCAAAATTTAAAAAATTTTCGCCATATTTCCGTTTTTTTCATAAATAATCGCAAGTAATATCGAAGAAATGTTACCACTAACTTGAAGTACAATATGTCACGAAAAAACAGTCTCAGAATCAGCGGGATCCGATAAAGCGTTCCAAAGTTATAACCTCATAAAGTGACAGTGGTCAGAATTGTAAAAATTGGCTCGGTCATTAAGTACCAAATTGGCTCTGTCACTAAGGGGTTAAGAGCTCCCTTTTTCTTTCTCGCCTCATTGGGGGACACAGGTAACCATGGGTGTATGATGCCGTCACTAGGAGGCTGACACTATGCAAATAAAGTAGTAGTAGCTCCTCCCCCGCTGTATACACCCTCCGACAGGCACCAGGCAACTCAGTTTTTGCTTAGTGTCTGTAGGAGGCGGACCTGGATCTAACCCCAGATCCGTATTTCTTTTACAGGGATTTGTTGTTTATTAATCATTTTCCCTTTCTTTTTCAGATATTTTCTTCAGGGTAACAGGGTGCAGTTTTCTCACCCTGTTTTCCCCACTTTGAGCGGCCGGGAGAGCAGTGCGGTTTCACCCACATCGCACCCTCCCGGACCCGCTGGGCAGGACTTCGTCCCCTGTCACCCATTCGGGTGTTCAGGGTGACGCTTTTCTTGGTGGCCAGTCCTGCCCGTTTCCCCTCCTCATCCCTCTCCTCGGAGAGGGCTGAGAGGAAGACGGTGGTCACTTCCAGTGACCCTCTGCCCCTGGTTAGGGGTCGATGCCGTCTTCTGCGCCGGAGAGTTTGTGGCGCGGGAAGGAGGACTTCTTCCAGGACCCTTTATCTACCAGGGATCCTGATGGTTCCTCATCTTCAGGTAGGGAGTCTTCAATCAACAAAATCAACCACCTCCACCACCCACCCTGCCCGGCAGCGATCTCCTCTTACCAGACCTCCTTCTGATAGGGAAGAGGGCCGCATTGTCAGGCGCCGGGATGCGCTATCTCTGCAGGGAAGGGGAGCAGAAACGCTGGCATTTTTTCCCCCCTCTTTATTTAAACTTGCAGGCGCGCGCGCCCGCCGTTTCTTTCTGTCTCTCCCGGCTTTTTCCTTTTCTTGGCGCTTGAGCGCCCTCTTATGGCGGCCGGGTCGTTTTCAGCGTTATAGGGGGCATTCCTTTCTTTCCACCCTTCAGTGCATGTGCACGCCCACAGCGTCGCACTGTCTCCGCGCTCTTTCTTCTGCTTCCTGCTCCCTGTCAGCGTCTGCTCACCGCGTGGGACACAGGATTTCTCGGGGGAACACAGGCACCTGCGGTTACCGCTGTCCTTCAGCAGGCTCAGCGCTACTACTTACTCCACCTGGCAGTATTTCTCCGTGGACAAGGTAATATCCACCTATGTTCGACCCACCCCGGCCTTTGCCTCTACGGCCATCCTTTACGCCTGCGCTCACTGTAAGAAGAAGTGGGCCTCAGGTCAGCCTTCACCTTTCTGCCCGTCCTGCGTTCCTCCCACCATGTCAGTCCCTCAGGAAGCTCCTAGGTCCCGGGATGAGTGCACCCCCCCTCCCCCGGAGTGGGCTGTTGCTATGTCTCAATCAGTGTCCGACCTGACTAAGGTTTCTCAGTCCCTGGTCCAGGCATTTGAACGTATCCCGCTTCTCTCTAATGCCACCAGTGCCACGAACTCCTCACACGGCGATTCGCTCGCACCTGTCCTAGACCCTCACAGAGGCAGACCGGACAAAAGAGACAGAAAACGGACCTTATCTAGATCCTCTTCCAGTTCCCTGGACGGGATTCCCCTATCTGCCCGTTCCTTTTCCTCGCAGGCGAACGTCGGGTCTGACCTTTCCTCTCAGTCAGAATCTGACTCTGATGCAGATCAGACTTCCGGAACACAGGAGATGGTTGATAGCCTTATTTCAGCTATCATTCAGACGCTTGATCTTAAGGAGGATGAAGCAAGCTCTCAGGACGTCTCAGTTGCGTTTAAACGGATTAAACGTCCCTCTAGGGTTTTTCCTAATCACAGGGAGTTTGACAACACTACCTCTACACACTGGGAAAACCCTGGCAAGCGTTTCCCTGGCAGGAAACGGCTTGACGTGTTATACCCTTTTCACTCCGACCTTCTCGGCATTTGAGGCTTCCGGAGCCTCCCTTTGCCCTAGTTTCGCCTCGTCATGGGTAGCCGGGGCGTTTTGGCCTCTGCTCCTGCTGAGGAACTGTCCGATTCGGCGGATCAGATTTCTATGGCAGGAAAATACCTCATGAATGCCTCCCTTGATGCGGCAGCCTGCTCCACCAGGGCTAACGGCAACATTGTGGCCATTCACCGGATTCTCTGTTTAAAGGCGTGGAACGCTGATCCCGCCTCTAAGAAATCGTTCACCGGCCTGCCCTTCCAGGGTTCCAGACTCTTCGGCATGCAACTAGATCAAATGATCTAAGGCGCTACTGGTGGTAAGAGTACCTCCTTACCCCAGTCCAAGCTGAAGCGTCCCTTCAACAGGAGGGGTCCCCAGTCCTTTCGCCCCTTTCGGTCCTTTACCTCCTCAGGAAATCCAAACCAGGACCGTTCCCCCTCACAAGGGGACCGAAGAAAACCTTCTTTCAGGCCACCACCGCGCTGGAGAGCTAAGAGCCACCCCGCAAAATCATCTGGATCTCGGGGCCACAGGTTTTCTAATAAATGACGGGTCGCCCCCCACCTGGATATCCTTCCAGGGTGGGAGGCCGCCGCCTTCTGTTTTCAGAGGTTTGTCTTTCATTAGTCGACGACGCCTGGGTCAGGGAGATCGTCACATCAGGCTACAAAATAGAATTTTCTTCGCCCCCCAGGAAGTCGTTTCCTCCTCTCTCGCCCTCCCACACAGCCCTCTCATCTCCCAGGGCTTCTCCAGGCCGTCGATTCGATCCTCGCCTCGGGAGTCGTAGTTCCGGTGCCCTTTCGCGAGCGGTTTTCGGGTTTTTACTCAAACCTGTTCGTGGTTCCAAAAAAGGACCGCTCTCTGTCCGATTTTGGATCTCAAGCGATTGAACCACCATCTTCGGATTCGGCACTTCAGAACGGAATCTCTGCGCTCGGTGATCGCGTCCATGGAACCGGGAGAGTTTCTGTGCTCAGTGGACATTCGGGATGCGTACCTTCACGTTCCGATTTGCGTACAGCATCAGAGGTTCCTCTGGTTCGCGGTCCAAGAGTGTCATTACCAGTTCACGGCCCTCACTTTCGGGCTGGCGTCTGCTCCCAGGGTCTTTACGAAGGTCATGGCAGCTGTCATGGCCATTCTGCGTTCAAAAGGGATTCTGGTAATCCCATATCTCGACGACCTCTTGATCAAGGGCTCATCCCGTCGAGATTGCAGCCAGAGCCTCCAGCTTACTCTGGACACGCTGGTTCGCCTCGGCTGGATAATCAACAATCAGAAGTCTTCCTTGATTCCAACCCAGCGTCTGGAGTTCCTAGGCATGGAATTCGACACCTTTCGGGCTCAGGTCTTCCTTCCCAAGGAGAAGTTCCTTTCTCTTCGTCAGGGTGTCAGAGCACTAAAAGGCCCGAACCCTCTGTCCCTCCGTCTCGCCATGAGGGTTCTGGGAAAAATGGTCGCTTCTATGGAAGCGGTCCCCTATGTGCAGTTCCACTCTAGTCCCCTCCAGCTGGCCCTTCTGTCTTCCTGGGACAGGAACCCTCTTTCCCTGGACCGTCCGTTTCGCCTCTCTTCCAAGGTCAAGCAGTCTCTCTCTTGGTTGACTGTCTTCCTCCATTCTGCGCGGGAGGTCATTTCTCCCTCCCCGCTGGCAGGTGATCACCACCGACACCAGTCTTCAAACGGGCCTAGATGCGGGTCTTTCCATTAGCACCTTGAAGGGTCAGATTTCCGCTCTGTCCATTCTTTTTCAAAGAGACCTGGCTTCCTGCCTCAGGTGAGGACCTTCATCCAGGGGGTCGCTCATATAGGTCCCCCTTATCGTTCTCCTGTCGAGCCTTGGGATCTCAACCTCGTCTTAGACGCCCTCCAGCGTGCCCCCTTTGAACCGCTTCAGGACGTTTCCTTCTCGCTTCTATCCTGGAAGGTAGCCTTTTTGGTCGCCATCACTTCCATTAGAAGGGTGTCAGAGCTGGCGGCATTATCCTGTCGTTCTCCTTTCTAGTCCTGCATCAGGACAAGGTGGTTCTTCGTCCGGTTCCTTCTTTTTTACCGAAGGTTGTCTCATCTTTTCACATCAATGAGGACATTGTCCTCCCTTCCTTTTGCCCTTCCCCGGTTCATCCCCTGGAGAAATCTCTTCACAGGTTGGATGTGGTCAGGGCAATCCGAATTTACCTCGCCAGAACTGCCTCTCTTTGTCAGGCCGATCCTCTGTTCGTCGTCTCGGATGGGCGTCGAAAGGGACTCCCCGCCTCCAAGTCCACAATTGCTCGTTGGATCCGTTCGGCGGTTCTGGAGGCATACCGTGTTCAAGACAAACGGCCCCCTTCGGGGGTAAAGGCTCACTCTACGCGGGCTGTGGGAGCTTCCTGGGCAGTTCGTCACCAAGCTTCAGCCTCGCAGGTTTGCAAGGCTGCAACGTGGTCATCCATTCACACCTTTGTCAAATTCTACAAGGTGCATACTCAGGCTTCTGCAGATGCAAGCCTGGGTAGGAGGATACTACAGGCGGCGGTTTCTGACCGGCCAACCTAACTCCTCTTTTTCTGCAGAATACCCGCCCTAGGGACTGCTTTTGGACTTCCCATGGTTACCTGTGTCCCCCAATGAGGTGAGAAAGAAAGAGGGCTTTTTGGTTCTTACAGTAAAATCTCTTTCTTGGAGCCTTCATTGGGGGACACAGCACCCTCCCTTGAAGTTGTACCGTGTTGGCTAACGTGCCGTTGTTGTGGGTTGGTACATAGGTTGAGTTTTAGATTACCTATTCCTACTACTGCATTTGCACCAGCTGAGTTTCCTGGTGCCTGTCGGAGGGAGTATACTGCCGGGGAGGAGCTACTTCTTTATTTGCATAGTGTCAGCCTCCTAGCGACAGCAGCATACACCCATGGTTACCTGTGTCCCCCAATGAAGGCTCCAAGAAAGAGATTTTACGGTAAGAACCAAAAATCCCTCTATTTTTTTGAGCAGTGTATTTTACCACATTTTTTGTTTCAATAATTTTTGGGATATTTTCCTTCTTTAAAACCTAGGTGTGTCATATGGACCAGTGCGTCTTATAGTCTGAAAAATATGGTATATAGTGTAAATCTAGGTATCCTACAAAGCATGGCCTGTGGCTGAGCTTCACAGAAGTCCTTAAATACCAGCATTGGAGGACTGCCATTGTAGCCCATTTAGTATCCCACAATTGCAATTAGAGCCGATTCATAACGGCATCTAAATGGTTAACATCTATTCTAGACAGACTAGCTATTGAACTTGTTCTACTCCCTGGGGTGAGCATTTTTATCGGTACATCTAATTTTGTAGTACAATACTTAAATAAAGCACGGTATGTGCACGATCTGACTTTGGCACCATTTTTTTTTTTTTTTTTTAAGACTGTGAATTTGCATATACAGTGTCTTCAAAGACTCCAGAGATCGCGGTATGCGCATGCGCTGATTCTGCGCTATTTTATTGAAGTAATGTACTATGTTAGCATAGCAGTGCGCACACGCCGGCCATAGTGATAAAAGCGATGGCCGGTGCGAATTCACACAGTTGTTCATTAAAATGGCGCCGTAGTGTGGTATGCACACATACTGACTCCAGCGCCACACTGCGCAGGCTCCGCCCATCCCGACTTCGGACAGGACGACGCGTCCAGCGTTGCATGCAAGATGTAGGCTATGTAATCTAGCTGGCATCAGCCTTGTGTAGAGGGAGCTTCCCAACTGAGCCCCATCCATACTTGCACATCCCTTCCCAGGATGTTAATTCACTTCCTAGTGTGACAAGGGGTTAAATAAATGTTCTCTCTGGTTGTGCATACAAGGAGCAGGAAAGGAACAGGTCCCCATATATTTTCTGAAAGTAGGTGTCCAGCAAGTTAGTCAAACATTAAACCTTCTTGCATTCGAGGGCCATTTTTTTTTTTTTTATAACAAAAATCCCCTTGTGTTTCTGCATGCAGTTCTTCCATTCTTTCTGCTGTCATGTGCAAATTACAACACTCCATTAAGTGAACATACCAACACACATACACGGGCACTGAAGCTACTAAAGTTTTCCATTTGCTTTCTGAGTTTAATTCCCCTTAAATTCACGAAGAGCTTTGATCCTGTTATAATTTAAAAGCCAAGATCTTAGGCTTCATTCAGATGGCGGAAATTTTTCTTAAGCGCCAAGAAACTAATTTTCGTCAGTGATTGGTCAGCATCAGTTTTTATAAAAAAAAAATTACTTCGTATACAAAAGAAAAGCAAAAAAAAACTGGAGGCTTTTCAAGCTTCTTCTGTGAAAGTAACTTTCGATCTGACACCACACCGCATCCTAGTGCTGTCCAATTTTTTTCACGGACTGATTGGCTTGCACTGGTGAGTTTAAATCGTGACTTGGGCCAAAGTCATGTGGACGGCCCGTAGACTATAAAAGGTGCACACAAAAAAAACAAAAAAAAAACACAAAAAGAAACCCACAGATAGAACTCATACGTGAACTGATATGTGAATGAGCCCTTGACTGGTGTGTGTATTTCAAAGCATTCGTTTAGAAAAGTGGTTGTCTGAGGGTCCAACACTTGGAGCTCCCGCTGATCACCAGTGCTTGGGTGATTGTGCTTATTAGTGGAGCTGCACAGCGCTGTCCACTGCATAGTGGCCACAGTGGGGTACTGCAGATCCACTCCTATTTTGAATAGAGGGCGATGTGCAGTCCCCAGCCAGTCACTATGGTGCTGATGACCTATCCTAAGGATGTTCAATGCTTTGATATTGATTGTCTAACACCTTTTATAGCATTGCATTCTTTCCAGTAAATTGCTTAATGTGCTTACGTTCCTTAGGTTTTGTGAATTGAATTATCAACATAACTAAAATTATGGATGATGCAAACAAAGTCAATATTTTTATAAAAAGCATATTTATTTGCAAGTGACAGATTGATAAGTCAGATAATATGAATGGATGACTATTGTAGACTTGGTACTGTTGCACTTTCATGTAGAAAATATTTTTCATAATTCTTTTCTTTTCTTTTAAAATAAAAATTAGATAACATTTTGTCCTCTCGCCGCAGGAAGCATTTTTTGGCAAAGAGTTGATGGAACTCAGCAAGCAGGCCCTTCTTGCTGCTCGTCCTGTACCTCAAAAAGTGAAGACTGTGCAGGGTTTACCATGTCCGGCATCTGGAACTACGCCTGCCCCACAGTTGTCCCAACAAAACACAGGTAACAGGCAACTTCTATTCAAAGTAGTTTTAGACCAGTTTAATTAAAATTGTAATGGCTGGTCGTTAAATGTAAGATTATCGTCTGGTCTATTCTTGGGATCACAAGTCAATGATCGAATATTCCATTTTTTAATTATTGTTGGTCCAGATATAGCGGACACTGCAGACTGCAGCGGCGGTTTTCACTGCACCCCAAGCTGCATCTGGGTTGCTTACTCAATTCCACTAGCTAATTGATTTGCACAATCTGTAACTAGGAGTTGCAAACTACTGATGGAACATCCACTCGCACATCTGCCATTCATGGTAATGTTATAAATGCACCCGGATATGGCTTGTATATGGCACCAGTCACACAGATGTAGTGCGCAGTATCTGGCGTACAACATATTAGTGACCCCCATACAATTAGATCAGGTGGGCTGCCCATTACTATGTAAGTGCACCCCACAAGGACAGCCGCCTCAATTCCCCGAGCCCACACCAAAGGGTCCAACTGCACCCTGCAATGGTAAGTAAGATATATAAAATGCAGGCTATATTTTGTAGTGACCTGTCAGGACTTTATCTTTTTGAAAACTATTCTGGTATTCCTGTCTTGCCGCCATCATGTAAACATAATCATAATGCTAGTGTGTACGGAGCCTTAGTAAACTTCAGTCACTTTTGTGTGTCCCCCCCCCCCCCCCCCCTTTAATAAAGTGATGACTTCGGCCGCCCCTAGTTCCACATTGCCTCATGACGATTCTGACAGCAATGAAACAAGGCTAGAAAACTCAGGTTAGTAACATCAAACCGTTCTATACACTTATTCTATTTGCAGAGGTCATGCATGTCCAATAAAGTAGTAAATTCTTATCTCAAGCATGTTTTTCACCAAATTCTCAGTAATTTCCTCCTTTAACATTTCAATTATTGCTATTCACTGATTTTTTTATTTATTTATTTATTTTTTCTCATTTTAATTGGCAAATTCTTGCCAGAGACCATTGAAAGACCTGCTTGCAGGAATAAATCAGTCACTTGGCCACCACATGTAGTATCTAGCTACTCTGTGCCATCCACATTGTGGATGTTCTTTAGAACCCCCAGTGTACGAAATTCTGCATTGTGCTAAGGAAAGAAGACTGTGCCTGCACATAGCTGGAATCTATGGGGAAAAGTAAAAGACTCCCTCTAATAGTTAACACTACCCTGAAAGCCTCTAGTATACAACAAATGGAATGTTTAAGCATAAAGGTTGTCAGAGCCGGACTCTAGAGATGAGCGAATTTGCTCGGGTCCCTGCTTATTCGGCAAGCTACAGCGCTTACCAGATAAGCTGCAGAGGGAACCCGGATACATGGCGCGCGCCGGCTGATTAGCTGTTCGGCGCCGCAGCAGCATGTGTCACGACACATGCATGGAGATCCCAACAAACAGGCTCTCCATGCATGTGCTGTGACTGTCACACAGCCGCAACACATGCATTTGTGGAGCCAAACAGCTGATCAGCCGGTGTGCTCCATGTATCCGGGTTCCCTCTGCAGCTTATTCGGTAAGCGTTATAACTTGCCAAATAAGCCCTAACCCGATGAGTGTTAGTATGAGCAAATTTTAGGTAAGAAGGGAATAAAAGGTCATCTATGTCCTATTCCACCAGAGATCTAATTTTCAAAGAACTGCCATGACTGAATGCGGATTTTGGCTAGTGCCTGTCTCTCCTTTCCTGTTGCTTGTCTTTTTGAGACGTGAGCATAGTTATTTAACTGCCCTCCCCTCCACGCAGAGGAAGCGTCAGAAACCGAGGCCCTGAGTATTGCTGCTTCTCACCCTGGAGAGAAAATTCTGACGACTCTGCCAGAGGGAGCCCTCGGCTCGGATCTGGAGAAAATCTCCACAGAGGGTTGGTCTCTCACAATAGCCTTCAATTTCCTTCTATTTTGTAATGTGTTCTGTATGCAGTGGTCGATAATTCCTCTGCATCAGGTCTCCCCAAACCTTTCCTCAGCTGTCACCTTTCCTTATGTTGTAATGTTACTCCGCATTGATCACTGCTGTCCAGCAAAGTTTTGTGGTTTTTGTCTGATAACATGTAAGAGTTTCAGATTCTGACATATTTCTTGATTTCTTATCAGTTAAAGCAGGAGTGGGCAATTAATTTTCCCAGTGGGCCACAACAGTGACCATTACTGTGGAGGCCAAACCGATAGGCTGACCTTAATTTTGCTCAATATTAATATTAAAATATTAATTACAATTAATATAAATTATATCGCTTAATGTTGACTATAATTAAGTATGCTGACAACCCCCTATAAACCCTATAAGCCCAGACACCAACTCCCTATATACTGTATGAGCCCCCACATAGCCTCCTGTATACAATGAGCCCCCACATAGCCTCCTGTATACAATGAGCCCCCACATAGCCTCCTATATGAAATATGAGCCCCCACATAGCCTTTCTATATGCAATATGAGCCCCCACATAGCCTCTCTATATGCAATATGAGCCCCCACATAGCCTCTCTATATGCAATATGAGCCCCCAAATAGCCTCTCTATATGCAATATGAGCCTCCACATAGCCTCTCTATATGCAATATGAGCCTCCACATAGCCTCTCTATATGCAATATGAGCCTCCACATAGCCTCTCTATATGCAATATGAGCCTCCACATAGCCTCTCTATATGCAATGAGCCCCCACATAGCCTCTCTATATGCAATATGAGCCCCCACATAGCCTCTCTATATGCAATATGAGCCCCCACATAGCCTCTCTATATGCAATATGAGCCTCCACATAGCCTCTCTATATGCAATATGAGCCTCCACATAGCCTCTCTATATGCAATATGAGCCTCCACATAGCCTCTCTATATGCAATATGAGCCTCCACATAGCCTCTCTATATGCAATATGAGCCTCCACATAGCATCTCTATATGCAATGAGCCCCCACATAGCACCTCTAAATGTAATGAGCTCCCACATAGCCTCTCGCTATAGCCTCTGTGTATGCAATGAGCCCCCACATAGCCTCTCTCTATAGCCTCTGTGTATGCAATGAGCGCCCACATAGCCTCTCTGTATGCAATATGAGCCCCCCACATAGCTTCTCTATATGCTATGAGCCCCCACATAACGACTCTATATGCAATGAACCCCCACATAGCACCTGTATATATAATGAGTCCCCACATAGCCTCTCTGTATACAATGAGCCCCCACATAGCCTCTTTATATGCAGTGAGCGCCCCCACATAGCCTCATTATATGCAATGAGCCCCCACATAGCCTCTCTGTATGCAATGAGCCCCCACATAGCCCCTCTGTATGCAATGAGCCCCCACATAGCCTCTTTATATGCAATGAGCCCCCCATAGCCTCTCTGTATGCAATATAAGCCCCCACATAGCCTCTTTGTATGCAATGAGCCCCCACATAGCCTCTTTGTATGCAATGAGCCCCCACATAGCCTCTCTATATGCAATATGAGCCCCCACATAGCCTCTCTATATACAATATAAGCCCCCACATAGCCTCTCTATATGCAATATGAGCCCCCACATAGCCTCTTCCATACAAATATCCCATACACATGGAAAAAAAAACCACCACATCCTGTCTCCTCTGCACTAAGTCTCAACAGCAGCGCGATGAAATAACGTCATCGTGTCTGCTGTCTCTGGCTGATTGGTGCAAGATGGAGCTGATGGCCCTGTCCTTCACCAATGTATTCACCGCTGTCTACATCCTGAGAATGCAGATTGCAGTGACTGCAAAGCGTATGGACTGCAGGCGAGTGAGTGAGGGCATGGAGCAGCCAATGGGTCACTGTTTCAGCCCTTCAGCTGTCTCTGTGGACCTGACTGGAACAATAGGCAGGCGAGATGTGGGCTGCAGTATTCCCAGGTCTGAGTTAAAGGGACACTTCTGGAGGAAAAAAAGCAACATTTTTATTAAGCTTTCTAATAAAATTATATAATTTTTTTTAATTTAATTTTTTGGAAATGCTAGGACATGAAAGTCAAATAGAAATGTTGTAATTTTTAAGCAATGATTGCAGAAAGCTATTAATCCTGAAAGGAACAGCACAGTAATCTCCATCTACTGCACTGCTGCATGTAACCTCACAATACTACACAGAGGATTGGAATGACTGACAGATCTTCAGGTCTCTTTATAGGCCTAGATAAGGATGGCACGAATGGACGGGGGCAATGGCAAATGCTAAACTTCTGTTGAGTCACACATTTTCCTTTTACAAGTTGAAAAGTATTTTCTCCTGAAAAGATCTCCAAAAAGTAGAAGTCTTTGCATCGTCCTGGTTGGATTACATTTCTATGTGGGCATGACTTGGTTATAAAGTTGAGAGTTGTATAACAAACTACATGGTCAGTGTGAATGAGGTTCTGGGAAAGAGGATGAGGGGAAAGATGGAGAGCACTATCTAAGCGCAGTAAATGAATATTTCTTGTTGAGAAACGTGCAACTTGAATCTTGCTCACCTGGTATGGTTGTGTAAGGAGGCACAACACTGGGAAAAGTTTGCAAACAAGGGTGATTCTTCCACTGGTGTGCTGCCTGTCTGTAATACCATGGAGGTGATTTTCCTTTCCCAGAAAAAAAATTCCTCCACGTGGAGTGTGAAAAAGGATGTTTCAGGGTGCTTCCTTCAGAGGATCTTTAACCCGAATTTGAATAAGAGGGTTATATAGACAAATAACCAAATATATCTGACTTTCAGTTGGATTATACACTGCTTAAAAAAATAAAGGGAACACTAAATCCCACATCCTAGATATCACTGAATGAAATATTTCAGTTGTTCAGTGTTGAGAACAATAAAATATAAAAATGATCAATGTAAATGTAAATCCCATGGAGGTCTGGATTTGGAATTCTCAAAATCAAAGTGGAAAATCACATTACAGGCTGATCCAACTACAGTGGAAATGCCTCAAGACATGGAAATGATGTTCAGTTGTGTGTGTGTGTGTGTGTGTGTGTTGCCTCCACGTGCCTGTATGACCTCCCTACAACATCTGGGCATGCTCCTGATGAGGCGGTGGATGGTCTCCTGAGGGGTCTCCTCCCAGACCTGGACTAAAGCATCTGCCAACTCCTGGACAGTCTGTGGTGCAACGTGACGTTGGTGGATTGTGCGAGACATGATACCCAGATGTGCTCAATCGGATTCAGGTCTGGGGAACAGGGGGGCCAGTCCATAGCTTCAATGCCTTCATCTTGCAGGAACTGCTGACACACTCTAGTCACATGAGGTCTGGCTTTGTCCTGCATTAGAAGGAACCCAGGGCCAACAGCACCAGCATATGGTCCCACAAGGGGTCTGAGGATGTCATCTCGGTACCTAATGGCAGTCGCAGTCAGGCTACCTTTGGCAAGCACATGGAGGGCTGTGCGGCCCTCCAAAGAAATGCCACCCCACACCATTACTGAGCCACTGCCAAACCGGTCATGCTGGAGACGTCATGCTCTCCACGGCGTCTCCAGACTCTGTCATGTCTGTCACATGTGCTCAGTGTGAACCTGATTTCATCTGTGAAGAGCACAGGGCACCAGTGGCGAATTTGCAAATCCTGGTGTTCTGTGGCAAATGCCAATCGTCCTGTACGGTGTTGGGCTGGGAGCACAACCCCCATCTGTGGACGTCAGGCACAGATGTAAACACACACAATTTTGTGTTTTCGTGTGGTCGCCACACACGTCAAATCGCCGCATGCGGACGCATCCACATACAACGCACATCCCTGCTTACCCAATGTTAAAGATAGATACGCAGGGCAGCGCAGGACGCATGGAGAAGTAGGCGGAGCGTAGTTGGGTCTTCAAGGAGGAAGAAGGGAGGAAGTATGCTGCCATCCGCAGCCCTCCTGACCGTAAATGTGAAACCACCCTAAGTGTTTATAAAGGTCCCTTAGACTGTTTCAGTAGGTTCCACAATCATGGGGAAGACTGCTGACTTGACAGATGTCCAGAAGGCAGTCATTGACACACTCCACAAGGAGGGTAAGCCACAACAGGCCGTTGCTAAAGAAGCCGGCCGTTCTGAGTGCTGTATTGAAGCATATTAATGGATAGTTGAGTGGAAGGAAATAGTGTAGTAGAAAAAGGTGCACAAGCAACCGGGATAACTGCAACTTTGAAAGGATTGTGAAGAAACGGCCATTCAAAAATTTGGGGAGATTCACAAGGCGTGGACTGCTGCTGGAGTTATTGCTTCAAGAGCCACCACACACAGATATATCCAGGACATGGGCTACAAGTTTCGCCTTCCTTGTGTCAAGCCACTCATGACCAATAGACAACACAAGAATAGTCTTACCTGAGCCAAGGAGAAAAAAAGAACTAGACTGTTGCTCAATGGTCGAAGGTGTTTTCAGATAAGTAAATTTTGCGTTTCACTTGGAAATCAAGGTCCCAGAGTCTGCAGAAAGAGTGGAGAGGTACACAGTGATGGTTTGGGGAGCCATGTCATCTGCTAGTGTAGGTCCACTCTTTTATCAAGACCAAAGTTAGTGCAGCCGTCTTGGTTTTTTTTTTGCCTTCCTCTGGATCAACATGTTAGGGCATGTTAGGTTAGGCTATGGGTTGAACTAGATGGACTTAAAGTCTTCCTTCAACCTTAATAACTATGTAACTATGTAACCAGGACATTTTAGAGCACTTCATGCTTCCCTCTGCCAACAAGCTTTTTGGAGATGCAAATTTAATTCTCTGGCAGGACATGGCACCAGTCTACACTGCCAAAAGTACCAATACCTGGTTTAAAGAAAAACAGTATCAGGGTAAGTTCACACAGGGTGTTTTTGCTGCGTTTTTTTATGCTAATTTTCAGCTGCTTTTTACAATACCAGCAAAGCCTATGAGATTTCAGAAATCTCATGCACACACATTGGTTTTTTGTTTGATCAGTATTTTGTGCTTTGCTGCGTTTTTTGGACATAGAGCATGTCACTTCTTTCAGCGTTTTTGCTGCGTTTTTTCACCCATTGACTTGAATGGGTGTTGAAAAAAATGCACCAAAAACGCAGGTATCATTATTTGCTGCATTTTTGCTGCTGAAAATCGAAGGACATTAGCATGGACAAAGAGGAAAAAAAAACCGCAACAAATACGCAACAAAAAACGCAAGAAAAATGCACCTAAACCTGCGTTTTGACGCAGCTTCTTTCCTGCCAAGATGATCCGGTTTTGCTGCAGAAAAAAAAGCAGCAAAAACATCCTGTGTGAACTTACCCTCACTGGGCTTGATTGACCAGCAAACTCTCCTGACCTAGAATCTATGGGGTATTGTCGAAAGGAAGATGAGACACCAGACCCAACAATGCAGACGAGCTGAAGGCTGCTATCAAAGCAACCTGGGCTTCCATAACACCTCAGCAGTGCCACAGGCTGATCGCCTCCATGCCATGCCGGAGGCATTGATGCAGTAATTGATGCAAAAGGAGCCCCGACCAAGTATTGAGTGGATTTACTGAACATACATTTCAGTAGGCCAACATTTCGGATTTTAAAATAATTTTTCAAGCTTGTGTTATAAAGGATTCTAATTTACTGAGATAATGATTTTCATTGGCTGTAAGCCATAATCATCAACATTAACAGAAATAAACACTTGAAATAGATCACTCTGTAATGCCTCTATGTAATGAGTTTCACTTTTTTTGTGTTGAAGAACTGTAATTAACTTTTTAAAGGGAACCTGTCACCCCACTCTGGCGTTTTTAATTAAAAGAGCCACCTTGTGCATCACTAATGCTGCATTCTGTGAAGGTGGCTCTTCTTTTTGTGCTCCCTTCCAACGCAGCAATATTAATTTTTATAATTTTCGCGCCATTCCTTTAGTCTGTTCGGGGGGCATGTCTTTTCGCTCGACACAACTGCCTCCCAGCCATCAGTCAGCCCCTCCGGGCGCCACCTCCTCTGTCTTCAGTAACATACCCGGCGCCTGCGCTGTGCTTTTCTTTTGCGGGCATACGCAGTTTGCGCTGCCCTTCGACTCACATCACCTGATGGAATTCATCTTGCGCCTGCGTGTGGCCGAGATCCCGCCCCGCAGTGTGAATAAATCAGAACACACTGAGATTAAGCCAGTTTAATAATGGAAAGGTGTCAATAAGACACCTATCCATTATTAATCCAATAATATGAAAGGGTTAAAAAAATACACACACATTAAGAATAAAGCGAGAAATAATTAAAAAAACACAGGTTTTCCATCTTTATTACACTCCCAATCCAAGCGAAGCAACAATATCCCATACCTGTCTGCTGTACAGTCAAGTCCCATGCTGCAATCCATCTCAAGGGGTTAAATAGTTTACAACAGGGAGCGATGCTAATGCTACTGTCCCAGCTGTAAACCACTGTGTATAATGAATGAAAAGCTGCCTGCGCAGCCTCCCCGCCGGACTGGACGTGAACTCTGTAGTGTGGGAAAGTTTCTGAACTTTCCCACGCTGCCGAGTTCACCTCAAGTCAGGCTGGGCCGCTGCGCAGCCTCAGTGACTACCACTGATGTCACTGAGCATGTGCAGACTCCGACAATAGCAAGGTGACATTAACCCCCCATTACCCCATATGCCACCGCTACAGGGCAGTGGGAAGAGAGAGGCTAAGTGCCAGAATTGGTGCATCTTACACATGCGCCTTTTCTGGGGTGGCTGGGGACAGATATTTTTAGCCGGGGGGTGGTCAATATTTATGGCCCCTTCCTATGCTATGAATATCAGCCCGCAGCTGTCTGCGTAGCCTTTCTGCCTATAAATTATAGGGGGACCCCACTTCATTTTTTGTGGGGGTCCCCCTATTAGAATAGCCAGCAAAGGCTAAATATACAGCTGCGTGCTGATATTCAGAGCCTGGGAATATCCATGGTATTAACCCCTTCCCAGGCTAAAAATATTGGCCCCAGCCGTTGGCTTTCCCTCTCTGGCGAAGAAAATTGTGCTGGAGACCACGCAGTTGTTTTCACTTGTAGGATGGAACTTGTGGAGCCAATAAATAGGCTTCCACATTATTTATTGATGATTTTCTGGGCCGGGATCCATTATATGTCCATTTTGCAAGCTGGAGAGAAACTCGCGCCATACGGATGTCACGCGGATGCTTAGATGCGTGAAAATCGCATCCTCGCATTGCATACGGATCACTGTTCAGGGAACATTTCTGCGATTCTTGTCGGAGAAAAACAGACCTTTTTTTTTTTTTTTTTTTGGAGTAAAAATCCTCTCCGTTAGTTTGTTCTCAGTTTCCTAGGTAATCTGCTCACACTTGCAGACTCCTTGCTAAATTTAGGGCCTGTAAGTACTTCTCTGAAGGTGGCCAGCTAGATTCCGCCAGATTAGTGCCCCTGCACTTCTCCCATGCTGCGGGGGAAACTCTACCTGTGCAAGGAGAACTTTTAGGACCAACAGTGCGATTTATAGTTCGTGCCAGCGGCCTGTAATGCTGCCCCTTCATCCCACCTCTGACATGCAGCTTCTCAGCAAGTCGTCATGGATTTAAATTCAAACCTGATGACTGCTTCATGTTTACAGAATAGTGACTATGTTGCTAATGCACTTGATGTAGCTTTAGACCAGACAACCCCTTTAAATCCATTCATAAATCACAAGTCTGCAGACTTGTGAATCCTCACAATGTGCCACTGTGTGCTGTGAGGATTCTCCAGTATCGGCACTGGCAGCAGCGATCCTGTGACAGAAAGTTTGCCATATGCATGCTCTCTGCCACATTCCAACTAGATGGGCTTGTCTCGCTCAATGCAAGTGTATGGAGTGAGGTCAGAAACAGTCTAGTCAGAATGTGGCCAGGAGTATGCATATGGACCACCACTCCCAGCACTGGAGAATCCTCCCGACTCCCTGCACTGGAGAATCCTCCCGACTCCCTGCACTGGAGAATCCTCCCGACTCCCTGCACTGGAGAATCCTCCCGACTCCCAGCACTGGAGAATCCTCCCGACTCCCAGCACTGGAGAATCCTCCCGACTCCCAGCACTGGAGAATCCTCCCGACTCCCAGCACTGGAGAATCCTCCCGACTCCCAGCACTGGAGAATCCTCCCGACTCCCAGCACTGGAGAATCCTCCCGACTCCCAGCACTGGAGAATCCTCCCGACTCCCAGCACTGGAGAATCCTCCCGACTCCCAGCACTGGAGAATCCTCCCGACTCCCAGCACTGGAGAATCCTCCCGACTCCCAGCACTGGAGAATCCTCCCGACTCCCAGCACTGGAGAATCCTCCCGACTCCCAGCACTGGAGAATCCTCCCGACTCCCAGCACTGGAGAATCCTCCCGACTCCCAGCACTGGAGAATCCTCCCGACTCCCAGCACTGGAGAATCCTCCCGACTCCCTGCACTGGAGAATCCTCCCGACTCCCTGCACTGGAGAATCCTCCCGACTCCCTGCACTGGAGAATCCTCCCGACTCCCTGCACTGGAGAATCCTCCCGACTCCCTGCACTGGAGAATCCTCCCGACTCCCTGCACTGGAGAATCCTCCCGACTCCCTGCACTGGAGAATCCTCCCGACTCCCTGCACTGGAGAATCCTCCCGACTCCCTGCACTGGAGAATCCTCCCGACTCCCTGCACTGGAGAATCCTCCCGACTCCCTGCACTGGAGAATCCTCCCGACTCCCTGCACTGGAGAATCCTCCCGACTCCCTGCACTGGAGAATCCTCCCGACTCCCTGCACTGGAGAATCCTCCCGACTCCCTGCACTGGAGAATCCTCCCGACTCCCTGCACTGGAGAATCCTCCCGACTCCCTGCACTGGAGAATCCTCCCGACTCCCTGCACTGGAGAATCCTCCCGACTCCCTGCACTGGAGAATCCTCCCGACTCCCTGCACTGGAGAATCCTCCCGACTCCCTGCACTGGAGAATCCTCCCGACTCCCTGCACTGGAGAATCCTCCCGACTCCCTGCACTGGAGAATCCTCCCGACTCCCTGCACTGGAGAATCCTCCCGACTCCCTGCACTGGAGAATCCTCCCGACTCCCTGCACTGGAGAATCCTCCCGACTCCCTGCACTGGAGAATCCTCCCGACTCCCTGCACTGGAGAGTCCTCCCGACTCCCTGCACTGGAGAGTCCTCCCGACTCCCTGCACTGGAGAGTCCTCCCGACTCCCTGCACTGGAGAGTCCTCCCGACTCCCTGCACTGGAGAGTCCTCCCGACTCCCTGCACTGGAGAGTCCTCCCGACTCCCTGCACTGGAGAGTCCTCCCGACTCCCTGCACTGGAGAGTCCTCCCGACTCCCTGCACTGGAGAGTCCTCCCGACTCCCTGCACTGGAGAGTCCTCCCGACTCCCTGCACTGGAGAGTCCTCCCGACTCCCTGCACTGGAGAGTCCTCCCGACTCCCTGCACTGGAGAGTCCTCCCGACTCCCTGCACTGGAGAGTCCTCCCGACTCCCTGCACTGGAGAGTCCTCCCGACTCCCTGCACTGGAGAGTCCTCCCGGCTCCCAGCACTGGAGAATCCTCCCGGCACCCAGTGTGCGCATTGATGATTCATAAGGCCGCAGTCACATAGTGACTATAGACTTGTGACTTTAGACCAGATAGCCGTTTTAATGGAGATGAAGAAATTGAAAATACATTGAATATAATCAGAGGAAAGTGTTTTTTTTTTTTTTTTTTTTTGTGTTTTTCTTTAAATGTCTGTCACTCCTGCTATATAAGCATGGACTGATGGTGGACCACAGGGGCATCGGCAAGGGATTTACATATGCAGACAACCCCTTTTTCTTGTCTGTTATATATTGTGTGATCTATCTGAAAAAGCTGCTAAACCAAGATTGATCTATCGGGTCCACTAGCAGGGATGTGAGGGCTTTGTCAAGTTTAGAAGTTAAATGTTTATTGCACCTTTTGTTTAAATCCATATAAAAACTCTGTAGTCATCAGCTCTTCTAGCCCATGTACGTCTCTTCATATAGAAGCACCGTAAATTATAGCATGTGTTTTGCTGAATCTGTCCTATAAAAAGAATTGCTATGATTTTGTTGTGCTCCTTGGTTACTTCCTAAGAATTGGTGTTCAACCATTGTCTTGTTCTGTGGTTCGTACATGGGTGTAAAATGTCAATTCTGTATTTTCGACGGTTGTGTGTATCCCTGGTTGTCTGTTGCTTTCCCTCTTCCCTATGTATTCATGGACTGGGAAAGCAACAAGCCTAACTCTGTTTTGTGACCACAGAGATACCCAAGATGCAGAATACTGACATTCAGGAGCTGCTAAAGGATGTGCTCGGTCCCCCTGATAGTGAACAACCTGTCAGTAGGCCAGCTGGGAGAATGGAGGGTCACATGGCAGCAGGATCAGTAACACAGAGTCCAAGACCCTTTGTTCAAGCCATAGCAGGTCAGTGTTTTTATTCAGTTCATCTGCCTTCAATCTGCGGAACTGGCTTCCCTGACTTACCGAAGTGTGCTAAGAGGATTCGTAGGAGGAGTGTAATGCTTTAGTAACCCTGATCTGGTGTAATATTGTGGGTACTTCAAGGACTTTTCTCCAGAACAGAATCTGCAACATGAAAAGCCCCTCTAATATACCCATCATCACTATTTGTGGTCTCGGACAGAGATGCCATGATCATTCTCTCCTCCTAACGTAGTCAGATGCTCTCAGTACCCTCAGCTCTGTGCTATGCCCGTTCTTTAACCCCATTATATATATTTTGGCATTGATGACTAGTGAATTACTTGATCATAATGCAGAATAAAGATTGTTTCTCCTCTTTCATCCGTAGCCTCGAATATAAGTGAAGTACCGTATATTCTCGCGTATAAGCCGAGATTTTCAGCCCATTTTTTTTAGGCTGAAAGTGCCCCTCTCGGCTTATACTCGAGTCATTCCCAGGAGGTCAGAGGGGGAGCGGCAGCTGTCACATCGTAGTCACCTGCTCCCGGCGCTGTTCCTGCTTCTCCGATGCGATGGTCTCCGGGCGCCGCAGCTCTTCCTGTGTTCAGCGGTCACGTGGTACCGCTCATTAAAGTAATGAATATGGATGCGACTCCACTCACAAGGGGGTGGAGCGCATATTCATTACTTTAATGAGCGGTACCAGTGACCGCTGAACACAGGAACAAGCTGCTGGCCCGGGACGACGGAGAAGCAGGGACCGCGCCGGGAGAGTGAGTATAACGGGGGGGAGGGTGAGCATTGCGCGATATTCACCTGTCCCCGTTCCACCGCCGGGCTCCGTCTTCCGTGTCTTCTGGCTGTGACGTTCAGGTCAGAGGGCGCGATGATGTGGTTAGTGTACGCCCTCTGCCTGAACAGTCAGAGAGCCGGAAGACTGAGCGGTGCACGGCAGTGGAACGGGGACAGGTGAATATCGCAAGTGTCGGGGGCCTGAGCCATGGGTGAGTGTCATTATTTTATTTTAAAAAAATTTTTTTTTTCATCGCAGCAGCATATGGAGCATCTTATGGGGCCATCAACCTTTGTGCAGCATTATATGGGGCATAAGCTATGGAGCATCTTATGGGGTCATCAACCTTTGTGCAGCATTATATGGGGTATAATCTCTGGAGCATCTTATGGGGCCATAAGAGCATGTTTTGTTTTGTTTTTTTAAATTGCAACCTGTCACGTCCTTGGTTTGTTATTAAACTGCCCCCATTGTCTTGTTAGTGATGCACGTTGCATCACTAACATATTTTTCTCAAGCAAAATGTCCCATTATCTCAAAAATCACTTTTTATACTTGAGGGTACGTTCCCACGTTCAGGATTTGCTGCGGTTTTGGCCAGATGTTACCGAATAGTGGAGTGGATAGGCATGTGGATTTTCCCCATATACTTGAAAAAATGAGGAAAATCCACATGTGTAAAAAAAAAAAAAAAGTAACTCCGTGTCCGCTAATTTGCATAATAGGTGCGAACATTCTGCAGCGTGAAAACCGCTGCATATCCTGACTGTTGGAATGTACCTGATGATTGCCCCACATACCTTCTGTTTCAGTCTTAGGCTGCCGTTACACTAGCAGTATTTGTTCAGTATTTTACATCAGTAATTTGTAAGCCAAAACCAGGAGTGGAACAAATAGAGGAAAACTATATAACAGAAGCACGCCACCGCTTCTGCATTTATCACCCACTCCTGGTTTTGGCTTACAAATACTGATGTAAAATACTGACCAAATACTGCTAGTGTGACTGCAGCCTTAGGGGTGGGGATCTCTAGCTTTCCCGTCACAATCATTCAAAAGCCTTTTCTTCAAATACTCCACACCAGTCGCATTGTAATTCCGTATGTCACCGCAATCTCCCGGAGGATCCCGCGCTTTTGCAATGATTGTGTGATTTTTGATTATTCATTGAATGACTTGTGGCATTTTAGGTGTAACCCTTTCATCGAATGTTCAACTGGATCCTTTTTCGCAGTCTGGTTTCCTGGACTCTAGGTAGGTGCAACTGACATTTTTGTTTTCAGTTTTGCTACTGTAACTTCTATGAAAGGGTGTGTGTTGTTTTTTTTTTGTTTGATTTTTAACATTGGGTTTCATTTATTGACTGCAGCTCGAGAAAAACCTTCAAGATGGAAAGGTGATAGATATTATATATATATATATATATATATATAAAAAAAAAAAATACTGAATTGTGTGATGGCAGAGGTGAATTAATTTAGCATGACAGGTTTTAAAGTTATATTTTTCCCTGCCGTAAAGTGAACTGCTACCATACAGATAACTAAATCAAAAGAACTACAGGATGAGTTACTGTCAAAAATGAAACCAAGCACAAACAAGGTATAGGGGGCTGGGAATTAACCTTAATAATAAAGACTTCCCCCATATAATCATACTATAAAGATAGGATCATGTACATTACTCACCAAAAAAATTGAGTAAACTTGAATCACCAAATAAATAAAACATTACATTTTATTGATATACCGTAGTTTAAAAAGCATATAAAAATAGTTCAGAGGACTGCATGAGTAACACAAGTCATAAAGGTCAGGCCAGGGCCCAGGTATTATTATTATTATTATTATTATTATTATTATTATTATAGTGCCATTTTTTCCATGGCGCTTTACATGTGAGGAGGGGTATACATAATAAAATAATACAATAATAATAAATAAAATAATACATAATAAAACAATAATCTTGAACAATACAAGTCACAACTGGTACAGGAGGAGAGAGGACCCTGCCCACGAGGGCTCACAATCTACAAGGGATGGGTGAGGATACAGTAGGTGAGGATAGAGCTGGTCGTGCAGTGGTTTGGTCGAGCGGTGGTTACTGCAGGTTGTAGGCTTGTCGGAAGAGGTAGGTCTTCAGGTTCTTTTTGAAGGTTTCGGTGGTAGGTGAGAGTCTGATATGTTGTGGTAGAAAGTTCCAGAGTTTGGGTGATGCGCGACAGAAATCTTGTATGCGATTGTGGGAAGAGGAGATAAGAGGGGAGTAGAGAAGGAGATCTTGTGAGGATCGGAGGTTGCGTGCAGGAAAGTATCGGGAGACGAGGTCACAGATGTATGGAGGACACAGGTTGTGCATGGCTTTGTATGTCATGGTTAGGGTTTTATACTGGAGTCTCTGGGTAATGGGGAGCTAGTGAAGGGATTGACAGAGGGGAGAGGCTGGGAAATAGCGGGGGGACAGGTGGATTAGTCAGGCAGCTGAGTTTAGACTAGATTGGAAGGGGTGCGAGAGTATTAGAGGGGAGGCCACAGAGCAAGAAGTTACAGTAGTCGAGGCGGGAGATGATGAGGGCATGGACTAGGGTTTTTGCAGATTCTTGGTTTAGGAATGTACGGATCTGTGAAATATTTTTGAGTTGAAGGTGGCAGGAAGTGGAAAGGGCTTGGATATGTGGTTTGAAGGAGATATCAGTGTCAAGGATTAACCCGAGACAGCCATTTGCTGTAATGGATAGGTTCGCTGAGGGGGCAGGTAGAAGCAAGTACTAATGATACGAAATAATGGTACATGGCTACAATGAAAAAATGATAGGGACATTCGTTTGAATAATGTATGTATGTATATATACCGTAATTTATTCAATCTTCTGTCCCCATCATTTTTTCATTGTGGCCATATACCTTTATTTCTTATCATTAGTACTTGGTTCTGCCTGGGCCCTGGCCTGACCTTTGACTTGTGTTACTCATGCGGTCCTCTGAACTATTTTTATATGCTTTTTAAATTACATCAATAAAATTGAATATTTTATTTATTTGGTGATTCAAGTTTACTCAATTTTTTTTTTCTTTTGGTGTTTTAAGGATGGGATTCATTGAAAGGAGGCACTTCTCCCAACAGCTCAGACCATAGTCGGCTGAATTGTTTTGCCCATGATCAGTCAATCCTTCATTTCTGTCTTTATCATTGTATAAGTGATTGGTAACAAAAAAGCGAAGGTGATGGGGTCTGGTGTTTAGGCAGATAATGAATAGCATATGTATTCTATACCTTTCCATTGTCATCAGTTATTAATTCAGTGGAAATTTTATAGGGTTGATCTTAATCTGGTGACATTTACGATACATAGGGACAGGAGTGGTTTGTTCAGTCCTGAGCACTGTGACACTGATGGCTCGTTGACGACGGCATCTACCCCTACTACACCGACCACAGAGGGAGAAACTGATGGCCTTTCCTACAACCAACGGAGCCTGCAACGTTGGGAAAAAGATGAAGAGCTGGGGGAACTCTCTACCATATCACCAGTACTTTACGCAAATAAAAATTTCCCCAATCTTAAGAAAGACTATCCCGGTGAGTCGATGCCGACTTCTGGTTTGCACGCAATTGTAACTGTAGAAAAGTTAGTTTACTTAGTGACTGTACAAAAGAAGCCACTAGATTTTTTTAATCTCGCGCTTAACTACTATCTTGATATTTTAGACTGGTCAAATCGATGCAAGCAGATCATGAAGCTCTGGAGGAAAGTGCCAGCACAAGACAAGACTCCTTATTTAGTAAGTGTTGAATGATTCTTTAAAAACTTGTATTTATTATTCCCCGCTAAATTTTATTTCTTTATCGCTTCATTGGGGGACACAGGTAACTTTGGGTGTATGCTTCTGTTGCTAGGAGGCTGACACTAGGCAAAAAAGGAAAATAGCTCCTCCTCCGCAGTATACACCCACCGACTGGCATCAAGTACCTCAGTTTAAGCCTAGTGTCTGTAGGAGGTAGACCTGGATGTGCTGCCAGATATGAATTTTCCCTTTCATGTTCCCTGTTTGTGTTTATTAACCTTTTCCCTTTGTCTTTCAGGTTCTTCTTAGGGTAACGGTGTAATTTCTCACCCTGTTTTCCTGTACTTATGAGACTGAGAGAGCAATGTGGTGTCACCCACGTCGTCCACTCTCAGGCCCGCAGGCAGGACCTAATCCCCTGTCACCTTTATGGGTGTTTCAGGATGATTCCCGGTGGCTGGTCCTTTGCCTTTACCTCTGAGAGGGCTGGGAGGAAGACGGTGGTCACTAGCGGTGGCCTCCCTCCTTCTTGTAAAGGGCTGATGCCTTTTCTGCACCATCTGGAGACTGTGCGGGAAGGAGGATCCCGGATTCCAGCGACCCTCTTCCCACTGGGGGCACTTGCGGTCACACGCTGTTTTTGTCCAGTGGGAGGCGTCTTTCTCCTCTTCTTTTGAGTGTGGCCACGACCCCCGCCCCTTCCGCAGCACATGTTTTTTCGGCCCGCTTTCTCCGCTCCTGTGACGGAGCTTCTCCTTCCTGGCTGTTCACGCCCCCGGCGTGTCAGCCAATCGGAGGGGGACCTTAATTTTCGCTGGCAGATTGTCCTGGCTGTTTACTCCCCTGGTGTGTCAGCCAATAGGATGCTTGCTTTCTTTATTTGCCCGACGGCAGTTAGCAGTGCTGTTGGACATGTGCTCTGCACACAAGGGGAGGCCCTGCAAAGGGGGGACACAGCTTCCACATTTCTTCCTGCGAGTTGTCGCTGGCATTGGGTAGGCTCTGTTCTTAATGCTCGGGATGAGAACACACCCCTCCCTCCAGATTGGGCTGTTGCCATGTCACAGTCTGTCTCCGACATGACCGAAGTTTCACAGTCCCCGGTTCAAGTCCTCGAACGACTCGCACATTTGTCCAAGCCACTAGTGCTCCGAACGCCTCTCACGGTGATTGGCACGCACTTGATCGCGACCTTCACAGGGACAAATTGGGCACAAGACAAAGGAAGTGGGCTCTTTCAGTTTCTTCCTCCAATTTTCCAGGTCCCTCTGCATCCTCCTGGATGTATTCCTCCCCCCATGCCCCCTCCTCGGAGGCGGCTTTTGGATCTGATGTGGATTCCCAGTCTGAGTCTGATATTGGCCAGACCTCAAAGATGCAGGATATGGTCAATAGCCTTATCTTGGCAATTACCAAAACGCTGAACCTAAAGGAGGACGAGGCACCTGCTCAGGAGCAATCTGTCTCCTTCAAACGGGTAAAACCTCCCTGATTTGCCTAATCACAGGGAATTTGAAGCGATTATGTCCAAGCATTGGGAACACACTGATAAGCTCTTCCCAGGAAGGAAGCGGCTCGATAGTCTTTATCCTTTTAGCCAAGACCTCGTTGGTAAATGGGCAGAATTTCCTAATGTGGATCCGTCGGTCTCTCACCTGTCTTCTGAGACAGTCCGGTCTCTACCGGATCATACATCCCTTAAGGATTCTATGATGGAATCCTTGGCTAAGTCAGCTTTTGAAGCGTCTGGCGCCTCCATCTGTCCCATTTTTGCCTCCACCTGGGTGGCAAAGTCCATATCTGCCTGGGCAAGAATGCTTCGCCAGGGTATCTTAGCGGCAGCTCCTCCGGAAGAGCTGGCAGATTTGGCAGACCAGATTGCTTGCTGGCAAATATCTTTTTGACTGCTTCCTTGGATGCGGCTGGTTGTTCCACCAGGGCTACCAGCAATATCGTTGCTATTCTCCACATTCTCTGGTTGAAAGCGTAGAATGCAGATCCACTGTCAAAAAAAAGTCCCTTACTCCTTCAATCGGTGGAAAAAATTGGTGAACGATATAATTCCATATGAGAATATATTATACAGGAACAGAGGTTGTCTCCAGAAATTTCATAGAATTTGGGAAAGGTGGTGTGACTCACCCTTGACACACACCTAGCCCCTAGTGCCATGATTTCCTCAACCGCGAGATATAATCCTTGAGGTTTCTCTTTTTCAGTGCATGAACGTGATGCTTTATGTGGACTCCGGAATATTTGCTTATTATAACCTGAATTGTTACATACTGAGAACCTTGATAAAGAACCTCTTGGTTGATTGTGCAATGCTGCTGAGAATACATTATGTTTAATGTTCTATTTTACTTGTTTTGTTTGTTTATTTTGTCATTGAATATCACTGATATTGTGCATGACGATTTGATGGATTACTTTGATTTTTCACTGCAATGTCACATGCCTTTTATATTATTTTGTGGAATCTTTCAATAGAGAGTTTAAAAAAAAAAAAAAAAAAGTCCCTTACTGGCCTTGCCTTCCGAGGCTCTAGACTTTTTGGGTCCAAACTGGATCAAATAATCTCCAATGCTGTCAGCAGAAAAAGCACCTCACTTCCCCAGTCCAAGCCTAAATGTCTTTTTAATAAGAAGAGGTCACTTCAATTTCATTCCTTTCGGCCCTTTTCTGCTTCAGGAGCTTACGCCCAGCAGGACCGCTCTTCCACCAAGGGGAAAGAAAGAAGCCATCTTTCAAACCTGCCCCTTACTGGCGTCCAAAGGGTTGCTCCTTCAAGTCTTCAGAGTCCTGCTCCGACAGATTTTCCTCCGCGTGAAGGGTCACCCCCACCCGGGAATCTCCACGGTGGGAGGCCAGCTTCTTCTCTGCCAGGACGCATGGCTGTCGGTGGTCGATGATGCTTGGGTCAGAGAGATAGTTAAGTCCGGTTGCAAAATCCAACCCCCCCTCCCGGAAGACGTTTCTCTCTATCTCGCCTGCCAAGACTCCCGTCTCAGGACCCAGGGATTCTTCAGGCCGTCTCTTTCCTACTACGCACAAGTGTAATTGTACCCATTTCCCGGAACAAACTGTTTTCAGGGTTCTACTCCAATCTTTTCGTAGTCCAAAAGAAAGACTGATCGCTTCGTCCAATTTTAGACCTCAAGCGACTGAACCGTCATGTTCGGATCTGTCATTTCAGAATGGAATCCCTACGTTTGGTATTCGCCTCCATGGAACCAGGAGAATTTCTTTGCTCTGTAGACATTCAGGATGCTTATCTTCACATTCCTGTTTGTGTTCAGCATCAGAGATTCCTACAGTTTGCGATCCTGAAGGACCACTATCCGTTCACGGCTCTTCCATTTGGCCTGCCCTCTGCCCCAAGAGTATTCATGAAGGTCATGGCAGCGGTCATGGTCATCCTTCGTTCCAAGGGGATTCTCATAATCCCTTACTTGGACGATCTTCTGATCAAGGGGCCGTCCCAACGAGACTGCGACCTGAGTCTTCAGATCTCCTTGGACACTCTGATCCGTCTCGGCTGGATTGTCAACAGAGAAGTCCTCCCTGACCCCAGCTCAATACCTGGTGTTTCTGGGCATAAGGTTCGACACGGCCCAAGCCCGTGTATTCCTTCCGAAAGAAAAGTTTCTCTCTCTGCCAGGGGATCCGCATTCTAAAGCAACCAACTCCTCTGGCCCTATGGTCCTTCATGAGAGTTCTGGGGAAGATGATTGCCGTAATGGAAGCTGTGCCTTTTGCCCAGTTCCATACCCATCCTCTTCAGCTGGCCCTCTTGTCTGTTTGGGACAAGAGGACAGTCTCCCTGGACCGGCTCGTGCTTCTGTCCCTCAAGGTGAGGCAATCCCTGATCTTGTGGATGCTATCTCCCTCAGTCCTGAGCAGGATGTCCTTCCTCCCTCTCCAGTGGCAGGTCATCATCACCTATGCCAGTCTCCTCGGTTGGGGAGCGGTCTTTCTTCATCACACAGCGCAGGGTCGCTGGAACATCCAAGAAGTCGCTCTCCCCATCAATCTTCTGGAGATCAGGGCAATTTTTCTTGGCCTTTGCCGCTGGCAATCCCTCCTCGCAGGCCAGCCGGTCCACATAGAATCGGACAATGCCATTGCCGTGGCTTGCATAAACCATCAAGGCGGGACTCACAGCAAACAGGTTGATGGCAGAGGAAACAAGAATTATGCGATGGGCGGAGCGTCACATTCCGGGGTGGATAATTGTGCAGCCGATTTTTCTCAGGGTTGTGATGCCCTAGTGGTCCCAATTCCAGGTGCCTTCTCTTTTTCCGCCTTTCCCCTTGATTACGAGAGTTGTGAAAAAGGTAAAGGCGTAAGGAATCCTGTAATCCTGGTGACTCCAGACTGGCCAAGAAGGGCCTGGTATGCGGAGAGGGTGAACATGCTCATGGATGCTCTCTGGAGGCACCCAGACTGTCCAGATCTTCCCTCCCAAGGCCTCCTCTTCCACCAGAGTTCAGTCTCTGAGTTTAACGGCATGGTCATTGAGGCCGCAGTCCTGAGAGGACAGGTTTTTCTCATTAGGTCATTCAGACCATGATTGGGGCAAGAGAAGCAGCATCCTTTTGTATCTACCACAGATACTGGAAGGCCTTCTTTCGGTGGAATGAGGACAACAATTTGTTTTTGTTTTTTTTTTCCCTTCCTTCCATCCTGTGGTTTCTACAAGCGGGTCTTGATTGTGGTCTGTCTCTCAGTACCCTAAATGGTCAGATTTCCGCTCAGTTCTTTTCCAACGAAATCTGGCTTCTCGTTCCCAGGTAATAACTTTCCTTCATGAGTCACCCACCTGGCACCTCCTTATCGTCCTCCGATAGATCCATGGGATCTTAACCTTGTCCTTGGCGCACTCCTTTTGAGCCCATTCAAGACATTTCATTTTCTCTCCTATAATAAAAAGTTGCCTTCTCAGTTGCCATTACGTCCATCAGGAGAGTTTGAGTAAGCGGCATTATCCAGCCATTCTCCGTTCCTGATTCTACATCAGGACAAGGTAGTTCTCAGACCCGTTCCTTCCTACCTAAGGTGGTCTCTTCATTTCACATTAATGAAGACACCTTCCTTCATTTTCTATGTTCCTCTCCTTTCCATCCCCTGGAGAAGTCACTAAACAAGTTGGATCTGGTCATAGCAATCCGAGTCTACCTTTCTAGGACTGCTTCCTTTCGCCACTCTGATGCCCTATTTGTCATCTCCAAAGGTCGTTGTAAAGGGCTCCCTGCTTCTAAATCCACTATTGCCCGTTGGATTCGTTTTTTACAGTATTGGAGGCATACCGAGTGCAGGACGAACAGCCTCCTCCGGGGGTGAAGGCTCACTCCACTTGGGTGTCGGGAGCTTCCTGCAGATGGCGGTTATGCATCGGTCGACCCAAGTCTGTTTCCGTTGCCTTATTTTCTGGTTCCCACCCTAGGGACTGCTTTGGGACATTCCATGGTTACCTGTGTCTCCCAATGAAGCGATAAGATAGCGGGATATTTGGTTCTCACTGTAAAATCTTTCTTGGAGCCTTCAATGGGGGACACGGCACCCTCCCTAACTGTTTGTACCGCTTTTGGGCCTACGTGCCTTGTTGTTGGGTTGGTACATATGTTGAGTTTTTGGTTGCTTCTCCTACTGCTTTAACACTAACTGAGATACTTGGTGCCTGTTGGTGGGTGTATACTGCGGAGGAGGAGCTATTTTCTTTTTTTGCCTAGTGTCAGCATAGCGACAGCAGCATAAACCCATGGTTAACTGTGTCCCAATGAAGGCTCCAAGAAAGATTTTACGGTGAGTGTCAAAAATCCCTCTTTACATTCTGATTAATTTTTTAAAGTGTTGACTCGTGTTCATTAATAGTTAAAATTGCAAAGTACTTGTAAAAACAAGCAAATTTGCAATTTTCTACTTATATAAAAATCCTCTGCGAATTAAAACTAGCTCAGTTTTAGATCGATTGTTCACTGCTTAACAGCTTAGGTTACCAGCCACATTGGCATGACCAGTGTCCTAGGCAAGAAACATTCTTGCAAGCTTTTTCCTTAACCGCTTGCAAGCACACCTCTGAAGTGGATTGGACTCTTGGATCTGACCAACGTCAGTGTCCCAGCGCTACTCCCATAATGCAAAGTCAAAGTTTGTCTGTACTAGCAGCACTGCCAAACTGTCACTTTAAGAAGTGCATCGTCCCCAGAAAGCAAAATTCACACATTCGTATGGCATACCACGATGTCCAAACACCAACTTCTGGAACCCAGTTCTGAACTTCACAGCTATGAAGCTGTTGAGTTCTGGTCAGAAGACCCGCGGTCAGTCCGCGATTTGGGCACTGTGACATCAGAATGTGTGAATGCTTGAAACATATCTGTGCCGAGAGTCCAGACAGGTTCCCCTCAACCCCTTCACTCTAGGAAGATTTATATATATAATATATATATATATATATATATATATATATATATATATATATATATATATATATATATATATATATATATATATATATATATATATATATCTATCTTTTCTGTAGATGTCGCTATATGAGGGCTTGACTTGACTTTTACAGGATGAGATGTAGTTTTTAAATGTTACTAGCAATGTACTGAGAAATGGGGAAACCATTGAAAAGTGGGATGAAATCTTTAAAAATATGCAATTCTGACTTTTTTTTTCTTTTTACGGTGTTCAATGTATGGTAAAAATTACCTGTCAATGCTATTCTCCTTGTTACTACAATTGTTGCAATACCAAATTTGCATAGATGTTTTTTGTTTGTTTTTTTTTCACTTAAATAGAAAAAAAAAAAAAAAAGTTTGCGAAAAATACATTGTGGTTTGGTAATGTTTTAGGAAGAATCAGTTTAAATGTGGAGGGTACTAATACTTATGTTTTACTATTGATCTTTCTATAGCAAAAGGCCAAAGACAATCGTGCCGCACATCGTATAAACAAGGTACAGAAGGTAGGCGCCTGCTTTATAGATAGTAACTAACCTCGCCACTAGTTTCTCTCTGTTCATAGCTGCTGCTTGCTATTCCATATTAACCCATTTAATCTAATCTAATCTTGTATAAGCATATGCATATTTATCTTCTGCCCATTCAGCAAGCCTGTAGTCATATTATGTTGCATATTAATGTATACCCTGCAGCCTATACAATATATTCTACTTAGTGTATATTTTGCTTTGGTCTCTATAGCAGGCAGAGAGTCAAATCAACAAGCAGTCCAAGGTAGAAGGAGTACGAAAAGCAGAGCGTCCAGTTCTTCAGCTTCAAATTCCCATGCACCCTGGTTCTCAGTCTGGATTAAGCCATGACTATAGAGGTGCATCTTCAGGAGGACAGGATGTCTATATGTCTAGTGGCTCTGCAATGTCTACCTCCTCAGACTTGTTTCTAAAACCTTCTTCAGCAGGCACTCCTGGATCAGAGTCATCTGACATTTTCTTTAAATTGCCTCCTCAGTCTCCATCCCAGGAGCACTTTCCTAGTTCACCTGCATATTCATTGGACTCCCGATATCCGTCTTCCTTGACACAGTCACCAGCCTCTGCTGGGGCATTTCAAACTCTTTCTGGGGCAGAGCACCAACCTGCACTGAATACACAGAATGCAGCCACTTGTGTGGAGTATCCGCCTTCCCGTGCAACCACTCCACATCAGTCAGAGGCATTTGTCAAGCCACGATATCCTACCGGATCTCTTGATAACCTTTCATTAATAGGGAGCCCTAGTTCAAGGTCTTTTCAATCAAATGAATCCTCCAGCAAACCTGACACCATGCTGTCTCCTACACGTTACAATGATAAGAGACAAACTGATGGAATCCTCCTTCAAATTAAAAAGGAAGAAGTTGGGCTTGGATCTCCTGGCTTTTCACACAGCGCTGGTTCTGATGGAACACCTGAGATGAAATATGATGTATTTAAAGCGCCCCTAACACCTCGAATGTCTCAGTTAGAGCCGCACAGTCCTGCTTCATCACATCGGGAACCACATATGCAAGCACAAATGGCATCACCTCAACATCATTCGGAAATGTACAGACAGACTTCAACAACACCATACATTGACCCTTTCTCACAGCCTCCGTTAACTCCGCGACCTCAGCCCATAGAAAGTCGACCTTTGTCTTCTGACCCTTTTGCTCGTGTCCCAACAAGCCCACAATCCCAGGGAAGTTCGCATTCCCCTTTAACCCCGAGACCATTGTCAACCGAAGCATTTTGTCCCTCACCAGTTACACCACGATTTCAGTCCCCAGACCCTTATTCTCGTCCACCTTCTCGACCCCAGTCGCGAGATCCATTTGCACCACCTCATAAACCTCCCCGCCCTCAGATGATAGAAACTGGTTTTAAACCAACTGCACAACTTTCTCACTCCAATCCCTCTGGTACAAACTACCAACAATCACTAGATGTTCACCAAAAAGTTCAAGTTGGCCAACAGCAAAGTTTATTTGCTCGTTCACCAGGAGCAAGTGTCTATCAAAGTTCTCAAAATCAGCTATGCTTTACTTTTCCTCATTCTCCTGGAGATGGTGTCAAAAGTTCCCCTTCCCACCAGCCACATGCAACTCCCACCCATTCCCTGAACAGCCATTTTACCCCAAACAAACCACAAATCTACACTTCTCTGAACAGCAGTACAGTCCCCTCCTTCCACCCTGCAGGTAGTCCACACTCCTCTGGCAACAGTAACACTTCAGATGCTTATGTTCAGTCTCCACTCCGACCTCCTTCAGTTTTACCCCAAGAGGCACCTTATCAGTCCCCAGCCTCTAACCAGCGTGCAGGTCTCAATTCTCCAGCAGAAAAACCTAGAGAAGATATGGCTGCTATTCCAAATGCTCTTGGCAGTACTGGTAGGGATGTGCCGGAGCTACAAGGAACAGCTGATGCTTCCCTAAGCAATCTCAGTCAGTCTGAGCAAGAGAAGCAAAGACAGGTATTTTATGTGTTTGTGTTTGTTGTAGAAATAATATTAAAATATATATAATATTACTAATTTTGAACTGCCCTTAATTTATCCAGCGTCAAAGACTTCGGGAGCTCCTCATTAGGCAGCAGATCCAGAGAAATACCTTAAGACAGGAAAAGGAGGCTGCGGCCGCAGCTATGAATACTTCACAAACGGGATGGAGTGGAGAACCTAGCGGACAAGGCTATGATCAGTCAGGTCGTGTGGTCATGTATCCACCTACACAGGTAAAATGACGTGTGCCATGTAATGGATTGTTTGGTTGTGACAACAATTATCATACTAGAATTCATGTTGACTTTTCCTTAAGAGAATTTTTTGTTCTTCTTCCACACATTGCATGCAATGCAGGAAAAGGGTCTTGGAGTGATCAGCGCTTCAGGGGCTGCAAAAGTTCCTGGGCAGGTAGTAGCTGCACCATCGTTTCCACAAGAGGAACGTTTGAATACATCTTTGCCTTCTCCATCTTCTGTTTCTGTTGATGGTTCTGCCAGGTAAATTCAAATCATAGATGTCTGCACTTTGAGGATCTGAGAGAATTTATGCTAGATGGTGGCTTTCTTTGTGAATTCTTCTGTTGTAAAATGCCTTATTTCCCCAACATTCTGTTTTTTTGTTTGTTTTTCAAGTCATTATAATACCATTATAAGTAATGACCAAAGCAGACCTTCTGAATTTTATGACCTTTTCTTACTCGTTTGAATTGGTGCCTTGTAAAATACCATGTTAACCTTTCAAAAATGATCACTTGGTTTCTGCTACCTGATCAGATGATCATTGAGAAATGTTAAAATTAAATTTATATGCCACCTCGGAATCATGTAATATGTAATGGTATTTTATTTCACAAGGTGATATATTCTGAATACGGTATATGATACTTGTTTCTCTCTTTAGACATTCGGCTGAAGGAACTCAAGCCCTGTTTACGAGGGGATCTTATTCTGATCAGCAGCATGTTTGGCCGTCACCAGTTACAGGACAGAGAACTCTAGCACCGATCCGGTTTACAGAAGGGAACAGGCCACCATCAAGCCCAGCAGTAAATAGTGGAGGTGTAGTTCGCCTGCCGTTTCCTGGGGATCAGGTCACGGTTGGTGGGGCACCTTATATTGAATTGCGCCATCATGGACAAAAACTGCCTATTGGAATTCCCTTTTCACCTCCTGGTCCTCAGAATAGGCCTCGCTTCTATGTGCCAGGTGAAGGTGCCAATTCCACTGTAATAACAGGAGTAATGAGAGGAGATGGAAATCCGTTGCAGGTACCTGTAATGCGGAGTTCTTTATTGCAGACTCAAAAAACATTGACACCAACTGTTCCTCAGGCAGGAAATGTAGGAGTCTCACAGGCTATACAAACAAAAGTTGCATCTGCCACAGAAATTACACAGCAACAAGCTAATGTTCCTCCACAAAGCAATCCTCCGACTGAAGGCTCTAAGGTGGGATCTGCTCCTGGCCTTGTAAGTGGGAGAGTCCAATGTGAAGATCCACCAGAATTAGATGTTGATTTTGATACACACAAAGACCTGGAAGACGACGATTTGGCTAATTTAAGCCTTGATGTTGCTAAAGCTGATGATGATTTGGACAATCTTGATAATCTTGAAACAAATGACCCTCACTTAGATGATCTTCTAAATGGGGATGAATTTGATCTTCTTGCTTATACAGACCCCGAGTTGGACACTGGTGACAAAAAGGACATTTTCAATGAACACTTGCGCTTAGTTGAGTCTGCAAATGAGAAGGCTGAAGAGGAAGCAATGCTTAAGCTGGAGCCTGATATTGTAGAAGCAAAAAAGGAAAGCCTTCCAAATGAGTTGCGAGCTAGTGAAAAATTGGAAATGACCAAAGATCGACCACCAGGGGCTATGGGAATAGGTTTAGGTTCACATATTTCAGGTAATAGTAACACTTCTCAAGTTCCTTCCTGTGAGGAAGCAAAGCAGTCTGCATACACAGGGGATTTAAAGCCAAAGCTAGAAGACAGTGACCTGAAGACCAACACCTGTCAATTTTCTGGAAGCAATTCGATAGTTAAGAATGAAATGTCTCACAATGCTGCAAAGGTATCATTTGGAGCAAGCATGTTAAAAACAGGAGCTAATGTGCACAATTCAAATTCTGTCCAAACAAGCAGTGCATCCCTCTTCCCTAGCAAAGATTCCTCTACTGCAGCTAATCCAAATAGCTTAATTTTGGGAAAATTCGAGCTGGATGAAGGCCCACTGGGTTTGCCATGTTCACGCCACTCTCCTGCCGATGATCTGGATAAGATGGAGAGCTCTCTTGTAGCTAGTGAACTTCCGCTTCTTATTGAAGACCTTCTTGAACATGAAAAAAAGGAACAGCAGAAAAAGCAGCTACTCTCTGCACAGCATACAGAAAATACACAATCGCACGCAATGATGAATACTGCAATGTCCAACCAGACAGGGCCTCACCTTCAACAAGAAGGTCATCAAGCAAACATCGTAGGACTTGGGATTGTGCCCAGACATCAGGGGATGGGGTCTACACAACAACTGTTAACTCCTCAACAGCAGGTGCAACAAAGACTTATTGGTGTGCAAGCCAACTCTACTTTGGAGTCTCCCATGCATGCTTCTGCTAACCAGAGCCATGTGCTTGGTGGTCAGCACTTGTTACAAGCTAGTGGACCTCAACAACAGGCTCTCCCTCCCAAGCCAGTCATGGGGCAACAAATGGTCATGAAGCAGCAACCGATGGTTGTACAGCAGCAGCTGACTAATAACTTTTTCCCTGACACAGGTATGTGTGAGATATTAGGATGTGATCCTAAAAATGCATATTACTTTCAGGACGCAAGCTTGTTTAAACGTATTCAAATATCATTTGATTATGTCAAAAACACATTTTCTCAATCGACAATCTCTTATAAATGTTTGTGTGTTCATGGCCATAGTCCTTTCACAAAAATAAAGGTTATCTGTTTTTTTTAACCGCAAGATGTACTCCAAAACAGTGTGCAGTAGGGAGAGGTAAATAGGCTGCTGACATTTGACAGTAACCTACCTGCCATTAGGTTAAAAGAAAACTTTTTTTTTTTTGTTTACCTAAAAGTTTCCAATTGGGACCCCCCATGCACACTAGTGATTTGATTTGCAGCTGTCCAGCCAGATTGAAGTTAAAGAACCACACCAGCTTTTTTTTTTTTTTAAATCACACTGCTGGAGTGAAGCTTTACATGTGAGTCTCCTGCCCTCTTTCTGATACTCACCTGCCGCCGCCTGCATCCTTTTCCACTGCCGTTCCAATCAGTCTCTGGCGACAAGTGACCTGACAGTAGCTCCAGTGCTTCATGGAGTGCAGTGTTTCATGCTCTGGCTCTCCATAGACTTGCATTGAGTGATTGTGACGTAGCGTCTGACTTCCAGCAAGTCAGAAGTTGTGGGCACAAGATGACGTCGGTAAAAGGTGAAGCCACCAGAAGGGGAGTATCAGAACTGGGGTAGTGGGCTTACATTTAAAGCACCACTCCAGTGCTGAAATAACAAAACGCTGGAGTGGCGCTTTAAGCCGGCATTCATATCACTAATATATGTGGGCTGCCTTGTACTGTGCAACAATGCAGTTGTTCAATATGCTTTTGAAGCAAAATATATGAAGTGTCACCAAGCTATCAGCATGATGATCTAGTTAAAAAAACATTACTTTTAACCCTTTCACGACATCCAGGAGGTGCGTTCTTGCATGTACAATGGTACATGATCCACGCGGGCTCACTCCGTGTCGGTGCAATCAAAAGTATGTGTCGATACTAAACTATAGCCGACACCCTGCGACAATGTGCAGAATCTGCTAGCGCATATTGCAGGCGTTTAACCCCGCTGTCAATAGTGACATTGATCAGCATAGCGGAGTGAGGGAGCTCCCTTCTCTGCTTGCCTTGTGCCCATGCTCTCCATTGTGACCCTGGGGCTGAAAGATGACCACGGGGTCAGCCATGTACAGTGGCCTGTAAGCTCCTGCTTAGAGCAGGAACTGACACGCATCCTGCCTGTGTGCAGTGCATTGATCTAATGTCCTGCAATGCAAAAGCATTGCATATTAGATCAGCGATCAGGGCAGCCATCCTGGGACAAAAGTAAAAAAAAATCACAAAATAAAGAGCAAAATAAAGTATTACAAATACCGTACATATTTGTATTTTAAAAAAATGAACAAATTACACTTTTGGTATCCGTCATCCACAATGGCCTGCCCTATGAAACTATCCCGTTAGTTAACCCCTTCAGTGAAAATGTGACAAAAAAATGCTTTTTCATCATATTACTGAACAAAAGCTGGAATAAAACGCAATCAAAGTCGAATGTAAATAAAAATGGTGCAGCTGAAAAAGTCCTCTTGTCCCAAAAAAAAAAAACAACCCGCCATACAGCTCCATCAGCGGAAAAATAAAACCATCGTTCTCAGAGTAAAACAATGCAAAAACAACTTTTGTTAACTCAAAAAAGAATAAATGTCCTATTGCTGTAGTCGTAAGGACCCGAAGAATAAAATTGTCATCAATTTTACCACACTGTGAATGGCATAAAGAAAATTCCTGAATTACTGGTTTTTGTTTTTTTTGTTCTATCTCCCAAAGCTTGGAATAGAAAGAGATGAAAAAATGTTGTGACCGAAAATGGTACCAATGAAAATGTCAACTCGTCCCGCAAAAAAACAGGCTGTCACATAACTATTGACAGAAATTATTGCGCTCAGAATATGGCAATGCAAAAACCGTTTTGCAAAAAAGCGTCTTAGTGTGTGACAGCAGCCAAACACAAAAAAAAAGCTATAAATCTGGTATTGTTGCACCGACCAGAAGAATAAAGTCATCTAATCACTTAAACCACATAAGGAAAGACGTAAAAAATAAAACCAATTCTTAACCTGCTGTTGATTTGTTCATTTTGTCTCCCAAAGATCGCAGCATCACATTTATCCTGCGCTCTTTGCTGAGCGCTTACATCGGAGTTTCCATGTAAATCTCTAAAATATGTGACTCAGAAGGATCCCCCGGCAAAAGATTCCCTATAATGAGGTAGATGGAGGCACTGTGGATGCTGATTGGCTAATGATCCATTGGAGTCCACAGTTTTGTGCACCTCTAAAAAGGACACAAAGGCCAAACAGAATCAAGAGTAATTCTTCTGCCTCATTGTATTGAATGGATCCTCTGTTATGACAAATGCTAACAATAAAGCCTTCAACTCAATTCATACTCAAACAAAGTCCCCTACTCTGTTCTGTCATCTGTCAAGGAAAATATAGGGGGCTTCCACGTTACTGGTAGCACAAACCCTCTGGAAAAGTGCTATGGCTCCTCACCCCCCTCCCCCAAAGAAATCCAACAAATTCTTCCCTTTCAAATCCAAAAGCCTTCAGTGTACCTAAGGCTACTTTCACACATCCGTCGGTACGGGGCCGTCGCAAACCGTCGGCCCGACGTACCGACGGACGTTGTGCAGAACGTGGGCAGCGGATGCAGTTTTACGACACTTCCGCTGCCCATTGTGAGTTCCGGGGAGGAAGGGGCGGAGTTCCGGCTGCGCGTGCGCAGTCGGAAATGGCGGAGCCGACGGACAAAAAAGCGTTACATTGAACGTTTTTTTTTTTTGTCACGACGGACCGCAAAAACACGACGCATCCGTCGCACGACAGATGCGACGTGTGTCCATCCATCGCACGACAGATGCGATGTGTGTCCATCCATCGCAATCCGTTAAAGTCAATGGCAAAAAAACGGATCCTGCGGGCACATTTGCAGGAACCTTGTTTTGCAATAACGACTGATTGCGACGGAGGAAAAAAGACGGAAGTGTGAAAGTAGCCTAAACCACATTTAGCGTCCAAATGTTTGGCATCTCTGTAACGATGAGAGCTACTTAATTTATGAGGTCCATGTCTCCAGAATCACGAGCTGGGCACTACAGCATACCAGACACTACAACATACCGGCAACTACGATGGCAGATTTTGCAATTTTCACTCGCCAACATTCACTGGTGCGTGTGTCTGACAAACCTCCGTGGAGTCAAGATAGTATGTACCTGTAGATAAATTCCCAGAGGGGTGTCATTTCCAAAATAAGGTCACTTGTGGGGGGATTCTGCTCTTTGTGCACTTAAGGGTTCTGTATATTGAGTCCTCAAACTATTCGTAATAATTTGCTCTGAGTCAAATAGTGCTTTGTCCCTCCCACGTTTTGCCGTGTGACTAAGCAGTACTGTACAGCCACATATAGATTATTGCCACATTCAGCAGAAATTGTGACAAATTTTGGTGTCATTTTACCTATTTCCTTGTTTTGAAAAATGTAAAATCTGGGGCTAAAACCATTTTTGTGGCAAAAATGTAATAGTTTTTTCTTCACCGTCCAATGGTATACACTGTGACGTTTCTTCAGATATTTGTAGACCACTATTAAGTCTCCTCTTAGTCTTCTTTTTTTGCAAGCTAAACATTAACAGATCCTTTTAACAGTTCCTCGTAGGATATACTTTGCAGTCCACTCACCATCCTGGTTTCTCTTCTCTGAACTTGCTCCAGTTTTTTTTTTTTTTTTTTTTTAAATGTGCCCAGAACTGGACAATATTCCAGATGAGGCCTGACCAAGGAGGAGTAGAGGGGGTCACACTGTTGACTCATGTGCAGTCTGTGATCTATTAGTATACCCGTCTTTTTCACACGTTGCTTAGTTCTATTACTCTCATTCTATAGATGTAATTTTCATTTTTCTTGCCCAGATGTAGAATCTTGCATTTCTCCCTGTTAAATACCATTCTTTTAGTTGCTGCCCATTGTTCCAGCTAAGGCTACTTTCACACTTCCGTCTTTTTTCCTCCATCGCAATCCGTCGTTATGGCAAAAAAACGGATCCTGCAATTGTGCCCGCAGGATGCGTTTTTTTGCCATTGACTTTAACAACGTATTGCGACGGATGGACACACGTGACAAAAAAAGTTCAATGTAACGTTTTTTTTTTTTAACAGTCGGCTCCGCCATTTCCAACCGCGCATGCGCGGCCAGAACTCCGCCTCCTCCTCCCTGGAACTAACAATGGGGCAGCGGATGCGTCATAAAACTGCATCCGCTGCCCACGTTGTGCACAACGTACGTTGGGCCGACGTGTTTGTGACGACCCCGTACTGACGGATGTGTGAAAGTAGCCTTATGTAGATCCTTTTGAAGCCTTTCTGTTTTCTCTAGTGTTATCTATCTCTCCTAGCTTTACATCCTGCAAATTTGATTAGTTTACCTTCAGATCCCTTATCTAGATCATTTATAAAGTGAGGCTGCTCAGATTTGTAAAATTTGGCAGGGTCAGGAAGGTGAAAACTGGGTCAGGGCTTTTATGAGGTAATCTCTGGAAGGCTTCAACGGATCCCAATGATTCTCAGATACTTTTTTCGTGACATTGTATTTCATGATAATGGTAAAATTTCTTTTCATGTGACTTGCTTTTATTTTTGAAAAAAACTAACGGAATTTGGTGAAAATTTCACAATTTTCAAACTTTTAATTTTCATGCCCTTAAATCTCGGAGATATGTCACACAAAATAGTTAATAAATAAAATTTCCCACATGTCTACTTTGCATCAGCACGATTTTGGAACCATTTTCTTGTTATGAAGTTATAAGGGTAAAAAGTTGACAAGCAATTTTCCAGTTTTCCAACAAAATTTACAAAACCATTTTTTTTAGGGACCACAGTACATTTGAAGTCACTTTGAGGAGTATGTATGATAGAAAATACCAAAAAGTGACACCATTCTAAAAACTGCACCCCTCAAGGTGTTCAAAACCACATTTGAGAAGTTTATTAACCCTTCAGGTGCTTCACAGGAATTTTTGGAATGTGGGGGAAAAAAATGAACATTAAACTTTTTTTTCACAAAAACTTTACTTCAGATCTAGTGATGAGTGAATAGCATTGTGCTCGGGTCTCCCCGAGCATGTGCTCGGGTGATCTCCAAGTATTTTGTAGTGCTCGGACGTTTAGTTTTTTTTTTGTCGCCTCAGCTGCATGATTTACAGATGCTGGGCAGCCTGAATACATGTGGGAATTCCCTAACAAACAGGCATTCCTCACATGTATTCAGCCTGGCTAGCAGCTGTAAATCATGCAGCTGAGGGGACAAAACTAAATGTCCGAGCACTACAAAATACTCGATCACCCGAGCAAGCTCCGGGAGACCCGAGCACAATGTTATTCGCTCATCACTATTCAGATCCAATTTTTTATTTTATTTTGACAAGGGTAACAAGAAAAAAAAAAATTGTGTAATTTCTTCTGAGCGTGCTGCTGATTGGACAAACGGCAGGGCTCGGAAGGGAAGGAGCGTCATTTGACTTTTTTAATGTAAGGTTGAGTGCACTGATACCCCATAGGTGGGGGAATACAACTCTTGAGGGACAGTGCAAAGTTCAGAAAGGAAGAGGCGCCATATTGGAGTTCAGATTTTGCTGGAATGGCTGGAGGGTGCCATGTCACATTGGCAGAGCCCCTGAGGTGCCAGAACAACAGAAACCCTCTATATGTGAACTCATTTTACAAACTCCACTCCCCAATGAATTCATCTAGGGGTGCAGTGATCATATTGATACAACATGTACCTCACAGAATTTTATACCATTGAGTGGTGAAGAAAGAAGAAATTACATTTTTACCACTGAAATCTTGTTTTAGTCCCAAGTTTGTAATTTTTCTAAGGGCCAATAGCATTTTTTTTTTAATACAAGAAACGGAGGTCCATTTTTTTCTGAGTCCGCCAATACCCTACATGTAATCGGGAAATATTTTTCAGGCACAGTGCAAAGCTCAGAAGGCAGTGAGTTCCAGATTTTACTGTTATGGTTTGCAAGTGCCATGACCCACTAGGAGAGCCCATGAGGTGCCAGAACAGCAGAACACCCCATAAGTGACCCCATTTTAAAACACTACACCTCTCAATGACTTCATCTGGGGGTGCAGTGCAGTGCGATGATCATATCACCACAAGTGTGTCACAGAATTTTATACCATTGGGCAGTGAAAAAAATAATGTAATTTTTACCACCACCTGTTTTATCCCCAGATTTTACATTTTCACACAAGAGGGTAAACATGGCACCATAATTTGTCCCACAATCTCTACTGAACTTGGCAATACCCCATATGTGGCTTTACAGTACTACTTACCCATACGGAGAGACTCAGGAGGAACAGAGCGCTATTTGCTTCCTGGAGGTCAGATTTTCCTAGAACAGTTTGCGGATCCCATATGCAAGAGCTCCTAATTGCTAGAAGAGCAGAATCCCCCCTCAAGTGACACTTGGATATTATACCCCTTTGGAAATTTATTTACAGGTGCAGTGCCGATTTTGACTCCATGGGTATTTTCCAGAAACAAGGAGCAATGAATGTTGCTGAGTGAAAATTGCAATCTGACGTTATAGTGACCAGTATGCTGTCATGATCAGTACGTTATGCTCCATGTGCTTCTGGAGGCATGCACCTGTAAGTTTGGGGGGCTCTCATCGCTTCAGAAATGCCAAACGTGGAAGCAATATGTGGTTTAGGCATACTGTAGGGCTCAGATGGGAGGAGGCATTTGGATTTGGGAGCAGAGAATTTGCTGAATTTCTTTTGACAGGTGAGGAGCCAGTTCGCGTTTCCAGAGTCTTTGTACTACCAGTAACGTAGGAGCCCTCTAGATTTCCATTAACAGATGACAGACCTGAGTGGGGACTTTCTTTTTTTGTGGATTGAGGTGAAACTTTTATTGGTAACATTTTGCATAACATTTGGGATAGCATTAATCCGGAGCTCTACACTGAGAACTTACTTTGGGGTTTCTATCTAAATCTGAGTGACGTGATTCAGATGAAACCCCGAGGGATCCATTCACTATAATGAGGCAGCCGAGTTACTCTGGATTCCGTCTGGCCTCTGTTCAGCAGTGTCCTTCTTTTCAGAAGTGCAGAAAACTGTAGCCATCGGCACTTTTATGCAATCCTAAAAAGGACACTGCCGGATCACAGGTCAGATGGCGTCCAGTGCCTTTATCTGCCTTATTATAGGGGATCTTCCGCCAGAGGTTCCGTCTGAATCATGTTGTTTCAGAGATTTACACGGAAACATCTGTGCAAGCGCAGAGCGTAGCATAAATGTGCGCCAAGCCTTACTGCAATCTTTGGGAGGCAGAATGAAAAAATCAACAGCAGGTGAAGAATTGGTTTTATTTTTTACGCTGTTCATCAAAATAGTTTTTGCATTGCTATATGTTGAGAGCTGTAATTGTTCCATATTTTGGCCCACAGTCATGTGATGGCTTGTTTTTTGCTGGACAAGATGACATTTTTATTAGTATCGGTTTTTTTTTTTTTTTTTTTGTTGCTTTCTATTCCGATTTTTGGGAGGCAGAATTAACAAAACAACAATTCAGGAATTTTCTTTTTTTTGGGAGGGGGTTTCATTCGTCGGGGCTGTACGATTACAGCGATACCACATTAATATTTTTTTATGTTTTGGGGCTTTTACACAATAAAAACCTGTTTTTATAAAAGAAAAAATTATTTTTGCATCGCTTTATTCTGAGCGCAATAATTTCTGTCGATTAGTTATGTGACAGCCTGTTTTTTTGCGGGATGATTTGACATCTTCATTGGTACCATTTTCGGTCACAACATTTTTTCATCTTTCTATTCCGAGTTTTGGGAGATAAAACCAAAAAACAAAAACCAGTAATTCAGGAATTTTCTTTATGCCATTCACAGCGTGGTAAAATTGATGACAACTTTATTCTTCAGGTCTGTACGACTACAGCAATGCGACATTTATTCTTTTTTGAGTTTTGTCGTTTTTACACAAACACAAAGTTAAAAAAAGTTGTTTTTGCATTGTTCTATTCTGAGAACGATAGCTTTATTATTTTTCCACTTATAGAGCTGTACGGCGGCTTATTTTTTTGCAGGACAAGATGACTTTTTCAGCGGTACCATGTTTATTTATATCAATCTTTTATCGTGTTTTTTTTCCACTTTGTGTTCGGTGGTATGATAAAGTATTGTTTTTTTTCTTTTTGCCTTGCTTTTTTTTGCCTTGATAGATAGATATATATATATATATATATATATATATATATATATATATATATATATATATATATATATATATATATATATATATATATATATATATATATATATATATTTCTTTATGATGGTTAAAACAAACAAACAAGACAAAACTTTTCTTTTTTTTTTTTTTTTTTTTTGACTTTGTCCCATTATGGGACTATCATTTTTTTTTGCATGCTGATCGCTTGTATAGCGTGGGAATGCAGCAGCATCCCCATGCTATGCAAACTATCAAGTCTGCACATGATCAAGCAACTTTCCTAGATTTGATGACTTGGATGTAATGATGACATTGGGTCACCATGGCAACGATCTCCACACTGCATTACGCCGCCGATCCAAGGGCAAGAGGGGCTGTCATCGCCCTGCCGGCTCCTGAGAATGTGGCGATCGAGTTTGATCGCAGCATTTAGGGGATTAAAGTGCCGGGAGCAGTGCCGGACTTCTGGCACTTAGCATCAGGTGTCAGAATCAGCTGACAAACGGCGGGTATCGCAATCGCACATACACCTAATAATCCTTCCCACGTCAATAAGGCACAGGACGCGTGGACGTATTACTTCCAATGTCAGAAAGGGTTAATGGTAAAAACCGTGTTAAACAGTGTACAGTTCAGTTAAATCGTAATTATTCTGTTTTATTTTTTTGTTTATTATATATAATTGCAGATCTTGACAAGTTTGCTCCAGAGGACATCATTGATCCAATTGCCAAGGCAAAAATGGTTGCTTTAAAGGGAATAAAAAAGGTGATGGCACAAGGTAGCATTGGTGTTACTCCTGGCATTAACAGGTATGTTGCAATATTCCATTCCAAAAAAAAAAAAAAAAAAGGGATTGTCAAGCTTGGTTTTTTTTTTCGTTGTAAAATTGGGAGGTACTTGTAAAATAAAGCAACTTTGCAATTTACTTGTTTTTAAAAAATCTGCTGTTCCATTCTCAAGAACTGTGGTAGTTTTCCATTTTCTAGTGTCTGGTTACCTAGATCAGGAGCTTGTGCCGCCAGCAGGCTCTATGCTTTAGTTGTATAATGCCAGCTTCAAAACGGAGCAAGCAGAATGTAGTCTCCTTCGCTTCTCCCATGCTGTAGAGCCAAAGCTGCCTCTGCTAGCAGAAAGCTCACATCAGACCAGCGGCACGACCATGTCGTTGCTCCAAACTGTCGCTTGTCTCATGCACCGCCCTCTGCAAGACAGGAAGGTGGGAGTGTTGCAGTGTGTTCCTGAAGAAAAGACTCTGAGACAGTCCTTTTAATATAAATGTGAGTGCGTGATTTCACGGCCTTTCCATGGTACTGGATTTGCAGCTTCTCCTGTGTAAGGTTATGCATGTAAATACCATCAGAGACCTTCCTCTTCTCCCTGTGTCAGTGACTGGCATGAAGGGACTGGCCAAGCTATTTCTACATAAGCGGTGAGGGAGAAGGGGGCTGGCATAGTTAGTGAAATGAGCCCAGCAGTCAGCACTTTCTTGCAAGTCAGTGATACGCTCAGAAGGGGAAGAAGTTCTTTATCCTGATATCTGTTCTTGTATAGCAGAACCTCCATGTCCTTGGCCACGACTGATAGTTATAGCCATTTATTCAAATGTGTGTTTCTATCATTATCATACAGTGCAAAACAGAATGTAGGTGGCGTGATGAGAGCCGAATTATAGGCTGGACATTTACAGAAACACTTCTCTAATACTGGCATGTCTTTCTATTTAGGCAACAGGTATCTCTCCTTGCCCAAAGGCTTGGAGTACCAGGAGCCACTGATTCCACCACCCAAGGTCCAGGTACAGCAGCTGCTCAAGTAAGTTTTAGTGCTGAATTAAACATTTATTAAGTTAAACTTTGTCAGTGTCCATAGGCTGCCATTGTATCCGCAGTGCAGGTTCTGTTTACACTTTGCATGAGCACAGAGTAGTAACATCACAACTCTAGGCAGTCACTATGTTTTGTGGCTCTCACACTTAGCGTTACGTACTGTAAACCTTTGCGGAAAACCGCTGCGAAAACGCATACACAACACAAACCAGGTTTAAAAAAATAAAAAATCGCAGTATTCTCACCTACCGGCGTTCCCGCGCAGCGATGCTTCCGGCAGCTAGCGTTCTTAGTAATACATTGCGAAATCTCGCAAGAAGTCGCAGTCTCTCAAGACCGCGAGATTTCGCAATGTATTACTAGCAAGTAACACTAGCTGCCGGGAACATCAGTGACGCTGCATGGGAATGCCGGTAGGTGAGAGTATTGCTATTTATTTTTTTATTTTTTATTTTTTTTAATTATTTTTAACATTATATCTTGTTACTATTGATGCTGCATAGGCAGCATCAATAGTAAAAAAAAGAGCGAGTGAGAATTTCCCTGACGGGAAATTCTTCCACGTATGCTCTCTTTGAAAAGGCGGGACCTGTCGCTGGATTCCTGCTTTTCACAGGCAGCGACGGATCCTGCGTCCATAGGCTTCCATTGTAGCCAGTGACTGGCAGCGAGGGATGCGTCGCTGACCGATTTTTCCGACGTGCAGAAAAAATGTTCCTCTGAACGTTTTCTCTGCCCGAAGGACCATTTTTTTTAATGCAGGATCCAGTGAAAGATAGATGAAACGGATGGCCATCCGTCACAATCCGTCGGTAATACAAGTCTGAAAAAATGCAGGATCCCTCATTCTCAAAAACCACGTATTGTGACGGGAGCTGAAAGATGAAAGTGTGAAAGAGGCTTTAGCGTCACGTACTGTAAACCTTTGCATGATCACTGAGTAGTAATGTCCCAGCTCTAGGCCGTCACTATGTTCCCCGGCTCTCACACTTAGCGCCACGTACTGTAAACCTTTGCATGATCACGGAGTAGTAACGTCACACCTGTAGGCAGTCACTATGTTCTGCGGCTCTCACACTTAGCGCCACGTACTGTAAACCTTTGCATGAGCACAGAGTAGTAACATCGCCGCTCTAGGCAGTCACTATGTTCTGCGGCTCTCACACTTAGCGTCACGTACTGTAAACCTTTGCATGATCACTGAGTAGTAATGTCCCAGCTCTAGGCCGTCACTATGTTCTGTGGCTCTCACACTTAGCGTCACGTACTGTAAACCTTTGCATGAGCACAGAGTAGTAACGTCACACCTGTAGGCCGTCACTATGTTCTGCGGCTCTCACACTTAGCGCCACGTACTGTAAACCTTTGCATGAGCACAGAGTAGTAACGTCACACCTGTAGGCCGTCCCTGTTTTCCGGCTCTCACACTTAGCGTCACGTACTGTAAACCTTTGCATGATCACTGAGTAGTAATGTCCCAGCTCTAGGCAGTCACTATGTTCTGCGGCTCTCACACTTAGCGCCACGTACTGTAAACCTTTTCATGATCACTGAGTAGTAACGTCACACCTGTAGGCAGTCACTATGTTCCCCGGCTCTCACACTTAGCGCCACGTACTGTAAACCTTTGCATGAGCACAGAGTAGTAACATCGCCGCTCTAGGTAGTCACTATGTTCTGCGGCTCTCACACTTAGCGCCACATACTGTAAACCTTTGCATGATCACTGAGTAGTAACGTCACACCTGTAGGCAGTCACTATATTCTGCGGCTCTCACACTTAGCGCCACGTACTGTAAACCTTTGCATGATCACTGAGTAGTAACGTCACACCTGTAGGCAGTCACTATGTTCTGCGGCTCTCACACTTAGCGCCACGTACTGTAAACCTTTGCATGAGCACAGAGTAGTAACGTCACACCTGTAGGCCGTCCCTGTTTTCCGGCTCTCACACTTAGCGTCACGTACTGTAAACCTTTGCATGATCACTGAGTAGTAATGTCCCAGCTCTAGGCAGTCACTATGTTCTGCGGCTCTCACACTTAGCGCCACGTACTGTAAACCTTTGCATGAGCACAGAGTAGTAACATCGCCGCTCTAGGTAGTCACTATGTTCTGCGGCTCTCACACTTAGCGCCACATACTGTAAACCTTTGCATGAGCACAGAGTAGTAACATCGCCGCTCTAGGTAGTCACTATGTTCTGCGGCTCTCACACTTAGCGCCACGTACTGTAAACATTTGCATGATCACTGAGTAGTAATGTCCCAGCTCTAGGCAGTCACTATGTTCCCCGGCTCTCACACTTAGCGCCACGTACTGTAAACCTTTGCATGATCACTGAGTAGTAACGTCACACCTGTAGGCAGTCACTATGTTCTGCGGCTCTCACACTTAGCGCCACGTACTGTAAACCTTTGCATGATCACTGAGTAGTAACGTCACACCTGTAGGCAGTCACTATGTTCCCCGGCTCTCACACTTAGCGCCACGTACTGTAAACCTTTGCATGAGCACAGAGTAGTAACATCGCCGCTCTAGGTAGTCACTATGTTCTGCGGCTCTCACACTTAGCGCCACATACTGTAAACCTTTGCATGATCACTGAGTAGTAACGTCACACCTGTAGGCAGTCACTATATTCTGCGGCTCTCACACTTAGCGCCACGTACTGTAAACCTTTGCATGATCACTGAGTAGTAACGTCACACCTGTAGGCAGTCACTATGTTCCCCGGCTCTCACACTTAGCGCCACGTACTGTAAACCTTTGCATGAGCACAGAGTAGTAACATCGCCGCTCTAGGTAGTCACTATGTTCTGCGGCTCTCACACTTAGCGCCACATACTGTAAACCTTTGCATGATCACTGAGTAGTAACGTCACACCTGTAGGCAGTCACTATGTTCTGCGGCTCTCACACTTAGCGCCACGTACTGTAAACCTTTGCATGATCACTGAGTAGTAACGTCACACCTGTAGGCAGTCACTATGTTCTGCGGCTCTCACATTTAGCGCCACGTACTGTAAACCTTTGCATGATCACTGAGTAGTAACGTCACACCTGTAGGCAGTCACTATGTTCTGCGGCTCTCACACTTAGCGCCACGTACTGTAAACCTTTGCATGATCACTGAGTAGTAATGTCACAGCTCTAGGCAGTCACTATGTTCCCCGGCTCTCACACTTAGCGCCACGTACTGTAAACCTTTGCATGAGCACAGAGTAGTAACGTCACAGCTCTAGGCCGTCACTGTGTTCCCCGGCTCTCACACTTAGCGCCACGTACTGAAAACCTTTGCATGAGCACAGAGTTTGGTGAGTGGCTGAAGCAGTGACACGCACTATTGACGTGACGTCACCGCTCTTGTTCCCACACCGTGACCCAGAGAGGATGAGAACTGAACCAGTTTTGTATTTTATTTACCGTATATACTCGAGTATAAGCCGACCCGAGTATAAGCCGACCCCCCTAATTTTAACACAAAAAACTGGGAAAACTTATTGACTCGAGTATAAGCCTAGGTTGGAAAATGCAGCAGCTACCGGTGAATTTCAAAAATAAAAATAGATGCTCCATACCATTCATTATTGCCCCATAGATGCTCCATATAAAGCTGTGCCATATATGCTCTGCACCGTTCATTATGGCCCCATAGATGCTCCACATAAAGCTGTGCCATATATGCTCTGCACTGTTCATTATGGCCCTATAGATGCTCCACATAAAGCTGTGCCATATATGCTCTGCACCGTTCATTATGGCCCAATAGATGCTCCATATAAAGCTGTGCCATATATGCTCTGCACCGTTCATTATGGCCCCATAGATGCTCCTTATAAAGCTGTGCCATATATGCTCTGCACCGTTCATTATGGCCCCATAGATGCTCCTTATAAAGCTGTGCCATATATGCTCTGCACCGTTCAGTTTGGCCCCATAGATGCTCCTTATATAGCTGTGCCCTATATGCTCTGCACCGTTCAGTTTGGCCCCATAGATGCTCCTTATATAGCTGTGCCCTATATGCTCTGCAGCGTTCAGTTTGGCCCCATAGATGCTCATTATAAAGCTGCCCCATATGGAATGCTCTGCACCGTTCAGTATAGCCCCATAGATGCTCATTATAAACCTGCCCCATATGGAATGCTCTGCACCGTTCAGTATAGCCCCATAGATGCTCATTATAAACCTGCCCCATATGGAATGCTCTGCACCGTTCAGTTTGGCCCCATAGATGCTTATTATAAAGCTGCCCCATATACAATGCTCTGCAGCGTTCAGTTTGGCTCCATAGATGCTCCACATAAATCTGTGCCATATATAACGCTGGTGCTGCTGCAATAAAAAAAAAACACCACATACTCACCTCTCTTGCTTGCAGCTCCTCAGCGTCCCGGCATCTCGCCGCACTGACTGATCAGGCAGAGGGCGCCGCGCACACTATATGCGTCATCGCGCCCTCTGACCTGAACAGTCAGAGCGGAGAGACGCCAGGAAGACAGAGCGGCGCCCGGCGTGTGGAACGAGGACAGGTAAATATGCGATACTTACCTGCTCCTGGCGTCCCGCTCCTTCCCCCGGACAGCTGGTCTCCGGGTGCCGCAGCCTCTTCCTCTATCAGCGGTCACCGGCACCGCTGATTAGAGAAATGAATATGGGGCTCCACCCCTATGGGAGTGGAGTACATATTCATAAGTTTAATGAGCGGTCCCACGTGACCGCTGTACAGGGGAAGAGCTGCGGCACCCGGAGACAGTGTGACGGGCAGGGGGAGCGTCAGGATCGCCGGGACTAGGTAAGTATGCCTCAGCGCCCTCTCCCCCTCACCCGCCGACCCTGCCACAGACCGTGACTCGAGTATAAGCCGAGAGGGGCACTTTCAGCCCAAAAATTTGGGCTGAAAATCTCGGCTTATACTCGAGTATATATGGTACGTTGTACACTTTTTCTAAATCATTTTTTTAAAAGTGGACATTGACTTCGTGGTAGGCTTCATTGTACCTTTTTTTTTTTTTTTTTCAGAAACCCTGCCTGCAGGCAATATTATGTGACTCCTATGGGCTGAAATGCCAGTGTCTTATGTCTGATAATTTCCAGCTCCTTTACCAACGTTTGCAGTTGATCTCTGTAAAGCATTTTCAGGGTTTTTTCCCTAGTATAAAGTTGAGTCTAGAGACTTCTTGTTGCGGTATCCCAATTGTGTTAAATGTTTTTCCGAGTAATAGGGTATAATTAAGATTAGATGGCTTAGATTGTCTGGATAATCGCTTAAAGTAATAGTTTTAAGTTTTACCTAATAAATTAATAGTACAAATGAAAATAAACCCAATTTGTATTAGATCTCATCAGAGAAATCTGTCGTCTTTTTTTTTCGTCTGTATTGATCTTTGTTCATGGGTACATTCTGTATTCAGTGGAGACAAATGATCCCCATTGCTGAGATAGAAGATGACTGTGCTTTTAAAGTTCTCTGGAGGCGCTCGTGTCGGACACAGACATTCTGCTGCACGGTCTCCTGAGATCACCGTTCTCTATAGAACTTTATGAGCACCAACCGTCTCTGCTATTTCAGTATTGAGAATATCTGTACTCACTAAACACAGATTTTATCCGCGAGTTAAGAATTTTGAGAGCAAATGATCTGTACAGGAGACATACACAGATTTCTCAAATAAGATATATTACCCAGTTTCTTATTCTCATATGTATAATTCATTTATGAAAAAAATAAATAAAACGACTGTTACTCTTCTGTCATTTAATATTTGTGATTTTTCATCTTTTAGGACCGACCGCCTCTTGATCCTACTCAGCCTCGACCCAATCCCCCTACATTTGTCCAAGGAGTGATCAGTATGTACTGATTTCATTTAGTTGGTTCTTCACTGTTACAAAACTTTTGTTTTAGGCTTTGATCAGAAAGTTGCCATTCTTTTTTTGGGCCACTTGCGTTCTCCGTTTGGTGCACTCTTCTGCATTGAAAGTGGGAGTTGCCTGCCATAAAAATATATAAGCAGTGAATGCTGCAAGGTTTTTATTTTTTTTAATTTTTTTCCTTCCCCAACATGGAAATATTGAGGGAGATTTGATTTTTTTCGCAGACATATCCATATACAGTTTAGTTCATATTTGCTTTTGCACTCATTGAAAATAGCTATACGTTGGTCCCGGATACCAGCGAAGGACTGTCTTTCTGTTCACATTATTTCAAAGAAACACTTTTCTTCTGACCATTGGAAAAAAAAAAAAAAGAATTCAAACAGCCTGTTTGTATGACAGCTATAGCCCACTGCTCACATTGTTCAGTTTCACTTGATGAAAATTTGTTCTGGTTGAAATCGTCCATTTTACTCAACTTTAGTTTAATTTGTTTGGGTGGCCTTAAAGCCAACACAAATTTGTAGGAAAGTGTCTCTTTACAAATGGCCAAAATTCCCGTTCTAACCTCTCTGGTTTATCAGTGAACTTGCTAGTAGAGCATATGTTTTATGTAGTGGTCCTTACACATAACTTATAGTATCTATCACCAGTCTGGCCGGGGGCTAGCCTCAGTCTGGTGAATTTTCTAAGTAACACTCAAGAAAAGTGGCCAAGAGGGTCCCTAATGCCCTTCCAAAGGAGCCAACGTTTTAGCAAAAGTCAGGTGTGAACTTCTGTGTCCTGAGATCCCAACATGCAAAGCCGCAACCTTTTGTAGCTCGCCACCCCCCTGACCGCCCCCCCCCGTGAAAGAGCTTCCGCGTACTTTAAGGGTACATGTCCACGTTCAGGATGGCCGGTGGTTTGGATGGAGCGGCATACTCGCTCCGCCCCCTTCTGGAGACGTGATGATGCCGGATGTGTTCATTGCACACATCCGGCATCATCGCACCCCACACATAGGGCCCTGTGTTTTACCTTGCGGCGGTGCAGCGTCGCCGCAAGGTAAACGGACATGCTGCGATCTAAAAAGACGCGCTGCATGTCCGGAATCGCAGGGCCGCCGGATGCGTTTTACCACGCGTAGTGGAGACGGGATTTCATAAAATCCCCTCCACTATGCTGTAACATCTGGACGCTGCGTGTTTGACGCTGTGGCTGTACGCAGCGTCAAACACGCAGCGTTTCCTGAACGTGGAAACATACCCTAAGGACGTTGCGTTGCTGTTCAGTAACTACTTTGTTGAGCGAAAAACGATAAAGGTTGCACCATTATTTACCAAGAATGATTACTCTAGAACATTGAAAATGCTTTACTGCTATAGAAAATAGGAAAAAAGCGCTATATAATGTGTAAATATATATGTATATAATGTACACATCAAATATTCATCTGTAAAAATGCCTATGAAAAAAGGAAGGTACTTTGCGCATAAATTGGCCAATGTATGTGAGCCCAATTGCCATATCAAGGTGTCCTTCATAATACGATTATGAAGGACGCCTATGACATTATGAAGGACGCCTTGACGTGGCATTTGGGCTAACATACATTGGCCAATTTATGCGCAAAGTACCTTCCTTTTTTCATAGCAATTTTTGCAGATAATTATTTCATGTGTACATGATTATTTATATAGAGTTTTCTTTTCCTATTTTCTATGCAATAATGCATTTTCAATGTTCTATAGTAATCATTCTTGGTAAATAATGGTGCAACCTTTATTGTTTTTCAACTTATATGTTTCTTTGGTTGGCGCCTGTTCACACTAGCTTGGATGTGCTGGTCTTTTTCTCTATTTGTACTTAGTAGAGCGGTTACAGTAGCAGCTTAGTAAAGTATGCGGCAGTGCTGGGTTACTGCAAAGTGGGCTACGGAGGGTTGTGATCCTGCTCTGCATGTCGCGATCTGACAAACTCAAAGTTTACACCCACCTGTTGCTAGAAAGTCATGTACTTTTAGGGGTGCATCAGGGACCCTTTTAGCCACTGTTACTTACCGTATGTCTCTTCTTAAAAGAGCAGTCTCAGATTGGTATTCTTTAACCAGTTCAGGACCAGGGCATTTACCTTCCCAACTATGCACGTTTTGGAGGGGTTTTTTTCTTTTTTCTTTTTTTCAAACGTGGCTTTCGAGAAGCTCTAAAAGTTTCCTGTTCGGATATTCAAATAATTTTTGCAACTATTTTACATGATACATGGGGCTTAATGTTTATGTTGTTTTCATATTCTTTGTTTGTTTTTCCCAAATTCAGGCGAGATTGGTGAAAAACTAAAGGAAATACATTTGTTTTTTCAGATTTTTCTTTTTTTCTTTTTTTTTAATGACCAAAAGGGTCCACTACATTATTGTTAATAATTTGTTCTCCTTTCTGTAACAAGGGTTGGGCTTATAATGATTTGGATTGGCGGATTTGTTTTGTTTTTTTTTGTTTATTTATCTGCTTTTACTCTGTCGCCTCATTGGGGGACACAGGACCATGGGTGTTATGCTGCTCTCCACTAGGCGGCGACACTATGCATAATCTGAAAAAGATTAACTGTGGCTCCTCCTGTGCAGTATACACCCCTGGACGGCATCAGCCTTCTCCAGTTTTTGCTTAGTGTCACATAGGAGGCACACCTAAAAGATTTTTACTCCGTTTTTTCCGACGGGATTACAGATGAAGAAAAGAGGGTCTCCTGTGAGACTCCCGGCATGGCTCCTTCCTCGGCCCCCTATTATGGGGTGCCCAGTTGAAGTAGAGATGGCTATTCCCCATGTTGCTCCTTCCCCAGTCCCTCGGGTGCTGGTTCGAAGTCGAGACCCCCCCTCCTTCCCCAATTCCTTTTGGTTTCTGGGTTGAGGTCGAGGCGAGGATAAAGGCCCCTGAAGGTGACAACAGCACCCTCCCTATCCCCCTCTGGGGGTATTAGGTTGAGACACCTCAGGTAGGGCCTGTACAGGCAGCATTCTACAGCTCCCAGCAATGGGCCAGCACACTGCGCCTGCATCCAGGGACCCCAGCCCAGCTGCGGGCTCCTGTTGGGGCCGGGGGGAGTGCTGGCAGGCATGGCACATACAGACACAGGGCTCCCTGCGCCCCTGTCTCTGCGGCAGCACCAGCTCTATACTGCCTCAGGGAGACCCCTACCGGGCTCCCCCTTCCACTTATAGCCCCACCGCCATCCTGCCTTTAAATCCGGAGGGGTCCGGTTCACATCCGACCCCCTCCTGGACTTTCGCGCCTGCCTGGAGCCCTTCTGGGCCTCAGGCATCTAATTTAGGCCCAGGCTTCGGCCTAGCTGAAGCTTTCGCTTCCTCTCCGCCCCCCGGCCCGCCCCCCCCGGATGACAAATATGACACTCTACAGTGTTATAAAGGGGGTGGATCGAGACAGAAAGGGCGCGTTTTTACACAGCCTTGCTGCCTTTTTCCAGCTCTCCGCCCCCTTCTCCTCCTTTCCTCTCTGTCTCAGCAGCCATTTTCGGCTGCAGATTAACCCTGCATCTCCCAGGCAGCCAGTCTCCGGGGGGCACAGGACTGTGGATCTTCGACGCTGGACCTAGGGGCACACTGGTGGGGTAAGATCACAGCTGGGTTTTTTACTCAGCTGTGAATCCATATTACCTATAATGCTCCCCTATAGGTTTCTCTACCCCTGTAAGGTCCTCTGCTGGCAGCACTTCTGCACTCTGTGCACTATGCCGGGCTCAAGGTCCAAGAGAACCAGGCAGAACTGCTATTATGCATTCTGCACAGCCTGCGGGACCGCTCTCCCAGTAGTAGCACGTACCCGCATTGTCAGAACTGTATACAAACTAATGTGTCAGAGCCCCAAGAAGCCCCTGCCAATGCCTCGGTGTCTAATGCCACGCCGGAATGGGCTACTCAGATATCGCAATCTATGACGCAGTCTATAGATTGCTTCAGGCTCTGCAGGGTCATGCCCCGGCTATGACCGTTACCCAGCAAAGGGAGAGCTTGACTCAGGAACAAGATGACCCTGGCACATCCACGTCTAGGTCAGGACGCAAGCGGACCCATAGATCAAGTCCATCAGCGTCATCTCATAGCACACGGTCATCCCCCTCTAGGGAGAGACACCGTAGCTCCAGGTCATCTAGACCGTCCCATTCCAAGGACAGACAATGCAGATCTCCGCAATACCCGACCAGAGAAGGCCTCCTCCCCAGCCCACTCAGCAGGGGACGCCTCAGTGATACACAGGATTCGGAAGGCATCTGTGACTCTGACTCAGACAGAGACACGGAGGGGTCCCTGATCCCAATCCCTCCTAGCAATACAGTGCTAGTTGAGGACATAATTTCATCCATCCATCGGGTGCTGGACATTTCTGATCCGCCACCAGAGGCCCCAGAACATAAGATTTCCTTTGAAGGACCTCTGAAGCCGCCTAAGGTTTTCTTTAACCACCCAGAGTTTAAGGCGATCCTTAAAAAGCAGCTCTCACAGCCTGAGAAAAAATTCGCTAATGGCAAATATCTGGAGGCGAGGTACCCCTTCCCACAGAAGGACACCAAGGAATGGACAGATCCACCTGAAGTGGACCCCCCAGTCTCTAGGCTAGCAGCACAGACCCTCCTTTCACTGCCAGATAGCTCAACCCTCAGGGACGCAGCAGACCGGCAGGTAGAACGCATGGCTCGTTCAATTTTCGAGGCAGCAGGGGCATCCCTGGCTCCCGCGTTCGCCTCAGTTTGGGCTGCCAAGGCCATTCTGGCCTGGGCAAAGAATTTACAAGCTCTCCAAGCATCCGCTCCTGAGCTGTCGGACCAAGCGGTTCAAATAGCAGTTGTAGCAGACTACATGCTCCATGCAGCTCTGGATTCAGCAAGGGGAGTAGCGGGGATAGCATCAAACGCCATCACGATTCGGCGTATCCTCTGGCTGCGGGAATGGAAAGCGGACGCAGCCTCAAAGAAGTCCCTCACGCACCTCCCCTACCTCAGTGGGAGACTTTTCGGTGAACAGTTGGACACTATGATATCCAACGCCACCGGGGGTAAGAGTACTTCTCTTTCCCAACTGAAACCTAAACGCACTTACAAGAAGCGTAACCAAACTCGATTCCGATCCTTTCGGAATTCCTCCGGCTGGTCCGTCTTGCGTCCAGCACAAAATCGTAACCGTTCCCCACGCAGGGACAACTCACGATCAACGCAAAGGTCGGACAAGACCTGGCAGTCAAAAGCAGGCCAGCCTAAGCCCAGAGGAGGAAAATCTCAGACTTTCTCCTCATCATGACTCACGGACTCCGGAAGACACCACACCAGTAGGCGGCCGACTTTTGCTCTTTCATCAAGTCTGGCTGCCTATTACAGAAGACAGGTGGGTCATGGAACTAGTGTCTTCCGGATACAAAATAGACTTCACCTCCATCCCACCGGACTGATTCTTCCTCTCTGTCCCCCCAAAACCGCCAGCCAAGGCTCGTGCCTACCACCAAGCGGTCTCGCTTTTTCAAGCAGGAGTCATAGTACCGGTACCCACAACCGACCGCTTCCGAGGGTTCTACTCCAAACTGTTCGTAGTTCCCAAGAAAGGAGGCAGCGTACGGCCCATACTAGACCTAAAACAGCTCAACAAATATGTACGGGTCCGTCATTTCCGCATGGAGTCCCTTCGGTGCATCATTGCGTCCATGGAGAAGGGAGAATATCTCGCCTCCATAGACATACAAGACGCATACCTGCATATACCCATTGCACCTGCCCATCAGAGGTTTCTCAGGTTCGCAATAGGCCAGGACCACTACCAATTCGTGGCTCTCCCTTTCGGACTCGCCACGGCTCCCAGAGTGTTCACCAGGGTCATGGCAGCCACCATGGACGTTCTGCACTCCAGAGGCATAGTAGTTGTTCCATACCTGGACGATTTACTCATCAAGGCTCCCACCTTCAAGGACTGCGAGCTCAGCGTCTCAATCACAACCGATACTCTCAGTCTCATGGGCTGGTTAATCAACCTACAAAAGTCATCACCAACCCCGAGTCAGTCCCTGACCTTCCTGGGAATGTTATTCAACAACTCCAGGGGTCTAGTGCTCCTTCCCAAGGACAAGGCACTGGCTCTCCGACTAGCAGTTCGCACCCTCCTCCGCAAACCCCCTCGATCTCTCCGGCTTGCAATGAGAGTCCTTGGCAAGATGGCAGCAGCAATAGAAGCTGTCCCATTTGCCCAGTTTCACCTCAGACCTCTCCAACTAGCCATTCTCAAGTCCTGGGACAGGAACCCCTTTTCTCTCGACAGGGAGTTCCAGCTAACGTCGTCAACCAGGAAGTCCCTGCACTGGTGGCTCAAGCCAACCTCGCTAGCAAAGGGGAAATCCCTTCTCACAGGTCAATGGAAGGTTCTGACCACCGACGCGAGCCTGACGGGTTGGGGTGCGGTGCACCTACACCACAGGGCACAGGGCAAGTGGTCCCCAGTGGAAGCGACCATGCCCATCAACATCCTGGAAATTTGTGCCATCCTTCTGGCATTGAGGGCCTTCCATCACTTACTGGCAGCCTCTCGCATCAGAATACAGTCAGACAATGCCACGGTTGTGGCATATGTGAATCACCAAGGGGGGACCCGCAGTACCCAGGCGATGCGAGAAGTGTCACACATCCTCCGCTGGGCGGAGGACACAGGGTCGGTTCTTTCGGCGGTCCACATTCCGGGTGTGGACAACTGGGAAGCAGACTTCCTCAGCCGACAATGAATAGACTCGGGAGAGTGGTCTCTCCATCCCGACATTTTTCAACAGATCTGTCTCCGCTGGGGGACCCCGGATGTGGACCTAATGGCATCCCACTTCAATGCCAAGGTCTCCAACTTCATGGCCAGAACACACGATCCGCGGTCGCTCGGAGCAGACGCTCTGGTTCAGGACTGGACCCAGTTCCAGCTTCTGTACATTTTTTCCACCTCTCCCCCTGATATCCAGAGTGGTGAGGAAGATCAAACAATAGGGAGTTCCAACCATCCTAATTGCACCGGACTGGCCCAGACGCACATGGTACGCCGACATCATACAACTCACAGCAGACGCCCCCTGTCGTCTCCCCGACCGCCACGATCTTCTATCACAAGGCCCGTTCTACCACCAGAACTCAGGGGCTCTCAATTTGACGGCGTGGCCCTTGAGACCTGGGTTCTAACCCAGGCAGGGCTCTCGACGGACGTCATTGGAACCATGATCAGATCACGGAAACCAGCGTCTGCCAAGATTTATTACCGTACCTGGAAAGCTTTCTTTACCTGGTGCGAATCTCGTGGCCAGATCCCACTCCCTTATTCCCTACCCAAAGTACTTGGTTTTCTCCAATCGGGTCTGGAGGCCAGGCTGTCATTGGGCTCGCTTAAGAGCCAGGTGTCAGCCCTCTCTGTGCTTTTTCAAAGGCGCATTGCTACCAAGCCGCAAGTAAGGACTTTCCTTCAGGGGGTTTCCCGATTGGTTCCCCCCTACAGACGACCACTAGAAACGTGGGACCTCAACCTGGTCCTGACAGCATTGCAGGAACCACCCTTCGAACCCCTTAAGGAGATCCCGCTCCGCCTTCTTTCCCAGAAGGTGGTTTTCCTGGTGGCAATCACCTCGCTACGCAGGGTGTCTGAACTGACAGCACTCTCCTGCAGACGGCCCTTCCTGGCTTTTCACCAGGACAAGGTAGTTCTTCGTACGGTCCCATCCTTCCTTCCGAAGGTTGTGTCAGACTTCCACCTCAATGAGGAAATTTCACTACCATCCCTTTGTCCGGTTCCGGTTCATAGAGTGGAGAAGGCTCTGCATACGCTTGACCTTGTCAGGGCATTGCGTATATACGTGTCTAGGACTGTGTCCTTCCGGAGGTCTGATTCTCTTTTCCTCCTTCCGGAAGGCGGCCACAAGGGTCTGCCAGCTTTCAAAGCTACCCTTGCCAGGTGGATCAAATCCACCACACAAGAGGCCTACCGCCTTAAGAATTCTCCTCTTCCAGCCGGTATTACGGCACACTCTACACGGGCGGTAGGGGCCTCCTGGGCCATTCGGCACCAGGCTTCGGCACAACAAGTGTGTAAGGCGGCCACTTGGACTAGCTTACACACGTTTACTAAACACTACAGGGTTCATACCCAGTCCTCAGCGGACGCGAGCCTGGGTAGATGTGTCCTGCAGGCGGCGGTGCCCTAAGTATAGGGTCCTGTCTGCACAATATTCGTCCATTGCTTCCCACCCAGGGACTGCTTTAGGACGTCCCATGGTCCTGTGTCCCCCAATGAGGCGACAGAGTAAAGGAGATTTTTGTGTACTCACCGTAAAATCTCTTTCTCTTAGCCTCTAATTGGGGGACACAGCTCCCACCCTGTTGCCCTTCCGGGCTGTTGTAACTGTTGAGTTCTCATTGTTTGCTTGAGCTCGTACATAGTTGCCTTCTTACAGGCATAACTATGTTATTCATGTTACATAGTTGCCTTCTTACAGGCATAATTATGTTATTCATGTTACGTTCCTCCTACTGCTTTTGCACAAAACTGGAGAAGGCTGATGCCGTCCAGGGGTGTATACTGCACAGGAGGAGCCACAGTTAATCTTTTTCAGATTATGCATAGTGTCGCCTCCTAGTGGACAGCAGCATAACACCCATGGTCCTGTGTCCCCCAATTAGAGGCTAAGAGAAAGAGATTTTACGGTGAGTACACAAAAATCTCCTTTTTTGTTTGTTTTATTTTCATGTATTTCGTCTCACTCCCCCATAACCTATTTGAGGCATGTCAACATTTCAACTTTTTTTTTTTTTTTCCTTGCTACTGGATCGTCTCCTGCCTGCATAACAGAGCTGACTGTGCCCCCTAGGACATATCAGCTCCTGCTACCTCCCTACACCCAGCAGCGATTGAGAAAGCAGAGACTAATAAATCATCTCATGCTTTCTCTATGGGAAGCTTAACTATGTCTTCCACCAACTCCGCCGCTCCCACTATGCGGTGATGTTTTAGAACATCACCGCAGATAAGAATGCTTACCGCCCAGACGTTAAATGGTTTATGGAGATCCATACGGGGTTTTAGGATTTTTCTGCATTGTTAGTTGTCTAGGGTGTATGACTTTTAGGACTACTTACACTGTTTATTGCAATCTCGCAGATGAAGCGGACCATCGTCAATATGAAGAGTGGCTTTTCCACACTCAACAGCTATTACAAATGCAGCTGAAAGTGTTGGAAGAGCAAATCGGGGTGCATCGAAAGTCCCGCAAAGCTCTGTGTGCGAAACAAAGAACAGCCAAGAAAGCTGGGCGAGAGTTCCCAGAGGCAGATGCGGAGAAGTTAAAACTGGTCACTGAACAGCAAAGCAAGATCCAGAAGCAGCTGGACCAGGTGTGGACTAAACTGATTAAATACCAAAACTCACCTGATACTTTACTGAAAAGTTTTAAGAGGTTGTCCACTACTTTAACATTCATGACCTATCCTTGGGATAAGTCATCAATGTCTGATCGGTCGGGGTCTGACACTCTGCACCCCCACCGATCAATTGTTAGGAATCGTCTGGCTGGAAATACTCACTTGTGGAGCTGCTCCATCTTCGGAAAGTGGCTGCAGCTTGGTACTACACACCAGCCTCCTATATAAATAAATAGGAGACGGATGAGTAGTATCCTGCAGCGGCCACTATCAGAAGGCTGAGCAGCTGCACAAGTGAGTATTTCCGGCCAGTACCCATAACAGCTAATCGGCAGGGGGTGCCGGGTGTTGGGCCATGACTAATTAGACATTGATGACCTATCCCGAGGATAGGTCATCAATTCTAAAGTAGTGGACAACCTTTTTAAACAGTTGTAGCTTCCTGTTATGTAATCGCGGCATGCTTAAAATATTAGTTGTGTGAGTGAATGAGCCCACTGCATAATTGTACTGTATTACCTTCTCACCTTTTGTAGAGAAATCGTTGTTACTTCTTTCTCTAAGTTAATTTCACCTTTTTAATTTTCAGGTTCGTAAGCAGCAGAAGGAGCATACTAACCTAATGACTGAGTATAGAAACAAGCAGCAGCAACAACAACAAAACTGCGGTGTCCTTCCTGTTAGTCCCAACCAAAACTCAAGAGTGTTAACCAAAGCTCCAGGTTCAATTGTTGGTGGGCACGGTATACAGCCACCTTCATCTTTGCAACATAACCAGCTTGTCACACAAGCTGCAAATCTACGTGGTCTGCAGCCAGGTTTAGCCATGCAAACGCAGCATGGTGCTACTTATGTCAAGTCAATACCCCAGCAGCATCAAGCTCAGGGAAATAATACAGTAATTCCTGGAACCTCAGGTGGTTTTTATTCAACACCTCAGTCTCTGCAGGGCCTTACTGCTGAGCAGCGGATGATTCAGCAGCAAAGGCTGCAGTTGGCACAGAAGCAGCAGCAACAACACCAGAATTTCCCACTTTCTTCTCAGAGCAACTTATCTCAAGCAATGTTGGCCAAGCATGGTTTGATTGGAAACTCGCATGGATTAGTGGTACAACAGTCTCCCACCGAAGTTCCTCAGACTGTCATGGGTCACCCTCAGTCATCTGCATTACAACATCACACGGCCCAACAAAGACATATTTTAATTGGACAGCAGCAGAGAGTTTTGGGCCCGTCACCAATGGCACAACAAAATGTTGTGGGGCCTCACCTTGTTTTGTCCCAACCTCAGCAAAACCTGATTGGCATGACACATATCCAACAGCAGCCAGTGTTAAGTCAAGGAGGAGGCACATTAGGGCAACAAAACTTAACTGGGCAAGCTCAGTCTGTAACTTTAAACTTACCTGGTCATCCTCAAAATATTCACACTCCCCAAAACATGAATGCAAAGGATGCCAACGTGAGTGACGGCTCACTGCTTCATGACAGCACTGAAACTCAAGGACAGCAACTTGTTGTTCAACAGGCAAACAGTAGCCCTGGAACACAAGAAACTAGTGATCAGTCAAGTCGAGAACCGCAAAGTCATAATTCTGTTGGCCCAATGAATCAAGAAACGGATATGCAACCATCTTTAACAGCAGAGGATGGCCAGAAATTAAATCAGTCTTCTGATCAAGAACATGCTCTCTATGACTCACGCAGTCCATTGCAACAATCCTTAAGACAGCAGCATGGCATTTTGTCTCCCCAGCAACCAAATGTTCAAGGTCTTGGGACACAGCTGAGGCCAGATCACGTGCAAAACTCCATTCAAAATCCTCAAGAAAACCCACACATTTCTGCTACAGTATCTCAGCAACCAAATTTGGTTCAGGTACAGAGAATTGTAGGCCAAAGTCCAGTACAGACGCAGGGAAATGAACAGGCCAAAGATAATATGGGGCAGCACCTACCCAATACGTTGAGTCAACAAAGACCAACGCTAAGTGGGCAACAGACTCCATACGCTTCTAATCTGATGACATTACAAAATACCCAGCTCATGGCTCATATACGAGCTCAGATTCAGGGAATTATTGCAAAGAATCCACAATTGCGTCATTTAACTCCACAACAGCAGCAGCAATTACAGGCAATTCTTATTCAGAGACACCAACAAGCCCAGAACCAAGCTCTTAGACAGACTACAAGTCAGGATGCACTACAATCTGCACATTCCAATTCTACAATTCCAAATGGAAGCTCTGGAAGTCAGACGCCCTTAGTGGGTGCTTTCCAAGCACGCCAGGTAGGAACTGAGCAAGCGCAGTCAAATTTCGGTGAAGAAAAGTCTTCTGTTAATACACAAAAAGTTACTCCAGAAACTACTAGTGACATGCCTCAAGCTGCTGAACTTGAGCAGTTAAAATCTTCAGTGGCAAGGTTTAATTCTAGTCAACATCAGGAGAATTCTTCAGGCCAGCAATCTCAGACTACTGCAGGCCTAAGACTTATGTCGCATCAGCCTCCCCCTCAGTATAGATTGCCTCAGCAAGTGCCATCATCTCACCAAAATGCCCCGCAGTTTCAAATGCAGCAGCAGCAGCAAACCCAACATCAGCTGCAGCAGCCTCAGCAAAATCAGCAGCTACAGGTGCAGCAAACTCCACAAGGTCAGCCGGTCCAAGTGCAACAGGTGCAGCCACAGCAGATTCCACAAGTACAGCAAGTTCAACATCAACTGCAACAGCCCCTTCAAAGTCAACAGCAGCTACAGCAAATGCAACAGTCTAAGCAACAAGTACATCAGTTGTCACAGCCTCAACCAGTACAGCATCAAATACAGCAGGTACCACAGCAGCTCCAGCAAGTGCGGCAGCAACAGTTGCATGCAACTCAGCAACTACATCAAACCCAAATGACGCAAGTGCAACAACATCAGTTACAAACACAGCCATTGCAACAGCAGCAGGTCCAGGTTCTACAGCAAACTCCACAACAGTTAAACTTGGCTCAACAGCAGCAATTGACTCAGCAGTTGCAGCACATGCAGCAACAACTTCAGCAGTTACAGCAAACTCGGCAGCAACTTCAGCAGTTACAGCAGTCTCCTCAGCAGCAGCAGCAATTGCAACAGGTACAGCAGCAACTGCAGCAAACCCAACAGCAACTGCAACAGTTACAGCAACAGCTACAGCAAATTCAACAGTTGCAACAAATACAAGTGCCACAAACTCAGCAGCAGCAACAACAGCAAATAAGTCAGTTGGCACAGCAGCAGCTCCAACAATTGCAGCAAGCTCAACACAAACAGCAGCTCCAACAATTACAGCAAACACAGCAGTCCCAACTCCAACAGTTACAGCAATCCCAACTGCAACAGCAGCAGCAGACTCGACAGCAACAGCTCCAGCAATTGCAGCAGACTCAGCAGCAGCAGTTCCAACAGTTGCAGCAGACCCAACAGCAGCTCCAACAGTTGCAGCAGACTCAACAGCAGCAGCAACTCCAGCAGGAGCAGCAGGCTCAACAACAGCAGCTCCAACAGTTGCAGCAAACTCAGCTCCAGCAGTTGCAGCAGACTCAGCAGCAGATCCAGCAGCTGCAGCAGACTCAGCAACAGCTTCAGCAATTGCAGCAAAGTCAGCAGTTACAACAGACTCCACAGCAACTCCAACATTTACAGAAGTTACAACAAACGCCTCAGCAGTTGCAGCAAACCCAACAGCAGCTTCAGTTGCAACAGAATCAGCATCAAGCACAGCAGCATCTTCAACTGCAGCAGACACAGCAACTCCAGAATCAACAGCTTCAGAAGTTACAGCAGTCTCAACAGCAGTTTCCACAAATACAACAGACTCCGCAATTGCAACAGACTCAGCAACAGCATCAACAGTTGCAGAATGCCCAACAGCAGCAGGTGCAACTTCAACAGCAAGTAAATCAACTGCCACAAACACAACAGCTGCAACTTTTACAACAAGCAAAGCAACAGCAACAGCTCCAACTGCTTCAAGTACAGCAACAGCTGCAGCACTTGCAACAAAAACAGCAGCTGCAGACAGTTAAGCAAACCCAGCCGACACTAGAGACCCAACAAATACAGCAACAGATGCAGCAAATACAGCAACAGTTACAGCAAACACAACAGCAGCAGCAACAGTTACAACAGCTACAGCAAACACAACAGCAGCAGCTACAGCAAACACAACAGCAGCAGCTACAGCAAACACAACAGCAGCAGCTACAGCAAACACAACAGCAGCAGCTACAGCAAACACAACAGCAGCAGCTACAGCAAACACAACAGCAGCAGCTACAGCAAATGCAGCAGCAGCTACAGCAGACACAACAGCAGCAGCAGCTACAGCAAACACAACAGCAGCAGCTACAGCAAACACAACAGCAGCAGCTACAGCAAACACAACAACATCAACAGCTGCAGCAAACACAACAGCATCAACAGCTGCAGCAAACACAACAGCATCAACAGCTGCAGCAAACACAACAGGAAACACAGCAGCTACAGCAAACGCAGCAACAGTTACAGCAAACGCAACAGTTGCAGCAGCAACAGTTACAGCAAACTCAACAGCAGCAACAACAGTTACAGCAAACTCAACAGCATCAGCAGATGCAGCAGTTATTACAAACTCAACACCAGATTTTGCAGCAAACACAACAGACTGTTAAACAATCACAGGGGCCACACACGCAGCAGGCTGTGTCTCAAGTACAGCAGCATTTACAGATTGGTCAAGCAAGAGTTCAACCATCGCCAAAAGTGGAAAATTTAAATCAACAAAATGAAATACACCAGAGTGAGCCCACATTGCTTAGTCATACTCAAATGCCTCAAACACCAGAACAGGAGAAGCAGGAGTCTCCACAGCCTGAAAATCCAGAGACAAGCCAACACATTGATCAAGCACAGGATTCAAGAGACTCTGAAATGGCAAGCCAACAAAAGGAGCATAGTCTGATGCAACACACACCGACTGAGCAGCAGCAGACACAGCAGGTACAACAGTCATTATCCTCATTTCCAGTGATGCCACAGCAGGGGCCCGCTCAGCAACATCTGCAGCAAATTCATTCGTCGCAGATAAATTTGTCTCATTTGCAGCAGAGTTCCCAATCCGCGCAGCAAGGACATCAGCCACAAGCCTTGCCAAATCAAACATCTCAAGCCTTACAGCAATGCCATCAAGTGCAAGCAACAAACTTGCAACAGCAGGTGCAGCCTCAAAACAAAAATAAAGCGCAGATGCAACTACAGCTGCAAAATATGCAAGTAGCACAGCAAATCCTAGGCCAACAAATGCCCACACAAAATCCACAACTGATTCCGCAGGTGGCGCATCAGCATAACCAAATACAGCAAATACAATTTAAACAAATACATCAGAAACAAGCTGGACAGATACAGCTTCACCAAACCCATCTGCAGACTGTAACACAGCAGTCTTGCGAAACAAAAACTCAGTTGCAACAAAATTTACAACAGCAGTCACCTCAGGTTCAGCCACAGCAGTTAAAGCCGAGTCCAGTGCAGCATCATAAGCAGCTTCAGCCTCATCAGATTCAGCAAGTGCAGCACATTCTGCAATTAAAACAACAAATGCTCAATCAACCACCCCAGAAACAGCTCCAATTACAGCAGCAGCTTCAGATGCGTATACAGCAGTTACGCCAGCAGCAAGCACAGATGCAACTAGAGTCTTTACAGGAACCAAAGAAAGAGCCTCCTGAAACCTCGGCTGCATGTTCTGCGCCAGCCCCAGAAACGGAAGGTCAGAACAGATCCCCCAATGAGCAAGGAAATGCTACAGAATCTTGTGCAGATCAAGTAGCGGTTCAATCTGCCCATCACAGTTTGGTACAAAAATCGGCAGAAAAGTCTGATTTACCTGCAACTACTACAGTTGAGTTTGCACAGGGTGATAAAATAGCTGAAGTTAATACTTCCTCTGATGTTACAGCTGGAGAGCCAATATCCCCCGTAAAGGAGTCAAAAGAGATTGAAGATGTTGATAGCAAGTCTTGCCCCAATGAAATGGCAGAACCTTCCTCCAAAGAGGAAGTCATGGAAATAGACCAGACTGTTCAAGAAAGCAAAACTGGTCCTGTTGACCCTTTTGATAGTCCTCAAGGGCTTCAGATAACCAAACCTCCTGAAAAGTCTGTGGAAGAGAGTCTAACTAGCAGTAAGAACATTAAAAGTGAGGCAGATGGTGAACCACAAAATATTGCAACCAAAGGAGAAGCTAGTCATCTCCTTCTGCAAAAACTGCTGCGTGCAAAGACTGTCCAGCTAGCATCACAGCGCTCTTCAGACGGCATCCATGCCGACATAAATGGCCATATTGACAATAAGTTGACTGTTCTGGAGCAGAAACTACAAACTGCCCCATGTGTTAAGGAGGTATGTTTCTCTTTATTTTTAACAATATTTTAATGTACGTCTCAAACTCGCATTTAGTTAAGCATTTCTTACACAGATGTGGTGCAAACCACTTCAGGATGGTTACACGTCATCTTTGCTTTCCCTTTGTATAACTGTTGTGGTTTTTAGTCCATTTTAGAAGTAAAGCTCAGATATAAAATCTCCAGTTCTTGATGTTCTCGTTAAAGGGAACCTGACAGCAGGTCGGCGCCGTTGTGATGAATAAAATGATACCTTGGTTGATTAAGAAACAGCCACAAGACAGATTTAATCTTTTATTTTTAGTTTTGTGTTAATGGTCCTAAGGCGGAGTTCATGTATGTGGTGCTCTGATTATATATCCATAATGCAGACTGCTGACAGGTCACTGATCCGCCCCCTAAATTGCATAATGAATACCATCACATTCTGAATAAAAAATAAATAAAACGCTTCTGCAGACAGGTGCCGGTCCTGACACCTACGCTGCAGTATACTTGCATGGTTACTGTGCACTTAATAACTTTTTTCAGATTTATTTGAGCGAGGTAAAAAAAAGTCATTTTGAAAATGGCGCCCACCGCGCCTGCGCAGTAGCAGCTATCGGTTTGTATAGAGATCCGATAGCTGCTGTTGAGCAGGCGCTGGAGGCATCATCTTGGAGAAAAAAATCTCTACCAAGATGGCGCCGTCTGCGCAGTAGCAGCTCTAGAGATCGGTCACAGCTGCTGTTGCACATGCACGGCCGCGCCATCTTGGTGGAGGAGATTTTTAAATTTTTTTTATTCTTCAACAATATGGTGCCGCCTGCGCAACAGCAGCTATCGGATCTCTATACAAACCGAAAGCTGCTACTGCGCAGGCGCGGCGGGCACCATTTTCAAAATGACTTTTTTTTTTTCTTTTTAACTCGCACAAGTAAATCAGCAAAAGGGAATAAGTGCAAAGTACACATGCGATTAAGCTTTTTTTTTTTTTTTTATATTCAGTATGTGATGATATTCATTATGTAAACTAGGGTGCGGGTCAGTGAGGGATCAGTGACCTGTCAGCAGTCTGCATTATGAATATGTAATCAAAGCACCACATACATGAACCACGCCTTAGGACACGAGCATCTCATTAACACAAAACTAAAAATAAAGATTAAGAAACAGCCACAAGACGGATTTCATCAACCAAGCGATCGTTTTATTCAGTATAAAGGCGCCAACCTGACACTGTGTGTAGGTTAATGTGCACAATCCTGCTGACGGGTTTTCTTTAACCCCTTTACCCCCAAGGCTGGTTTGCACGTTAATGACCGGGCCAATTTTTACAATTCTGACCACTGTTCCCTTTATGAGGTTATAACTCTGGAATGCTTCAACGGATCCCGGTGATTCTGACATTGTTTTCGTGACATATTGTACTTCATGATGGTGATAAAATTTCTTTGGTATTACCTGCGTTTATTTGTGAAAAAAAACGGAAATTTGGCGAAAATTTTGAAAATTTCCCAACTTTAAATTTTTATGCAATAAAATCACAGAGATATGTCACACAAAATACTTAATAAGTAACATTTCCCACATGTCTACTTTACGTCAGCACAATTTTGGAACCAAAATTTTTTTTTGTTAGGGAGTTATAAGGGTTAAAAGTTGACCAGCAATTTCTCATTTTTACAACACCATTTTTTTTTTAGGGACCACATCTCATTTGAAGTCATTTTGAGGGGTCTACATGATGGAAAATACCCAAGTGTGACACCATTCTAAACACTGCACCCCTCAAGGTGCTCAAAACCACATTCAAGAAGTTTATTAACCCTTCAGGTGTTTCACAGGAATTTTTGGAATGTTTAAATAAAAATGAACATTTAACTTTTTTTCACAAAAAATTTACTTCAGCTCCAATTTGTTTTATTTTACCAAGGGTAACAGGAGAAAATGGACCCCAAAAGTTGTTGTACAGTTTGTCCTGAGTACGCAGATACCCCATATGTGGGGGTAAACCACTGTTTGGGCGCATGGCAGAGCTCGGAAGCGAAGGAGCGCCATTTGACTTTTCAATGCAAAATTGACTGGAATTGAGATGGGACGCCATGTTGCGTTTGGAGAGCCCCTGATGTGCCTAAACATTGAAACCCCCCACAAGTGACACCATTTTGGAAACTAGACCCCCTAAGGAACTTATCTAGATGTGTGGTGAGCACTTTGACCCACCAAGTGCTTCACAGAAGTTTATAATGCAGAGCCGTAAAAATAAAAAATCTATTTTTTCACAAAAATGATCTTTTCGCCCCCAATTTTTTATTTTCCCAAGGGTAAGAGAAGAAATTGGACCCCAAAAGTTGTCCAATTTGTCCTGAGTACGCTGATACCCCATATGTGGGGGGGAACCACCGTTTGAGCGCATGGCAGAGCTCGGAAGGGAAGGAGCGTCATTTGGAATGCAGACTTAGATGGATTGGTCTGCAGGCGTCACATTGCGTTTGCAGAGCCCCTAATGTACCTAAACAGTAGAAACCCCCAAGTGACCCCATATTGGAAACTAGACCCCCCAAGGAACTTATCTAGATGTGTTGTGAGAACTTTGAACCCCCAAGTATTTCACTACAGTTTATAACGCAGAGCCGTGAAAATAAAACTTTTTTTTTCCACAAAAATTATTTTTTAGCCCCCAGTTTTGCATTTTCCCAAGGGTAACAGGAGAAATTGGACCCGAAAAGTTGTTGTCCAATGTGTCCCGAGTACGCTGATACCCCATATGTTGGGGTAAACCCCTGTTTGGGCACACGGGAGAGCTCGGAAGGGAAGGAGCACTGTTTTACTTTTTCAACGCAGAATTGGCTGGAATTGAGATCGGACGCCATGTTGCGTTTGGAGAGCCCCTGATGTGCCTAAACAGTGAAACCCCCCAATTATAACTGAAACCCTAATCCAAACACATCCCTAACCCTAATCCCAAGGGTAACCCTAACCACACCCCTACGCTGACACACCCCTAACTCTAATCCCAACTGTAAATGTAATCCAAACCCTAACTTTAGCCCCAACCCTAACTGTAGCCTTAACCCTAACCCTAGCCCTAACCCTAATGGGAAAATGGAAATAAATACATTTTTTTTATTTTTTAATATTTCGCTAACTGAAGGGGGGTTTGATTTACTTTCATAGCGGGTTTTTTTTAGCGGATTTTTATGATTGGCAGCCGTCACACACTGAAAGACGCTTTTTATTGCAAAAAATATTTTTTGCGTTACCACATTTTGAGAGCTATAATTTTTCCATATTTTGGTCCACAGTCATGTGAGCACTTGTTTTTTGCGGAACGAGTTGGCGTTTTTATTTGTAACATTTTCGGGCACGTGACATTTTTTGATCTCTTTTTATTCCGATTTTTGTGAGGCAGAATGACTAAAAACCAGCTATTCATGAATTTCTTTTGGGGGAGGCGTTTATACCATTCCGCGTTTGGTAAAATGGATAAAGCAGTTTTATTCTTCGGGTCAGTACCTCATTTATATAATTTTTTTATGTTTTGGTGCTTTTATACTATAAAAACTATTTTATAGAAAAAATAATTCTTTTTGCATCGCTTTATTCTGAGGACTATAACTTTATTTTTTCTTTATTGACGCTGTAGGGCGGCTCATTTTTTGCGGGACAAGATGATGTTTTCAGCGGTGCCATGGTTATTTATATCCGTCTTTTTGATCGCGTGTTATTCCACTTTTTTGTTATTCCACTTTTTATTTGGCGGTATGATAATAAAGCGTTGTTTTTTGCCTCGCTTTTTTTTTTTTTACGGTGTTCACTGAAGGGGTTAACTAGTGGGACAGTTTTATAGGTCGGGTCGCTACGGACGCGGCGATACTAAAATATGTGTACTTTTATTTATTTTTCTCCTACGTATCATTGGGGGACACAGGACGAATGGGTGGTATGCTGCTGCCACCAGGAGGACACTAAGTTAAACACACACAAAAGATTAACTCCTCCCCTGCAGTATACACCCACAGGCTGGACAATCCAGAGCCAGTTCTTACTTAGTGTCTCAGGAGGCACTTGGGTCCTCAGGACCCCACCAATTTTTGTTTTTAACGGAAGGGAGCGACAGGCAAATTTTCAGCTCTGATCTCTCCCGCACCAACAACGGGCAAGTACATGGAGCGTTCCTCCTGTATCCTTTCCCGCGACGATGGATGCCAGCCCTGGCTCACTTTCCAGTGTGGCGACGGTTCCCTAGCGTTCCGATCTCCCTCCCTCCCTGTCAGGCGACCACGGGGACTAATCATCCACCTAAGTTTCCTGGAGCCAGGGCACAGCCGGACAGATTACCATGGCGTCCGTGCAGCCGCCCACTGCACCACCACTGAACATAGCGGATGTTGCACGGCGGCAGAAGCTCTCCACCCTCTCCCTACTAAGGTGAAGGTGGATGGAGCATCGGCCCCATCGCACAAGGTAAGTGCGGGGGCCGACCAGCTGACAGGGGACCGCCCGTTCAGGGATCCACTTTCTAATGCGGCGCTGCAGCCGCGGAGCACGGGCAATTCGGCGCTCTGTTAGGGCGGTGGCACTGTTTACCGTCCCTGGTCCGGATTCCACCACGGACATTCTGTGGCACATAGCAGGGAATATGGCAGCGTTCCGACGCGCATAGCAGGGAATCCACCGCCCGCCCATGACACGCCCCCCTCCCTCTCTCTCTCCCTCTCTGGGCGCTTCTCGTTCCCGAGAAGCGCCCTTCTCACATCTCGGCGGCCATCTTGGACCAGGAAGTGCGCTGGCGGCTCTGCAGCACCACAGCGCACAGGACTTCAGGATCTCTCTGCCAAGCACCGCGGAACTTGGTGAGACGCACTCATTAGGATTGTCTCTTCCCCTGCCAGTACGCTCACTTTATGGCAAAGATGTCACAGTCTAGGCAAAAACGGACTGGAAAGACCCACTCTGTTATTTTTGCTGTGTGCACCTCCTGCAAGGTATCTCTGCCCCGAGGTCACTCTACCCCGCTGTGCTCCGCCTGCGAAATGTCTGCGGCACAGGATACTCCGGCCTCTGACCCGGAATGTAGTGAGCCTAGTACCCCCGCATGGGCATCCTCCCTCGCTCGATCTGTGGCATCCTTGGAAAGGACGATACAGTCCCTCCGTGACCCGTCCCTTACCCAGGGCGCTTCCACGGATGATGTAACGCGGCCTAAAAACCCCTCTCGGCCTAGAGGTCGTTCCGTTTCCAGAAGCCCTCTCTCATCTAGAAAGAAGTCCAGGGTAATATCTCCGGTCCGTGATCAGCCCTCCGGCTCAGAGAGCGAAGTCTCTCGTCACTCATCCCCAGCTCATAGCAGGGAATCCTTTCTGGACGACGCTTCCAGCGTGTCCTGTTCCCCAGAGTATCGTCACGACCAAGAGACCCTAGATTCTCTCATAGACTCGGTAAGTCAGACGCTACAGTTAGAGGAGGAAACCCCGTCCAAGGCGGTTCATCCCGTGTCATTCGGGCGAACCACAAAGGCTCATAGATTTTTTCCTACGCATCCTCAATTTAAGGACATTGTCGATCTCCACAGGGTCCGTCCGGATAAACGCTTCTCAGGTCAGAAGGCTATGCAATTGAAGTATCCGTTTGCTCAGGACCTTGCTAAGGAGTGGTCTCACTCACCCTCCGTGGACCCGCCAGTGTCGCGGCTAGCCACCAAGGCGGTTCTATCCTCCTCCGAGGGCGCGTCCATCAAGCATCCCACTGATAGACAAATTGACCAGATGGCTCGCTCGGCTTTTGAAGCTTCTTCGGCTTCTCTCTTCCCTTCTTTTGCCGTCACATGGGTTGCAAAAACCATGACCCATTGGGCCGAGTCTTTAGCCTCTACAGCTCTACACGCCGACTTACCCCCCGAGGTTTCACACCTGGCCACTCAGATTGCCAGAGCGGGGGACTTTGTAGTTTCCGCATCCTTAGACGCGGCCAATTGTGCCTCACAGGCAGCGGCCAATGCTGTCACGATCCGCAGATCCCTCTGGCTCAGGGACTGGAAAGCGGACTCAGGATCCAAAAAATCTCTCACGTCCCTTCCATACCAGGGCGAACGCCTTTTTGGGGACAAACTAGATAAAATTATCGCAGACTCCACAGGGGGAAAGAGCAAATTCCTTCCCCAGCAACGGACCTTTCGTCCCTTTCGCAACCAACAGGGCCGAGGCCGATATTTCCGTTTCGGCTCCAATTGGTCCAATTCTCCCTCCGCGCCACCCGGCGCCGGGAGAGGTCAGCGCAAGGACAGAACCTCCCAGCCATCTTACAAACCTTCTCCCTCTTGGAGAGGCAGACCCAGACAACAGGGGTCCAGGGGGCCCAGACCCAACAGGTCTCCACCTCAATGACTCTTGGCAGACGCCAAAGGACACCGACAGAGTTGGCGGCCGCCTACTCTTCTTTCGGGACGCGTGGCTCTCGGTAGTTCCCGACCGATGGGTCCGCGACCTAGTGTCCTTCGGTTACAAGATAGAGTTTGTCTCTCTTCCCCCATCTCGTTTCTTCCAGTCCCCTCCTCCCAGAGCAAGGGTCCGTCAGTATTTTCAGGCCATAAGATCGCTATGGGAAGACGGGGTCATCATCCCGGTACCTCAGAACGAGAGGTACCAAGGTTTCTATTCCAATCTTTTCATTGTACCAAAGAAGGACGGCTCAGTACGTCCAATATTGGACCTCAAGCTCCTCAACAAGTACGTCCGTGTACGTCAATTCCGTATGGAGTCCCTCCGCTCGGTAATTGCCTCTCTGGAAGAAGGCGAGTTCCTTGCATCTCTAGATGTTCAAGACGCTTACTTGCACATTCCCATCCTACCGTCTCATCAGCGCTTCCTCCGCTTCGCGGTCCAGGGGCACCATTTTCAGTTTGTCGCCCTACCTTTCGGGCTGGCCACTGCTCCTCGGGTGTTCACCAAGGTCATGGCAGCTGCCGTGGCCATTCTACATGCTCGGGGCATAGTGGTGTTGCCCTACTTGGACGACATCCTCATAAAAGGCCCCTCTTTCCGGTCCTGTTCAGAAGCGGTAGACGTCACTATAAATACCTTTTTGCGCCTGGGCTGGAAAATCAATTTCAAAAAATCTTCCCCAGTCCCGGCCCAAACCATATCCTACCTGGGAATGATCTTAGACTCCTCTCAGGGTCTAGTACTTTTGCCTCCGGAAAAGGTATCCACTCTTCAGAGAGAAGTCCGGAAGCTTACTCAACCTCGCTCTCACTCCCTACGCTTCTCCATGAGGGTACTCGGCAGGATGGTGGCGGCAATGGAGGCAGTGCCCTTTGCGGTTTTTCACCTCCGTCCCTTACAACATGCCATTCTGGCAGTATGGGACAGGAATCCCGCCTCGCTCGACCGCCGTCTCCTTCTCTCTCGCCCAATCAGACAGTCCCTCAGGTGGTGGACCAAGAGGTCCTCCCTGACTCGGGGGAAGTCTTTCCTTCCGGTGCACTGGCTGGTTGTCACAACGGACGCCAGTCTCTTCGGCTGGGGTGCAGTGTTCCAGCGTCACTCGACTCAGGGTCGCTGGTCTCCGCAGGAGTCCCAGCTGCCCATCAACATACTAGAGATTCGGGCAATCAGACTGGCTCTCCATCATTTTCAGCCGTTCCTCTCCGGCCGTGCGGTCAGAGTCCAGTCCGACAACGCCACTGCGGTAGCCTACATCAACCGCCAAGGGGGCACTCGCAGCAAGGCGGCCATGGTCGAGGTGACGCTAATTCTCCGCTGGGCCGAGACACATCATTCCATACTCTCAGCAGTCTTTATCCCAGGCGTGGAAAACTGGGAAGCGGACTTTCTCAGTCGCCACAGCCTCGATCCCGGAGAGTGGTCTCTCCATCCCGCAATCTTTCACCAGATATGCTCTCGATGGGGGACCCCGGACGTGGACCTAATGGCATCTCGCCTCAATTGCCAGGTTCCCGTCTTCATGGCCAGGTCTCACGACCCCTCAGCCTTCGGAGCCGACGCTCTCGTCCTCTCATGGCAGGGTTTCAGACTCCCATACATCTTTCCCCCAATTCCTCTTCTGACAAAGGTGATCAGGAAGATCAAGGCAGAACGGATCCCAGTACTTCTCATCGCTCCGGACTGGCCGCGCAGGACATGGTATGCCGAGATGGTTCAACTGGTCTCAGACGTACCTTGGAGGCTGCCGAGTCGCGCAGACCTCCTGTCTCAAGGGCCCATTTACCACCCGAACTCAGAGGCCCTGTGTTTAACGGTGTGGCCGTTGAGTCCTGGGTACTGAGGCAGAAGGGGTTGCCCCAGACGGTGATATCTACCATGCTCCGCGCACGCAAGCCTTCTTCTATGCGCATCTACCACCGCGCCTGGAAGGTATACTTCACCTGGTGCAGGAAGCGGGGACGTTTCCCTCTCCGTTTTTCTATCCCTCACATTTTGGAATTCCTCCAATCAGGCGTAGACTTGGGTCTTGCTCTCAGCTCTCTTAAGGGCCAAATTTCTGCTCTCTCGGTTCTTTTTCAGAGAAAGATTGCAAACAGATTGCAGGTCAGGACCTTCATCCAGGGTGTTTCTCATATGGCTCCGCCTTACAAGATGCCCTTGGAACCATGGGACCTGAACCTAGTTCTCCGTGCTCTTCAAGAGCCCCCCTTTGAGCCCTTGCAGGAAGTGTCTTTGCTGTTCTTGTCTTGGAAGATTGCCTTCCTCGTGGCTGTCACGTCTATTAGACGTGTCTCTGAGCTGGCAGCTCTGTCGTGCCGACCTCCTTTCCTTGTGTTCCACCAGGACAAGGTGGTTCTGCGGACATGTCCGACTTTTCTTCCGAAGGTCGTTTCCTCCTTCCATCTTAATGAGGAGATTGTCCTTCCCTCACTGTGCCCTGCTCCTTCCCACCGCACGGAAAGGGCGCTCCACACTCTGGACTTAGTGAGGGGTCTTAGACGTTACGTCTCCAGAACTGCGTCTCTCCGTAGGTCAGACGCCTTGTTCGTTCTTCCGCAGGGGCCACGGAAGGGACTACCTGCTTCCAAGGCCTCCATTGCCAAGTGGATTCGTTCCGCCATCCAAGAGTCCTACCGTGTCAAGGGTCACGCCGCACCTCCGGGGATCAAGGCTCATTCTACCCGGTCAGTCGGCGCGTCCTGGGCCATCCGGCACCAGGCATCGGCAGCGCAGGTCTGCAAGGCTGCTACATGGTCCAGCCTGCATACATTCACGAAGCACTATCATGTGCACTCTCAGGCCTCGGCAGACGCGTCCGTCGGTAGGCGAATCCTACAAGCGGCAGTGTCTCATCTGTAGCTCGTAGGCACGCACAGCATTTATAACTTCTTGTTGGCCCACCCAGGGACTGCTTTGGGACGTCCCATTCGTCCTGTGTCCCCCAATGATACGTAGGAGAAAAGGAGATTTTTGTGTACTCACCGTAAAATCTTTTTCTCCGAGTCATCATTGGGGGACACAGCACCCTCCCTGTTAGCCTAGTTGGCTCGACTGTTCTTTTCAGTCTGTGTTTTGACTATGACATGTTGTCTGTTTGTTAATTGGCTTACTCCTACTGCTTTGTTACCGAACTGGCTCTGGATTGTCCAGCCTGTGGGTGTATACTGCAGGGGAGGAGTTAATCTTTTGTGTGTGTTTAACTTAGTGTCCTCCTGGTGGCAGCAGCATAACACCCATTCGTCCTGTGTCCCCCAATGATGACTCGGAGAAAAAGATTTTACGGTGAGTACACAAAAATCTCCTTTTTTTTTTATTTAGATAATGAAATGTATTTATAGGAACAATATATATATTTTTTGCATTTTTTGGGGGAATTTTTTTTTTTACGCATGTGAATTTTTTTTTTTTTTTTACACTATAACATTGCCCCAGGGGGGGCATGATGTTATAGTGTAAGATCGCCGATCTGACACTTTGCTGTGAGATCGGCGATCTGATGTGCACAGCTCTTGGAGGCTTCCCGGCGCCTGCTCTGAGCAGGCGCAGTGAAGCCACCTCCCTGCAGGACCCGGATGCCGCGGCCATCTTGGATCCGGGCCTGCTGCAGGGAGGAGGAGGTAAGAGACCCTTGGAGCAACGTGATTACATCGCGTTGCTCCGGGGGTCTCCGGGAAGCCCGCAGGGAGCCCCCTCCCTGCGCGATGCTTCCCTATACCGCCAGAACACTGTGATCATGTTTGATCGCAGTGTGCCGGGAGTTAGTGCCGGGGTCGGTCCGTGACCGCTCTTCCACATAGTGCCGGATGTCAGCTGCGATACCTGACACTCGGCCGCGCTCCCCCCGTGAACGCAGCCGATCGCACTGGACGTACTATCCCGTCGGTGGTCATACGGGCCCACCCCACCTCGACGGGATAGTACGTCCGATGTCAGAAAGGGGTTAAGGGCTTACTTATAAAGCATACGGGGTCCACATAGCCAAAAATTTAGTTCTTAGAAGGAAAATATTATAAATCACATATAAGGAAAACCTTCGGCACAAAATGGAATAATGATTTTCAAATTTCTGTATTTATTAGACTGACCCATGAGAGAAAATACATGCCAATGTTTTGGCGCTTCTGGCCTTTATTAACCCCTTAATCCCATATGACGTACTATCCCGTCAAGGTGACCTGGGACTTAATTCCCAGTGATGGGACTATCGCAGCTGACATCCGGCACTATGTGCCGGGAGCGGTCACGACTGCCCCCGGCACACTGCGATCAAACATGATCGCAGTGTTCCGGCGGTATAGGGAAGCATCGCGCAGGGAGGGGGCTCCGTGCGTGCTTCCCTGAGACCCTCAGCGCAACGCGATGTGATCGCGTTGCTCCGAGCGTCTCTTACCTCCTCTCCCTGCAGGCCCCGGATCCAAAATGGCCGCTGGGCTGCATCCGGGTCCTGCAGGGAGGTGGCTTACCAAGCGCCTGCTCAGAGCAGGCGCTGGTAAGCCTGCAGCGCTGTAAGTCAGATCGGTGATCTGACAGAGTGCTGTGCAAACTGTCAGATCAGCGATCTGTGATGTCCTCCCCTGGGACAAAGTAAAAAAGTTTAAAAAAAATTTCCACATGTGTAAAAAAAAAATATATATATTATACCCATAAATACATTTCTTTATCTAAATAAAAAAAACAATAAAAGTACACATATTTAGTATCGCCGCGTCCGTAATGACCCGACCTATAAAACTGTCCCACTAGTTAACCCCTTCAGTGAACACCGCAAAAAAAGAGCCGCCAAACAACATCATCAGTGAAAAAATAAAAAAGCTATAGTCCTCAGAATATAGCGATGCCAAAATAATTATTTTTTCTATAAAATAGTTTTTATTGTATAAAAGCGCCAAAACATAAAAAATATTATATGAATGAGGTATCGCTGTAATCGCACTGACCCAAAGAATAAAACTGGTTTATCAATTTTACCGAACGTGTAACGGTATAAACCCCCCCCCAATAAAAAAAAAAAGAAATTCATGAATAGCTGGTTTTTGGTCATTCTGCCTCACAAAAATTGGAATAAAAAGCGATCAAAAAATGTCATGTGCCCGAAAATGTTACCAATAAAAACGACAACTCGTCCCGCAAAAAACAAGACCTCACATGACTCTGTGGACCAAAATATGGAAACATTATAGGTCTCAAAATGTGGAGATGCAAAAACTTTTTTGCTATAAAAAGCGTCTTTTAGTGTGTGACAGCTGCCAATCATAAAAATCCGCTATAAAAGTAAATCAAGTCCCCCTTCATCACCCCCTTAGTTAGAGAAAAATAATAAAATTAAAAAAATGTATTTATTTCCATTTTCCCGTTAGGGCTAGGGTTAGGGTTGGGGCTAAAGTTAGGGTTAGGGTTGGGGCTAAAGTTAGGGTTGGGGCTAAAGATAGGGTTAGGGTTTGGATTACATTTACGGTTGGGATTAGAGTTAGGGGTGTGTCAGGGTTAGGGGTGTGGTTACGGTTACTGTTGGGATTAGGGTTAGGGGCGTGTTTGGAATAGGGTTTCAGTTAGAATTGGGGAGTTTCCGCTGTTTAGGCACATCGGGCTCTCCAAACGCGACATGGCGTCCGATCTCAATTCCAGACAATTCTGCGTTGAAAAAGTAAAACAGGGCTCCTTCCCTTCCAAGCTCTCCCGTGAGCCCAAACAGGGGTTTACCCCAACATATGGGGTATCAGCGTACTCGGGACACATTGGACAACAACTTTTCGTGTCCAATTTCTCCTGTTACCCTTGGGAAAATGCAAAACTGAGGGCTAAAAATCATTTTTGTGGGGAAAAAAAAAGATTTTTTATTTTCACGGCTCTGCGTTGTAAACTGTAGTGAAACACTTGGGGGGTTCAAAGTTCTCACAACACATCTAGATAAGTTCCTTGGGGGGTGTAGTTTCCAATATGGGGTCACTTGGGGGTTTCTTCGGTTTAGGTACATTAGGGGCTCTGCAAACGCAATGTGACGCCTGCAGACCAATCCATCTAAGTCTGCATTCCAAATGGCGCTCCTTCCCTTCCGAGCTCTGCCATGCGCCCAAACGGTGGTTCCCCCCCGCATATTGGGTATCATCGTACTCAGGACAAATTGGACAACAACTTTTGGGGTTCAATTTACACTGTTTCCCTTGGAAAAATACAAAACTGGGGGCTAAAAAATAGTTTTTGTGGGGAAAAAAAAATAATTTTTATTTTCCCGGCTCTGCGTTATAAACTGTAGTGAAACACTTGGGGGTTCAAAGCTCTCACAACACATCTAGATAAGTTCCTTAGGGGGTCTACTTTCCAAAATGGTGTCACTTGTGGGGGGTTTCAATGTTTAGGCACATCAGGGGCTCTCCAAACGCAACATGGCGTCCCATCTCAATTCCAGTCAATTTTGCATTGAAAAGTCAAATGGCGCTCCTTCCCTTCCGAGCTCTGCCATGCGCCCAAACAGTCGTTTACCCCCACATATCAGGTATCAGCGTACTCAGTAGAAATTGCCCAACAACTTTTGGGGTCCTATTTTTTTTTTTTTTATTTCAAACACAAATGAAGTATAGCATACATATTTGTCCTTGTCATTAATGGGTATGCATGGGTACATTTACAAAGGATGGTAGGGACAGCACATACATATGCCAATTATTTCACAGAGGAAAAACACATGTGTATAATTATAAAACAGTCAAATATAAAGTTATAAACATACAACTCTTAAGCTACAACCAAACCAAGCCTCTGAAACTATTAAGCTGCCATTTAACGATAGCAGAACAGTATTTCCCCCCTCCACTGCGCAGTGCTTGCAGAACAAAAGTCAGATAAACCATGTCTTTGTCTATTAGTCATGTCACAAGGTGAGATGAGAGGTGTTCCATCTATCCCAGATTTTGTTGAACTTACCCGGGCAACCCCTGTTTTGATAAAGAGTGCGCTCATAGGGGACAACTGCATTCACCAACTCGATCCAGGACCTAACGGAGGGGGGTGAATTCCCCATCCATCGCAGAGCTAACAACTTCCGTGCCAAAAACAGAGTTTCACGTAGAAAGATCCCCGTATAATGGTCCCAAGCCTCCTCGTCCCATATTACAAACAGACAGACTAAAGGTTCCATAGGAACCGGGATTGATAGTACAGAAGCTAATAGTGACATCACCTCCCTCCAATAGTGAAGAACAATGGGACATTGCCATATCAGATGTACAAAGTCAGCGTCCGGTGAGTGGCAACGCAAACATTCCGACGTCGAGTATCGACCCATTCGAAAGAGTCTCAGTGGGGTCAAATATGACTGATGGAGTATATATAGCTGAGTCATCCTGTTATTGACCGACGGGGAGACTTTGAGGGGGGAGTCCAAAATATCCTCCCATTCCTCGTTCTGCATATCAGTGATAAGCCCCTCCCATTTGCCCCTCACCGAGTCCACAACAGAGTTTGCTCCCGTTGACAGCAGATATGTGTATAGGGACGAGATAAGGCCCTGAGGTCCCTGTGACTTAAGGATACCCATCAGGGGTAAAGATGAAATGTTACGGTTTGTTCCCACACTCCTGACAAATGACTGAATGGCAGATCTGAGTTGCAGGTATCGGAAAAATTGAGATCTTGGAAGATCATATTTAACTTGTAGCTGTTCAAAGGATCTAAAGACCCCCTGATCATATAGATCTCCCATTAACAGGACTCTGGGAAACCCAAAAGTTTGCAGACGGGTGTTTCACTAGTGCAGGAAAATAACCATTATCCCATAGAGGCATCTCAGCCACAACGTCCCCAAATCCAATGACCCTTTTAATTTTCTTTCAAGTGGATCGCGCCAATCGTATCATGGGCAACAATTGGGGGGCATTAATTTTTTCTGACTCTAGAAGGCCCAGTGGACATTTAGCACCAACAGAACTAACTAGGTGGCTTTCCGAATTAGGGAGATAATTATGAGGCATCCACTTACAAAGTGTTTTGGCCTGTCCCGCCAGATAATATAAAAAGAAATCTGGCAATGCCGCTCCTCCCCCCTGTTTAGGTCTTTGCAGAGTCGTCAGTTTAAGTTTGGGTCTACTTTTCCCCCACACGAATGAGGCAACATAAGAATTTAAGTTAGTGAAAAAGAATTTTGGTACGGTTACTGCGCTATGCTGAAGACAATAGTTGAATTTAGGGAGCAGAATCATTTTTATGAGATTAATACGGCCTGCTACAGACAGTGGAAGTTTACTCCAGGATGTAAATTTCGATTTGGCATACTCTAGCAGGGGGAGGACATTGAGTTGTAGATCCGATCCGCTACATCGGGACATATAAACACCCAAATATTTAAATTCAGACACTACAGGAAACGGGGAAAGAGCGTTAAGATTAGATATTGGGGATTGGGACAGAGGCAATAGAGCAGATTTATCCCAATTAATATATAGGCCTGAGAACCCACTAAATTTGTCTATGGTATCAATTACCTTTGGCAACGTTTCTTCTACCTTATCCATGAATACTATCGTGTCATCAGCATATAGACCTATGATGTCGGTACGGTCTGCTATTTTGATACCATCAATATCGGGGGCAGAACGTAGACGTATAGCTAATGCCTCTATCGCTAGTGCAAACAAGGCTGGGGAGAGGGGACACCCCTGACGAGTTCCCCTATGCAGTGAAATTAACTCAGACATGGAGCCATTTACGATTATGCGGGCTTTAGGTTTCACGTATAATACACCAACCCAATTCAAAAAATTTTCCCCAAAGCCATACCTCTGCAGACAAGCAGACAAGAAGGGCCACTCAAGAGAGTCGAACGCCTTAGCCGCGTTCAGCGACGCCAGCGCCCAACGCAGCGGCAAGGTATGCGCCAATATAAGGGTCCAATAGACAGAATGGCAGCAGGATACTGAGGAGCTCCCCCATAACACGTCTTCCTTCACTTACTCCATAGCCACCTTTGGGGTCCAATTTCTTCTCTTACCCTTGCGAAAATAAAAAGTTGGGGGCGAGAAAATCATTTTTGTGAAAAAATGTGACTTTTTTTAATTTTAACGGCTCTGCATTATAAACTTCTGTGAAGCACTTGTTGGGTCAAAGTGCTCACCATACATCTAGATAAGTTCCTTAAGGGGTCTACTTTCCAAAATGGTGTCACTTCTGGGGGGTTTCAATGTTTAGGCACATCAGGGGCTCTTCAAACGCAACATGGCGTCCCATCTCAATTCCAGTCAATTTTGCATTGAAAAGTCAAATGGCGCTCCTTCCCTTCCGAGCTCTACCATGCACCCAAACAGTGGTTTACCCCCACATATGGGGTATCTGCGTACTCAGGACAAATTGTACAACAACTTTTGTGGTCCATTTTCTCCTGTTACCCTTGGTAAAATAAAACAAATTGGAGCTGAAATAAATTTTGTGTGAAAAAAAGTTAAATGTTCATTTTTATTTAAACATTCTAAAAATTCCTGTGAAACACCTGAAGTGTTAATAAACTTCTTGAATGTGGTTTTGAGCACCTTGAGGGGTGCAGTTTTTAGAATGGTGTCACACTTGGGTATTTTCTGTCATATAGACCCCTCAAAATGACTTCAAATGAGATGTGGTCCCTAAAAAAAAAAAAAAAATGGTGTTGTAAAAATGAGAAATTGCTGGTCAACGTTTAACCCTTATAACTCCCTAACAAAAAAAAATTTTGGTTCTAAAATTGTGCTGATGTAAAGTAGACATGTGGGAAATGTTACTTAAGTATTTTGTGTGACATATCTCTGTGATTTAATTGTATAAAAATTCAAAGTTGGAAAATTGCGGAATTTTAAAAATTTTCGCCAGATTTCCATTTTTTTTTTTTTTCACAAATAAATGCAAGTTATATCGAAGAAATTTTACCACTATCATGAAGTACAATATGTCACGAGAAAACAATGTTAGAATCGCCAAGATCCGTTGAAGCGTTCCAGAGTTATAACCTTCATAAAGGGACAGTGGTCAGAATTGTAAAAATTGGCCCGGTCATTAACGTGCAAAAAACCACCCTCGGGGCTTAAGGGGTTAAGGTTATCTATCCTGGTGTTCTTCGGTGTATAGAAGATACCTGTGAGAATGGCGTGTCAAAGCTATTTTGATGCTTTTTTTATGTGCCGATTAAAACAATGTTTATAGCAGCAAAATTTTATGAATATTTTAACATTTTTTCCCTTACAAGATATAAACGGTTTAACATAAAAAAGCCTTAAAAAAACTTGCTGAATTTCATGTAAATAAAGTATCAAAAACGCTACATGTAAACATGCCTTAAGTTTCTATTTTTCATCCACGACTCCATCTTTGGTTCCGTCTGCATCCTCAAAAATTTTTTGCAACTTTGGACCTTGTTTGACCTGTATTCTGGGGATATCTGTATTTTTACCCTGAAACAATAGCTATGGAGTGATGGATGTAAATCAAAATCCTATGGTGAACGCAGCTTTCTCCTTCGCCACATTGGGGGACACAGGACCATGGGTGTTATGCTGCTGTCACTAGGAGGCTGACACTAAGTTGACAAAGTTAGCTCCTCCCCTGCAGTATACACCCTCATGCAGGCTTCCAGAGACCCAGTTCAAGCTTAGTGTCCGTAGGAGGCACACTGAATTTTTTTAAAACCTTCTTTTCTGGACGAAGGGGCGACGGATTCTTTAATGTTCCGATCTCCCCGAACCAACAACAGGCGAGCACGGGAGTTTTACCTCTCCGTATCCTCTCCTGCGACGTTGGATGCCACTGCCTGAGCTGACTTTTGGGGCGACGGGCCCCTTCAAGGGCACCGATCTCCCCCTCTGTTTTACAGATGAGCACTGGAGTGTCACCTCCAGTATCCTCTTCTGCAGCCAGGCCTTATTGCCGGACATCTGCCCTGCCCACCAGGTCTCACCCTCGGCTGTTCAGAGGCACCCTTCCCACTGTGGCGTCCGTGCAGCCCCCCCACTGTATCACCACTGAAAAAGCGGATGATGGAAGGAGGCAGACGATTCCTCTCCAACCCCCCTTTAACCCCTTTAAAGGGGATGGTGGATGGAGGCTCCCCTAACCCTGCACCGTCTATTTTCTACCTGGGATCACTACATCAGGCTGGTAGGAGATCCGACGTTTTTTTTTCAGGCTCCCCCCTCAAATAGGGGTAAGTGCTTATTAGGGGTTGTCTTGTCCGGCGCTTTGGGAGGGCTCCATGGCGGTAAGGGCACCGCGACGTTTTTCCCCGGCGGTCCGCGGGTGCGCGCTTGGCGAAGCCGAAAATTTAGTCCCCGGCTTCGGCCTAGTACAAGCCACATCCCGATAAGCCCTGCCCACGCTCACGTCATTCTTGCTGCTCCGCCCCCCGGTCCTGGCGCTTCTCGCTCCCTGCGAGATTACCCCGCAAACTCTCGGCAGCCATCTTTCCTCTGCACAGCAGCGCCGGCCGGCTACTGCTCTGGAGGCTTCTTTCCACGCCACCTATCTGATTTGCGGGGCACAGGACCTGGGTAAGGAGATGACGCTTAGCGCTTCCCTGCAGCAGTTACCCCTAAGCTTCCACTAGCAGCTTCCTTTATCACCTTGGGGTACAACATGTCGCAGTCAAGGGGTAAAAAGTCCACTAAGGTGCATACCACCTTCTTTACTGCGTGTACCACCTGCCAGGCTCCTCACCCTCTGCCTCAGAGTTCCCCTCTCTGCCCTGCCTGTGATACCCAATGTGCCCAGGAACCCTCCGCCGCTACCCTCTAGCCCCCCTGAGTGGGCCGCGTCACTGTCTCAATCCATGGCTTCATTGGCCAAAGCGATTGAATCCCTCCATGACCCCTCTGGGGAGCGGGGCACTCCTTTTCATGGGTTAAGAGATCCCTCTATATCAGGGGAAGCGTCGGCCAGCAGGGGCCGCTCTCACCTCAAAGAGGCACGGTCATCCAAAAAACGGATCCGCACTACCTCTCCTGAGCATTCATCACGCCATTCAGCCTTTGGTAGCTCCACTTCTCGCTCACCCTCTCCAGGGGCTCGTAGCGATCACGACTCTGAGTATGAGTCGGACGCATCCCTAGATCCGGATGCTCCGGAATTTAGATCTACTGTTGACTCCCTCATCGAGGCAGTCAATCATGCGCTAAAAGTGGATGATGACCCTAATTCTGTGCCGGACCATTCAGTCTCCTTTACGAGAACCAAGCGTCCCCATAAGGTGTTCGCCTCTCATCCAGGTTTCCTGGATATAGTCCGGCGACACAGGGACGGTCCGGATAAGCGTTTTACGGGCAAAATGGCCCTGGGATCGAAGTATCCCTTTTCCGCAGATCTTGTTAAAGATTGGACGGAATCTCCACTAGTAGATCCTCCGGTATCACGCTTGGCTACCAAGACGCTCTTATCCGTACCTGATGGTGCTTCAATTAAAAATCCCACAGAACGCCAGCTAGATTCCCTAGCTCGCTCAGTGTACGAGGCCTCAGGTTCTTCTCTATCTCCTTCCTTCGCGGCGGCTTGGGTCGCCAAAGCAATGGTTTTCTGGGCAGATGCCCTGGCAAAATCCATTCAGGAACAGGATCTCCCGTCTGAGGCGGCAGATCTTGCCAAACAAATTGCCATGGCTGGAGATTGTGATGTACGCGTCTCTAGATGCAGCGGACTGTGCGGCTACTGCGGCTTCAAACGCCATCACCATAAGGAGAGCTATTTGGCTTAGAGAGTGGCGTGCAGATTCTTCCTCAAAGAAGTCTCTGATTTCCCTTCCTTTTCAGAGCGGGCGCCTCTTTGGAGAAGAATTAGACCAGCTTATTTCCGACGCTACAGGTGGGAAGAGCAAGTTCCTCCCACAACACAGGCCAAAAAGGGCTTTTCAGTGCCAACAATATTTTCGCTTTCGGCCCTTTCGCAGCAGCCCATTCTGGTCCAACTCCGCAGCCTCGTCCAGATCAGAACGATCTTCACGCACAGACAGAGACTCCCGGCCTTCATACCGGCCGAATCAGTCCTGGCCAGGAAAACCTAGACAACCCAGAACCAGAGGGTCCAGGCCTGCTAGATTTCCTTCACAATGACTCTGGGACTCTTCCAGTCGACACCTCCAAAGTAGGTGGACGTCTGCTTCTCTTTCAACAAGTCTGGCTTTCCGTCGTCCACGACGAATGGGTCAGAGATTTGGTGTATTCTGGTTACAAAATAGAATTCTCTGCCTCTCCTCCAGCAAGGTTTTTCCCCCCTCGTCTCCCAAGTTCGGGGCTCAATCTCGCGCACTTCATCATGCCATCAAATCCCTCCGCCAAAACGGGGTCATTGTTCCGGTCCCAGAACACCAGAGATTCAGAGGTTTTTACTCAAACGTCTTTGTCGTTCTGAAAAAGGACGGAACGGTGCGCCCTAGTTTGGATCTAAAGCTCCGAAACAAGTACGTAAGGGTTCGGCACTTCAGGATGGAGTCACTCCGGTCAGTGATCTCTTCATTGGAGACAGGCGAATTCCTAGCATCAGTAGACATCAAAGATGCTTATCTCCATATCCCAATCTTCCCGCCACATCAAAAGTTCCTCCGCTTCGCCATCCAAGAGGACCACTTTCAATTCACGGCCTTACCCTTCGGCCTTGCCACGGCGCCCAGGGTATTCACAAAGGTCATGGCCATTCTTCACTCCCGAGGAGTGGTCGTTTTTCCATACTTGGACGACCTCCTGATAAAGGCTCCGTCTTATCAGGCCTGCGAAGCAAGCGTCCACATTACCTTGAATTCTCTTTCGCGCCTGGACTGGTTAATCAACTTGAACAAGACCTCCCCCATTCCTGTCCAACGGACCTCCTTCCTAGGCATGATCCTGGACATGTCAAAGGGGCTGGTTTTGCTACCTCGGTCCAAGGCCCAAGAGCTTCAGCAGGGAGTTCGGACGCTCTGTCATCCGCACCCACGGTCCATTCGGTTTGCCATGAGGATCCTGGTGAAAATGGTGGCCGCGATGGAGGTGGTTCCTTTCGCTCAGCTCCATCTCCGCCCTTTACAACAGGCTCTGCTGGACAATTGGGACAGGCGTCCCTTATCCCTCGATCGGCCATGTCCTCTGTCCCCACGGATCAGGCAAGCCCTCACATGGTGGACTCTAAGATCATCTCTCATCCAGGGGAGGTGTTTTCTCCCAATCCGCTGGCTGGTGGTCTCCACCGACGCCAGTCTCCTCGGTTGGGGAGCGGTGTTTCGCCACCACACTGCCTAGGGGATTTGGTCAATTCGGGAGTCGAGACTTCCCATAAACATTTTGGAGATTCGAGCGATCAGACTTGCTCTGAGACGCTTTCACTTCCTGCTCGCGGGTCACCCAGTTCGAATCCAATTGGACAATGTCACAGCCGTGGCGTACATAAACCATCAGGGGGGTACCCGCAGCAGGGCAGCCTTACGGGAGATCTCCCACATTCTCCGTTGGGCCGAGGCCAGCCACTCCACCATTTCCGCGGTGCACATTCCAGGAGTTGAGAACTGGGCGGCGGACCTTCTCAGCCGTCAGGGCCTTGCCTCGGGGGGAGTGGGAACTCCATCCAGAGGTTTTCCGGCAAATCTGCCTTCGCTGGGGGACTCCGGACGTGGATCTGATGTCGTCCAGATTGAACGCCAAAGTTCCCAACTTCATAGCACGTTCTCAGGATCCCCAGGCCATCGGAGTGGACGCACTGGTATCCTCGTGGCATCGGTTCCAACTCCCGTACGTGTTTCCTCCGCTTCCCTTACTGCTGAAGGTGATCCGAAAAATCAAGACGGATGGGGTTCCGGTGATTCTTGTCGCCCTGGATTGGCCACGTCGCGCATGGTACGCGTAGCTCGTTCAACTCGCATCCGACGTCCCCTGGCGGTTACCAGACCGTCCAGATCTGCTTCGCCAAGGGCCGATCTACCACCAGAGCTCAGGGGCCCTACATTTAACGGCGTCGCTGTTGAAACCTGGATTCTAACTCAGGCTGGATTCTCCCAGCACGTCATTCCCACCATGATAAGCGCTCGCAAAGCGTCTTCCGCTTGCATCTATCACCGCACCTGGAAAACCTTCTCATGGTGTAGGCTTCGAGGTCACCCTCCGCTTCTTTTCTCAATCCCTACCATTTTGGATTTTCTACAGTCCGGCCTGGATTCTGGCCTGGCGATCAGTTCCCTCAAAGGTCAGATCTCAGCGTTATCTGTGTTGTTCCAATGTAAGATCGCTGCCAACTTGTAAGTCAGGACCTTCATTCAAGAGGTCTCCCACGTGGCACCCCCCTACAGAATGCCGTTAGAGACCTGGGATCTTAATTTGGTGCTGAGCGTTCTTCAGGAATCTCCGTTTGAACCTCTACAGGACGTCCCGCTAACTGTCCTCTCCTGGAAGGTTGCCTTCCTTGTGGCAGTTACATCTATCAGACGGGTCTCAGAGTTGGCCGCTCTATCTTGCCGGGCCCCTTTCATTGCCTTTCACCAGGACAAGGTAGTCCTGCGCCCATCTCCGGCTTTTCTCCCTAAGGTGGTTTCATCTTTTCACCTTAATGAAGATATCATTTTTCCCTCCTTCTGCCCGCAGCCAAAACACAGAGTCAAAAAGGCCCTTCACACCCTGGATGTGGTACGGGCCCTTACGAGGTACATTTCCAGAACTGCTCTTTTCCGCAAATCGGACTCCCTCTTTGTGCTCCCGGAGGGTCACAGAAAGGGTTTAGCTGCGTCTAAGGCCACGATAGCCAGATGGATCCGTTCTGCGATTCAAGAATCCTATCGGGTCAGGGGCAGCCCTATCCCGGCGGGGATTAGAGCACACTCCACTGGGTCGATGGGTGCTTCCTGGGCCATCCGGCACCAGGCAACGGCAGAGCAGGTTTGCAAGGCCACAACGTGGTCCAGCCTGCATACTTTCACAAGACACTACAATGTCCACATTCAATCTTCTGCGGACGCGGCCCTTGGCAGACGTATTCTGCAAGCGGCCGTCGCACATTTATAGTCAGTTGGTACACAGAGTATACTTGGTTGTATTGTTTCCCACCCAGGGACTGCTTTGGGACGTCCCATGGTCCTGTGTCCCCCAATGTGGCGAACGAGAAATAGGAATTTTTGTGTACTCACCGTAAAATCCTTTTCTCTGAGCCACTCATTGGGGGACACAGCACCCACCCTGTTAGCCTTACGGCTTGTTACCTTTTTGGTTCTTGACTTTCTCTGACATGTTATACTCTGTTATGTATTGTATTGTTATTAATCTCCTACTGCTTTTGCACTGAACTGGGTCTCTGGAAGCCAGCATGAGGGTGTATACTGCAGGGGAGGAGCTAACTCTTTTTGTCTCAACTTAGTGTTAGCCTCCTAGTGACAGCAGCATGACACCCATGGTCCTGTGTCCCCCAATGAGTGGCTCGGAGAAAAGGATTTTACGGTGAGTACACAAAAAAATCCCTATTTCGGGATCTTGCTCTAGCAAGAATACTGGTACGGAAAAAAAAGTCATAGCTCCCATTTGTTCAGATGTTAATGGTAATCCAGACAAGTTTGTATATGTTTTATTGTCCTCTCACGTTTCCTCAACCTAGAAACTCGATGTTAGACTAGAACACCATCATGTGTATTCACGCATTCATGCTGGTGGTCTGAGGATGGACTGTGAATCACAGACTGGGCACAGGTCTCCTGACCCAAATTGACAACCTCCTATATTCCTCAGAGGCTGTCCGATTCATGTCAGGAGACCAGCAACCAGTCCATGATTCTCTGTCTGTCCTCGGACTGTCAGCATAGACGTGTGATTGCTCATTACAGCTAAATCGTATAACACCTTGACCTCTAAATTAGGAAAAGGTAGCCAATCAGAAGCTGCTGAGTATCCAGCAATAACTCAGACTGCAGGAAAGCTCTGTGCAAACAAAGGTTTTACCTGCAGATTACATTTATAATTTCCTCTCCTTCACCTTTTCATACATACAGTATATCACTATAAAAATAGTTTTTACATGGTCACTACAAGGCAGAATTTCAGTCTTGATTAATGTTTGGTCTTATGCAAAAAAAAAAAAAAAAAACTGGACATGCCCATCCAATAATAAAAAATCTTCAAGGTTTATTCCAAATACATATCTTTAAAAATCCATACAAGGATGATGTGGTGGAGGAACCGTTCTGACGCGCTTCTGGCGCCTATTGTGCTCTTAGTCATAGGGCTGCATTGATGCTCTAAGGGCGCAGTAGGCTCTAGAGACGCGTCAGAGCTGTTCCTGCATTACATGATCCTTGTATGGACTTTTAAAGATATGTATTTAGAATAAAGCTTGAAGATTTTTTTTTTTATTAGATGTGCCTGTCCACCTCTTTTTTTGCATTGGATATTTCTGGTCAGTCAGCAGCATTGGAATGGCAATCCAGAAAATAAAGATGGGTGTTTCCTAAAATGAGTGCAATGGAAATTTTTCTCTTCCGTTTTAATGTTGGGTCTCGTAAATCAAAATTGAGTATCTGCTTTTTTTTTTTTTTTCTGTAGGACATTTGTGCAAAGAAAACTGCGCCCAAACCAAAAAGGACACAGAAAACCAATGAGCGAGTACCCAACTCCCGCAAAAAGATTCGTAGGGAGGACAGTCTGAAGTCCCCAGAAGCAATTGTGAAACAACTGAAACAGGTATTTCACTTAGAATTTGGGAAATAAAAGAATACTTATCGGATCAGTTAAAAGTTGTATGCAAAACAATTAATCGTATTTTCCATATCGCAAAAGATAAGACAGCGGCACTCACCAGTTTGCTGAAATAAACGTCTTTAACCCCTTTCTGTCATTGGATGTACTATTCCGTCCATGTGGGGTGGGCCCTGATTCCCAAGGACGGAATAGTACGTCCAGCGCGATCAGCCGTGCTCACGGGGGGAGCGCGGCCGGGTGTCAGCTGACTATCGCAGCTGACGTCCGGCACTATGTGCCAGGAGCGGTCACGGACCGCCCCTGACACATTAACCCCCGACACACTGCGATCAAACATGATCGCAGTGTACCGGCGGTACAGGGAAGCATCGCGCAGAGAGGGGCTTCCCTGAGACTATCGGTACAAGGCGATGTGCTCGCCTTGTACTGAGCGTCTCCTCCCTGCAGTCCCCGGATCCAAAATGGCCGCGGGGCTGCATCCGGGTCCTGCAGGGAGGTGACGTCACAGCGCCTGCTCAGAGCAGGCGCCGGGAAGCCTCCCTGTTGTGCACGTCAGATCGCCGATCTGACACAGTGCATAGCCGCCATACAGCATCATCAGCGGAAAAAATCAAAAAGTTATAGTCCTCAGAATAAAGCGATGCAAAAATAATTATTTTTTCTATAAAATAGTTTTTATCGTATAAAAGCGCCAAAACATAAAAAAAATGATATAAATGAGGTATCGCTGTAATCGTACTGACCCGAAGAATAAAACTGCTTTATCCATTTTACCAAACATGGAACGGTATAAACTCCCCCCCAAAAAAGAAATTCATGAATAGCTGTTTTTTGGTCATTCTGCCTCACAAAAATCGGAATAAAAAGCGATCAAAAAATGTCACATGCCCGAAAATGTTACCAATAAAAAGTCAACTCGTCCCGCAAAAAAACAAGACCTGACATGACACTGTGGACCAAAATATGGAAAAATTATAGCTCTCAAAATGTGGTAACTCAAAAAACATTTTTTGCAATAAAAAGCGTCTATTAGTGTGTGACGGCTGCCAATCAAAAATCCGCTAGAAAACGCGCTATAAATAGTAAATCAAACCCCACTTCATCACCCCCTTAGTTACTAAAAATTAAAAAAATGTATTTTCCATTTTCCGGTTAGGGCTAGGGCTAGGGTTAGGGCTAGGGCTAGGGTTAGGGCTAGGGCTAGGGTTAGGGCTAGGGTTAGGGCTAGGGTTTGGGCTAGGGTTTGGGCTAGGGTTAGGGTTAGGGTTGGGGCTAAAGTTAGGGTTTGGATTACATTTACGGTTGGGAATGGGGTTGGGATTAGGGTTAGGGGTGTGTCAGGGTTAGGGGTGTGGTTAGGGTTATAGTTGAGATTAGGGTTAGGGGTGTGTTTGGATTAGGGTTTAAGTTAGAATTGGGGGTTTCCACTGTTTAGGCACATCAGGGGCTCTCCAAATGCAACATTGCGTCCAATCTCAATTCCAGCCAATTCTGTGTTGAAAAAGTAAAACAGTGCTCCTTCTCTTCCGAGCTCTCCCGTGCGCACAAACAGGGGTTTACCCCAACATATGGGGTGTCAGCGTACTCAGGACACATTGGACAACAACTTTTCGGGTCCAATTTCTCCTGTTACCCTTGGAAAAATGCAAAACTGAGGGCTAAAAAATAATTTTTATTTTCACGGCTCTGCGTTATAAACTGTAGTGAAACACTTGGGGGTTCAAAGCTCTCACAACACATCTAGATGAGTTCCTTAGGGGGTCTACTTTCCAAAATGGTGTCACTTGTGGGGGGTTTCAATGTTTAGGCACATCAGTGGCTCTCCAAACGGAACATGGCGTCCCATCTCAATTCCAGTCAATTTTGCATTGAAAAGTCAAATGGCGCTCCTTCCCTTCCGAGCTCTGCCATGCGCCCAAACAGTGGTTTACCCCCACATATGGGGTATCAGCGTACTCAGGACAAATTGTACAACAACTTTTGGAGTCCAATTTCTTCTCTTACCCTTGGGAAAATAAAAAATTGGGGGTGAAAATATCATTTTTGTGACAAAATATAATTTTTTATTTTTACGGCTCTGCATTATAAACTTCTGTGAAGCACTTGGTGGGTCAAAGTGCTCACCACACATCTAGATAAGTTCCTTAGGGGGTCTAGTTTCCAAAATGGTGTCACTTGTGGGGTGTTTCAATGTTTAGGCACATCAGGGGCTCTCCAAACACAACATGGCGTCCCATCTCAATTCCAGTCAATTTTGCATTGAAAAGTCAAATGGCGCTCCTTCCCTTCCAAGCTCTACCATGCGCCCAAACAGTGGTTTACCCCCACATATGGGGTATCGGCGTACTCGGTACAAATTGTACAACTTCTGGGGTCCATTTTCTCCTGTTACCCTTTGTAAAATAAAACAAATTGGAGCTGAAGTAAATTTTTAGTGTAAAAAAGTTAAATGTACATTTTTATTTAAACATTCCAAAAATTCCTGTAAAACACCTGAAGTGTTAATAAACTTCTTGAATGTGGTTTTGAGCACCTTGAGGGGTGCAGTTTTTACAATGGTGTCACACTTGGGTATTTTCCATCATATAGACCCTTCAAAATTAGTTCAAATGAGATGTGGTCCCTAAAAAAAAAAAAATGGTGTTGTAAAAATGAGAAATTGCTGGTCAACTTTTAACCCTTATAACTCCCTAACAAAAAAAAAAATGTGGTTCCAAAATTGGGCTGATGTAAAGTAGACATGTGGGAAATGTTACTTATTAAGTATTTTGCGTGACATATCTCTGTGATTTAATTGTATAAAAATTCAAAGTTGGAAAATTGCGAAATTTTCAAAATTTTCGCCAAACTTCCGTTTTTTTCACAAATAACCGCAGGTAATATCAAAGAAATTTTACCACTATCATGAAGTACAATATGTCACAAGAAAACATTGTCAGAATCATCAGGATCCGTTGAAGCGTTCCATAGTTATAACCTCACAAAGGGACAGTGGTCAGAAATGTAAAAATTGGCCCGGTCATTAACGTGCAAACCACCCTTGGGGGTAAAGGGGTTAATGTGCCTTCAGTCCATAACACGGATTATTTTAGACACATGCCAGGTTATAGCGAGGGTGCGGGGAGTGCAGGAGGATGACGGCCGTTTCGTGCAATCAGCACTTCTACGGGTCCTTGTGAGATTAAAATGATGTCATTTCCTTTTTAAAGGCTACATGCACATCAAAAACAAATTACTGACATTAGTGTTACATTTTACACAAATTGCTTTTTGCCATCAATATCAGTATTTATTTACACATATGCTTACTGTACATAGACAAAATTTATAACATTACGGCCACATCTAACTTATCGTTCAGTCCGAGCGGTCCTTGAGCATTAGCTTTTATAATCCATTTCCCTTCCTCTCTCAAGAGGAGCCTATTGTGGTTACCTCCCTGAGGTGGAAACTTAACTATTTCGAGACCTGCAAATTGCAATAATTCAGGATTACCGTTATGTTTTTCCTGCATGTGCTTTATAAGCCGCATGCAGCCCTTACCTGATACTACAGAATTGTAGTGCTCTCGAAACCTTGTTATTAAAGGCCGTATGGTTTTTCAAATATAAAAATAATTACAAGGACAAAAAATCATGTAGACCACAAACTTGCTTTTACATGATGTGAAATCACGAATTTTATGACTTATACCTCCAATTTTCAATGGATTGTCTAATCTATGCAAATGGCAAAATCTGCAGTTTTTACATTTAAAACTTCCTTTAGGTAGGTCTTATGTTAACCTGTTATTTTGTGCTGGTAATAATCTGTTGTGTACCAATAAATCTCCCCAGTTTTTAGTGCGCTTATATGCGAATTGTGGATTTAGAGGAGGAGTTTTTACTAATTCCCTGTCACTTTGTAATATGTGCTAGTTTTTTCTTACCGCCGCATAAACTGCTTTATCAATTGGACTATGAGTAAAAGTGAATTTTCGGATATTTTTATCTCCTAATGACCCTCATCCTTTGCTTTGTGTTTTTTAAGAAGCTCAGATTGTCAGCTTCTCTGCCCGATTTTTTTTCTGCTTGTTCTAAAATTTCTAATGGGTAGCCTCTATTCATAAAGCGCGTTTTAAGTTCTGCAATTTGTTCTTTATACACTTTATCGTTATTAATTTTTCTGAGTCTAACCATTTGGCTATAGGGGATACCTTTTTTTCGTGTGAGCCTGATGAGCAGCCTTCACATCTAAAAACTCCAATGAGTTTTTTACCAAAACAAGAAGTAAAACGCATATTCTCCTCATTTTTAGCGTTTAAAAAAGATACGAAATTACCGAAGTCTTGTTCTGTGCCATCCCATATAATGAAAATATCATCTGCAAAACGCGGATAAGTTCGTATAAATTTCAGATAAGGGTTATTTATGCTTGTGATATATTTTTCTTCAAATGCCGCAAGGAAGAGGTTAGCAAAAATGCATGCTACTGGTGTGCCCATCGCGGTAACTGTTTTTTGTGCGTACCACTTATCTATGAATTTAAAAGCATTATGGGATAGGGCAAAAGCAAGACTCTCAACAACAAAGGAAATGAAGGTTTGATCTTTCCTAGTGTTTTGTAAAAATGTTTCTATTGCACTGATCCCCTGCATTTGTGGAATTCTCATGTAGAGATTTACGACGTCTATGGAAGCTAATGAGAAATTAGTCTGCCAATCTACCCCTTTCCAGGCACGCAAGAAATCCCCACTATCCTTTACGAATGCAGGAATTTTTTTTTCAGCAGTGGTTTCAACAACCAATCTAAAAATTGGGACAAGGGCTCTGTTATAGAATTTATCCCCTGATATAATCGGGCCTTTGTTGAAAGCTGGGATCATTTTTAAACTGCGAGATTTCTTTGTAAACTCGAAGCCCTCTCTGCTTTGTTGAACCATTTAAAGGAGGAGTTCAATCGAATTTTATGCCCCCTATTTCATCGGGCAATGTGATTGACGTTTTTCATAATGCGGTTTTGAAAGACGAAGCAATTATTTATCCAAAATCAGTAAAGAATCTTTCAGCAGGGGAAGCAAAGGCTCTGCGTGAAATGCAAACCTGGGATGATGTCGTAATCAGAAAATCTGACAAGGGTGGCAATTTGGTTATCTTGGATAAAAGTTACTATATCAGTGAGGGATTGTCGCAATTAAACGATGTAGAAACATATCAACTTCTTGATGATAATCCAACAAATAAATATAAGGAAAAATTAAGAACGTTATTAAACAAATATGTAGAAAAAGGCATTTTGAGAAAAAACAGGGCAGGAAAACATTCCAGAATGCCCAAATATTCCTCACTGGTACAGTATACCCAAGATACACAAGTGTGCAGATAGACCTCCAGGTCGCCCGATTATGTCGGGGATAAATTCTATAACAGAGCCCTTGTCCCAATTTTTAGATTGGTTGTTGAAACCGCTGCTGAAAAAAAATTCCTGCATTTGTAAAGGATAGTGGGGATTTCTTGCGTGCCTGGAAAGGGGTAGATTGGCAGACTAATTTCTCATTAGCTTCCATAGACGTCGTAAATCTCTACATGGGCATTCCACAAATGCAGGGGATTGGTGCAATAGAAAAAAATTTACAAAACACTGGGAAAGATCAAACCTTCATTTCCTTTGTTATTGAGAGGCTTTTGCCCTATCCCATAATGCTTTTAAATTTCATAGATAAGTGGTACGCACAAAAAACGGGTACCGCGATGGGCACACCAGTAGCATGCGTTTTTGCTAACCTCTTCCTCGCAGCATTTGAAGAAGAATATATCACAAGCATAAATAACCCTTATCTGAAATTTATACGAACTTATCTGCGTTTTGCAGATGATATTTTCATTATATGGGATGGCACAGAACAAGACTTCGGTAATTTCGTATCTTTTTTAAACGCTAAAAATGAGGAGAATATGCGTTTTACTTCTTGTTTCGGTAAAAACTCATTGGAGTTTTTAGATGTGAATGCTGAGATTGTGGAAGGGAAAATTAATACTAGGGTGTTCAGAAAGCAGACTGCAACGAATAATTTATTGCACTATGATAGTGCTCATCCGGCTCACACGAAAAAAGGTATCCCCTATAGCCAAATGGTTAGACTCAGAAAAATTAATAACGATAATAAAGTGTATAAAGAACAAATTGCAGAACTTAAAACGTGCTTTATGAATAGAAGCTACCCATTAGAAATTTTAGAACAAGCAGAAAATCGGGCAGAGAAGCTGACACAATCTGAGCTTCTTAAAAAACGCAAAGCAAAGGATGAGGGTCATTAGGAGATAAAAATATCCGAAAATTCACTTTCACTTTTACTCATAGTCCAATTGATAAAGCAGTTTATGCGGCGGTAAGAAAAAACTGGCACATATTACAAAGTGACAGGGAATTAGTAAAAACTCCTCCTCTAAATCCACAATTCGCATATAAGCGCACTAAAAACTTGGGAGATTTATTGGTACACAATAGATTATTACCAGCACAAACTAACTGGTTAACATAAGACCTACCTAAAGGAAATTTTAAATGTAAAAACTGCAGATTTTGCCATTTGCATAGATTAGACAATCCATTTAAAATTGGAGGTATAAGTCATAAAATTCGTGATTTCACATCATGTAAACGCAAGTTTGTGCTCTACGTGATTTTTTGTCCTTGTAATTATTTTTATATTGGAAAAACCATACGGCCTTTAATAACAAGGTTTCGAGAGCACTACAATTCTGTAGTATCAGGTAAGGGCTGCATGCGGCTTATAAAGCACATGCAGGAAAAACATAACGGTAATCCTGAATTATTGCAATTTGCAGGTCTCGAAATAGTTAAGTTTCCACCTCAGGGAGGTAACCACAATAGGCTCCTCTTGAGAGAGGAAGGGAAATGGATTATAAAAGCTAATGCTCAAGGACCGCTCGGACTGAACGATAAGTTAGATGTGGCCGTAATGTTATAAATTTTGTCTATGTACAGTAAGCATATGTGTAAATAAATACTGATATTGATGGCAAAAAGCAATTTGTGTAAAATGTAACACTAATGTCAGTAATTTGTTTTTGATGTGCATGTAGCCTTTAAAAAGGAAATGACATCATTTTAATCTCACAAGGACCCGTAGAAGTGCTGATTGCACGAAACGGCCGTCATCCTCCTGCACTCCCCGCACCCTCGCTATAACCTGGCATGTGTCTAAAATAATCTGTGTTATGGACTGAAGGCACATTAAAGACGTTTATTTCAGAAAACTGGTGAGTGCCGCTGTCTTTTATCTTTTGCGATATGGAAAATAGGATTGTCACGACTTGTTACGCTGAGCACCAGAATCCAGTTGCTTTCGGCAAACTGCATGTGAAAGGAATCACAGGATTAAATATGAAAAAGGGCTGATAGTGAAAGTTAGCGTCCTGGTGCCATTCCATCTCTAAACATAAACAATTAAAGGAGATCCGATGTATACAGACACAATGAAACCTATTATTGCGCAAGTATGTTTCCTAATAAGATGCATGTTCATATCTCAATAATATATGCAGTGTGTGTCCACCTATAGTTTCATCTATGAATAGTGATGATAAATACCAATATATGAGTGGCATCTGCCGCCAAAGCTATGCACATGTCTGCGCCAACATATGTCCACTGCCGGTTTCATTCACTCTATACCATGAACTATAGAATGGGCACCATCTGTGTGCAAGCCACCCAAAGAATGAACAGGTCAATTATGGTAAACGCATCAGGGTTTATAAAATTTAAATAGATTAAAATGGACATTAACTGGAATAAGTTCAGAGCAATGTAGTGTTTTGTTTTTTTTTGTTTTTTTTTTTGCATTGCTGTGCACTGTCCAGTTTATGGCGGGCTTTTTTAGACTGATTCCAAGCAGAATCCACCTGAAATAGACGTCGTATGCACATAGCCTTAAGGCGGACAGCTTGAAATCCCCAGAAGCAATTGTGAAACAACTGAAATGGGTATTGCACTTACTGTACTTTCAGGACATAAAAGAATACCTATAATATTCATCCCCAAAACTGGAGGGTGCAGTCTTGCGTGCTACAGGAACATAAGCCTGCATCCATCTTAGCAGTCACTTCCTGCTGTCTGAGGGTGGACTCTGTACTCAGTCACTATAGTGTATGTTCACATGTTCAGGTTTTCAACTTCAAAAGCATGGAACGGATTCAACAGAAAAAGGTGTCGGTGCCTTCTGTTTATGATCCATTCCTGGCTGTAGTTTCACAAGTTGCATCAAATGTGGCATTTTATTTTATGTCCAGTTTTTTGTTGTTTGAAAAGTAAGAAAAAAATCAGTGTCCATTTTACCATAAGCACGGCATCTGTTTGTTTGTTTGTTTTCTATTAAACAGTAAAAATCGGGCAGCACTAGGATATAATTCTGATGGCGTCTGCGCTGGCCCGAGTTTTTCAGACGCATACTGTAGACTTGAATGTGCCCTTTTTGGTCTGCATTTTTTTTCTTCTTCAAACTGTGTAAAATCACGGAGCTTTAGTTTAACGTGCCATCAAGCGGCACAGACTATACAGGAACGTTCAGGGCGGAAATATGTTTGTAATATGTACAAAATGGTCATATAAAATCTTTTTCTTGGGTAAATCTATTAAAACTTCAAATGCTTGGTATGTCCCTTTTAAACATATAAAGAACTGTTTATTTTAATGTAAAAACAAATATTACATGTTTTTTTGTTAAGTGTGGATTTAAAAATATATACTTTGGTCTGTAAAATCTATTGTTTCTTATGATCCTTTTCCAGGAGCTTTCTCTGCTGCCTCTGATGGAGCCTTCGGTTACTGCGAACTTCAGCCTTTTTGCTCCTTTTGGCAGCAGTACACCAGTTAATGGGAAAAGCCCACTTAAAGGATCGTTTGGCAGCGGTGCTCTGGATAGTATCCCAGACTATTACACTCAGCTACTCAGCAAGGTATTTTTAAATTAATTTATCTGATACCTAGATGGAATAAAGTTTAACCAGGGCTGCTTATTAATTGTGTAACTTTGGCTTAATTTATTCTAAAGAACAACCTCAGTAATCCCCCGACGCCTCCTTCATCCTTGCCGCCAACTCCACCTCCTTCAGTGCAGCAAAAGATGATGAATGGTGTAACGGCAACTGAAGATCTGAATGAAACAAAAAAAGAATCAGAGAGCAGTGCAGAGGCAGAAGTTAAAAAAGGTGCGCTGAGTCAGCTGCAGTACAGAACACCCATGTCCAAGCCACATAGGGAAAGTATTTGGTATCTAAGCAACTCCTTATAACTTTGTTCTGCAGGTACCGATGAACGAAGTCTGGACCTTTTGGCTGCTCTTCCTACTCCCCCACACAACCAAAGTGAGGATGTCAGGTGAGACAACTCCGAAAGTGTCTTAGACTGCGTTTGGAAAACAAGTTGGTCTTCTATCGAATTATTAATGTCTGTTTCTTCACTTAGGATGGAGAGTGATGAGGAAAGTGACTGCCCGGACAGCATTGTTCCAGCCTCTTCCCCAGAAAGTGTTATTGGGGAGGACACACAGCGCTTTCCTTCTTTGTGCGATGTAAAAGAGGAGGAGGAAGAACGAGCCTTGTCGCCAGTCATACCGCTCATCCCTCGTTGTCCCATACCAGGTCGTCTATCATATCATATACAGCTTTCCAATCTTGGAACAAAGCCACCAGGCAATTAGCTAAACTCCACAGATTCTTCTTCTCTAACCTAGAAATTGGACAACCGTGAATCAAATGCTTTCATGGTGTCCACCAGACCATCCCTGGATGACATATTAAAATAGGATTTCTACATGACAAAAAAAGTCTGTTACCTTTGCATGATGAGTTTTTGGTGTGTTTTTGATGCTGAAAATGTTCACTTGTGTTGTGTTTTTGACATCAGCAACATGTGAATTTCTCCTGCGGGTGCAAGGAGTTTAAGTGCAGATTTTCCCCATAGAATTGAATTAGATATAGAAAATCTGCACTTAAAACCAGAATTTTTTTTTTCTCAGTGCCTTTCAGCTGCAGAAACCAGATGTAGTCTGCACATGACTGTATCAATAAAGCTTTTTCAAAGCCATATACAAGTCAGTATAAAAAAATAAGACCGTTTGTTTAAAACATAACATACCAAAAAGAGACAAAAACTGTAGTGTCCAAACGCAATAAAAACACTAAAAACGCAATGAAAAGACCTTCAAGTAACCTAAGGTTCGCGAATAGATGTAGAAAATCTTCAGCATCAAAAACTCAAATGGTCATCATGGGATCATAGCCTGAAGGGTTTGTGTTCTAATGACACTTAAATGGAAATGGATTGCCGTGGGTCCAGCTTTTCTCGTGCTGGCCCATACACTTCAACTGCATTTGCTTTTGCTGAGGCAATCTGTTTTTACCTGGCAGCCATTGATCTTCATATCTGTCCGTCTAATGCATGAGCAAGCGTGGTCTGTAAGTGTGGGAGTCTCTTATAGAGGGGAATCCCAAAAATTTATGCCAGCCATGTGCTTTTGTGTGGAAACTAGTGATGAGCAAGTATACTCATTACTCGGGTTTTCGTCGCTGCAGCTGCATAATTTGCGACTGCTAGACAGCCTGAATACATGTGGGGGTTGCCAGTTTGGTAGGGAATTCCCACATGTATTCAGCCTGTCTAGCAGCTGCAGCGAAAACGAAATCTCCGAGCACATCCACATACTAGATCAAACTCGATCATGCTCGAGGAAACCCAAGTAAAGAGTATACTCGCTCATCACTATAGTAGAAACCACTCTAGTTTTACAAAAGTATAGTGCCAAAAATGTGCATTGTATTGCCTAGTGCAGGGGTCCCCAACCAGTGCGCCATGGCTGGCTGCTCAGTCGAGCGCTACTTTCCACAGTATTGGGACACAGAGGGCATTATTACTTTTATGGGTCACTCAATACATTTTTAATCAATGATTGGCTCTTGCAGGCACTATAACTTTAAGGGGGTACTACATTTGCATTATTTCTTTATAAGCAGCACTTTTTGAGGAAGTATTAATAATTTTAAAGGATACTCATGTTATTAATTTATAAATGGGGAACTTGAGGCATTTCAACTTTTTATAAGGGGACTATTGTGGCATTAATATATTATAAAGGCACGCTCTTGGGTATGCGCATTTTAGAAGAGTAGGAGTTTTTGGCCATTGTAACTTTATAAGGTGGCACTCAGTTCTTGGGTCATTATTTTATAAGGGAGTGTTACAACATTATTACTTTATAAGGCGGTACTCAGGGAATTATACCATTCAATAAGGTACACAGGAGGCTTTTCTGAACTCTCGGTCGCTTCATTGGGGGATACAGAACCATGTCCCCCAATGTCTGCTGACACTGTTAGTTTAATTGAAATTTGACTTTTCCCCAGCAGACTTTATCTCGCCTGCTAGCATCAGGCTCCCTCAGTTTTCTGTGTCAGGCTATGTGCACACGTTGCGTATTCGTGTGTGGGTTTTTCCGGACCGTTTTTGCAAGATCCGCAGGTAAAACGCACTGCGGATTTACCGCAGATTTCCTGCGATTTTTGTGCAGATTTCACCTGCGGTTTTACACCTGCGGATTGCTATTGAGGAGCAGGTGTAAACTGCTGCGGAATCCGCACAAAATTGACATGCTGAAGCAGAAGATTGGATTTCAGGTCTTCAGGACAGGTAAGTATAGCAAGGTTTGACTCTGTGTGACCCTCACCCCATCCCACCAGCTCTTTACCACTCTCTTCCTCACTTTTTCCTTCTCCCTGCTCTGAATTTTGGAGTACAGATGCTTTTCACAAAATTAGAATATTATCAAAAAGTTAATTTATTTCAGTTCTTAAATACAAAGCGTGAAACTCCTATTGCACAGAGTCATTACAAACAGAGTGATCTATTTCAAGTGTTTCTGTTAATGTTGATGATTATGGCTTACAGCCAATGAAACCCCAAAAGTCATTATCTCAGTAAATTAGAATAATTAACAAAAAATACCTGCAAAGGCTTCCTAAGCATTTAAAAAGGTCTCTTAGTCTGTTTCAGTTGGCTCCACAATCATGGGGAAGACTGCTGACCTGACAGATGTTCAGAAGGCAGTCATTGACACACTCCACAAGGAGGGTAAGCCTCAAAAGGTCATTGCTAAAGAAGCTGGCTGTTCATAGAGTGCTGTATCCAAGCATATTAATGGAACGTTAAGTGGAAGGAAAAAGTGTGGTAGAAAAAAGTGCACAAGCAACCGGGATAACCGCAGCCTTGAAAGGATTAAGAAAAGGCCACTTAAAAATTTGGGGGAGATTCACAAGGAGTGGACTGCTGCTGGAGTCATTGATTCAAGAGCCACCACACACAGACGTATCCAGGACATGGGCTACAAGTGTCACATTCCTTGTGTCAAGCCACTCATGACCAATAGACTGGTAATGTGGCGAGATCTCTCGCTGAGATCCGAGGTGCTGCTGAAGTGGGAAGGCAATCCCCGTAATAGAGTAATGTTCAATCACCGCACACTCTTGATAGATGCTTGTGAAGACTTTATTATACAGATGTAGATGCAGTGATAACACAATTCATGAATAAGGAATTGGTGCAGGGATAGAGAAAATGGTGGTCCGGCGCAAATTGCAGCCTACAATCCAAGGCACAGGTGCGCCGGACCTACCCAGGACCCAGGTGTTGTTTTGCAAGCAGGATATCCTTTACACTGTTCAGTGAACTTTGCCAACAGCGACTATATGAATAAGACCCTATGAGGGTCAAAACCTTATGTTCTTGTCGCCTCACCATTTTCTCGATCCCTGCACCAATTCCTTATTCATGAATTGTGTTATTGCTGCATCTGTCCACACTGCCAAAAATACCAATGCCTAGTATAAAAACTACAGTATCACTGTGCTGCATTGGCCAGCAAACTCACTTGACCTTAACCCTATAAGGAATCTATGGGGTATTGTCAAGAGGAAGATGAGAAACATCAGACCCAACAATGCAGATGAGCTGAAGGCTGCGATCAAAGCAACCTGGGCTTCCATAACACCTCAGCAGTGCCACAGGCTGATTGACTCCATGCCACGCTGCATTGATGCACTAATTGATGCAAAAGGAGCCCCAACCAAGTATTGGGTGCATTTACTGACCATATGTTTCAGCAGGCCAACATTTTTAAATTTTAAAATCATTTTTCAAGCTGGTGTTATAAAGTATTCTAATTTACTGAGATAATGACTTTTGGGTTTTCATTGACTGTAAGCCATAATCATCAACATTAACAGAAATAAACACTTAAAATAGATCACTCTGTGTGTAATGACTCTGTATAATGAGTTTCACTTTTTATATTGTAGAACTAAAATGGATTTACTTTTTTATATTTTAATTTTGTGAGAAGCAACTGTTATTAAGAGGGTGTAGATGGCTGGGACTTGGGATCGGTGGTTACGAGGTGTGCTTGGGTCTCACGTTTCCAGCTGTTGGGTTCTGCCGGCAGATCGTGGTTCTGGTGGGCAGGAGAGACATTTTGCTGCTCTAAAAGTGGTCCGTTTCAGTCCACCCTGCTTGTCCCCCCCCCATTTTCTGGGATCGCACTGGTACCTGGGTCATGTGGTACGAACTGCGTGCCGCTGTTGCACTGCGCCATCGCCCCTACCCCAGTGCAACGATCCTGGGTGTGGCAGCACTCTAGCATTTTGGGACACGCATTCCTGTTGTCCTGCTTCCAGCACTCACCGAAGCGAAACAGGGACCGCGGACAGGGTAGGCTGTTGATGTCTGGGAGCTGATTATTGGTTTTCTTCAGCAGCTTTTCTTAAAGCACTGCTCAATGTTGCTCATTTGTTTTTCCTGCTCCCTAGCTCTTTATAATGTTTGAATCCAGAGAAGACCGTGCATGGCCCTCGGCGCAGCCCACGCTAGTCACTTATGCATGCTTAGCTTGTAGTACTAAGTTTTCCACCGGGAAATTAGTAGTCTACTGTACCTTCTGTACTCCTCCACTTTCATCCTTGCTTATACCTGCTTAGGGGACCTTTGTAATGTCAGAAGAATATAACACCGCCTGCTTGGGCTCATGATCTAGCCCAGTCTGTAGCAGAACTAACCAGCGTGTCCAAGACACTAGTTACTGTTGTAGAGTAATTACCATTGGCGGATGCCTTCCTGGGGGCCCCGACTGCTGCTATGAGCGAGTCAGATCCTCCTGCCACATACCATTATGGCCAGTCCTGGCTGAGATCCAAGTGGCGTCGCTTTTCATTATCCTCCAGGTCTCCTCTGCGAAAACTCCAAGATCTTTCCCCTTCTCAGGAAGCACACTTTCAAGCTCAGAGTCTGTGCTAAACCCATATCAGATGGGGAATTTGAGGGGGGGATGGTAGAAAGTGTGGTGTTGGCTGTTGACGCGTCTCTAAAGGCGTTGTTAGAGTACCCTCCACTGAAACAGGTTTTTTTGTTTTTTTTCTTAGGAGAGACAAGCGCGTGGCTATATCCTTTTCCAACAAAGAATTTGCAGAAGTCCTTCAGAAGGCATGGGAACACTCTGACAAGCGTATTAAAAAAAAAAAAATTGTATGGAGGTGTTATACCGTTTTCCTGCTGAGTTAAAGGCACCCTGGTCCGCTCCACTTTTGGTAGACATGCCCGTATCTCGCCTACCAGGACAACCACCTTATCTTTTGCTGAGTAACAGCACTTAGAGATCCCACAGACAGATATACAGAGTCTGTGGCTAAGTCCACCTTTGAGGCAGCGGGCTTTGTTGTTTGCACTGGTTCCGTTGCTACTTGGGTAGGCAAGGCATACTTGGGCGAAGCATTTACGGCGCAGTAAACTGGCTGGTTCCAATGAGGGGGACCTTGCGGATCGGAATGTGCAGGCAGATATTTATGTTGGGCATTATTGGAAGCGGCTCAATGTTCTGCCCAGGTGGCATGCAATTTTTTGGCCTTTCATTGTATTATGGCTTATAGTCTGGAGCGCAGATTTGTCTTTAAAGAAGTCGCTTACTCATGTATCCTTCCAGGTTTTTCTCCTGTTTTATACTAAATTTGACAAAATCATAGCTGATGCCACAGTTGGCAGATTGTTTTTTTCAGATCTCGTTTCTCCATTATAAGAGCCAGTTTCAATCAAGCGATGGCTTCCCTGCTTCAAGCAGGAGTAATCATCCAGGTTCTGCCTTCAGAAGATTTCAGAGGGTTCTATTCAAACCTATTTGTCATCCCAAAAAAGGATGGTCTGGTACTACCCATTCTGGATATAAGACGGCTGAGCAAATGGGTACGGCTGCATCACTTTGGGATGGATTAGCTCTGATCAGTCGTAAAATCCATGGAGGCTAGGTCGTTTCTGTTCTCAATATGACCCCTATCTTTGATATCCTGAGTGTCTATCTTTCTGGCTCCTCAACAATTTCTTTGCTTTGCAGAATCACTTTCATTTCAGGATTCTTCCCTTTAGGCTGGTAACTACACCCAAGGTGTTTACGAAGGTCCTGGCCCCAGTCCTGGCTTTTCTACGGACCAGGGGATGCTTTGTAGTCCACGACCTTGATGGTATTCTGGTTTAGGTGCCTTCTTCCTTTTCCCAGAATCTGTATAGTTTGCAGATTGATCTAAATTTCCTGGAAGAATTCGAAAGGATTGTCAATATGGCAAAGTCTGCGTTGGTTCAAACACAGTGGCTTCAATTTCAAGGGATGATATTTGATACAGTTTAAGCTTCAATCTTCCTTCCAGAAGAGAAGAGGTGCGCTGCAATTCTGTCAGAATTATGAAGCGGCCAGAGAGACATTGTGGATGGATACCATGCTTGGCATAGGTGGTCTTCCTTTATTGGATATTCTCCTTTATTGGATGCTGCCCTTCCCGTGGTTGTTCCTTCCCGGAGAAAGGCCTGGTTATTCATTGCTTGCGTTGAGAAACACGTGATGGTGTCTCCGCAGCTTACTTTACATGCGTTTGCATATTTCCCATAAGGGATGGGGGCAGTGTTCTGGATCACTGCGTTGAGAAACACGTGATGGTGTCTCCGCAGTGTTGGATGTTTTGGTCTCCCCGAGGTCATTCATCTGTTCCTTCATAGCCTTTCACCAGGCACTGCTCCTAATAGCCAGTTTCCTACTCCACACTGATGAGGGGCCAAAACCCCGAAACAGCTGTTTGTGGATGGATACCATGCTTGGCATAGGTGGTCTTCCTTTAATGGATATTCTCCTTTATTGGATGCTGCCCTTCCCGTGGTTGTTCCTTCCCGGAGAAAGGCCTGGCTATTCATTGCTTGCGTTGAGAAACACGCGATGGTGTCTCCGCAGCTTACTTTACATGCGTTTGCATATTTCCCATAAGGGATGGGGGCAGTGTTCTGGATCACTGCGTTGAGAAACACGTGATGGTGTCTCCGCAGTGTTAGATGTTTTGGTCTCCCCGAGGTCATTCATCTGTTCCTTCATAGCCTTTCACCAGGCACTGCTCCTAATAGCCAGTTTCCTACTCCACACTGATGAGGGCCAAAACCCCGAAACAGCTGTTTGTGGATGGATACCATGCTTGTCATAGGTGGTCTTCCTTTATTGGATATTCTCCTTTATTGGATGCTGCCCTTCCCGTGGTTGTTCCTTCCCGGAGAAAGGCCTGGCTATTCATTGCTTGCGTTGAGAAACACGTGATGGTGTCTCCGCAGCTTACTTTACAAGCTGTCTGGCTAGTCAACATTAATAGCACCTGGTGCTAGGATTGCCCATCAGGATCCAGTCAGACAATGCCATGGCAGTGGCCTATATAAACTCTCAAGTAGAAGCGCGGAGTCTATATGCCATGTCAGAGGTGGCAGAGATACTGAGATGGGCATAGGACAAGGTTCCTCTGATCTCAGCAGTTCATATACCCGGAGAGGACAACTGGGCGACAGACTTCTTGAGCCTCATGCAGGTAGCGGCAGGAGCAGATTTGTCATCTGTGGGTCACACTAGATGTCGATGTGTTGGCATCCAAACTAAATCACAAGGTGCCAAGATTCGTCGCAAGATCTCGAGATTCTCAGGCAACCACGACTGCATTGGCAATTCCCTGGTCCCAGTTTTCACTGCCATACCTATTTCCGCCTCTACCTCTTGTGTCGAGACTCTTCAAGAATATCAAGGCAGAGGGGATTTCAGTTATCTTCAATGCACTAGAGGGCGTGGTATGCGAACTTGATCAGTCTCTTGGATGATGTCCATTGGACTTTTCCTCACCGTCCAGACCATCCTATCTACCTCGTGTTGATACTTGGGACCTTAATGCAATCTTGGAGGTTCTTCAATCTCTGCCATTTGAGCCTCTTGGAGAGATTTCTGCTCCTCATCTTGCCTATAAAGTAGCTTTCCTGATAGCCATCAGGAGAATATCAAAGCTTGCTGCTGTCTTGTCGATCTCCTTTCCTCATCCTGCACCAGAATGAGGTAGTGTTGTTCTGTCCTGCCTTCCCAAGGTTTCAGATTTCCACCTTTAATGAGGTCATTGTCTTGCTTTCCTTTTGCCCCATGCTTTCTCATCCTATCGAGAAGGCTGTGTAGTTTGTCTGATTCCTTGTTTGTCATACCAACTGGCCCTCGCAGGGGCCTGGCCACCTTTAAGACGACGACTGCTCATTGGATTTGAATAGCCATCATTCAGGCCTATAGAGTGAAGGCCAGTGCGCCTCCTTTTAAGGTTAAGGTGCACGCTGCATGGACTGTGGTGGCTTCCTGGTTCGTAACCAGGTAATCTGTCCTGCAGCTCTGTAAAGCAGCTACTTGTCATCAGTACCTGCATTTTCCAAGTTTTACAGAGTTCACACCTTTTGCTTCTGCGGATGCAAGTGTTGGTTGCTCAGGCTTTGTCCTGAGGAAGAGTGGAGAATTTGATGGGACAGCATTACGACGTTCCATAGTTCTATGTCCCCCAATGAAACGACAGAGAAATTAAGATTTCTGGTACACAATAGTGGTGATCGAAAGTGCTCAGATAACGTCTTTTCCAAGCATCTGGGAGTGCTCCTATATTATGTTGGAGTCCCTGCCGACTGCATGATTTGCGGCTGTTAGACAGCCTGAACAGATGTTAGAATTGCCTGTTTGTTAGGGAATCCCCACCTGTGTCGAGGCTGTCTTAACAGCCGCAGAGACTCTAACATAATTATACGAGCACTCAGATGCACGGCTAAGACGTTATCCCAGCACGTTTGCTCATCACTAGTGCTGCTCACCATAAAATCTTTCTGGATAGTCTTCATTGGGGGACACAGCACCCACCCTTAGGTAACGGATGAGCATGAATATATGTTTTCTTCTCTCAAGGTGTAATTGAATTATTTTTCTCCGCATGCTTTTTTATGTTTTCTGCTTCTCCTACTGCTTTCTCACTACACTGAGGGAGCCTGAGGCTAGCAGGCGAGGTATAGTCTGCTGGGGAGGAGCTCATTTTAATTTGGAATGTAAAAATAGCGTCAGCCTCCTTGTGGCAGCAGACTATCCCATGGTTCTCTGTATCCCCAATGAAGATTATCGAGAAACAGATCTTACGGTGAGTACCAAAATCCTAATTTCTTCGCATAGAATGTTTCTCTCGACCGTCTTTCAGAGCAGAATTTTTTCCTCAAGGTTTATTATATTTAGTATAATGATGGCATGCATTCATTATTAGTAGGTCTCTTTGTGTAATAATTGTGTTCAATAAGATAATTATTCCTTCCTCCACCAATTCTCATTAATAAGTTATTATTACAGTGTTCCCAGATGTAAAACCTACAGAATCCCCTGAGTCTGCTGATAAAACAATCTTAAATGTTTCCGGAGGAACGGTATCGTGGGATAAAACGAAGGGCAGCGAAGTGTCTGTCATGTTAACAGTGTCAGCAGCAGCAGCAAAGGTATGTTATATTGTGTGTGTGCGCGCACACACACGCACACGTACATGTGCACACACACGTGACTATATATAGATATATACATTTCTCAGAAAAATAAAGAACACTAAAATACCACATCCTAGATATCGCTGAATTAAATATTCCAGTTACAAATATATATCACATAGTAGAATGCGTTGAAAACAATAGAACATAAAAATGATCAATGTAAATCTAAATTAATATCCCATGGAGGACTGGATTTGGAATGATATTCAAAATCAGTGTTCTGATCCAACTTCAGTAGAAATGCATCAAGACAAGAAAATGATGTTGACTAGTGTGTGTGTGGCTTCCACGTGACTGTATGACCTTCTTACAACTCCTGGGCATGCTCCTGATGAGGTGGCGGTGGTTCTCCTGAGGGATCTCCTCCCAGACCTGGATAAAAGAATGAATGAACTCCTGGACAGTCTGTGGAGCAATGTGGCGTTGGTGGATGGAATGAAACATGATGTCCCAGATGTGCTAGATTGGATTCTGGTCTGGGGAGTGGGCAGTTCAGTCCATTGCATCAGTGCCTTCATTATGCACGAACTGCAGACACACTTAAGCCACATGAGGCCCAGCATTGTCATACATCAGAAGGAACCCAGGGCCAACCGCACCTGCATATGGTCTCACAAGGGGTCTGAGGATCTCGTCCCAGAACCTAATGTCAATCAGTGTAACTCTGGCGAGCACATGGAGGGCTGTGCAGCCCTCCAAAGAAATGCCTCCCCACACCATTACTGACCCACTGCCAAACCGGTCATGCTGGAGGACGTTGTAAGCAGCAGAACGTTCTCCATGGCGGGTCTAGACTCTGCTACATCTGTCACATGTTCTCCGTGTGAACCTGCTCTGGTCCATGACAAGCACAGGCTGTCAATGTCTAATCTGCAATATTGGTGTTCTCTGGCAAATGCCAATCGCCTGACAGTGTTGGGCTGTAAACACAACACCCACTTGTGGACGTTGTGCCCTCATTACACCATCATGGAGTCTTTCTGACAGTTTGAGCAGACACATGGATGTTAGTGGCCTCCTGGAGGTCATTTTGCAGTGCTCTGGCACTCCTCCTCCTTGCACAAAGGAGGAGGTAGCAGTCCTGCTGGGTTGTTGCCCTTCTACGGCCCTCTCCACGTCTCCTGCTGTACTGGCCTATCTCCTGGTATCTGTTCTATGCTCTGTACACTGTGCTAACAGACTACCCTTTCTTACCACAGCCCACATTGATGTGCCATCCTGGGTGAGCTGCACTACCTGAGCAATTTCTGTGAATTGTAGACACTGCTTCATTCTACTCTATCAGTGAGAGAAATAACAAAATGCAAAAATGACCAACAGACAAAAAGGATTAAAACAAAGAAATAGTCTGTGGTCATCACCTGCAGAACCACTCCTTTTTTAGGGGTTGTCTTGCTAATTGCCTATCATTTCTGTTTTATCATTTCATGTCTGTTCCATTTGCACAGCAGCAGGAGAAATTGATTTACAATTGGTGTTGCTTCATAACTGGATAGGTTGATTTCACAGAAATGTGATTTGACTTGGAGCTCCATTGTGTTGTTTTAAGTATTCCCTTTATTTTCTTCAACTTTTGGATTTGCCTTTTTTCTCTTTAGAATCTGAATGGTGTAGTTGCCGCAGTGGCCGGTTTATTGAGCATCAAGTTACCAAATTCATACGAAGTGCTTTTCCCAGAGAGCGGTCTAAAAAGTAGTGTCGACATCAAGAAATCTTTAGACCCTTCCACAGAAGGTAAGCAGACTCTAGTGTAGCACTTTTTTTTTTTTTTTTTTTTTTTTTTTTTAACAACTCTCTCATATTCCCCTATAATGAAGTTCACAATATGCTTTAATTATATTTAGGTTTTTCTTTTAATATGCACTATTTCAGTCAAATAGCTCCACCAAATAGTGTTTAACCCCTTCCCCCCAGCTATTTTCCATTTTTCAGTTTGTTTTATTTCTCGGCTTCTTCCAAGACCTAGAACTTTTTTAGATCTCCATCAATATAGCCATATGAGGGCTTGTTCTTTCTGTGGGATCAGTTGTGTACGTTTTGAATGGCACCATTGATTTTTCCATATAGCATACTGGGAAACGGGGAAAAAATTCCAAGTGCGATGAAATAGTAAATGGAAAAAAAAATTGAGTTTTTTTTTTGCTATGTTCACTATATGATAAAATTGACCTGGCAATATTATTTCCCAGGTCAGTACAGGTACGTAGATCCTAAACATGTATAATTTATATTTTAATTAAGTGGTGAAAAAAAATTCTGGAATTTGCGCAAAAAAGTTTTTGTCGCCATTTTTAGACACACGTAATCTTATAATTTTGGGGGGGCTGGGTGATGGCTTATTTTTTGCACCTTGAGCTGACTTTTTTTACTGATACCATTTTGGGGTTGATGCGATGCTTTGATCACCTCTTATTGCATTTTGGTCCAATGTTGTGGTGACCAAGAAAAGTAGTTCTGGTGTTTTTTGGTTTTTTTTTTCCTCGCTACGCAGTTTACCTATCAGATTAATTTATTTTATATTTTGATAGATCAGACATTTCTGAACGCAGAGATACCAAATGTTTGAGTTTTTTTTTAATAATTTTTCTCTTTAGTTTTAATGGGGCAAAAGGTGGTGATTTGAACGTGTTTCCCCCCCACCATATTTTTAATTTTTTTTTTCTTCACTTTATTTAATAGTCGGCTTGGGAGACTTGAAGCTACAATTGTCTGATTGCCTGTGCTGCACATAGCAATTCTTCAGTACTGCTATGTATCACAGAAATGACAATCTCCTATGATCGCTGGCCATGGTCCGGCATTCACTAGAGTATCGTAATGACAGGTGCGGGGGGTCTTCAGCAGACCCCCAGCTGTCATAACAACCCATCAGCACCCCGCGATCACGTGGCGGCAGTCCACTGGATGGGATTAATGATTCGGTTCCTGTCTACATATGTTAAATCCTGCTATCGGAGATTGAGAGAAACATTAACCGTTTAACAGCCGCAGGCTTGGCACCGCTCCATCTGTGACTGTTAAAGGCACATGACAGCTGATTAAATCAGCTGTCATTTGCAGGGAAAGATGGGGGACTTTAAGTCAAAGCCTGCATCAAATTCAGGGACACGACCTTGGACATAAATATGTGTCATATATTGTTAAGGGATTGAATTGTGTTTTCAAGTATGGGGACACTGTTTTTAAAGTTTCCCGGCTACCCAGAGGTTTAAATGTTAAAGGAATCCTATGAATGTACAGACTGAAGGGACATTCATTCCCTTTTGTAAAGTGATGACAAGCAGATTTTGCTCTGATACGCCAACACTTTGTGATCTGTAAGGGCCCCGAGTGCTGGTTTGGCACGGCATGTCCTCCTGTGTCCCCTTCTCAATCAGCGCTGTATGTTTGCAGGCGATTCCAGTGACAAGGACAAATCTCAACCAGGAAAGCTAGAGAATAGCACAGACTGGCTGAAGCAACTTGATGCAGTACTTCCCGGATACACATTAAAGAACGAGCTGGATATTCTGACTCTTCTGACACAGGTATCTTTTGTCATTTTCTCATTGCATATATTCTGATGGTTTTATTTTTTGAATAAAAGAACCAGCAAAGGACTAATAACAATCTCCCAGATACATTCTAGTCTGATTTCCTGATGTGCAGCTTCATTGCATGGTGCATGATGTGCAGCTTCATGGTAATTACTGGGGAGTTTTTCAATCATTAGATTTCATATTTATTGTATGGATAATAAAGAATAACAATATTCACTAGTGAAGTATCACTACACTCAGGCTATGTTCACACTAACATTGGGCCTCCTATTTGTATAATGCAAGCACTAACCCAATACTGGATCCATTACATAGGTTACACCGCTGGTGCTCAACAGGCTTTAATGATTTATAATAGGATCCATCTCATTCTGTGGCAGACTGTTGCCAAACCTTATTCCATGTATTGCCAACTTAACCAGTTTGAGATCAAGCAATTTCTCCCCGTTCCTGACATTTGCTTTGTTTTTGTTTTTTTGTTTTGTTTTTTTTTGTTCATGCGATACATTAAAAAAATAAAAATGTTCACTCTGATATTTATATAAGTTTTGCTTCTCTATATTGTGATAAATATGCCCTAATTTTGATAGTCCTACTATTTTGAGGGAGGAAAATGTGTGATATTTTGGGTGGGAATAAAGGATATGTATGTCTCTTTTTCATGTTTGTTTGTTGTTTTCGTTGACCACTAAAATACATTTTTCATATTTGCTCCTAACAATTATTTGTATATATCGGACATGGGACATGTTTGTTTTTCGTTTGGGCTAGCAATTTGATTTTTTTTTTCCCTGCCTTTTTATTAATATATATTTTTTATTTATCATATATTGCCCCTCCCCACACACACCCAGTAGGTTTTAATAGACCTTTGGGGTGGCATGTCATAAGTATTTAAAATTGTCTGATTTTCCTTGTTACTGAGGCTGATATATAGGCCTAAGTTACAGAGGAAATCTGTCCTCCTTTCTGCATAGCAGAGCTGAATTGGTCTCCTGCTCCCACCATACACCCAGCGATCACATGACTGCTAGGCCCAGACAAAGAAGTTCTGTCAGTGCTTCCTATTACTGTATACATGTCTTGTTCAGCAGAAGGGAAGGCAAACACTAATAAGCCTCTGCCTTCTCTGATTAGTCTGGCCGTCTGACAACCTTTTCCAGCTCCGGCAGCTGTTTAATCTCGTGCAGCTGCTTTACCATACAGTGGAGGTTTAGAGCATCACCATGGAGTAGAACACTGACAGTCTGGACGTTTAGCCTATGGGAGGTCCAGAACTTGAACACCATGTTGTCAACTTCCAGAACGTGTCATCAGCAGCATTGATTATTGGAACCACCAAGGGAAGCAGAATTAAAAAAAAAAAAAAACTATTGTAAAGAAAAATGTATTGTTTTGTTTCTTGTTTTAAGCCAAAGAACCCTAAAAATTACTTTACAATGGCTATTGTCAGTCCTTCAGAATTGTAGCTATAACAGTGATTGATAGAAAGGCCTCCTAAGATTTCCTACATTACAGAACTGCTCACTCTCCAGGACACACACAAGTCATGTGTCTTGTGTCCACTATCAATATAACCTCATTTATAATGGTAAACTTTGTACTCTCGCCTTAAATTGTGTATCTGATGTTTTTTTTCAGGAGGAGACGATTGTAGAGAAGGCTGTAAATCATTGTTACATTAATAATGTGTCCAATCTGGATGTTCGCCAACTGCCTGTGTTACCTGAAGAAACGTCTCCTCCACCCTCTCCATTTTCACCTCCACCTGCTAGTCCTGTTGAACCTCCTGCACCAGAACCAGTTCCCACTCCTATACTGTGTCTTCTTCCTCCACCTCAGTCACCGAGTATTGATGAGTCTATGGAAGCAGCTAAAATTAAGCAACGTGCACGCCCTTCTGAGGAAGGTGTGGAAGAATTGAGGCCAAAAATCAAGAAGTGGAAAGGTGTTCGTTGGAAGAGACTGCATATTCTAATCACTTTCCAAAAAATCAACTCTCGTAATTGTGAGAAGGAAGTGTGTGAGGTAATAGAAAGACTTGGCACTACACTAAAGCCTGACACCTTACCTCAAGATCTCCGAAAGTGTTGCTTCTGTCATGAGGAAGGTGATGGGGCTACTGATGGACCTGCACGGCTTCTGAACCTTGATCTTGACCTCTGGGTTCACCTTAACTGTGCTTTGTGGTCTACAGAGGTATACGAGACCCAAGGGGGTGCACTGATTAATGTGGAAGTGGCACTGCATCGTGGGTTGCTCACAAAGTGCAGCCTGTGCCAGAAAACAGGTGCCACAAATAGCTGCAACCGCATACGTTGCCCAAATGTCTATCACTTTGCCTGTGCCATCCGTGCCAAGTGCATGTTCTTCAAGGACAAGACTATGCTTTGTCCAATGCACAAGTTAAAGGGGCCTTGTGAGCAGGAACTGAGCTGCTTTACAGTCTTCCGGCGAGTATACATCGAACGCGATGAAGTAAGTCAGATTGCCAGCATCATTCAGCGGGGGGACCGTATTCACATGTTCAGAGTTGGGGGACTTGTTTTTCATGCCATTGGCCAGCTTCTGCCTCATCAAATACAAGACTTTCACAGTGTCACCGCCCTTTATCCCGTTGGATTTGAGGCCACCCGAATTTATTGGAGCATGAGACATAGTCATCGTCGGTGTTCTTATCGCTGTAAAGTGTGTGATAACAATGGTCAGCCTGAATTCACTGTGCAAGTTATTGAATATGGTTATGAGGATGTGGTGCTGAAAGACTCCTCTCCCCAAGGTAAGGGTTTTTTTTATGTATAGTTTTCTACATAAATGTGATGACATTTGCATAGTCTTTGCCAAATAGAAGTCTTGGCATATTATAGGAGACATTTCACAGTGTAGACCTTTTAAGTGCCTATGCACTAGGTTTGGTGGACAGATATTCTACTTGACTCCCTTGGCCAGGGCTTATCTCCTTTGGGAGCAATGGATTAGGCATACTGCAATTCAGCCTTCTATCTACCAATTTTTACTGTTCAGCCCTCCAAAAATGCTTTGGATTCATTCACACTGACCCAGGGCTATCCAGCTTTAAAGCACCACTCCAGTTGTTTTTTTTTACCCCTGGAGTTGTGCTTCTAATCTCGTCCCTCACCCTACCTTTATACTCGCCTGCCACCACCTTCACCTTCCATCGGTCTATGGCAGTTTGTGACCTGCCGGCTGCTCCAACGTTTCATGGGCGATCTGGAGGTCACAACTTGATACAAGTCTGAGAGCCTCGTTCTGGCTCTCATAACGTTACGTTGAGCGCTTGTGACGTAACTTCTGACTTCCTACCAGTCAGAAGTTGTGGTTGCATAAGTTGGTCCAAGGAAAAGAAATCACTGCATGCCCCAGTTTGATCCGATATTCGTACCGCACTCTGCCGTGCAAATCGATGACTCTGTGGAAACCATCGAACTGCGCTTGGGATTTATTTTGAGTGCAGTTTGATTTACATGGACTGAACGAATGGAAAAGATGGAAAAAATGTTTTTTCTCCATCTTCTTTTCAACCGAGAGAATCTGATCAGAGTGTGATTACAATAATTGGCCCGACTCTCTCGAATGAGAGAGTACACGGTCTTATGCACCTAACTTGATATGAACTTATAATAAGCCTAAAATGTGCAAATAATGTCCCAAAAGAAAAGACAAATACAAAGCACAATATGGCTACGCAATAGAAAAAAAAAAAAAACACGGAACACAATAAGACTAAGTTAAAATCAGGTGGAGTGGTACACAGGCCACACAAAGATGGCATTTATATAGAACATCGCATTAATTGAATAAAAATAATTGATAAGCAATAGTAGTTGTTATAATAATGTATCCAGTATAAATTATCCCACAAGAGCTTGGTAAAAAGAATAATTACAATTTTAATAATTGCGAATTCCGAGGAAATAAAGAGAATAGATGTAGATGAAAAATAATATGCCACTGATTGAAAAGTGTGTTATAAAATGACAAGTGCTGCAAATATAGTAAGTATTCAACGTGGAAAAAATCGTAGTAGCTGAAGTCAAATGAACAGGTTGAACAATTGATACTAACAGAGTTGATTATTATGGGCTGCTTCCCCTCACCAACACTCCAAAGCATGTTTCGCTACGTTGCTTTGTCAGGGAGTCAGCGTAGGGACCATGATGTCTGTCCTGACCCAGACTCTGCAGACCCTCAGACTGTCCGGACATTATGGTCCGTATTTGAACTGTGTTTTTACGGATGTTTGAATTTTGCCTTATTCTGACTCTTAGCTCAGATGAATAGCTCTGGTTAGTCTTTGTTAATCACATTCTTTGTTTATACAGATTTAATGTAGTTCATTGACAATAATGACAATTTAAGTAATTTTGTTTTCTATCCACCTCAGCTCTCTGGAATCGCATTGCGGAGCCTGTTGCACGCATGAGGAGAGAAACTGGAATGCTTCGCCTTTTCCCAGAGTATCTGAAAGGGGAAGAGATGTTTGGACTGACATTGCATGCGGTGCTGCGCATCGCTGAATCTGTAAGTTATACTAGGTAGTGATGAGCGAAAAGACTCACTCTACCCTGGCCCGGTGTCCAGTTTGATTCTCCATGGCAGCCAGACCAAGGTGGCACAAACTTGCATGTCTATCACTTTAATGCATCCTGGGTACCTCTTGGGTTAACGAGGCCTCTATAATGGGCAAGAGGCACTCGGACATGACATGACATGAGAGCAACGGCCGAGGAAGCTTGCTTTACCTTGGTCCAGCTGCCACAAAGTTCAAGACCAAGCCAGGGTAGTGTGAATCTTTGCCCATTTCTAAGGCTATTTATTTTTTTAAAGGGACTTTTTCACCTGAATTTGGCAGGCTTCTGGACAGCCTTTGTAGATTAGTAGCTGGGTCCCACATGTTGTTGCAAGTTCGGAGATGGAGGCAATGCAGGACGTCTTTAAATTTAGAAGAGGAATAAGCATGATGTATCTTTCATGTATTGCATTGTTTCCTTGCCAAGCACAGGACCTAAAACCACTGTGCTATTTTGAACTTCAACATGTCTGATCCTTCTATCCACCAACTTTTGCTACTGAAGCCCAATAAAAATGCTTTGGGTTTATTCACACTGACTTAAGACTACCCTTCTGTAATATACTGTTTTCACAACCTGACATATGGCCATGTTAGAGTTTGCAAACAGATGGATAATCTGGTCTTTTGAGTGATAGTAAAATGTTAGAGAACTTTCCTCCACAATAGTCCTCAACATTGCCCATTTCTTGCTGCTTCTTCAAAAGCGCATGAACCCCAGTCTGTTTTGAAGACTGGCTGATGCAGTATAATTACCTTCTCTTGTTGCTGTGCGGAGTCTTGCTATGATGTGTGATCTGATATGAAAGTCTTCCACATCCTTACCCTTGCTGAGGTTTGGCTGTTACTTGCCCAGTTTAAAGCCTCCCAACACAGTAGTTTCCATGAATGACTGTGTTTTCAAGAAACTGATGATCAATCACCTGTTCGGTATAATTGATTGCTCATGCACATGACTATAATTCTATAAAATCCCTGACTTACTGTAAGTTTACCATCCTAGACCAATTGATGTTGTTTTGAAGGCTAAGGGTGATCCGCCAAATATTGATTTAATGTAGATCTCTCATTTAGAAGGGGGCTACAATTACATTGTGTACTTCATCAGTTGAGTCCAAGAGAATCTTATTGATCATTTTTATCTTTTGTTTATTTCTAGTTACCTGGAGTAGAGAATTGTCAAAACTATCTCTTCCGATATGGTCGACATCCATTAATGGAGCTGCCTCTCATGATCAACCCAACTGGCTGTGCCAGGTCTGAGCCCAAGATCATGACCCACTATAAAAGGTACATTTTCTAGTACGAGGTTGAAATCACAGCTGTAATACCCTTTCATTACAAATGACGTTTGTACTGCTGTATGGTTTGAAGGGGGTTCTCCTGGATTTTCTAATGACGTGAAATATTCTAAAAATAACTAATACCCCTTAAATCCCCCACCATTACAGCACCACTGCTCTGATGTCCTTGCCAGTGCCACATACTGTATGTCATTCACACAACTGATCTCAGAAATGACACCTGCAGAAACTGTACATAAACGATCTTCACATGTAATTTAATTCCTGAGTAATGGGTTTTTATATATTTTATTTTTTTATTACATTTTGTGCCCTTTAGAAACTTTCCAAAAACTACAGACCATTCCTTTTTAAATTGTTGCATTCGCCATTCCCCACCATACAGGTTTCCAGCTCTAATATTCCATCGTCTGTCAGCTAATCACCCTCTGTTAGACACGTTAAGGGTGTTCAGTAATTACTTCTATCTTAATCTAGTATTTTCTGCTATTGAATGAACATTTTTGTTTTTTTGGGGATTTTTGATTTTACATTTTTTTTTTTTCTTTCAGGCCTCACACTCTTAATAGCACTAGTATGTCCAAAGCCTATCAGAGCACCTTTACAGGGGAGACAAACACACCTTACAGCAAGCAGTTTGTGCACTCAAAGTCCTCCCAGTACCGTCGGCTGAAGACCGAATGGAAGAACAATGTATATCTAGCTCGTTCTCGTATACAAGGACTAGGGCTGTATGCTGCCAAAGATCTGGAGAAGCACACCATGGTGATAGAATACATTGGCACGATCATAAGAAATGAAGTTGCAAACCGTCGAGAGAAAATCTATGAAGAGCAGGTGCGTAAATTTAGAAAATATCTTGGCTGGTGTTTGATGTCAGTGTTCCCTGTATATTGTAGAAATTTTTTTGTTTTGTTTTGTCTTTTTATTTTCATCTCACAAATTCATGGTTTAAAAAATATATATCCTGTTTTCACAGAACCGGGGAATCTACATGTTCCGAATTAATAACGAGCATGTGATTGATGCCACTTTGACTGGCGGCCCTGCTAGGTAAGTGTACAGGTTTTAGACAGAAAAGAGAAGATGGGCAGAAGAGACTTACTGAAGTGTTGTCAAGATGTTCATACACGTTACTGGACTTTTTCACCACTTTTGTATAGCTGACATTAACAAGTCTGCCATTTCTCCTGCTTCAGAACAAAATGAACCACGGGCCCACTTACACATTGTAAATTATCTTTTCGCTTTGTCTGATATTTCAGGTACATCAACCACTCCTGTGCCCCAAACTGTGTTGCTGAAGTAGTCACGTTTGACAAAGAAGACAAAATCATCATCATCTCCAGTCGTAGGATACCAAAAGGAGAGGAGGTATGGATTCCATGGTTTACAGGGGTCTTTAGTTTCCTGTAGTCTAAACAGTCGTTTGTCAGGCAAGCAGCCTAGACTTTAAAGGGAACCTGTCACCCCGAAAATCGAAGGTGTGCTAAGCCCACCGGCATCAGGGGCTTATCTACAGCATTCTGGAATGCTGTAGATAAGCCCCTGATGTAACCTAAAAGATGAGAAAAAGAGGTTAGATTATACTCACCCAGGGGCGGTCCCGGTACGGTTCTGGTCTGATGGGCGTCGCGGTCCGGTCCGGGGCCTCCCATCTTCTCGCAATGAAGTCCTCTTCTTGTCTTCACGCTGCGGCTCCAGCGCAGGCGTACTTTGTCTGCCCTGTTGAGGGCAGAGCAAAGTACTGCAGTGCGCAGGCACCGGGCCTCTCTGACCTTGTTTGTGTGAAAGGTAATAATCTCTTTTCTTAACTTTTTGGTCCACACTCATTTCTAACATGCAATCAAATTTCAGTCAACAAACCCCCTTAGCCAGTCCCGGTGATTGATGGTTTCTCGGTCGCACCTGACTAATGAAGGCCCTGATTGTTAGCATCATGTGTAGAGCGTGGACATCTCCGGAGTTATACTCTTATGAGGGATTCTATTCAAGAGTTTTGAATTTAGAGAAACGCCTGATTAGTTGTGTTCTACTATATAAATTGTCGTTCTTTTGGTTTATTGCAGAAAGCTTTAACGCCTTTCTGACCTCGGATGGGATAGTACGTCTGAGGTCAGAAGCCCCGCTTTGATGCGGGCTCCGGCGGTGAGCCCGCATCAAAGCCGGGACATGTCAGCTGTTTTGAACAGCTGACATGTGCCCGTAATAGGCGCGGGCAGAATCTGCCCGCGCCTATTAACTAGTTAAATGCTGTTGTCAAACGCAGACAACGTCATTTAACTACCGCTTTCGGCCGGGCGGCCGGAAATGATCGCATCGACGACCCCCGTCACATGATCGGAGGTCGGCGATTTCTTCAGAATGGTAACCGTAGAGGTCCTTGAGACCTCTATGGTTACTGATGCAGGCCTGCTGTGAGCGCCACCCTGTGGTCGGCGCTCACAGCACACCTGCATTTCTGCTACATAGCAGCGAACATCAGATCGCTGCTATGTAGCAGAGGCGATCGGGTTGTGCCAGCTTCTAGCCTCCTATGGAGGCTATAGAAGCATGGCAAAAGTTAAAAAAAAAAAAAAAAAAAAAAGTAAAAAAGTAAAAAAAATGAAAAAAAAAAAAAAAAATATATATAAAAGTTTAAATCACCCCCCTTTCGCCCCAATCAAAATAAATCAATAAAAAAAAATCAAACCTACACATATTTGGTATCACCGTGTTCAGAATCGCCCGATCTATCAATAAAAAAAGCATTAACCTGATCGCTAAACGGCGTAGCGAGAAAAAATTCGAAACGCCAGAATTACGTTTTTTTGGTCGCCGCGACATTGCATTAAAATGCAATAACGGGCGATCAAAAGAACGTATCTGCACCAAAATGCTATCATTAAAAACGCCAGCTCGGCACGCAAAAATTAAGCCCTCAACCGACCCCAGATAATGAAAAATGGAGACGCTACGAGTATCGGAAAATGGCGCCATTTTTTTTTCTAGCAAAGTTTGGAATTTTTTTTCACCACTTAGATAAAAAATAACCTAATCATGTTAGGTGTGTATGAACTCGTACTGACCTGGAGAATCATAATGGTAGGTCAGTTTTAGCATTTAGTGAACCTAGCAAAAAAGCCAAACAAAAAACAAGTGTGGGACTGCACTTTTTTTGCAATTTCACTGCACTCGGAATTTTTTCCCGTTTTCTAGTAAATGACATGGTAAAACCAATGATGTCTTTCAAAAGTACAACTTGTCCCGCAAAAAATAAGCCCTCACATGGCCAAATTGACGGAAAAATAAAAAAGTTATGGCTCTGGGAAGGAGGGGAGCGAAAAACGAACACGGAAAAACGGAAAATCCCAAGGTCATGAAGGGGTTAAAGAAACACTCCAGCAGGTTTTGTGTTTTTTTGTTTTTTATTTTGGTGCAACTAATCTTAATTTCCCTGACTCTGGTCTTATAGTACCAGCCACAATCTTCAGTTCTTCCTGGAGTGGCTCTAGTCCCACATCTGACGAATGCAACTTCTGACCGACCGGAAGTCAGAGGTTAACAGTGATTCTAGCTTTCATAGATCTGTGACTTCCGTCTTGCCCAGCAAAACTGAGCAATCCGGCAGGTCAAAACCGACCAGAGCGGTGCCGGGAACAGCTGAAGATGATGGCTGGTAAATATAAGACTAGTGGCAGGGAGCTTAGATTAATAGCACCACTCCAACTCTGCAATAAAAACAAAACACTGGAGTGGTGCTTTAAATTTTTGCCAATGAACCTAATTGACAATGGGGTTTTAATCAGCACTTTCACACAACTGTGTCCTGAAAGTGGAGAAGCATTGAAACCCAGAGTGTATAAAAGAGGACCTATCACTTGCTCAGAAAAATTGGACTAAATAAGTTCTAGAAATCCCTGACCTAACCTGATTCTACTGATTTTTTTTTTTTTCTGTTTTGCTCTGCCTCACTCCTCTGCACAGAGATTCGTATTTCTCTTATGGAGTGGATCATGTGAAATCTCTGCTTTGCAGTCCAACTGTGCATTTCTTCAGTCTTCTCTAGGGGCCTTTGCTTTCACCCCTCTCTTCAATATGCTGCCATTCCTAGCTTGACGGTGTCTGAGCTGGAGGGGTGAAAGTGTCTGTCCCCAGAGAAGACTCTGAAGAAATGCCCAGTTTGAATGCAAAGCAGAGATACGACATATTGAGCTCCAGAAAAAAACAAATGTGAATTAATCTGCAAAGGAGTGACTCAGCGCAAAATGGAAAAAAGTGTCAGAATTCGGAAAGCAAAAGGGTTTTTACAAGATATTTGTCAAGTCCTCTTAAAAAAACAAACAGAACTGTATTAAAGTTTTGGATTGTAAATGAGACAGCGCTCAATTGTAACACTTGTTCTCCTGCATCTCTCCTCCTCGTAGCTCACCTATGATTATCAGTTTGACTTTGAAGATGATCAGCACAAGATTCCTTGTCACTGTGGGGCATGGAACTGCCGCAAATGGATGAATTGAAGATGGTGAACTTCAGCTGCCTCCAGTCATCCCTCATTAATGTGCCCTGTCTATGAAAAGCCTAGGAGCCGAGCACAGAACATCAGCGTGTCTCTACCATCACTTCAGTCGTTTGAGGCCTTCCTGGCCATAGTTATACACGCTCATTGCATCATGATGATAGAAGGTGTGGTGATACTACGCTGTCCGAAGGCTTTCACTGTAGTGGATGGAAGGAACTGCACGAGGACGCTCTTCTGCAGAGAACATTCCCTACACGTTCTAGCAGGGCATATGTTCAGAGTAACGCCACTTTCTTCCTCCAAGTAACAAATGCTCTAACTAGGAAGAAAGGTGTTTTTGGTTTTTATTTTTTTTTTTCGTTTTTACCTAAATGAATATTTTGCGCTATCGTCTCAAAATAAACGAGAATACATAAAAAAGAAAAAAAAAATAATAGTCATTAGTTAACAAAGCAGTTTGACAATCCTAAATCTACAGGACCCTCCGAGCGCAAAAGAGAGCACATAAGACTGCAGAATAAAGAGCACAGGAGATGCTTTCGATGAGCGCAAGAGACAGTCCCTTGACTGTTACCTGTCACAGCTACCCAATCCCAGAGGCACCTGGCCAGCACCTACCTCATCTGCCTGTTGGATACTAATGTGTATATGTGACACTCCCACGGCAATCTAAAATAGATAGCACCTCATAAACATGGACACAGCTCTTATGATGGGACTGTAATGGAACCCTGAACCACCCATCCCAGACGGTCACGACTGATTTTACTTTTTTATTTTGTTTTATTTTGACCCCCTCAACTGAAGCTTTTTGCCCTGCTTCTCGGCCATGAAATGTGGCTCTGAGCAGGTAGGAGTGCACTAAGGATCGTGTTTTCTGCTAACTGCCTGCTTGTGGTCTGTCCTGAGCAATCCATACTCTCCCCTATTCTGTGCCTGAAACCTCACCCTTCTCTATACAGTATATGGAATATACACCTAATTTGTGATGGGGTAAGCTGCTTTTAATGGCAGACGTATGTGTGTGACTGTACCTTTACCTTGGTTTATATTCTTTAAAAAAAAGGAAAAAAAAAAGTGTGGTTCATGAAACTCGGCAATCACAGTATTTCTGTAAAGTCCCTGGTGGGGCGGGGGGGAAGGAACTTGGTATATTTTGTCACCATGGGCTTCTGGTTTTAGAAAAGCACTGCTGCGTCTTGCCCGGCCGTAATTATTCCATTTTCATATTTTTTTTTTATCACTTGCATTATTCTAAAGCTGCTGTTCTTCTCTCCAATATATGTCATTCATATCCTGATTTATGATTTTCTTTTTTTTTTTTTCGCACAGTACACGGGGTGGGAATAGGTGAAGGGGCGTTATTTATTTGTACATGTAATTATATTTATGTATTCCAGCCTTGCCAGGGAAGTACAGGGTCGTTTTCTATCACTGGCACGGTGTCCTAGATCTCGGCGTACGCTGCGTGCTCTGTGATCAATAATCCTATAGAGGAGTGACGTTCCGAGCGTCTCGTCCTCCGCCGCGGAGCAGGTCGCAATCCTCTGGCTTCCATACTAGATTTCTGTCTAGATCTATGTGACTGCTTCCTGCACCTGAGCAGAGAGTAATCTCCTACCCACCTCTACCCGACCTGTATGCACCCCCTCCCCCTCAGCAGTTTAGGGTGATTTTTATGAGCGCACAGAGAGAAAAAAAAACCCATAATGGAATCAACGGCGATCAGCATCCAAGGGCATTGCAAATCAAACCTAGTGTGAATATGATAGAATATTAAGTGCTGTTGCTTTTTAACACAAAGCTGCTTCCACAACTGTTTAAAAGCTGCAAAATTGTACAAAATAAAGAGAAAATGTAAATAAACGATACAAGAAAAATACCTAAAAAATTTAAATGTTGTGCATAGTCGGACACCGTATTATTGAGAAACCACTGGACACTATGAAAAGCCTGAAAATTTGAATTATTTTTTTTTTGTAATACCATAAATTTGGAAAGCTCCTCGACCTTTTCATTGGAAGCTGGCGGACTGTCCCCGTCAGTGCTATTAGCCTCTTCTAGATATGACATATTGTAATGTAGCTTTTAGGTAAACCCTATACAGTTTTTATTTTTTTTATATATATATAAATATCTATAAACTATAATCCAAACCCATGCTTGAAATACTTGATTTTTTTCCCCCTCCCCTGCTTGTACAAACACTTTTTAATTTGCCGTGTTTTGGTTTTTCTTTGGTTTCTATTTGCAAGGACATTTTTCATCCATTGATTTTTTTTCTTTTCTATCTTTCTTTCACCATTTCCCCCTTTTTTTTTTTTTGTGACGAGATTCCATAGGGAGCTGTAATTTGTGCGGTGAGGATTCTGTACAGAAGATTTGTCCTTCGTAGAAAACATAAAATTATTCCTTTTTTAAAAAAAAAAATAAAATAAAAACTTGTACGTGGCATGTTTTGTATTGAATATAATTTTGAAATGTATATAATTTATGTGAAAGAGGCAAGTAAGAAAAGCTTAATTGCTTCTTTTGGTTTGTTTTTAAAGGACAAATAAAAATGCATTTTAAATACTTGGAGGTGGAGGAGTTAATTTGTCCACATTTGTACTTGCACTCACTGGTGGAGTGGTGGTTCACTCTGCCCCAACAAAGATGGCGGCCGGGCGCACCCAGTTAAGGATGTGACGTACATTGAGGGCGGAAGTTTACTTAGCTTAAGGGCGGAAGTGGTGAGCGGTGTGTTGTGTCTGATGAAGAGGCCGCAATGGATTCGGTGAGTGACTGAGCTGAGCGCCGGACGCGCGTTGTCTGTGACCGGGGGATGTGCGCAGATAGGGCGAGTCTCCTCTCCGGTCTCATGGCGGGCAGCCTGCACGGTGGCTGCCGGGATCCGCACTTCCGCCCACAGTCACTTTGCGGCTTTTGTTAGAAGGAGCTGCGGCTGCTGTTGGGCGGCCACAGATTGTGGTTAGATCCAGACAAAGCGGGCGAGCGGCCAAGCTTCATCTGGCTTGTGACTGAACGTAACCCGGGGTCACTGATACTCTGGGAAAAACTGGTCCTAATGACTGGTCCTATACTGTGCACAGCCCGGGGTCACTGGTAATGACTGGTCCTATACTGTGCACAGCCCGGGGTCACTGGTAATTACTGGTCCTATGCTGTGCACAGCCCAGGGTCACTGGTAATGACTGGTCATATACTGTGTACAGCCCGACGTCACTGGTAATGACTGGTCCTATACTGTGCACAGCCCGGGGTCACTGGTAATGACTGGTCCTACATTGTACAGACCGAGATCACTGATAATGACTGGTCTTAGACTGTGTACAGCCCAAGATCTTTGGTAATGACTGGTCTTTCTACATCATGAATGGTACTTGTCTGATGGCTGGGGGTCCCAGGCCCCCAATTCTAATGAGAAGTGTGCATGGAGCAGACCACTCTGTAGACTTTTTATGGAATTGCAGGTCAGGTGCTGGACTGAGGCTCCACCTAGTCTTTTCCTTACTATGGTTGCATAGGGAGGAGATAGAGATCTTCTCTAGTGATTAAGGGATCCCCCCTGTAATGAGTCACATATCACAAATATATATATATATATAGAGAGAGAGAGATGGGTGAACCTGAAAGTAACATTGGGGTTCCTACCGAACATCTACTGTTAGGGCATGGACCTCGAACACAGACTTCACCAGGAAGTCCGCGTTACTGTACGGGTTCGGCCCCCTGAATACTAGGTGTTTCAAGGGGTGTATAGCAGCGAGAGAAACACTGGAGGCTCTGATTGGCTGTAAGATCATTACCACTGGTCAGAGAGCCGCAGCTACCACACTGTCAGATGACAGCGTGAGCACGAAGCGGTGATCGGATGTTAAAAAGTTTCCCTCTGATCACAAGCGTCGGCTGATGAGACTGCTACTCCCCTCAGCCTATGACTGCTGCCACTAATAACAGAGCAGGTGACGGCTCATGGGAGTATTCATCAGCCTGTGCTATATTTTTGATAAACAGCCAGGCAATACTGACCTGCGGGCTGCAACCCTCAGCTGTCAGCTTTAGCAAGGGTGGTTATCAAGAATAGAGGCGTCCCACAACATTTTTATTTAAATAAAAAAAAAAAAAACTGAGGTCCCACTCATATTTGACAACCAGCCAAGCCTAAAGCAAACAGCTGCAGGAATTCTCAGACTGGTAAGGGGCCATGGATATTTCCCCACCCAGCCTAAAAATAGCTGCCCAAGAAAAGGTACATATATTAGATTAGGCTTTGCACGGCCCTTCCCACTTGCCCTATAAGACGCCTATCTATTACTAATCCTAAAGTTATAATAAAGATAAACACAGCTAGAATAAAGTACTTTGCTTGAAATGAAAAAAACACACTTTAACCTTTTTATTTAAAAATAAGTTATATTCTTCTAACACCCATTCCATCGAAGCCCTAGTCTCCTGTAAAAATAAAAGAAAACCAACAATAAACAAAAATGCTCACCTGACATTGAAGTCATGGTCTCCTGCAAAACAAACAAAAATATACAACCATATCCCTCACCTGTCTGATATTCTGTCCCACACTGAGGCTGCACTTTCAGCAACTTATTCTCCAGGGGTTTCCAGCCTGGCGTTGGGTAGTTTTGTTTTTGGTTTTTTTTTTCTTATTTCAATCAAAATATTTTATCCTTGCTGTGTTTATTTACAATACAACTATAGGATTAGTAAAGGATAGGCGTCTTATAGACACTTCTCCATTACTAATCTGTGGGCTTGATGTCAACAGTCAAAACAAAGGTGACCTGAACCCCAGTTACCTGGGCAAGTGAGAAGAGACTGGAAAAGCCCCAAAATTGGCGCCCGTTCTTATTGAGAATGCACTTCTCTAGTCACATGGGAGACTTTTGGACCACCATTCTTGAGATTAGTGGGGGTCCCTCAAGTGTGACATACAGCAATTATACATTTATCATCTCTGGCCTCTTTAGAGGGGTATTTCTATCTTATAAAATGAGTACTTATCTCTACAGTTAGCCACTATTTTATGGTCATGGTGATCCAACTGAGGGGCTGCTGCACCTGTTAGGTGTTGCATTCCCATCACTGGTTTTCTCTGCACATCCATGTGGCTGGGATAGCCACTCTGGACGGAGAACTTGAATGGCAACCCAATTCTTGATCCCCATTAGTCTCAGGGCAGGGGTGGGTCTAAGTCTGGCAAGTAAAACCTTCCCCCAAAAAATCAGAATGGGAGTAGTGCGACTTTGTTTATCGCTTCATTGGTGGACACAGGTAACCATGGGTGTATGCTGCTGTCGCTAGGAGGCTGACACTAGGCAAAAAAGGAAAATGGCTCCTCATCAGCAGTATACATCCACCGACATCAGTTTTAGCTTAGTGTCTGTAGGAGGCGGACCTGGATCTGATCCCAGATCCACATTTTCTCTTTCAGGTCACCTGCCTTGTATCTTTTTTCCTTTTGTTTTTCAGGTTCTTCTTAGGGTAATGGGGTGTAATTTCTCACCCTGTTTTCCTGTTCTCATGCGACCGAGAGAGCAGGGTGGTGTCACCCACAGTGCCCACTCTCTGACCCGCAAGGCAGGACTTAATTCCCTGTCACCTTTCACAGGTGCTTCAGGGTGATACCCGGTGGCAGGTCCTAGCCTTTTTCCCACCCCACAACTCCTCTCGGAGAGGGCTAGGAGGAAGACGGTGGTCACCGGTGGTGGCCTTCCCCTTATAAGGGGTTGACGCCGTCTTCTGCACCATCTATAGACGGTGTGGGAAGGAGGATCTCTCACCCCAGTGACCCTCATCAACCCGAGGGCTCCTGAAGGCATCCTCATTGGTGAAAAGAGATCAAGACTCACCTTGCAGGTATGTTCCCCTTTTTCCCTTGCAGCTGCACTTGGCTGGGCTAGGAAGGATTACTGTCCCTTCAACTCCTATCACACAGGAGGGTGGCATTAGTGCATAGGGTGATCTCGTACATCCATGGACATTTCTTCCTGGCCGGTCTTGGGCTCAGTGGCCATACCCCTTTTTCTCAAGCCGCATCTCTTCCCGACTTCCTTTGGCCATTCACCTCCGGTCTTTTCAAATCGCATGCGGTTTTGGCCCAATAGGAGACCTCACCTCTCTCCTCTGTTTCTGCTCAGACCGGGCCACACCCCCCATATCGCAGCGTGCATCTTCTCTTCACGCTTTTGCTCCTATCACAAAGCTTCCCCTTCCTGGCTGTACACTCCCCCGGTGAGTTAGCCAATCGGAGGGGTACCATCATTTTTCACCGGCCGACAGTTATGCCCACCGCAGTGCATCGTACTTGATGTAACACAGTACAGCCGATGCTCAATCGTGGCTTGTTCCTCAACAGCTTGAAGTGCCTGTCTGATACACTGCAATACCCTGCGCTCTCTGCATCTGACCTGCGGACACCTAATGGGGACACAGCCAGCTACAGTCATATCTGCTAGTCATCGCTAACATCGGGTAGGCTCTGCCCTCTGTTTTGGGGTACCATCATTTTTCACCGGCCAACAGTTATGCCCACCGCAGTGCATCGTACTTGATGTAACACAGTACAGCCGATGCTCAATCATGGCTTGTACCTCAACAGCTTGAAGTGCCTGTCTGATACACTGCAATACCCTGCGCTCTCTGCATCTGATGGGATCTGACCAGGATGAGAGCACACTCTTCCTCCGTAGTGGGCTGTTGCGATGTCCCAATCGGTATCCGACTTACAAAGGTGTTACAGTTCCGGGTCCAGGTCCTAGAGCGACAACCACACCTGTCCGCCGAATACCTCTCACGGTGATTCACACGCACCTGACCACGACCTTCACAGGGGCAGATTGGGTACAAAGTCAAGGAAGCGGGCTCTTTCCAGTTCCTCGGGCCCATCTGCATCCTCCAGGATGCCTTCCTTATCCCATGTCCCCCTTCGGAGGCAGCTTTTGGGTCAGATGTGGATTCCCAGTCTGATTCGGATCAGAAGTCAAAATTGCTGGATATGGTCGATAGACTTATCTTGGCGCTTAACCAAACTCTTAATCAGAAAGAGGACAAGGTTCCTACCCAGGAGCACTCCCGTTTCCTTAAAACGAGTGAAATGTCCTTCCCTGACCTTTTCCATCCACAGGGAATTTGAGGCTATTATGTCTTAAGCACTGAGCACACCCTAAAATGCAGTTCCCGGGAAGAAAGCAGCTAGACATTCTTTATCCTTTTAGTCCAGATTTTGTTAGTAGATTGACAGAGTCCCCTAATGTTGATCCTCTGGTTTCTCGTCTGTCTTCAAAGACCGTTTTGTCTCTTCCAGACGCAGCATGTCTCAAGGACTCTACAAATAGGCAGATTGAATCATTAGCTAAGTCGGCCTTTGAAGCAGCCAATGCCTCCATCTGTTTTATTTTTTTTTCCTCCACCTGGATGGCAAAGTCCATGTCTGCCTGGGCAAGAATGCTTTGTCAGGGTATCCTAGCGGCAGCCTCTCCGAGTGAGCTGGCCAACTTGGCAGACCAGATTGCCCATGCTGGCAAATATCTCCTGACAGCTTTCTTGGATGTGGCCAGTTCCACCCAGGCTACCAGCAATATTGTTGCCATATGCTGCATTCTCTAGTTGAAAGCCTGGAATGCGTATCCGACTAAAAAGTCCCTCACTAACCTCTCCTTCCAAGGCTCTAGACTGTTTGGATCCAAGCTGTATCAAATTATCTCGGATGCTACCCAAGAGCACTTCCCTACCTCAGTCTAAACCTAAATGTCCTTTCGATAGGAAGAGATCGCTCTAATTTCGTTCTTTTTGGCATTTATCTCCTTCAGGGGCTTACTCCCAGAAGGTCCGCTCTTCCGCCCAAAGGGAAAGGAGGAAATCGTCCTTCAAACCAGCTCCTCACTGGCGTCCAAAGGGTCGCTCCTCCAAGCCCTCAGGGTTTCGTTCCAACAGGTTTTCCTTGACGTGACCTGTCACCCCCACCCAGAAATCTCTCCAGGGTGGTAGGTCGGCTTCTTCATATCCAGGATGCCTGGTTGTCAGTGGTCGACGACTCCTGGGTCAGAGAGATCGTGACTTCAGGCTACAAAATTGACTTTTTGCCCCCATAAAGACGTTTCTTTCAATCTCTCCCACCAAGACTCGCGACACAGGTCCCAGGTATTCTTCAGGCCATCTCTTCCTTGCTATGCACAGGAGTAATTGTACCCGTTCCCTTGCACGAACGCTTTTCAGGATTCTACTCCAACCTCTTCGTAGTCCTGAAGAAAGACTGGTCTCTCCGTCCAACTCTTGACCTCAAGCGATTGAACCGTCACGTTCAGATCCGTCATTTCAGGATGGAGTCCCTGCGTTCGGTAATCACCTCCACGGAGCCAGGGAATTTCTCTGCTCTGTGGACATTCAGGATGCTTATCTCCACATTCCTGTGGAAGACTACTATCTGTTCACGCCTCTGCCCCCAGAGTATTCACGAAGGTCATTGCAGCGGTCATGACCATCCTTTGTTCCAAGGGGATACTCATAACCCCTTACTTGGATGATCTTTTAATCAAAAGGCATCCCTCCGAGACTGCGACCAGAGTTTTCAGATCACCCTGGACACTCTCATCCATCTCGGTTGGATAGTCAACAGGGAGAAGTCCTCCCAGCTCAGCGCCTGGTGTTTATGGGCATGAGGTTCGACACAGTCCAAACCAGAGTCTTCCTTCCAAGGGAGAAGTTCTCTCTGCCAGGGGATTCATGCTGTAAGATGCCCATCTCCACATACACTATGGCTATGCATTAGCGTTCTGGGAAAAATGATTGACGCCATGGAGGCCGTGCCCTTTGCCCAGTTCCATGCCCCTCCCCTTCAGCTGGCCCTCTTATCTGTTTGGAACAAGAGGGCAGCTTTCCTGAACCAGCCCATTCTGCTCCCTCTTAGGGTGAGGCAGTCTCTAACATGGTGGATGCTCTCCGCCTCCGTTCTGCTCGGGAAATCCTTCCTTCCTCTCCGATGGCAGGTCATCACCACCGACGCCAGTCTCATCAGATGGGGAACGTTTTTTCTTCATTACACAGCACAGGGTCGCTGGATCTCCCAAGAAGCCGCTCTCCCCATCAATCTCCTGGAGATCAGGGCAATTTTCTTTGCCCTTCGCCGATGGCAGACCTGCCTCGCAGGTCATCCGGTCCTCATCCAGTTGGACAACGCCACTGCTGTGGCTTATATAAACCATCAAGGCGGAATGCCCAGCAAACGGGTCATGTCGGAGGTAGCAAGGATTCTAATTTGGGCGAAGCCTCAAGTTCCCGCCATACCAGCCATGCACGTACCGGGGGTGGACAATTGGGCAGCCGATTTTGAGTCATCAGGGTCTCGCATCGGGCGAGTGGTCTCTCAACCCCAGCCGTCTTCGAACAGATATGTCAAAGATGGGGCACCCAAGTCGTCGCTCTGATGGCGTCTCAAAGGGACCACAAGGTGCCTCAGTTTGTAGCCAGGTCCCGAGATCCGCTAGCGATCAGTTACGATGCCATAGTAATCCCGTGGTCCTAATTCCAGCTGCCTTATCTTTTTCCACCTCTCCCCTTGATTCTGAGAGTCGTGAAAAAGATAAAGGCGGAAGGGATTCCTGTAATTCTTGTAGCTCCAGGCTGGCTCAGAAGGGCCTGGTATGCGGAGCTAGTGAACATGCTCATGGACACCTCCTAGAAGCTTCAAGACCATCCAGATCTGCTCTCGCAAGGCCCCCTCTTCTACCAATGTTCACAGTCTGAGTTTAACGGCATGGCCGTTGAGGCCGCAGTCCTGAAGACCAGTTTTTCCCATCCGGTCATTCAGACTATGGTTAGGGGGAGAAAACCATTATCCTCGCGTTATACAGTATATAACAGATACTGGAAGGCATTCTTTCGGTGGTGTGAGGACAACGATTTGGTCCCTATGTCTTTTTCCCTTCCTTCCATCCTGTTTTCTCCAAGCAGGCCTTGACTGTGGTCTCTCACTCAGTACCCTTAAGGGTCAAGTCTCTGCACTGTCGATTCTTTTACAATGAATCCTGTTTACTCGTCCCCAGGTAAAGACTTTTCTTCAAGGAGTCGCCCACTTGACACCTCCATATTGTCCTCTGATAGATCCATGGAATCTTAACTTTGTTCTTGGCGCACTCCAGCGCCCTCCCTTTGAACCTATTCAGGACATTTCGTCTTCTCTCCTGTCATGGAAGGTTGCCTTTTTAGTTGCTATTACATCCATCAAGAGAGTTTCTGAGTTAGCGGCACTGTCATGCCGTTCCCCATTCCTTGTTTTACATAAGGACTAAGCAGTTCTCAGACCTGTCCCTTCCTTCCTGCCTAAGGTGGTTTCTTCAATACACATTAATGAGGAAATTGTCCTTCTATCTGCCCCTCTACGGTCCATCCCCTGGAGAAGTCTCTCCACAAGCTGGATCTGGTCAGAGCTATCAGAGTATCTTTCAAGGACTGCTTCCTTTCGTCGCTCTGATGCCCTAATCTTAATTTCTGAAGGTCATCGCAAGGGGCTCCCAGCTTCTAGGTCCACTATTGGCCGTTGGATTCGTTTGGCAATATTGGAGTCATATTGTGTTCAGGACAAACCTCCTCCTTCGGGAGTAAAGGCTCACTCCACCCGGGCGGTTGGAGCTTCCTGGGCAGCTCATCACCAGGCCTCTGCTTTCCAGCTTTGTAAGGCTGCGACCTGGTCATCTTTGCACACATTTGCAAGGTTTTGCAGGATTCATACCCATGCCTCGCCTGATGCAGGCCTGAGAAGGAAGCTGCTGCAGGCGGCGGTTGTGCATCTGCCGACCTGAGTTTTTCTCTGCATTTTTCTGTTTCCTACCCTTGGGACTGCTTTGGGACATCCCATGGTCATCTGTCCCCCCCACCCCATTGAAGCGATAAATAAAGAGGGATTTTTGGTACTCGCCGTAAAATCTTTCTTGTAGCCTTCATCGGGGGACACAGCACCTTCCATAACTGTTTGTACCTATATTGGACCTATGTGCCTTTGTTATTGGGTTGGTACATATGTTGAGCTTTGGTTGCTTTTCCTACTGCTTAACACTAACTGATGTGCTTTGTGCCAGTCGGTGGGTGTATACTGCTGAGGAGCTATTTTCCTACTATCTGCTGCATGTTAACTTGCTCTAATGGGCATTGGGAGGGGTGCGATATGGAAGGGTCCTCTGCCAGATGAAGAGGCAGTATAGGTAGTTGGGCTCCCATATTGTCCTTGAGACTATTCGTTCAGCTAATTATAACATTGACCTATCGTGAAGAACATACCAATATTTCATGTATCTGTGTGTTTCAGGGACCTGTTGTGATACCAAGCAATGATGAAGGGAAATGTGTTTCTCCTTCAGAAGGTGAGAGAGCTCGCTGTCTAGCATGGCCCATATTTAAGAAAGAATGACCTCCAGGATTAACCTCTCCGTGTATTAATCTTCAGAGTCCGACAGTGAAGTGTACACTACATTTATGAAGAACCACAAATGCTATGACCTTATCCCGATCAGCTCCAAGCTTGTCGTGTTCGATACCTCTCTGCAGGTGAGCAGAATTTATCAATGACATTTGGGAAGTGGGTGGAATTAATAAATGGGGGGCAAGGCAGCAAGTCTCCAGTCAGATTTATCACTGTTAGGCTATGTGCACACGTAGCAGATTTTTCGCGGTTTTTCGCTATAAAACCGCGAACAAAACGCTCACATTAAGCATCCTATTTAATAGATTGCAATCCGCATTTTTGTGCACATGCTGCATTTTTTTCCTGAGCGGAATTGCATTCCAGAAAAAAATGCAGCATGTTCATTAAATTTGCGGAATCGTGGGGATTCCGCACACCTAGGAATGCATTGATCTACTTACTTCCCACATGGGGCTATGCCCACCGTGCGGGAAGTAAGCAGATCATGTGCGGTTGGTACCCAGGGTGGAGGAGAGGAGACTCTCCTCCACAGACTGGGCACCATATAATTGTTAAAAAAAAAAAAAAAAATCGTGATATACTCACCCTCTGATGGCCCCGGAGCCTTCCCGCCTCTCAGCGGTGCACGTGGCCGCTTCCATTCCTATAGATGGTGTGTGTGAAGGACCTGCGATGACGTCGCTGTCACGTGACCGCGATGACGTCGCTGTCACGTGACCGCGATGACGTCGCTGTCACGTGACCGCGATGACGTCGCTGTCACGTGACCGCGATGACGTCGCTGTCACGTGACCGCGATGACGTCGCTGTCACGTGACCGCGATGACGTCGCTGTCACGTGACCGCGATGACGTCGCTGTCACGTGACCGCGATGACGTCGCGGTCACGTGACCGCGATGACGTCGCGGTCACGTGACCGCGACGTCTTCGAAGGTCCTGCACACACACACCATCTATAGGAACGGAAGCCGCTGAGGAGATCGGCTGTTTGTGGAAGGTGAGTACAACCATTTTTTTTATTTTTTTAATTATTTTTAACATTTAATCTTTTACTATTGATGCTCCATAGGCAGCATCAATAGTAAAAAGTTGGTCACACTTGTCAAACACTATGTTTGACAAGTGTGACCAACCTGTCAATCAGTTTTCCAAGCGATGCTACAGATCGCTTGGAAAACGCTAGCATTCTGCAAGCTAATTATGCTTGCAAAACGCTAGTTTTCTGCGGGAATATGCATGCCAATTCCGCATGCGATATACCCGCGGCAGGAGCTGCAGAATTGCCGCAGAAATTTCCTCGGCAATTCTGCAACGTGTGCACTTAGCCTTAAGGATGTCTAATTATTCCCCGTCATGCACAAACCAAGATTTTACTTGCGGTCTTTAGAACACTTTTAGACTATATATGAAATGCCAGCCTTAAAGGACCAGTCACCAGTTTTTACAGTTATTTTGTTCCCGCTGCTCTGAGTAATCCGTGTTTTTTTTGTTTGTTTTTTAATCCTACATACAGTTCTGCCGATATTCTAAAGTCCCCCCCAGTAAAAGACCCCTCTCTCGAGAACCACTCGGGAGACTAAAATAAGAAGAAAAAGGCTATATGCAGTGGGAATAAAATAAGAGCAAAAACTAATAACCTTTCACCTGGTGACTGGACCTCTTTAATCATTTCATTTTACCCTCTAGATGTTTGATTTTCTTTTTCTAGCATTTCAGAACAGAACACGCAGGATTTTTTTTTTCTGTTCTAAAAAAACCCAACCCCTTAATAATCAATGGGCCCCGCTGCCTCTATTCATATAATTAATGTAACTGATCATTTGTCATGCTAAAACTGAAGACAAGGAATGTCCGAACCAATGTGATCAGAGCCTGGGTTTTAATACATCTTACAGGTGAAGAAGGCTTTCTTTGCACTGGTCAGTAATGGTGTACGAGCAGCGCCCTTGTGGGATAGCAAGAAGCAGAGTTTTGTGGGTAGGTCACCAAACTACATAACAAATTCTTCATTTCTGACAGCATGTCTTCATTGCATTTTGTTGTTTTTCCAATGAAGGTATGCTGACCATCACTGACTTCATTAATATCCTGCATCGATACTACAAATCTTCCATGGTAAGTTTCCTGGAAAGCACTGCATAATATTTATAATAAGTCACTATGGGGTCTACATTTACATCACAATCTATCCTTTTAGTTTCTCCTTGCTCCTTTTTTGAGGTGGCTCAATTGAAGGGGTCCGCACTGTCCCCTTTCAGAAAATATTTTCCATGTGCTCAGTTTGTTGTTAAAAAACAAAATGAGCTTTAGCTCCACTTCCCCTGGTCAAGCCTTGTCTGCTGCTGCAGTGGTGACGTCACGTCTACAGTGCTGCTGCTAGTCGCTGAGCTCTGCCGATGACACCGCACTGGACCCGAGGAGGGTACGTAAAGCTCGTTCTTTTTTTTTTTTTATAACTAAGCATATGGTAAAATGTTTTCTGAAAATGGACAACTCCTTTTAAAGAGAATCTGTAACAATAAAAAACCTCTGTGGTTAGAGCCAAGTAAGTTATTTTTCTCAACTACCAATTACGCCCCTGTAGTAAGCCAACAAGGGTCAGTGCTGTGGAGGTCAAAGCATTTCATTTATTGCTTTTATATAGCGCCATTAATTCAACAGCGCTTACAGACGTCATCACTGTCCACATAGGGAATCTAGACTATGAGCTCCTATCAGTAGGTCTTTGGAGTGTGGGAGCAAACCGGAGAACCCAGAAGATATCCACACAAACACGGGGAGAACATAACAATCTCCTTGCTCATGTTGTCCTTGGTGGAATTTAAACCCAGGACCCTAGTGCTGCAAGGCTGCAGTGCTAACCACTGAGTCAGCGTGCTGTCCAGTATTACTAGAGCTTAGGAGTCCAGTGGATGCGGCATACTGCAGAGCACAGACCATTTGCTGGCTAACTATAGGAAAGTGAAAGCTCGTTCAGAGATGAGATTTACGGCCCTCATTAACTAAGACCTACATTTTGTATGCCAGTCATTGAGGGGCATGCAGAAATAAGATGCGCTGAATTTAAGAACTACGTGCTATCTCATCAAAGGCATGCAATACTCTAGTCAGGGACTGGAGTAGTAACATATCTGGTATCAGAAACTCTGCCAATATTGATGTCCTCGACTTGTACGGATACAGGTCCTCCCCTCCCATTTTGACGGAGCAGCCCAAAACACCAACAATTTCAAAATGTTTGTGCAACACAAACCTTGTTAGACTGAAAAGAAAACCAGAGGTTTGGTACCGTGTTAGCCAGTTGAACAAAAAGATGGTCTCAGTGGGAAAAATAAAGATAATCTTGTAGTTATGATACCTTTTAATGGCTAATGTTAGACATCATAACTACAAGATGATCGTGCTTTTTTTATTCAGTAATGTGTGTATAGGTGCATGTGATGTAGTGTGTATTAATATACTCACCTATTGCTGCTTTGGCCCAGATTCAGCGCCATCCAGCTCTGCAGACCCCCTGGGTCACACTGCGTTCTGCTCGCCCCAGAAGTGACTTTTACAATATAATCCTATGGAGCGTCAGAACAAGGCCTATATACTCACATTGTAATAGCGTCTCCTGCATAGAGTGAGTCGGCTAATCACAATTATGTCACTGAGAAGAGGATCAGAAGAGTGCTGGACCAAGGAGAGGGCAGCGGTAGATGAGTGTATTAATACTCAGTAATGTATCTACCAATCTGACTGTCCCCCGGGTGCTGTATCATGGGGGTTACTGTAGGAATACAGTGCTTGTCCTTGAGCGATTACTGACTAGCAATTGATGAGTAGTTAATAGTTACCTTGTTATCATGTGTTACCAGGTGCAGATTTATGAGCTGGAGGAGCATAAGATTGAGACGTGGAGAGGTGAGCGCTTGCTGGGTACATAGTTAATATTTGGCAGGAGGCTATAACTGTACTGTAGATTGCCAGTTCTGATTAGCCACAGGGTCATATTTTCTAATGAAGGGATGAGATCGCTGAGTTTGGATAATTATGCAATTGTCTGTTTTCTCCAGAGGTTTATTTGCAAGACTCCTTCAAGCCTCTGGTCAGCATATCGCCCAGTGCCAGGTGAGGAGGAATGCAACGCCAGTCGGTGTTCCTGTAATAAGAATATGATTGTTGCATTGATGAAGCACTCTCATACATATATTTTTATCCATTAGCTTGTTTGATGCTGTGTCTTCCCTGATAAAGAACCGTATTCATCGCCTTCCCGTCATTTCTCCGGAATCTGGAAATACTCTGTATATATTAACACACAAACGCATTCTTAAATTCCTCAAGCTTTTTGTGAGTCCATTTCCATTCTTGAACTTTTTTTTTGAATATTTTATTTTTATTTTTCCCTGTTTCCTGACAACCTGATTTTATCCACAGATGTCGGAAATGGAGAAGCCGAGTTTTGTGAATCGAACATTAAGAGAGTTGAAGATTGGCACTTATGACAACATTGCCAAGGTTCATCCCAACACTCCTGTATATGTTGCTTTGGGTATTTTTGTGCAGCGCCGGGTCTCTGCTTTGCCCATTGTGGATGATTCTGGTAAATATAAAGTCGTCTTTATGAAAAGTCTTTATTGGTAAAATATCAAAATGGTTTTTTTTTTAGCTTTACGAAAATAATCCTCATTCATTATTTACACAGGCTCAGTTTCAGAGATAGAAGTGTGGCAGTGCCAGTGCCGCAGATCATCTACTCTATTGGGGCTGACCTGCAGTACCAGGCACAGCCGCCACTATGAAAAGCCAGCATGCCTGTGTAGTCACTGCCGAGAATAAAGTGCTCAGAAAAGCACTGTGGTGGCCCCTGAAGGTCATCTCATCAGGCCTTCATAGTGTATCCTAAGTCTTGGGAAAACCCGTGTAACGTATTTATGAATGTACTTTACAGTTTAAATCACAAAATAATCAGCAATCCTGCAACCAAAAAAGCACAGCATAGACATGGATCCATTGCTCAAGGTAGATGCCTAAACATCTGTGCAAGATTAGTGGCAGAAATATCAAGGGTCATTGCTCCTTACCAATGACTGTTGACCTGTCTTATTAGGCCAGCAATAGCCCAATGAATGAGTAAAACACGCATTTGTCTGGTGCGAGGATTTTAATAGCATGATATTCTTTGAACACAGTATTCGGATCGGCAGGTATATATAGGCCATTAAAGGGAACCTGCCAGCTGATACATGCTGCAACGCTGTTATTAAAGGGAACCTGTCACCTGAATTTGGCAGGACCAGTTTTGGGTCATATGGCAATATTGCCTTGTGCAGGCATGTACTCCAGAGGACAGAGAATGAACTTCAATCCAATATTGCGGCCAGCATGCAGCCAGCGGGTAAGGAAAGGGTGAATCAAACACCCGAAAACCCCGCCCATATGACCCAAAACTGGTCCCGCCAAATTCAGGTGACAGGTTCCCTTTAAAGCTTTCTTTCTCAGACACTGCAGTGAGTGACACAGGGACCATGGATTAATATGCTGCCACCTGGAGGCTGACTCTAAGAATGCATTTTAGAAAAATGCTGACTCTTCCAAGCAGCCTACACCAGGCCAGCTGACACACAGCTATTCAGTTCAGCTTAGTCTTCTGCCCACATCTTTTCTGAAATCTTACGTTGCATCTATGGATGCAAGTCTTAGCAGAAGGTACTACAAACAACAGTTTCTCACAGGGCTGTAGAAGTAAGTAAGCCAAACCTCAAACTCCTCAATTTCCCTGACTCCCGACTTACTCCACAGCACTGCCTCACTACTGACTATGGACATAAAGTGCAGCACAGATTCATCTCCGCTAAAAGAAGCCGAGATCCTTATATCAGGAACAGAACAGACATTTATAGGACATTTCACAACTTTCCCAAATTACTCAAAAAAAAAATTACAGCACATGCTGCACTAAACTACTGAAGCCAATGTATTATATTTTAGGAGTCTGTCGATTTTATACTGACTCCAACTCCATCAAAATGGACACAGACTCCATGACTCCGACTCCAGATCCCTGGTTGCTCAGGTAGTAACCTGAGGGATTGCTGTTCTTCCTTCTGCAGTACTGGTATTGGTTTTCAACCATAGGTACAGCTGTAGGACGTCCCACGGTTCATGGTTTCTGTCCCCCCCCCCCCCCCCCCCATGAAGCATCTGAGAAATGAACATTTTCGGTACTTACCATAAAATCTTATTTTGCGACACCTCACCCTCCCTTTGTTTGGGAGAGGTTTGGTTTTTATTTCTCCAACTGTATTTGCAGATCCTGAATAGCTGGCTGTCAGTTGGCCAGGTTTAGTGTGGTGGGTAGTAGGTGTATACGAGCACTAAAATAATTGGGTGCTCGTTACTGGAACCGAGCAATTCCTAATGTGCGAATTCTCGTAACGAGTATAATGGGAGTCAATGGGAAAGCTTAGCATTTTTCCCGCAGACCATACAAAGAGGCCTGGGGGACAGTGAAAATGTTGAAATGAATGTCAAAAATCCTTAATGGAATGTGAACAGCATGGGGAAGACCCCTGAAAGCATCTCTGACTCCCAGATCGCTGCTGAAAACAATGGTCTCACACTTTTACTCCACTTTAAGGACTGACCATAAAACATTCAAAACCGACGAGAAATTGGAGTTTACAGGAAAAAAATGTTAAGAAACATTTTTTACTATATAATGACTTGTATATAAGGAAAAAAATGATTTACTTAAACCAGAATTGAATTTTTTACTACAAAATGTGGAAATGTCAGTGTAATTTATGAAGGAAGCAAGAAGTGCCAAAAATTAGGGACTCGGATACACCTCCAATTAGAAGTAAAGGAGGTCCTCCTATACATTCTGTTCAAATTGTAATGTAGTGGTATTGCTACACTCATAAAGGCTACGCACTAGATGCAAATCATGCCAAAAATTGCAAGCATGGTCATCCATACACCCTTGAAGGCACTAAATATAGTGCCTCATTCAAATATTGTGAACAAAGTGTAGTTGTGTTTCTCCTACACTCATAAGAGCTCTGCACAGAGTACAAAACCTGCCAATAATTACAAGCAAGGGTCATCCATACACCCTTGAAGGCACCAACAAGTGCCTCATAAAAAATTAGGAAACTGTAGTTGTGGTCCTTTTTCATGCAAAAGCTTTGCACAAAGTGCGAAGCCAGAAAAATTTTATAAGTAGGGTCATCCATAGTTATCAGAGTGACCCTGTCAGCACTTTCTGTTCACAGGCGAAAGCATCGGGTTACTATGACCTCCCCTCGTCCGGTGGCACTAAAAACCTGCTCAGACAAGACCCTAGCGGCAGGGCAGCACAACACCTCCAAGGCATAGAGGGACAGCTCATGCCAGGTGTATAGGTGTGAAACCCAATAGTTGAAGGTCGCAGAGGAATTAGGGAGTCAGCTGCTTTGGTCGGCCATGTATTGCTTGACTGTCTTTAAAAACTTTTCCATCCTTGTCAAAATTACCCGGTCAACAGGCCCTGGATGCTGGGATGGTGTCGTGAAATTGGCCCAGGCTTTTGACAGTGTGCCTCTGCTCTGTCTCCCTCGCCTCTCCTCCTTGGTTGGGCAAGGATGAAGCTTACCCTGTGCCACTAGCATTGTCTGGGAATTTTTTCAACATATTTTCCAGAATGACCTTCTGGTATACCACCGGGAAGGAGAGGTGCAAAGTTCTCCTTTAATGTGGGTTTAGCAGGTTGAACAACCAATATTCTTTTTTAGCCAAGATAAATATAATGCGGCGTGGGTCATAGGAAAGGAAACGGTACATAAAGTCTGTGATATGTGCCAAGTTTCCTACAGCAAACATTTCCCTGTCTCCACCATGACGATTACTCCTCATTCCCCTCCTCAGCCCATCCAAGTAGGAGAGACAGGAAGAAGGTTGTGTGGGTACCAGCCTCAGTTGCTCTAGCCACCAGCTCCTGTTCCTCCTCCACCTCTTCATTGTTACCGTATCCAAGTTGAGCAGATGAGATGAGGCTGGGCTAAGTAGTATTTCCCTGTGTCCCGTCTTCCTCCTTCTCCACCTAGTACGTATGCATAGCTTCTTGTCTAATTATGAACCGCAACTGTATAGGCAAAGATGCGGGAACGTTGCGTTAACTATGGCGTCATCGCCACTCACCATCTTTATGGAGTCTTCAAAGTCTTGGAGAATCGCACAAATGTCAGGCATCCATGCCCACATTTCAGTTGTAATGTGCGGAGGCTGACCAAAATACCAACAGGCGTTGTTGGAGCTGGTAATCAACAACTGGCCTCTACTGTTCACAAAGCCTTGCCAGCATGTGCAATGTTTAGCTCATTGAGTTGACGCTTGCATGCACTGTTACAGCACTGCCAGAGCAGCAGTAGCTGTAGCCGACTTGCGGAAATGGGTGCTGATGCGGCGTACCTTGACCAGAAGCTCTGACAAATATGGGTATGTTTTCAGAAACTGCTGAACTACCAAGTTGGACTCCTGTGTTAAGCATAGTAAATGTGTGAGATTGTCAATGCCCATTATCACACACGACCATGCCTGGTTGGAGGTTCAGCGGCAAAAGGCACAAATCTGTCTTTCCTTTAACCCCTTTCTGACATTAGACATACTATCCCGCGGTTACAGACGCTGCTCACTATGTACTGAGGGATGACTGAAGCCGCTCCTCTCTGACTGAAAGCCTGAGGCTGCTGGGAGGAATTAAATTAATTTCCTCCCAGTAGCCGGGCATTCAGTGCAGTGGTCGGGCAACTTTGGAACGCTGTTAACTGGCAGATTAATCCCATATCTTCAGGTTAATACTACTACTATATAATAGGTTGTTTTCACTATAAAGTATAGCAATTCTGGAAATATGTAATGCAAAGAGTGTTTTTTTTTAGTTTGCTAAAATGCAGACTACACTTGTTCTAGTGAAAATCATTTACATTAATAAACGGAGAACTATGGAGAGAAAAATGCAGCCATGTTTCATGATTGTCCCCTATGTATTGTCTTTTTTTTCCTTTCCATTGTAAGGCTTTGGTAACACTATCTGTATTTTGCATAAGTATTTAAAGCCAAAATCAGCAGTGGAACAATCCAAGCAAAAGTATAATAGAAACACGTCACCACTTCTGTATTTATCACCCACTCCTGGTTACAAATACTGATGTAAAATGCTGAACGTGTGACAGTTGCCTCAATATTAATATTCTTGATTATTTCCCTGCAGGTCGGGTAGTGGATATCTATTCCAAGTTTGATGTCATTGTAAGTAACCTTTCAGTTCCTACCTCTATTAATTAGTAACCTATTCATATCCAGTACCCTTTACTTTTATCACTTTATGACCTAGAATTTAGCAGCTGAGAAGACCTACAACAATCTGGATATCACAGTAACGAAGGCTCTTGGACATCGTTCTCACTATTTCGAGGGTGTTCTCAAGTGTTACCAGCATGAAACTCTTGAAACCATTATCAACCGCCTTGTAGAAGCCGAGGTAATGTGTAGCCCATATAATACTGAGGACTTCTTTCTATAACCACCAGTGGCGTTAAAAACTTCAGACAATAGTTGAAAGAAAATCTGTCCTTGGATTTGGCCATACAGCCTGCATGCATTATTAAACAGCTCTCTTAAAGTGTATATCTATTGCAAGATTATCAAGAACGAATATTTCCTGATAACCTTGCTGTCTAAACGGGCTGAAAATCACCTGATGAATGAGCAAAACACTCGTTCATAAGGTGAAATAATCTTTTCGTTTTGAACAAAAGATCATCCTTTTTGACAGCACATTGTTCTGTGTAAACAGGACTCACACTGCCGTGGACAATGGCCGCCTGTGTGCACTAAGCGATCACTCAGTGTTGTTAAACACGGCCTTCCAGGCTATTAAACAACCACTAATCGGTATATGATTGGCAGTCGTTTAAACGCTGCAAAATTGGGTAATGTAATCCCACCCTGAGCAATGAAGTACTGCTCCATACACGGGTCAGCCATTCTTGCTATTGGTAAAGAGTACTAATGTCCCAACTCCACTGGATTTTCACCTGTCTAGTGAATAAATGAAAAATATTTAATATTGCCTCCAAACTTACGTGGGCCTTTGTCATGCAAATAATCTGCTAGCATTTTTTTCACGATCTAGTTGTGTATTAGGCACGTTTCACACCTCCGATTTTTCATGTATAGAATACGTACCCAGTGTAGTCTATGGGGCTCTTCACATGACCCTGTTTTTTGGACATTGTGTCTCCCTTACAAACCCCCACTCTCCCAAAAATATCTAATAAATGGACATCTGTCCAGTTTTGATCCAAGTCACTGTTTAAACTAACCCAAACAAGTCTACAGGTAAGTGAAAAATTAAAATAACGTATGCCATCCTTGTTGCGAGTGCTGGTCGTTCCATTGACTGCGAATGGAAGCTTGGGAAATTTTCCATCAGTTTTTTTTTTTGGGGGGGGGCGGGGGGAGGGGGTTGCATATGAGAAAAAACAATTATTATTATTGTACATTTTTATAGCGCCATTTATTCCATGGCGCTTTACATGTGAAAGGGGGCAAATATAGACAAATACAACTCCATTTTTCGTGATCTCTGGTTAGCTTAGGGCTTATTTTTTGACGTTTTTAATGATACCATTTTGGTGCAGAATTTTATTTTTATTGTTTTATTTTGAATGGGGCGAAAGGAGGGTGAATTGAACTTTTATATTTTTATATATTTTTTTTAAATACATTTTTTTGGCATGCTTCAATAGCCTCTATGGGAGGCTAGAAGCCGCCATAACTCAATTGCCTGTGCTACATAGAGGCGATGCTCAGATCACCTCTATGTAGCAGAATTACAGCCTTGCTATGAGCGCTGACCACAGGGTGGTGCTCACAGCAATCTAGCACTGACACAACCATAGAAGTCTCAAGAAGACCTCTGATTGTCATGCCGATGACCCTTGATCACGTGATGGGGGTCAGCAGTGCTCGTATTTCCGGCCCGATGGCTGGAAGCGCGACTTAAATGCCGCTGTCAGTTTGACAGTGGTATTTAACTAGTAGGCACGGGTGGATGGCGGTTCTGCCCGTGCCTGTTGCGTGCACGTCAGCTGTTCAAAACAGCTGACATGTCCTGGCTTTGAGGTGGGCTCACCGCTGAAACCCACATCAAAGCGGGGGCTACTGCCATCGGCGTAATAGTACGTCCAATGGCAGTAAGGGTTAAAGCACTTCTCCAGTGTTTTTTTTGTTGTTGTTTTTTTTGCAGCACTGAAGTGGCACTACTAATGTAAGTCTGCTGCACTTCGTCTCATACTTACCAGCCGCCATCTTCAGTTGTTCCCGGTGGCACTCATGACTGTCTCCATCAGTTTGTGACCTTCACATCGCTGCAGTGTTTGCTGGACAACCCAGAAGTCACAACTCCATGTAAGTCTGAGTGCAAGAGCGAGGATCTCATAGACTTCCGCTGAGAGCTTGTGACCATTGTCGCTAACTGCCGGTCAGTCACAAGATGGCAGATCGGGACCATTGCGGCACTAGGAACAGCTGTAGATGGCGGCTGGTAAGTACAATACTAGGTGCAGAGAGCTTAGATTAGTGGCACCATTCCAGCTCTGAAATAAAAACAAAACCCACTGGAGTGGTGCTTTACCGGGCTGAAACCATAGTTGAACAGGTATAGATTTAGTTTGATGAAATGAACAATCTTCAGTTATGTTAGGTATTTGCAGGCTCACCTATACAATCCCATTCCATCAAGTCCATTAATGGTGGCATTGAGATCTGCCGATCTCTTTACACACCTGCAGTGATGTGACTTCCCAACAGGTGGCTGTGGCAGCTGCTGGCCGTGTTAGTGACCCACCAGCATGAACTCGCTACTACGGTTAGTGACTGCTGCAGTAGAGACCGTGTCATCGCCCAAGCTTCGTAAACCATCTGTGGGGCATTTTTAAGCATTATTTCTCCTTTTACATAGTACATATACAACTGGTCTGCAGTTTGTGTAAGAACCTCATGAGCTTTGACTTGATTGTCACTTTTCTTTTAGGTGCACAGGCTGGTGGTGGTGGATGACAATGATGTAGCCAAAGGAATCGTTTCTCTCTCCGATATTCTACAGTGTCTGGTTTTGACAACTGGAGGTGAGATGTCAATGAAGGATTATATAAAGTGCAGATTACATGTGGTGGTATCTCATGTCCTTTATCTTGATCACCACTGTAGATGTGAAGAGCCTGTGATTGAACCTGTCCCATCATGCCCGAGCTGTGGGGAAAGTGTTGCACACAAAGTCCGTCTCTTCAGATCTCGACTTCGATTAGCAATAAAAGGAATACCTGTACCGGGCATCTGGCTGCATCCCGAGGAGCGTCCGGTACCTGCAGAATTGATTTTAAGCAATACTTGGGGGCATTACTGCAGATGGACCAATAATATAAGAATTGTGAGAGCCTGGTAGACCAGTCAAGGTGAAGTACACAGTATTGTATTGACCACTTAACAGGAGACCCTCTGAACTCTGTTTTCTATACATGGCACTACTCTTTCTACTGTTTATATACCTTTCATATTCTGGAGAGCAGAATGGAGACCCCCCAATGATTTTGACAGCTTTGTTCATTGTGGTTCATGTGAAATAAAGTCCCATAAGTTTGCTGCACCTTACGTTAGGGACAAATCCAAACTTTCCACATGAGGTTGAGTATAATTTGCACTTGGCGGACTGAAGTTACATGCCACTTTCTTCTTGTATTTTCGTATTTTTTTTGTCACCTGTCTCTTGGGCAATGTAGTTGCTGTTGTTTGCATAGAAATATATATTCACAATTTTTTAAATGCAGCTTGGAGATTTTTTGATGTTTCATGTCCATTATTTCAGAGAGGACAGGATGTCCCGATTTGTATACAATTAATAAAATTGACTTGTTTGCTAATTGGTATGTATTCTTAATAGGCTCCACACCACAACATGTAACTAATGGCGGTAAAACCTATCTGCACAGGATATCTCTACCTAATGTCAGTGATAATGAGTAATTTGTGAATTGGAGAAAGCAAAAAGGTAGGACCCTTAAAGAATCCTACATCTTGGAGAAGGGGAGCATTGTTCTAGGAATTTACCTTTATTGCCAGAATCTAGATGTAAAGGTGTATTCCAAGCAAGGCAAATAATGACGCTCATGACCCCATACCTAACCTCCTCATGGCTATCAGTTGACTATTATTTTTGATTGGTGGCCCATGCTAGTCATAGTGGCCTATACATCTCTGTATGTCATGTGCAGGATTTGATTATCTCCTGAACAGCGGCGAGACATGCAGCTGCGGGGACTCAATCATATTATTCGAGCACGCCAAAGACACTTGGTTAGTCCCCAAGCATGCTCAGATAACACCTTATCCGAACTCGTTCGCTCCTCACTAATATACGACTATACGTCACAGACTCTTTTTAGGGTCATAGCATAATGACAGAAGACATAAAGGGGTTGTCCATCCTCTGGGCCTTTTTTTTCCCCTTAAGCATATGTATTTTGGGCTTAAAATTTTCTATTTGGTTTCATTAAAAATGTTGTACCATTTGGCATTGTGTTCCTGCACATTTTACTTGGTTTGGACTGAGCATAAAAAAACACAGAAAAGCATTATAATCACCCCATTAGACCATCATAGTGAACTCACTGACTGATTCTCAGTAAAGGCATTCTGCAGCCAGAATAGAACATTCAACAGAGAGGCTATAAAAGGCAAATGATGCAAAATTATTCATGAAACACAATAGTAAAAATTAAGTTTAGCTCAAAATGTTTTTAAGTAAAACAAATAATAACAATTGTCCCCTAAGGTGAACAACCCCTCTAAACATTTTAAAAAAAACCTTACAGGACATGGGCAACAAGCAAGCTGATCCTCCCACAGTTAGAGAAATATAGACGCATGTTTTAACATGAAAACTTCAGAACTGTGCTGTGAAGGTATCTATACCGGTATATAGTGGAGAAAATAAGAATTTGATACACTACCGATTTTGCAAGTTTTTCCACCTACAAAGGATGGAGAGGTCTGTAATTTGTATGGGAGGTACACTTTAACTGTGAGAGAAAAAATATAAACATAAAAAACAAAGTCACATTGTATGATTTTTAAATAGTCAAATTGTATTTTATTGCATGAAATATGTATTTAATTACCTACCAACCAGCAAGAATTCTGCCTCTCACAGACAGATTTGTTTTTCTTTAAGAAGCCTCCTACTCTGCACTCATTACCTGGATTAATTGTTCCTGTTTTAACTCGTTAACTGTATAAAAGACACCTGTCCACACACTCAATCACACTCCCTCTCCACCATGGCCAAGACCAAAGAGCTGTGTAAGGACACCAGGGACAAAATTGTAGACCTGCACAAGGCTGCGATGGGCTACAGGACAATAGGCAAGCAGCTTGGTAAGAAGGCAACGACTGTTGGCACGTTTATTAGAAAATGGAAGAAATGCAAGATGACTGTCAATTTTCTTCGTGTCTGGGGCTCCATGCAAGATCTCTCCTCTTGGGGTAAGGGTGATACTGAGAAAGGTCAGGACTCAGCCCAGAACTATACAGGAGGACCAGGTCAATGACCTGAAGAGTCATTACCGTTAGTAACACACTACTCCGTCATGGATTAAAATCCTGCAGGGCATGCAAGATCCCACTGCTCACACCAGCACATGTCCAGGCCCGTTTTAAGTTTGCCAATCACCATCTGGATGATCCAGAGGAGGCACGGGAGAAGATCACGTGGTCAGATGAGGCCAAAATAGAACTTTTTAGTATCAACTCCACTAGCTGTGTTTAGAGGAAGAAGAAGGATGAGTGCAACCCCAAGAACACTGTCCGAACCGTGAAGCATGGTGGGGGAAGCATACTTTGGAGGTCCTTTTTTGCAAAGGGGACAGGACTGCACCGTATTAAAGGGAGGATGGATGGGTCATGTATTGGGAGATTTTGGCCAACAACCTCTTTACCTCAGTAAGGGTACCGTCTCACAGTGGCACTTTGGTCACTACGACGGCACGATCCGTGACGCTCCAGCGTCGCTCCAATAACGCTCCAGCGTCGTAGACAGCGGTCACACGGTGCAATGCACGACGCTGGAGCGATAATTTAATGACGTATTTGCGATGTAGAAGCCGTTGGTTACTGTGCGCACATCGTATACAACCTTTGTTACACGATGCGATCATGCCGCCACAGCGGGACACTTGACGACGAAAGAAAGTTTCAAACGATCTGCTACGACGTACGATTCTCAGCGGGGTCCCTGATCGCAGTAGCGTGTCAGACACAGCGATATCGTATGGATATCGCTGGAACGTCATGGATCGTGCCGTCGTAGCGACCAAAGTGCCACTGTGAGACAGTACCCTAAGAGCATTGAAGATGGGTCATGGCTGGGTCTTCCAACATGACAATGACCCGAAGCACACAGCCAGAGCAACTTAGGAGTGAATCTGTAAGAAGCATTTCAAGTTCCTAGAATGGCCTAGCCAGTCTCTATGCCTGAACCCAATAGAAAATCTTTGGAGGGAGCTGAAACTCAGTGTTGCCCAGTGACAGCCCCAAAACCTGAAAGATCTTGAGAAGATCTGTGTGGAAGAGTGGGCCAAAATCCCTGCTGCAGTGTGTACAAACTAGGTCAAGAACTACAGGAAACATCTGACCTCTGTAATTGCAAACACAGGTTTCTGTACCAAATATTAACTTCTGTTTTTCTATTGCATCAAATACTTATTTCATGCAATAAAATGCAAATTAATTATGTAAAAATCATAAATGTGATTTTCTATTTTCTTTTTCTTTTTATAAGATTCTGTCAGTTAGTGTTCCTACGATAAAAATTACAGACCTCTCCATTCTTTGTAGGTGGGAAAACTTGCAGAATCGGCAGTGTATCAAATACTTATTTTCCCCACTCTAGGCAGTACTTCGTATGTGAATGGTGATGGCTTATCAGGAGTTAGGTTGCTTTGATCAGTCTGCAGAAAAGGGAACTTCAGTCCCAATACAAGTGCTCAAGTAGGGTCCAATCACTTATACCATAAGATAAAAAATGTCCCTCCCTTTCTAACTGCAATGTTTAGTTGTTCTGTTTCGAGTTGGACAATACAAACGTGATGTTTCGGTCAGTCTGTGTGGCCTCACCATTACATCGGATGGCAGGAGCTAAGCAGACTGCAGTAGAGCAGCGCAGGCGGTGGCGGTATGACCACTCTAGTGGGGGGCACTTTTCCTCTTCTAGCTCCTGTAATGACAAAGCTGTCAATTAGGGAAGAGTGCAGCAGAAGTAGGTGGAAAGGTGCACTGAACTGCTCTGCCAGAATATTGAGTATTTAGGGAAATTGCACTTGGTTTGCATAAATGAATGTGCACTTGTCAAATGTTTTCCAGGTATTAGACTATATTAAAAAAATGATCTCCTATAAACAAATCATTTTTTGGTTTCCGACTGTGCAGAGCAAATAAGACAAATGTGCATGTATTTAGCAAACTGCTACTCTTCTCTTTTCACAGCAGGAACATAGGTTTATAGAGAGTTTTAGATGAGATTCTAGGAATAAAATTCTGTTCTTTGGAGCTGGCATAAAGCTTTGTATAATATTTGGTACAGAAACCTTTGTTTGCAATTACAGAGGTCAGACGTGTCCTGTAGTTCTTCACCAAGTTTGCACACACAGCAGCAGGGATTTTGGCCCACTCCTCCATACAGATCTTCTCCAGATCTTTCAGGTTTTGGGGCTGTCGCTGGGCAACATTGATTTACGGTCAGACGGCCATGTATTCTCTCATCTGAGATAATCGGGCCAATTATGCCAATGACACTGATCAAACTGCAATCAGAGTTTGATTGACGTGTCACCATAGTGTCATCCGATTCTCTCGGATGAGACAGTTGGATCACACTGTGAGAAGATGGAGAAAAAAAATTTCTTCCATCTTCTCCATTTTGTGAGTCTGCTGGAATCGGACTACACTCTGATGTCATCCAAGTGCAGACCGATGTTTTCCACGCACCCATAGACTTGAATGGGTTAGTGTCATCTGATTTCAAAATGAAATTGCAGCATTCTGTGATATATTTCATTGACACATTCTGCACTGCCCCATTGAATAACATTGGTCTGAGTGCTATCAAATAAATAAATCGGATTGCACTCGTCCAATGTATACGCAGGTGTGAACGAGCCCTAACCTGGAGAATCAAATTACCAGACCATTGTTTGGGTTGTGGATTTTTTCACTATTTCCCCCCACTTAGATTTTTTTCTTACTATTTCTGAATACATTACCGTATTTTTCGGACTATAAGACGCACTTTTTTTTCCTCCAAATTTGGGAGGAAAGTGTGGGTGCGTCTTATAGTACGGATATAGCATGTGGGGAGGGGGGCAGCAGCGAGTGGGATCGCAATGATATCCCACTTCAGGATGTCCCCGCTGCCCGGAATCAGCTGCTGGGGAAAGCACATGGCCCCGCTGATTAAGTGCAGTGAATATTTATTAGCTGCTCCCCACCCACCGATCAGCTGAGCGGTGAGCCGGGAGCAGCAAATGAATGCTGCACTTAAGCAGGGACACACAGTTTCCCCAGCACTGATTCTGGGGAGAATCTGTGTGTCCGGGGGAGGAGGCAGCAGCAGGGGCCCGGAGATCGCTGCCTACCTGCCTTTGCTGGACGCTGAGCTGTCTGTGGTGCACAAGGAGGACCTGTGTGATGTCAGAAGTGGGCGGGCTGGAGCATCACATGGCAGCTCAGAGCCCTCCCTCTTCTGACATCATCACAGGTCCTTCAGACTCCCACCTAGAATCTATAAAAAAAACAGCAATATACCTATAAGTAAGTATACTAAACTCAAACTAATCATAAATAATAAGGAGAATCAAGAGTTTTTACATATAAAAAGTATATATTTTATTTCATATAATATTAGTAAATATTCATTATAACAAGTACAAAGACAATCTGTCAATATGGAAAGGAAGATGATCCAGCTTGGTGATAATGCAGCGTGAACGCTACACCACAGGACTGACTGTGCTGAAATTCCTGAACAATTATCAACTGCCAGGTGGGCATATGCAAAGTAATCCTAAATGGACCCAATTTGAGTGAGAGCGACAGCACATGTTATATAGTAGTACTGGTTGCGCTGTTGAAGCAATTGCGCTAGTTCAATGAACTGAAGGTGTCGCATCATATTCAAAGAGGGACCGCACATAAAACATATAACAAAGTATTAAGGTTATTTACCCATATTGTCAGAGTGTCGGACCTGGGAGCGTTCACTTTCCCCGACGCGCGTTTCGCGAGAAAAGGTTCTCTCTTCCTCAAGGGGGCGTGCTTTAACGCCACCATAAGACCAAAAATACGGAAGGTGGTATATCTGGAGGGGATATCTCAAAGGGGCTAATCAAACTATATGATTATAAAAATGATGAATATCCATTGGTTTCATTTAATCCGTCCGGTACCATTGTGCCTAAAGTAAAAATCCACCTGCATTCCTTTTGTGCTAACAGGCCTTTTATATCCCCACCTCTAATTCCGCATTGTACATGTTCTATACCTCGAACTGTAAGATGGGACGCCACCATAAGACCAAAAATACGGAACGCCACCATAAGACCAAAAATTCCCACCTTTTCTCGCGAAACGCGCGTCGGGGAAAGTGAACGCTCCCAGGTCCGACACTCTGACAATATGGGTAAATAACCTTAATACTTTGTTATATGTTTTATGTGCGGTCCCTCTTTGAATATGATGCGACACCTTCAGTTCATTGAACTAGCGCAATTGCTTCAACAGCGCAACCAGTACTACTATATAACATGTGCTGTCGCTCTCACTCAAATTGGGTCCATTTAGGATTACTTTGCATATGCCCACCTGGCAGTTGATAATTGTTCAGGAATTTCAGCACATAGTCAGTCCTGTGGTGTAGCGTTCACGCTGCATTATCACCAAGCTGGATCATCTTCCTTTCCATATTGACAGATTGTCTTTGTACTTGTTATAATGAATATTTACTAATATTATATGAAATAAAATATATACTTTTTATATGTAAAAACTCTTGATTCTCCTTATTATTTATTTTTCCCACCTAGAATCTGCAGCTTCCTCTTATGTCCTGCGCTGTGGAAAGGCAACAACAACAGGGAGGGCTCTGTGTGTGCAGCCATGGGATGCTCCAGCTTTTATCTCACAACAGTGTGGCTGGCTGCCACAATTAAGAGGTCAGTCTTTACAAAACACAATAAAGCACTCTGCCACTCCTTTGGTGAACTATAACTCCCAGCATGTCATAGGATCTGCAGGACATGCTGGGAGTTATAGTTCTCCCATGGGATTATAAAGCAGCACTCCAGTGTTATTTTGCAGTGCTGGAGTGGTGCTTTCACTATAAGCCCTGTGCACCCATTCTTAGGGCTCATTTCCACATGCGAGGCACACGTCCGTATCTCGCATGTGGAAACCAAGCTGTGGAGCCGGCACTCCAGAGCGGAGCGTGCGGCCGCATAGGAACACATGGAGCTGCACAGCTCCGCTCCAAAGTGCCGGCGCCAGAGCTTGGTTTCCACATGCGAGATACGGACGTGTGCCTCGCATGTGGAAATGAGCCCTTATACTCACCCTCCAGCGTCTTCATATCGTACTTCACAGACACCACACTGGTCCCGCAGCTTCCAACATAATAACATACTATTATATATAATAACACCACATATAATAGTATGTTATTTATGTTATTAAATATTTTACCACATTTTTTTTGCTTCAAATATTTTTTTCCCTATTTTCCACCTCTAAAACCTGGGTGCGCCTTATAGTCCGGTGCGTCTTATAGTCCGAAAAATACGGTATATGGTGTAATTCAAAGATAGAAATTTTTCAACAACAAAAAAAACCCTGCGTATGGCTAAATCAATGGGAAGAAAAAGTTATGGTTTCCCCTGAAGCTAAAAACATTGTGAATACGAACATTGGCCCCGTCAGGAGGGGGTGAAGCATTTTCTCCGTTACAGTATAAGCGCATTTATTACCAAAGTACCAAGTTGAAAATATTGCTGTGATGACACTGAAGATGGCACAAATGGCGATGCTAAGCCCGCTGCACCTCTCCTGTTACGTGAGCCAGGAGCTGTTTTCTCTTTTGTGCTTGTGAACAGGCTGAATTCTGCTGAGTACGAGGACCTCTTGTGCGGCTAAATCCCTGTCTGTCCAGTTCAGTGCATTCTGGAACAAAGCAGTGTCCTCTGCTGAGTTGTGGCAGAGTTGGATGGAGGCGCGTACAGTGAGGTTTGAGGTTTTGCAGTCCCCACAGGTGAGTGTATACATGTCTGGCCATACGTGTAATGGTACAAAAGTCTAGAAGGGGAAGCATGACCAAACCAGAGAATTGTGTAATCCAATTTTTCTTAATTACCGCACTCAGTGACCACACTTAGTATCTTTTTGGAGTCTCAAAAAGTCCCACCAGTTCTGGTCAACTGTGTTAGGGAGCAGAATTTTACAAATAACTATTTCCACACTGGACAAATAACAAGCCATTGCAGAAGAACAGGCTTCTCGTGTCTTAGCAGATGGGTGGTCCTGATGAAAAGGTGACATCCATGAAAGGTGTATAGGCCCCAAGTTCTAATCAGTGATTAACAGCCTCCCTTTATAAATGCAGAGATAGTGGGCAGTCACTGATTAGGACCACCTCCTTGACTTTAAGCCCAGAATGAGCAGGAATTTCACTTAATATAATAGTTATACTGAACTTTTTCTTCCAAATCTATATATCAGTCTGATCATCTCCCTGCACTCTATAACATTCTGTACATAGATTGCACAGCGTTTCCAAGCTGATTTTAATCATTCGTAAAAAGTGGCCATCAGGCAATGTCGTTGGCTTCTGACATTGTATGGTGCCATCTCCTGTCAGGAGACAGGCTCTAAGTGTATGTATGAAATGTATGTTTTTGTGTGATTACATGTGTGTATTTATATGTAATATATATGTAAATCACCGCGCTGCAATGCAGAATCATAAATCTATGGCGTACCTGGGGTGTATATATAATAACCACAGGACTTACTTGGGTGAACTTGAAAGGATCCTGGTGTGTTGCCCCGATGGCGTGGATAGTGGCCGCGTGGAGAGGCCAAAGTGGGGAGCGTCCTCCCGTGTTAGCGGCTCTCTCAAGCCCGAGGTCCGGAGGGGGAAGGTGCACGTGTACCAGGTCCGAGAAAGCTTGCGGCGGGCTCCGGCTGGAAGTGCCGCCGCGGTAAAGCAAGTCTGTCGGTTGCCGAGGGAACGTGACTTCATGTGAGGTAAGGACGGGTGCATGGAGGAGACAGCAGTCAACCAACGCGTTTCGAAGGACAGCGGTCCTCCTTCGTCAGGGTTACGGCTGCTGTCTCAGGACCGTCCTTATATAATGGGGCTCGGCACATTCGTGCAGCTGGTGGCTAATGATCTGCTAATGTGATCGGTCAGCAGCGTGTTGGGACCTGGAAGCGGCACGTATTGAAAGGGGCTGAAGCTTGTAATAAAGGTTTATTATGGAAAAAACACTCAGAGAATTGAATTTGAGTTGTTGATTAAAATATGAAGTTTATTTCGAAATATATTTAAAACAAAATATATATGGAGAAAATGGACACAGTATACATTTATATTCTTTATTATATTCATAAAAGAAATAATAGTAGATATAAAATAAAATAACTAGATGGATGTGTGCATAGGGGATAAAATGTATATACATGTATGGTTGCAAACCAGCTAACATCTCCAAACCATATAATATCAAGTCTGCCATTACTTGCCTATCCACAGGAGTGATCTATATGATAAAATGCCCCTGTGATAAAATCTATATCGGAAGAACAAAAAGACATCTAAAAGATAGAATCAAAGAACATCTGGATAACATAAATAAGGGCTTTAAAGGTCACCCCCTTTCTCTTCATTTTTTGGAGGTACATAATAAATCTTACAAGGGGACTACCTTTTGCGGCATTCAACTTGTCCAGCAAAACAAGAGAGGTGGGGACCTCTTAAAACAGATGTCAAGGGTCGAATCTAGGTGGATATTTATATTAGACAGCTTAGCCCCGAAAGGGTTAAATCAAGAAATTGAATTATACGCCTTTTAATTATCTTACAATATATCCCCCTTTTTAACTCCTCCCCTTACTTAAAACATTTTTTCACAAAAAGATAAACTTTTTATTATGTATATGCCCTCGGGATATTATACCAAATATATATCCTCATTGTATCTTTATTTTTGCCATTTTTGTAATTTTAATATCCCTTTTTGGTTCCCCACACGTAGAATCATATCCCGATATGTATATGTTTTACGGAGGTTAGCTGGTTTGCAACCATATATGTATATACATTTTATCCCCTATGCACACATCCATCTATTTATTTTATATCTACTATTATTTCTTTTATGAATATAATTAAGAATATAAATGTATACTGTGTCCATTCCCTCCATATATATTTTGTTTTAAATTTATTTCGAAATAAACTTAATATTTTAATCAACAACTCAAATTCAATTCTCTCATCCAAATTAGTATAATAAATGCAACACAATAATCAGCTGTTACAACCCATAGACTAGTATATAGGGTATGTATACACATACATATACGATAGATATTTCCTGTGAGCACAAGCAGGTTTTTCTGTAGCACAGAATGTATATAATATGCAAATGTCTTTGTCCAGTTTGGGCCAAATCAGTCAAAACACAATAGTCTTTTTTTCCCATAATAAATATTGATGAGCGAATATATTCGTTAATCGAGATTTCCCGAGCACGCTCGGGTGATCTCCGAGTATTTGTTAGAGTTCGGAAATTAAGTTTTCGTCTCAGCAGCTGAATGATTTACAGCTACAGTATTAGCCAGGCTAAATACATGTGGGCGTTGCCTGGTTGCTAGGGAATCCCCACATGTAATCAAGCTGGCTAATAGCTGTAAATCATTCACCTGCCATGATGAAAACTTAATCTCCGAACACTAACAAATACTCGGAGATCACCCGAGCATGCTCGGAAAATCTCGAGTAACGAGTATACTCGCTCATCACTAATAATAAACCTTTATTACAAGCGTCAGCCCCTTTCAATACGTGCTGCTTCCAGGTCCCAACATGCTGCTGACCGATCACATTAGCAGATCATTAGCCACCAGCTGCACGAATGTGCCGAGCCCCACTGTATAAGGACGGTCCTGAGACCGCAGTCGTAACCCTGACGAAGAAGAACCGCTGTCCTTCAAAATGCATTGGTTGACTGCTGTCTCCTCCATGCACCCGTCCTTACCTCACGTGACGTCACGTTCCCTCGGCAACCGGCAGACTTGCTTTACTGCGGCGGCACTTCCAGCTGGAGCCCGCCGCAAGCTTTCTCGGACCTGGTACACGTGCACCTTCCCCCTCCGGACCTTGGGCTTGAAAGAGCCGCCACCACGGGAGGACGCTCCCCACTCTTTGGCCTCTCCACACACCCACTATCCACGCCATCGGGGCAACACACCAGGATCCTTTCAAGTTCACCCAAGTAAGTCATTATTATTATTTATTATTATAGCGCCATTTATTCCATGGCGCTTTCATTGTGAGGAGGGGTATACATAATAAAAACAGGTACAATAATCTTGAACAATACAAGTCACAACTGGTACAGGAGGAGAGAGGACCCTGCCCGCGAGAGCTCACAATCTACAAGGGATGGGTGAGGATACAGTAGGTAAGGATAGAGCTGGTCGTGCAGTGGTTTGGTCGATCGGTGATTACTGCAGCTTGTAGGCTTGCCGGAAGAGGTAGGTCTTCAGGTTCTTTTTGAAGGTTTCGATGGTAGGTGAGAGTCTGATATGTTGTGGTAGAGAGTTCCAGAGTAGGGGTGATGCATGAGAGAAATCTTGTATGCGATTGTGGGAAGAGATAAGAGGCGAGTAGAGAAGGAGATCTTGTGAGGATCGGAGGTTGCGTGCAGGAAACTACCGGGAGACAAGGTCACAGATGTATGGAGGAGACCGGTTGTGGATGGCTTTGTATGTCACGGTTCGGCTTTTGTACTGGAGTCTCTGGGTAATGGGGAGCCAGTGAAGGGATTGACAGAGGGGAGAGGCCGGGGAATAGCGGGGGGACAGGTGGATTAGTCGGGCAGCTGAGTTTAGAATAGATTGGAGGGGTGTGAGTGTTCGAGGGGAGGCCACAGAGCAGGAGGTTACAGTAGTCGAGGCGGGAGATGATGAGGGCATGGACTTAGGGTTTTTGCAGATTCTTGGTTAGGAATGTACGGATCCGTGAAATATTTTTGAGTTGAAGGCGGCAGGAAGAGGAAAGGGCTTGAATATGCGGTTTGAAGGAGAGATCAGTGTCAAGGATTACCCCGAGACAGCGAGCTTGTGGGACTGGGGAGAGTGGGCAGCCGTTTACTGTAATGGATAGGTTCGTTGGGGGGGGTCACGTGAGATGGGGGGAAAGACAATGAATTCTGTTTTGTCCATGTTAAGTTTTAGAAATCTAGCGGAGAAGAAGGATGAAATAGCGGATAGACATTGAGGGATTCTGGTTAGTAGGGTGGTGATATCTGGTCCAGAGATGTAGATCTGTGTGTCATCAGCATAGAGATGATACTGAAAACCGTGAGATTCTATGCGCTGTCCCAGGCCAAAAGTGTAAATGGAGAAGAGCAGGGGCCCTAGAACTGAACCTTGCGGGACTCCGACAGATAGGGGGGCGAGGTGAGGAGGTGGTGTGTGACTGAGAGACGCAGAATGTTCAGTCAGTTAGGTATGACGAGATCCAGGATAGGGCCAAGTCTGTGATGCCAAGGGATGAGAGGATCTGTAGTAATAGGGAATGGTCCACTGTGTCAAAGGCAGAGGACAGGTCCAGGAGGAGGAGGATAGAGTAGTGTCGCTTGCTCTTGGCGGTTAATAGGTCATTGGTGACCTTAGTTAGGGCAGTTTCAGTGGAGTGGTGTGACCGGAAGCCTGATTGTAAGCGGTCGAAAAGGGAGCTGGAAGATAGATGAGAGGACAGTTCAAGATGGACGTGTTGTTCCAGTAGTTTTGAGGCATAGGGGAGAAGTGATATAGGGCGATAGCTAGATACAGAAGATGGGTCAAGAGAGGGCTTTTTGAGGATAGATGTGATTGAGGCATGTTTAAAGCTTGAGGGGAAAACACCAGTTGTTAGTGATAGGTTGAAGAGATGGGTTTTAGAGTTGGGATGAAGACTCTGGCGAGGTTTGGGATGAAGTGGGAATGGATCGGGTCAAGTGCACAGGTGGTGAGATGCGATCCTGAGAGTAGAGTGGAGAGTGGATCTTCTGTAATGTGGAGTGTAGTGGAGAAGTTGGTTTTGGAGGTGGAGGGCTGGGTCGACTAAAACTGTCTCTGATGTTCTCAATCTTTTACTTGAAAAATGAGTCCTGTGAATATTATATATACACCCCAGGCACACCATAGATTTATGTTTCTGCATTGCAGCACGGTGATTTACATTCTTTATCAACACAAGTACACTATCATACAGGTTGTGCACCGAACCTGTTTTTTTCTATTCGCCACGACAGCACCCACTAGAGAGGGGATCCGCCCCTAGGAACAGGAAACCTACAGAGAGATAATAGGGGCGGCCCCCCCTCGCTCCTCAGTTGGTTTCCTGTTCCTAGATGGGAACCCTCAGAGAGAATCTCTGCAAGTTAAAGAAGAGGAAAGCTTGCCTGGACTGCCACCTGTACGTCTCTGCTGAGCGGCAGGGGCTCCAGAGCGAGTATTAGAGACGGGGGAATGTTCCTGCTGGCTCCCCCCTCTTCTGATCGCATCAGGATGGATGTTTCATAAGCAACAGTCTCCCTGCTGGGAGAAGGTTGTAGCGCTCCACCGCATGTTGCAGGATTTCCCTTCGGCAATGAGCCGGTAAGTGGCTACTGTATGGGGGCTGTAAGGCTTACCCCTCGGTGTGATTCCGTTGGTGCCAGCATGGTCTCCGGTGCAGGATAGCGATGGCTGCGGCAGACGCCTTCCTCCTCAATGGTGGTGGATTTGGCCGCATGGAAGGGGGCGTGCGCAGGTGCAGTATGGTTGGCGTCCCGGAAGTAGTTCCTTGAACTTCCGGGGGCGCGGGGTTAGACTGGTGTTTCCTGTATGGACGCCATTGTATGCAGATGCGGTGGACGTGATGTCTGAGACCCTGATGGACAGGTAAAATAAAAAAGATAATGAGGGGTGTGTTCCTCAGGACTACACTCTATAAGGCAGACTGAGACACTAAGCTATGCGCAACATGTCGTCTCAGGAGGATATCGAGAGCCCACTGGAGGAGTTAATCCTGCCTAGTGGTGATGCCAGAGAGAAAAGCAGTGGACAGTCGAAAGTGAGTGACTCCACTGACAAGTCAGCAAAAAAGTCATCTCGTTCTACAACTCAGGCCGATCAGACAACCCGGCAGTCGGTATATAAATTTATTTCCGGGTGAGTGTATACACAGCTTCATAGAAGCTTATGGTAGTCTCTTCTACTTGTGTTTTTGTAGGCAAAACGGACGGGAAAATCTAAGCACAAGCAGTGTGCGATATGTACCGAGCCTCTACCTGACTCTTATATAAAGAAGTTGTGTCAGAATTGTATAGATAACACCTTACAGCAGGAAAGTTCGGTCAAAATGGATGAGATACGTCTCGTAATCCGAGAAGAGCTTCAGTCCTTAGGAGGTGGTCCGTCTAGGAGTATGGAGAGGAGAAGCAGGAGAGCACCTTCACCTAGAGCGGACACGTCAGCAGAAAGCGGGGGAGATTGATTGTCATCTCTCAGAATTCAGGTTCCTCGGATGAGGAAGATTGTCTGTTTTCCTACTGACAGTGTGAATAATTTAGTTAAGTCAGTAAGAGGAACAATGGGGTTATCAGAGTCTAAGGAACCTCAGACGCCTCAGGACGTTATGTTCGCAGGTCTTTCTCAGCGGAAGGGTCATGTATTCCCTGTAAATCAGGCCATTAAGGACCTCGTTAAAAAGGAATGGAGTAAGGGACAAAAGGGGTTTGTGCCAGTATCATGTAAGAAGCGGTACCCCTTTGATGATGAGGACTTGGCCACTTGGTCTAAAGTGCCTAAAGTTGATGCGGCTGTAGCATCCACCTCTAGCCGTTCCTCTTTACCTGTAGAGGATGCGGGCTCCTTGTCTGATCCTATGGACAGAAAATCGGATGCACTTCTTAAAAAATCTTGGGAAGCTTGTGTCACCGCATTCAAACCAGCAATCTCAGCCACGTCCACTAGCAGGTCTATGCTGGTTTGGCTGGAGCAGCTGGATCAAAATATTAAGAGTGGTGTATCCAGGGAAAAACTGCGTGCCTCTATTCCTTTGATTAAGGGTGCTGCGGCCTTTATATCCGATGCCTCGATAGACTCGCTCCGCTTAGCCAGAACGGCTAACCTCACTAATACGGCTCGTCGAGCATTGTGGTTAAAGAACTGGAAGGGAGATGCCCAGTCTAGGTCTAAGTTGTGTGCCATACCCTGTCAGGGTGAGTACCTCTTTGGAGCTGTCCTGGATGATATACTCACTAAGGCGGGTGAAAGGAAGAAAGGGTTCCCTAACCCCTTTATTCCTTCTTACAGAAGGGCGTTCAGGAAGCCACCATTTGGCAAGAGGGGAGGCTTTAAGGACCGTTGGAGTAATAAGGAATTCAGACAAAAAGGAAATTTGTTCAATAAACGCCCCTTCAAACTAGCGGATAAATTCCGTTGATCCCATTTCACCGGTGGGAGGTAGACTACTAAAATTTATTGAACAATGGAAAGAAATAACTGTTAATCCATGGGCCATAGATTTGATATCTTCAGGCCTCACCTTAGACTTTATTCGGACACCTCTGGATTCTTTCCTCCTTAAAATCCAAGCCACAGCAAGAGGCACTTGAAATTGAAATTAAATCCCTCTTGTCCAAACAGGTCTTAATAGAGGTCCTGTCATCTCAGATAGGGAGAGGATTTTACTCTCCGTTGTTTCTGATTACTAAGCCTGATGGCTCTTTCAGAACTATAATTAATTTGAGAAAGCTGAACACCTTCATAAAACCCAAAACATTTAAAATGGAATCCATTCGTTCAGCTATAAAGAATTTATTTCCAAGATGTTAAATGGTAGTACTGGATCTTAAGGACGCTTATTACCATCTTCCTATACACCAGTTACACCAGCAGTTTCTTCGGGTAGCAGTTTTAAGGGCTCTCTTTGTGTCTTTCCAGGGTAAAAACAAAGGATCCAGAGTCACAAAGATCACGTTATCACGCTGGATCAGAGATGCCATAATCTTGTCGTATAAAGCTAGAGGAAGAGATCCTCCACTGCATGTGGGTGCACACTCTACAAGAGCCTTATCGACTTCCTGGGCAGAGAAGGCGAATGTGCCAAAAGACCTTATGTAAGGCTGCAACTTGGTCTTCGCCTAATACCTTCTATAAGCACTATAGATTAGACCTATCTTCTGCTTCTGATCTAACCTTTGGGATATCGGTCCTTGACTCAGTAAACCCACCCAATCTCTAGTCTCTGTAAATCTCTCTAGTGGGTGCTGTCGTGGCGAATAGAAAATACCGGATTACTTACCGGTAATGCTCTTTTATAGAGCCCACGACAGCACCCATTCACATCCCTCCCTTTTTCTTTATATAGTTGCACGTGGTGCAGTTGTGGTGAGATGTTGATAATATAGTATAAGGTTGTAAATATGTGTATATACCTGAGCCTATTAACTAAAACCTGGCGGTGGTTCCTCCTATTCTCTGTAATACAACTGAGGAGCGAGGGGGGGCCGCCCCTTTTATCTCTCTGTAGGTTTCCTGTTCCTAGGGGTGGATCCCCTCTCTCTAGTGGGTGCTGTGGTGGGCTCTATAAAAGAGCATTACCGGTAAGTAATCCGGTATTTTCACCTGCAGCAGCATAGCTAGAACCTTGTCTGTACCTCAGTGTACCCTCATTCTTTAGTCACTCTTTAGGCGCCAGTGTGTTTGTTTTTCAATATACATATACAGTACAGACCAAAAGTTTGGACACACCTCATTTAAAGATTTTTCTGTATTTTCATGACTATGAAAATTGTACATTCACACTGAAGGCATGAAAACTATGAATTAACACATGTGGAATTATATACGTAACAAAAAAGTGTGAAACAACTGAAATTATGTCTTATATTCTAGGTTTTTCAAAGTAGCCACCTTTTGCTTTCATGACTGCTTTACACATTCTTGGCATTCTCTTGAT